>NC_082687.1:93931819-94629221 GCF_949987515.2 Delphinus delphis | reverse complement strand
AAACACACACACACACACACACACACACACACACACACACACACACACACACAGCACTGATTCAACTCGATTCACATTCCCACCCTGGGAGCACAGACCACCTGCTCAGCGTGGAGGTGGTAGGAGTTTCCTTGGCAAGGATCCTTTCTCTCAGCTGCTTTAGGATGGTGTCTCCAGAAGGTCACCAAGATTTAGGACCGCTTCCCTTCCAGGTTGGCCTCCGAGGCAAAGTTTCAGCTCGCATTCTGCCTGGGCCTCCCTCGGGCGCGTCCGCACTCCCTCCCCGGCCCGGGGCGCCCCGGACGCGCAGCTGGCCAGCCTGCAGCGCCTCACGTTACCTTGGTGAGCTGGGCGATCTTCTTGCACATTTTCACGTGCATCTCGGGATCACAGTCCATTCTCCAGTCGGCGCCACCTCCGGCATCGGCTTTGGAGCCCGGGCAAGTCCCGGGAGCGTGAATTTTGCTGTTGAGGGCAGAAGCCATCAATGAAACGCGTCAGGCACTCAAAGCCTCTCGATGGCTCGGCTTCTCGATGGCTCGGCTTCTCGATGGCTCGGCTTCTCGATGCCCACGGTGTGCAGGTGCTTGCGCGCGCGGGCGTGTGAGTGTGTGGGCTTTCTCGGGAGAGGTGGCACTGCAGTCCCGCCGCCCGCGCCACCGCGTGGCTCCCGCGCGCCCACCCTTCCTCCTCCGGCCCTAGCTCGCTTGCTGGCTCTGCGGGCACCCGCACCCTGCGGCGAAGCGCCGAGAAACCGCACGTGCTGCTCGTGACCCGCGCGCAGCTCCCGGGCCCGTGCGGGTTTCGCCTGCAATCAGCTTCAGCGACGAGAAGCCAGTGGCCTTGGAGAGGTTTGCGCCGGTCAGGCGCGGCGCTCTGGGACACGTGGGTGGCGCCGGGCTCCGGACTCAGTGGCGACGGACCCCGCCCGTGGTGGGCATCCCAGGCCAAGGAGAAAGAAGAGCCGGCCTCAGCCTCGGGCAGCTGGGGCGTTTGGTGTGGGGAAGGGACCCTGGCGACGTGCTGCTGGCGAATGGATGGCGAGAGACCGGGCACCTTGCCGGGTGCACTCAGCCAGCGACTCCGGAGCCTCGGAGCTGGGCGCTGAGGGCTGAGAGGGGGGGGCGGGGTGCCGAGAGAGGGGCGGGGAGGGGAAAGCGAGTCGCGGGGACGCAAGGAGGTACGGGGACCCGGGCATACGTTTTGGGCCCCTGCCTGGGCTGAGGGTGGGAGCCCCCCTTCCCCCATTTTAAGAAGGACCCCGGACGTTGCGGGAGAATTGCAGGAGATTACCAAAGGGAAGAAGCCAAAAGGCCTGCCGAGGAGCTGGTGACCGAAATCTGGGACGAGAAAGCGCAGAGTACGTAGTGAGGGAATGTGTAGTGTAAGAAAGCAGAGAAAAAAGTCAAAGACAGGGGTAGAAAGGATGGTGACAGGTGTGGGAAAGGAGGAAGCAAAGAGGAATGAAGGAGTAGGTGAGTAACAAATGGAGCTGAAAGTCTGAGCAAACCGATCCCAGGGAAAGTGAAGCGACTCAACCACACACCTGGCCACCGGCCACCCGGAGCCAGAATCCTGTCAAGTCTTTGGATTACGAGCTTGTGTGGTTTTCGTTTGTTTGGTGAGTGGAGGGGTTAGCGGGCCAAATTTCTTTGTGACTTGCTTTTTCTGGTTTCAAACAGTGGGCTTTGGGGAAAGTGACAACATCCTGATCAGAATTTCCTAAAGTGTGAATAACAGCATCAAAATAATAAGCAATTTGCATGGTTAATATATTTCATTTTACAAACTGCTTTATATCAGAAGTTTTAATAATCTTGAAAAAAAAACAAGCAAACCTCAAGGGGTCTCAGAAACCACGATCCCATCCCTCCACACTACCCATTTTTATAGATGAGGAAATACAGAAAACTTGTACCAAGCAAGGCAATTACAAGTGGCAGAGTTGTGTCTGAAACAGAGATATTCCTATTCTAAATTCCTTACTTTCATCCCAATACATTATACTTCATAGGCATAGCCAACCTGGGTTTTGGTTCCTAGTTTATCCTCTTAGGTTCCCTCTCCAGGACAACTACCCCCTCCCCCAATTCAATTAGAAAACAGAATGCCTGAATCAGAATCACTGCCAGGATGTTGATGTAGACTCTTGGTCCTATCCTAGATTCCATAAGTCAAAATCTCTGGAGGTGAGGATCCAGAATCCACATTTTAAACGAGCGTCCTACTTAATTCCAAATTTAGAGTATTTTCTGCAGGGTCTTAATATATAATACATTTTACAGGAATTCAACCACTTTGTAAACTAGAAGAAAATTAGCCTTTTTGATTCAGAACTTTCTCAAAAGTTGTTCTCCTCTGTGGAAAATCACATCATCAGTGGCTTTGTGGCTCATATTTGGTTGCTGATACAACACACTTGTATTGTAACTGCCACGTTCATGGTGAGTCTGCCAGTATGTGGAAGCGTCTGAGTACTACATTATGTCATAAAGTTAAGCCAGAGCATTTCCATACTGAAATGATTTAATTATAATTGCTTTCCTTTTATTTCTCCTTTCTATTACTGTCAAGAAATTATACTGAGTTTTAAAATGTGTTTACTAATTTAAAAAATTATCTATGAATTTCAAGATAATACCATGAACATTATAGAAAAGGTGATATTGGGTGTGAACAGGATTGAGAACCACTGCTCTTGATGATCTTATACACACTAAAGTTTAGTAATACTGCTTTCTAACTCCAAGTTTTAGTTATTTAATTATGATCTTATTAAGTCTGGGGGCCAAAACGTTTTCCAGTTGGATATATTATACTTGCAACTTTATAGTGGCAGACAGTGGGGAAAGCAGATTCCCTTATCAGGCTTTGCTGGACTGCAGTTACTATAATCAAGGTACCACAAGCTGGCCTGTCTTGCAAAGAGTCCTTTGCAGTTTGCTGGGGTTTTCTAGCACCGTGACTAGTAGGTCTTTTCACACTATCAGGAATGAAATAGAGGGCAGAAGAGGACTATGTGCTTTGTCTAATACAGGGCATTTATTAGCCCACTAATGTGGTCTTGGAATTATGCCATGCTCTTTGCACATGGTCTCACCCCCACTAAGGCACTTATTATTCTCATTCTACAGACTAGAAAATTGAAGCTAAGGGAGGCTAAACACCCAATTTTACACAGCTAGTAAATGGATCTGAGTCTATCCAACTTCAAAGGCTGTTCTTCCCAGAGCACAGTGCTGGCAATCCAAAACTTTTTAAAACTACAATTTGTTTTTTCTTTAGATTATAAACATATAAGCTTCTTTTAGTTACCCCTCTCCTCAATCTCACCTGTAATAATACAAAAAATGGGTATAAGAAGAAAGCAAAAATCACCCCAAGTCCCACACTCAAAGAAAATTGCTGTTAATATTTTGAAGATTCTTCTAGACATCTCTCTGAAAACACCCAGAAAATGTTAAGTACATATATGTATTTTAAAATAAATGAGATACTGTAATAATGTTTTTGAACCCTATTCACTCAATCTTATTTTCCTTTTGCCAATAACAATCTACATTCCCATTTTAAACAGCCAGTATTCCATTATATACAACATATTTACCCCACCCATTATTGAACAATTCTTTTATTTTTTTATATTTTAAGCAAAATGCTTCATATATGTTTATAATGTTTGCTATATTATGAGAATATTCAATTCTGTTCTAAAGGACAGGAAAACCAAAAAGGATATATGAAACTTATGTTGGATAGAATTCTTAAAATGTGTTAAGTACAGAGTATACTGTAAGACAGGATAAAGACAGAATGGAATATATGTAAAAAGGAGGGAACGAACAAGAGTGTTACTAATAGGTGGAAAAAGATGGAAAGACCAAAGATGTAAGGTAAAGATAATGCCACCTTCAGGCTGACAGCTGTATCATCCCTAAAATGCCATTTGTTGTTGACACTCATTCTGGCCCCGTGAAAGTCCTGCCCCAGAAACACAGATAAAAAACATGGCTCTCAGCAGGCCGTTATCCAGGCATACGTGCCTTTGCACATTTCTAACAGAGCAAGCACGTATTGACTCTAGGCATCCTCCACCTGCTGAGCCCCTCTTTCAATTTCAACTGTGGTTCTCAAAACTGAACGTTCAGGGCTTCCCTGGTGGCGCAGTGGTTGAGAGTCCGCCTGCCAATGCAGGGGACACGGGTTTGTGCCCCGGTCCGGGAGGATCCCACATGCCCCGGAGCCATGGCCGCTGAGCCTGCGCGTCCGGAGCCTGTGCTCCGCAACGGGAGAGGCTACAACAGTGAGAGGCCCGCGTACCACAAAAAACAAAACAGAACAAAACCCTGCACGTTCAGAAGTCAAGGCTGCTGCAGCAGACAAGACAACAACACTGCATACCCCAGGATTCTGGCAATGTGGTCCTCCACCTCCCTGGCACCCTATCCTAAATGTCTTAACCTTCACTATACTTTCCAATTGACTTCTGTTTAAAAGTGATTCAGTAAACCATGGGATTTGAGCATCTTGATTTGGGCTGTAAGGATTTGCTGTCCATGACATCTGGGATAGTCTGTCTGGTAGTGTATTTGGAGATTACCATTGCATCAGGAAAACTTCCTACATGACATTATACACGGATCTTTGCACAGATGTGCAAGTATTTCCATAGGAGTAAATCCTAGAATAAACTGGTTTCAAAGAGTATGCAAATTTTAAATCTTTATATATTCTATACTGTTCTGGAATAGTTATTCCAAATTATACTCATTAATAGTGCTCAAAAATGTGTGTTTTCCCATGCTTGTGATCTTGAAATATCTTCCAATTTAAAAGGGGAAGAGCGTCTCCCCTACACCATTTGTTTGATTACTAGTAGGGCTGTTAAAACACCTTTCCACAAATTGATCAGTCATTGGAATTAAACCTTTTGTGCACTCTTTTTGTCTGGCTGTCTTCTATATGTTGAAGTAACTTTCTAGACCCAAGATAGGGCTGCTACTGTGTAGGGTGCCATGTCAGCAAACCAACACCTACATAATTTTTGTGTCCCTGTAATGCTCTGTGCGACCAGAAACACAGTATATCCAGTCAGCCAATCCCCAAACACCAAGCCAGCTCTGGGCTCTCTACTTAGTTTCTTCTTACTCTAAACAAGGTTGACTAGGTGACCCCAGCCAATCAGATATTTTCTATTTTTCTCTTCCTTGTTCTTTATTCTTTATCCTATAAAAGTTTCCTGCCTTCCACCCCATTTTATTCTACTTCATAAAGTGCTAAAGTTTGTATCACCAAAATTGTCTTTAATCATTTTTTAAAACTTATTACAAGATCTTTCTTTGCAGGGGCTTTGAGCACTTTACTTATCATACATATTGCAAACATTTCCCCCAGTTAGCAATTTACGTTTCTTATGCTCTATGAATATCTTGAATTTTTACATAGGTAAATCTGTTTATCTTTTCTCATATTTTGGAATAAAATGTTTGGTGGCAAAATTTTAGCCAGATTATATTAAATATTGATATGATCACCATGAGTGCCACAAATTGTTTTGGAAGTAGCTAGTGGGCAATGAGTCTAGTAATGCGAGCATTGGTAGTCATTTTTCTCATCTTCATACCTGAAAATCCTGCTAGTGGTAACAGAGGTGTGAAGCACAGGGATAAAAGAAGAGTTGAGTACATGGGCTAAGAGCAGTTAATCGCACAAGTAGTCTTTCCAATACCTGAAACGTTTAACAGCCAGTTTGCAAAGTACATTTGACTTCACCTTAAACAGGCAGAAAGTGAATCTGGCCACTCAATACTGCTGCCTTTCTGGTCTTTTTCTAGAGTTCAAAGGTAAATAAACAATAGAACTCTCCAAAACTTGAAAAAGGAATGGAACTGATGCTTTTAAATTCTCTTTATTACACAGCAGTAGAGTGCTCTCTACTTAATGGAAACGAAAAAGTTTTTTAACTGAATTAAGTAGTGGTAATAGAATGACCTATGGTTCAATTTTTCAACCTAGCCAAGTCGTTTTTCAATTTCCCTTTCCAGAATTGACCACTGTTTTTGTTTGTTTTGTTTTGTTTTTGTTTTTTAAGGTCATCTGGTGTCTCTGCAATACAAATCCAAGTATCACCTAGAATATGTACATGGATTTAGAATTTCTCAAATTTTGGTAAACATAAAAATTATCATGAGCTCGATAAAAATGAATAATTCTGACTCCTTCATCAGAAATTTTGATTCAGGTCTGAGTAAGGCATTTTAAACAATCACTTCAGTGATGCTGTTGTGGATGGTACCAGACCCCAGTTTGAGAATTGCTTTAATGTCTCAAATAAGCCTTAACAGTTCCCTCTATGTCGTCCTGCTTTATTACGTCCTCCTCATCCTTTCTCCTATTCACATCCTATCAGCCTTCATGTCTCAGCTCAGGTAGCACTCTGAGGGAGCCCTGACCTGACTACTCCAGTCAGAGGTGCTCTCCCTGAGCTCTCATGGCACTTAGTATACAGCAGACGTCTCTAAACTTTGATTCAGCAACTGATCAGAAGAAACTTTTTGAGCATGCATTCCAATAATGTACTTCTTGACCTATGATTGTACTGTACTAATATTTTATATACACTGTAAAATATACCCAAAAGAGAAAGTTAACAGATGAATTAAAGAAAATATGACAAATTATTGTTAATTTGACAAAAATTTTGGTATATATTATTAATATATTGTGACATAGTATTTTAGATGAAGCAATTTAATTGAATATGCTTCAACATTTTAAAAAATCTTGATTTATCATTTTAGGATATTGTGATTCAGAGGTCTAATTCTAAGTTCAGTTTATTTCAACATTGATTTTAATAGCTGCTATAATTGAAAACATATGAAACTTCACAGGTTCAAGGGATGGATATCATTAAAGTTACTTACTAAATTATGGTTATCAATTTTGCAATCCCATACACCAATTTTCATAAAGGATTTTGCTCAAATTTTGTTGAAATTCAGTAAAGTTATATCTTCCTTGATACCAATCAATTCTCACAAGCTAATCATAAAATGTTGCATTTCTATATGTATTTTTAAATAGGTAATTATTCATATGGTACAATATTCAAGAGTAAAAAAATGAAATGACTTCATTCCACCTCTGTTTCTAGTCACTGGTTCCACTCCTGCAGAAGCAACAAATTCTATTCCTACATGAGCATAAAAAGCATGTGTATATTTAATTTTCTGACACATTTTACACTTACTACCATACTGAATGAGGAAGGATGTGGTTTTCCTACACCATATCCCTTCCACATTCCTCAGTCTTATTTTATCAGAATTCCAATAGTAATCACTTAATATGATAACAATGTAAATATGGTTCATGGGCCAAAGTGTGCTCAAAATTACTCCTACTTTCTTACACAATCCTTCTTTGTCTTCTTTTTTAATTCGCTAACTGCTAGGGATAGATTTAAGTGTGTGTTGGTTTCAGTATTCAGCAAAAACCTGCTCTTAGGCTTTGGCCTTGCCCTTTGGGAGGCTGAAGAGCTGACTACCTCTTTCACTATCATTTCTGGCAACTCTGAAATTGTACCAGATCAATGATAATGGTTCTTTTTTCCAGATGAACATCACACCTATTCAGATTAACAACATCTGTATTATTAACAAGGCAAGTATATTAGTTACGGTAATGTTAATTGCTAAAATAAACAAACCCTACATTTCAGTAGCTTAACACAGTACAGTTTATTTTTTTGCTCACATGAAAGTCTGAGTTACTTGTCTTTGGACCCCCTTCCTATCTAAAGTGAATCAGCAGTTGGCTATTTCTATCTGTGCTCCAAGATCCTCCAGGACCACATAGTCATCTGCATCCAGCCAGTAAAAGGCAAAAAGAATATAGAGAAGGTATATCCACTTCTAAAATACCTTGGGGCCTGGACTTGACATACCAACTCTGTAGTCATTGGCAAAAACTGATTATAGGCGAGAACTGACTGAGATATAAGGGGGTCTGGAAATATAATTCCTGGCTGGGTAGCAATTTCTCATAAGAACTCTACACTCTGAAAAGGGGAGCACACAATATGATGGACACAGAATTATCTATTACAAATAATTCAGACTTACTGTTAATATCTGAATATATATTTTCTAGTACAGGTAAACATTTGGGATATAAATTGAAGTGAAAAATCACACTGAAATGTAAGCTCCATGAAGGCAGAAATTTTTGTCTTTTTTGTTGACTGCTAAAGCCCTAGGGCTTAGAATAGTACTTGGCACTCTGTAGGTGCTCAGTAAATATTTGCTGAATGACCAACTGAATGAATGTATTTTATGCACTGAAATTCTATTAATCAGGTCAAATATTATGTGTATGTATTGCAAAAGTAAAGTGCTGCAAATAATTGATTTGAAAACTGTTAATTTTATGTACAGAAACAGATATTGAGAACATTCTGGTAGCTGAATAATGGAAACAGATGAACACGAACATTAGACTAGATAACGTCTAGAAGAATACCTTAAATGTATAAAAACATTTAAATAACAGCGCAAGGCAGAATAATAGATTCAATTGTTTATAATTCCAATAGCTGTAGAATTGGTATACGAAAATTCAAAATTTTAAACAAAGAACTAGTATTAGATTTTAGTTAATTTATACCATTTAGATAATTAATTTTCAAGAAAAAGTCCAATTTGGGAATTCTTCAGTCTTTTGAGGATAACTGAAAAATGGAATGTCAACTCTCCTACCTCAGATTTCATGAAGAGGACAAACTCCAAAGATATATAAACCACATCTATGATAAATGACCTTTAACCTGGATAAAATAAATGTAAAGGTTACCGAAAAATAAAAAGAAGATAGTAATAGAGAAAAATGAGATACCTAAAGTATTGTTTTCAGTCATTAAATTTCAAAATGTCAGTTGTAATAAGAATATTTTAATAAAGACAATTCCTCTTCTACCTCATATCATATACAAAATTAACTTGAGATGGATCACAGACTTAAATGTGAAAGCTAAAACTATAAGGCTTCAAAAAAAACACAACATAGAAGAATATCTTCATAACATTCAGGTTGGCAAAGATTTGTTAGAGCACTAACAATAATAGAAAAATAACCTGATAAACTGGATTTTATAAAAATTTAAAACTTCCACTCATAACATACCATTAAGAAAGTAAAAATAAAAGGCATAGACTGGTAGAAGATACTTGTAACACACATACATATATCTGACAAACAACCTTGTATACTAAATACGTAAAGAACACATCATTAAGAAAAAGATAGCATAATTTACAAGTGGGCAAAAGACTTGAAAAAGTACTTTCAAAAGAGGTATCTGAAAGGACAATAAGCATATGAAAAGGTACTCAATATTGCAAATCATGGAAACGTAAATTAAAGCCACGATGAGATACTACTATACAATAACAGAATCGGTAAAATTAGGGACTGACAATAACAAGTGTTTGTAAGGATGTGAAGCAACTGGAATTTTCATACATTGCTAGTGAGAATGTAAAATGATACAAACACTTTGGAAAGTGTTTGGCAGTTTTACTCTATGACACAGCAGTCTGGCTCATTCCCTAAAGGAATGAGTGCCTACAGCCACAAAAAACACAGAAGAATGTTTAATTGCAGCTTTATTTGTAATAGCCGCAAACTGTAAAGAACTCAAATGCCATCTAACAGGTAAATGAATAAAAGAATTATGGCATATTCATACAATGGGATAGTCTACAGCAATTTAAAAAACTGAATCATGGATACGTGCAAACTCCTGGATGAATCGCAGATATTATGTTGATGAAAGAAGCCAAGTGTAAAACAATACATACTGGATGAGTTCATTCACATAAAGTTGAGAACAAGCAAAATTAATCAATCTTTAGAAGAGATGAGTGGTTATTTCTGGGGGAGGTATAAACAGGGAAAAGGGCACTAGGGAATCAGAAATTTTTTATACTTTAATCTGAGTGTATACATCTTAATATGAGTATGCATTATGTGAAAAATCAAGTACACTTAATGATTATTGCACTTTATGTATTTTAGTGTAGGTATGATTATCCCTTACTTAAAAAAAGAAAAAGAAAAAAAAAAAAGGCACATGGACAAATTGTCCTGGCAAGGTTCACTCAATAGATTGGATGACAGAGAAAAAACCACATCACCACACATAATTATTTGTAGTTAGATCAAAATTTATTAAGTTATATAATATTAATATAAACAAAGTATAGGGAAAAAACCTCAATCATAATACATAGAAAAAAAATCTAAAGCATTATATGGGAATAACTATATCCTGATAGCAAAAACAGTACAGAAGATGAAAATATGAAATTTCAGAATATTATTTGTAAAGAAGTAAATAACTCCTTATGCTTTTGAGTCTACAGAGGCTAAAATTTAAACAAAAAGCTGGTTGAAATGATTGCTATGTATTATGCATCATTTCTTTAAAAAAATTTGATATTTGCTTAAGCAAGGGGCATTTTACAAAACAAGTCACTGAACACAAGTTTTTCTGAAAAAGTCTTCCGCAGTGCACATCTTATTGAAGGTGAGCACCTATTGCAATTGTGGTGTATGATGCCTGAATGAGCAATCTAATCGCTGACAATACTAGTTTTCCTATATTTTTAATGTCAAACTTCTAAAATCTGACTACTGAAATTGTAATAGAATGATTACATTTTAAAAAATAAAATTTGCAGATATATTTTTGTGACACAGAGACACTCATCCAAAAATTTGTATTTGGTGTACTTTGAATTGCTTCATTTTATCATTATTCTAGTTACCCTTGTACTTATCTTTAAATTTTTTTCCCTTGTCCCAACATCTGTTGCATTTTTTACACGTTCCATGTACTCACACACTTTGTTCTAAGTTTCCCAGAGACCTGCTTCCTGAGATCCCCACTCTACTTACTTGACACAGCAGTCATCGTGGGACTTTCTTTCATGGCATTCCTTTGTGAGATCGTATATTTTCAGGATCTCATGTCTTCTTACTTAGATTACTCCTTTGTTTTGGTGAAGCACATCCTCCAGTAGCCTCCTAAAAAAGGGTACATGGTAGGATAAAATTTTGAGACTGTGCTAGCCTAACCTTTATTTTAGCCCCATACTTGATTGGACTGTCTATATTCTAGAGAGAATACTAGACTGGAAATCATTTTTCCTCTTAGATTTGAAGACCTTGCTTTCCTAGTTTTCTGCCATCTTCTAGTGTTGCTACCAAGGAGTCAAAATGCCATTCTGAAAACATCCTTTTATGTAACCCTTGTTTTCCCCTTGTGGAAACTTTTAGGATCTTTAACCCTGGCATCCTGAAATATCATCATATGCCTTTGTGTGTGTGCGTGTGCGTGTCCGTGTGTGTGTGTTTTAATTCATTGTACTGTGCACTCAGTGGATCCTTTTAATTTAGGAGCCAGATGTCTTACATTTTTGGGAGATGTTCTTTAATTTTTTATCCTCACCTCCTTTCTCTGTTCTCTCATGTTGGAGATCTTATTAATCAGATGTTGCATCCCATTCTGATCTTCTTTCTTTTTTCTTTGCTATTTTTCACCTCTGCTTTTTTGTTCTAATTTCTGAAATTTCTTCAGCTTATCTCCCAACACATCTATTTCATATTTAGTTTTGGCTCTCCTATTTTTCCAATATTCTTATTATTTACTGATTGTTCATCTTTTATAGCACCCTATTCTTAATTTTCATGGGTGTAATATATTCTATGTTTCTGAAAATATCATAGCATCTTTGAGAGCTTTATGTTTTCTGCCTCATTTTCAGTTTTTTTTTGTTTTAGGTACTTTTAATTGTTTTGGTCTTCATCTTTCATTGTTGAACGTATCTTCAAATATCTAGTGATCCTTGGCTATCAGCTTATCATGACTTCAAGGGACTGAAAGCCACGTATGAATGAGCAGGGCTGTGAACTCTGGGTTTCACTGTAACAAATAGTCAAGTGGCAAACTGTTTTTTAAATTGTCCATCTTTTTAGATGGGCTGGTCAGGGCTGGGGATAAGCCCAGCTACCAGATTCTGTAGTGAGGTGGTGAAAGGGCACTGAAGGATTATAATGTTCAGAATACTCACCTTCTCTCAATCATCCTGTTTTCAGAATAGCACCTCACTACCACCACCATTCTCCCTGCCCCAGGCCCCAGTTCTGATCCATTTGGTTCAATTTCTCCAGAGAATAAGCCTCTAGCCTTCTGCTAGAAAAAGGGAAAGCTGCCTGGCTACAAAGGGAGAACAAAAATAAACTTTCAAATAATTCCCTTATTTTCAACTTTGCTCCTCAACTTCACCTCCCAGGGTACCTTGTGCCCCCAAATCCTTGACTCTTTGGGGGGTTCTGGAAGGAAAAGATAGGTGTTCCAAATTTGTGGACCTTTTCTGCAATGAAGAGTGGCTGTGAGAACTGTGCTACCTATCAAGTATTAAAAAAAAAAAAAAGAAAGTAGTGCTACCAAATGTAAAATAGTGGGAAGCAGCTGCATAGCACAGGGAGATCAGCTCAGTGCTTTGTGTCCATCTAGAGGGGTGGGATAGGGAGGGTGGGAGGGAGGCGCACGAGGGAGGGGATATGGCGATATATGTATACATATAGCTGATTCACTTTGTTATACAGCAGAAACTAACACAACATTGTAAAACAATTATACTCCAATAAAGATGTTAGAAAAAAACAACAAAAAAGAACAAAAACAAAACAAAAAAAGATGTTAAAAAGAAAAAAGTAGTGCACTTAATCTTTCCCTTCATGGTAAAAGAGAAAGTAACTTTAAAATACACACAAACGAAAAACAACAAACCCCCAAACTACCTATTACTGAGACATCATTTTGAAAATTTGTACGTCTGGAAATGTTTTAATGGCTATGTGATAATTTTAGCCAAAGACAATGTGTCTCCTATAACAGCGCTCATATCTCAATTGACCTTCCTCTTTTATCTCTTAACAACAGTTCTAATCTTGGGTCAACTATGTGTTAGCCTCTCTCTTCCTGCATCAAGTATTCGCAGATAAAAATACAACACATAATGGAAAGAACCAGAGTGTTCCCTGGGAACAACTACAGGACTACAATCCAAATTTAATCAGTGTTACTCACACATTCATAGGGTTGCCAGATAAAATATGGGATGCCAGATAAATTTGAATTTCAAATAATTAATTATTTTTCCTCGAATAAGTATGGCCCCTATTTCATTGTTTATCTGAAATTCAAATTTACTTGGGCATCCTGTATTTTTGCTAAGTCTGGCAATCCAACACATTTACTTAAACAGTATATCATAAGTAGAAAGTGACCAACATAGAAAAACTGGGTTTAAAGAAGGAAACTGGGATCTGGACCAAAGCTATTCAAGCCACCGGGCAAGTCTACATTACTACCAGGCAGGTAGCCATGGGCAACCCCATATGCACCCACTTTGCAATGTACAATGCCTTGGCTGTGGCCAAAATTAATGCTTTCAATTACTATAGGAACTTGGATTCTCTAGGTAGTGTGGTCAGCCCCTTGTGTCACCAGAGCTGTGCCACTCTATCAAGCCATTTTGGTTGCTCAGGGTTCAATCATAAAGCCAATCTAGGGTCTTTTTTGATGGATGATGGCCATACTCTTGGACAGTTCCAATTATTTGTGCACCTCCCAAACAAAGTTGCCCCAACCAGACCTAGATAATACACACACAGCAAGGTATCAGTTGATGTATTGGAGTGTCAGGTCTCATAAGCTGACACCATGGATTGAAGGGGAGCATTAAGCATGGGTTTAGTAGTTAACCCAAATATAATAATTTCCCCCCAATAAAATATTACTAGCTCCTTCATTTATAAGCTGTAATATTTTAAGACTGTTTCATTTGGTTTCTGTTGATATCTAGTTTGATACCATACCAGCTCAGTTTCTGTGTATACTAGGAACTCAGTTACAATCTTGTTAGGCTGGCTGGTATCCTGTCTCCTAGGTGAATACTGGTTATGTTCTACGCTAGGAAATACAGCATAACTTTCCAAATGATTTCAGGAATTCTCATATCATGTTTCAGGGTCATCTATTTCTTCCCAGATAAACTACCCAAATTCCAGACTACTTACTTTTTTATGCTCCAACCCTAAGCTCTCACTAACATTTTTTTGAGCTTGAATTGTTTATTGTTCACTGTACAGTGTTATATACATTATCATGTCTTAAGTGGGTTATTAATAGACTCAAATATTTAAATACTTTGTATTGAATTGGACAAGTCACTTAATTTTTCTCATCTTCAGATTCCTCACCTCTGGAAATTATCTTAAAGTATCTTTCATAGTGTCATTTCAACGGGTGCTATAAGATTAAAAAAGAAAATAGATGAACATTAGTTATGACTTTGGTAAATACTGCCCAGCTGTGGAAGGTCATTTCCAGGTTTATAATGAGCTGCTGTCAATGAGAAATAAGCAATGATCAACCACATGCAGCAGCTGCAGGGGATGAGGGGAGAGGTTCCTCACAAAGGTCTATGCTCAATATGTAGGAAAAAAAAAGAGGCAAAAGCCACAGTATTCAGGTCTTAGAAGAAGGTAGAGGACTGGCTTTCACCAATGCCCCGCTTCTGCCTCAGTTTCAATGTTCGTTGCTTATAGGCTTGTTCTCTGATTCAACCCAAGCCCTGAAAGTGGTCCTTGAGATGGGGTAAGATATTTTTGCATTTATACATAATATTAAGGGTTTTTTTTTTTTTAACCTGAGTGAAGATGTGAGTTGAAAGGATTTTTACACTGTGCCACAAAAGTTTATTTTTGAATATTTCTTTTTAGAAATTAACAAAATTCTCTTGGAATTAAATGGATTACATTTTATGTCACGTGTGGGCTGGAATAAAAGTGATTTAAATTTCTATTTAAAACTAATGGGCTGCTCCAAAAATATTGAATTCTCTAACAATGGAGCCAAAAGTAGGAAATCATTTATTATGTAAGAGAATCTATGTTTTCAGTAAGAAAACAACCCAAGTGACTTCTAAAGTCCTAATTGCTTTAAGCAATTGAATAAAAGTTAATTCAGGATTGACATTTTAAATGAAACATGTATATTCCTAGTACATTTGATAACGGTTCTTCATTGGAGGCTACATTTTAAACTGACTCCACAGTTTAGAAGCAACTCTAGTACTGTCTGCCTGCTACATTGTTATTTTAAATCATTATTTTAAAATCAAGTATTCTTTTTCCATACCTTATTGAGAAGGGCTGGTCATAGCTCTTACAGCTAAGAGGAGCTGGGTAGATCAGATCACTGTGATACCTTTACCCTCTCCCTTTCCTTAGTCTCATATCCAAAAATTGTATAGTATATAATCCCACTGCTGCCACCAATAGAAAGAGATTAGAAGATTACATACAAGGATCACACTTAAACATGTAGCCATTAACTAAATTTTGTTCAAAACTGGCAAAGGTACACCACAGAGATTTTCCTTTTGATGACGGCAAGTAGACACAGAAGAAATACCTGGTGGTTGGTGTCAGTTAGTGTAGCTCCTTCAATTTTCCTCAGTCCAATGGATACCACTCATTAGTAGAACTTATGTGCCAGCAGCTTGTATAAAGTTGTCTCATGAAGTCTGAGTAGTTATCCAGACTTTCTGGGCTTTTATACATACCCCAGCCAAATGAGCATAACACTTCTGGTCCTGATCTTTGTGTGCTACTGCCTTGTGAATTTAGTATATACAATTTAAATCTGTGTATAAAATACCTATTTATTTTATGTATTCCCTTAGCTGACTACCTCTTGTGGGGTTTAATTGTTGGAGTGTGCTCTCCATCTGAATTCCCACTACACTTTGATGACTGTCTCATTTTCAAATATTTAATGGCCAGTGTAAGGAGTAAGCTTATATTCTGTGACCCTAGCTCACAGTAAATGAGCATCAGTGGCCAAAAGCCTTGGGGTAATTCACATTGGTTCAATATATTTTAAAACTGATTTCTTATGTATATCATCTGATTTAATTTTACACTCCCAGTGAGTGTCTGGATTATAGTAGGCACTCCATAATGTTATTAAATGACTAAATTTCTATTTAGAACTAATGGGCTGCTCCAAAAGATATTGAATTCTCTAACAATGCAGCCAAAAGTAGAAAATCATTTATTATGTAAGAGAATTTATGTTTTCAGTAAGAAAACAACCCAAGTGACTTCTAAAGTCCTAACTGCTTTAAGAATCTACTCTAATATCAAAACACTGTTTTCACCATAGAGAAAATGTTTTAGATGGATAGTTGTGATTGGAGTCTCAGCAAAATAATTCCCTAAAGGTGACCTAACATCTGCCCTCCTCCTGCCATGTCTAGATTTCTTCTGTTAGGAAGCTGATGGGCTTAAAAAAACATGTTTATGGTCTTCTGGGCTCAAGGTATCTGGACTGCTTCAACAAAAAGAGACTATCTGCACCAAGACAGAATAATACCTTTAAATAACATTGATGTCTGTTGGTTTAGAAATTCTGTTTCCTTACTCTTTTGATAAATATTTCTATAAATAGGGAATAAATTCATCCTTCTTTATCCTAATTATGGGGACTGCATTTAACCAAAGGCCCATGGAGGGAGAGTGTGAAAGTGGTAAATTCACCCCTAACCCCACACCATGGCACACAAAAAGAAGTAAAGGCTTAAGGCTTATTTAGGTACCTATCAATCATTTTGTGCAACCTGGAATTACTTATATACAAACAAATGGGTTCAAATCTGGGTCTTGACTGCATATCTGACACTTTCCTCTTCAAGTATGTTTCTTTTCTAGAGCTGCCAAGTCACCTCCTATCAGATACACTGTATCTCTATGGACTCTATTCAGCACTTGGTGAATGTTGAATATGCCTTAAGCAAAGCAGAATCTATTTCATTTGTGAAGAATAAATGACCATACTCTGTTCAGCATGTACAAAGCTGTTGGTTTATTCAGCTGGGAAGCTGGGGAAAGGCTTCCTTTGGGAATGAACAGCAAAAATGTGTTCATGAACAAGGCACTTGTACACACACACACACACACACACACACACACACACACACACACAGGAACATATTATGGTTACATAAACATCAACAGATTTTAATTTTTAGACCCCTCTACCTCTTCCCACCTTCCCCTAAAAAAAAAAAAAAAGAAAAAAAAAGAAACAAAGAAAGAAAGAAACAGGTTTTTTGTAACATTTTAAAAACCAACTTCATAGAACATCTACATAGGAACAGTTACTGATACATTCAGTTACACTAACATTATATGGTTTCAGTTCAGTAACAAATTTTCCATTAACAAGTATTTTTTTCTACCTACTATAATTCCCTCCTTTTTCCTTAAGAGGAGACAACTAAGGTTCAGCAGAAACTACTCATTAGGTTATAAACATTCTCCTCTCTCCTTAAAGTTGCTATACATTTATAGAATTTGTGATTCCATTAATGCTTCAATTTTTTGATGCCACACTGTATACAGCACTTAATTATGGAGAACAGGAAAAAGCAAAACTAAAATAAGGAGAGATATATATCTTTAACAATCTGTTTTCTGATTCCCTTTAGATGCCCAGTCAACCAGGATCACACAAAGGTTTCACTCTTTATTGTAGGTGTGTGAAAAGACTTACTGGTCTCATGCATTTTATGTATGTTGATTTCTACGTTTTGACTCATCTAAATAAACACAGCAAGATTCATTTACAAGGGTACATATGCTTTCTATTCAGCCAGAAAAAAAAATCTAAAGCTAGATGTAGAAAAACAATGATGCTAAAAAACTCTTCAACTTCAGACTGTATTAGGCTGAGAATTTCTGCAGTAAAGTTCCTGAAAAGTTTGCAATGGACATGGAAAGTGCATGAAGTACTGCTCCAGGGAACATCATACAGACGAAATACTTTAATCCACTAACATAAATGCTCTCTTAATTTTTTCCCATTGGTCTTTGGAATGGGTTTTATTTGCTCTTGACTAAAGTCTGGATGCCAAGATGCAGGAAATATATTGCCTACGGAACAGGAGTCTGTTTAATCCCCAGGTATGATCTTATAAGCCACTTTAGCTAGAGACTGCCTGGTGGGAGCCTATAAAATGTTTATGCTGTAACTGCAGGTTCCATAATAGGTTTGGAGCAGTGTAGGCTACTACTACACTACTGCACTCCCTCCCCCCAAAACAGGAACTCCTAAAGGGTGCCATATATAGGTCTACCAATATAAAAAGAGGGAGATAAATCCATATTCCCACCATTTTCTTTTATCTAGTTATTCAATTTAACTCAGCTACCTCCCTAGAAATGAGTATCAGAGAAAAGTATGCTCAGAAAGGTGTTACTGGGAGTAGCTAACTTACCGCTTTCCACAATGGCTACTCTGAAGGTTGGGTAACAAATGGGGTAGTGGCCTCCTTTTCCTTCCCATTAATAATTAGGTATCTAGTTAAGTCCATTAGACAGGCAGAGTAAACTGCGGGGAGAACTAAGTGTGGAGAATAGTCAACTTATCTCTTTTAATAAGGTCCCTTTTGACTAATTCTCTACTGAAGTTCTCATTTTAACCACAGGGTCTTTCAAAGTGAATGCTCACAATGCACATCTTCTGCACTGGAGTTACAGGACTCTTGGGTATTATATTCGGTACTTGATCATATTTTGGCATATCAGGACAGTTTGGTTGAGATGTTTGTTAGTTCCTCAACTGTGGGCTGTGTAACTGTATTCCTTTCTCAACTGGCAACACGAGAGATATGAGAAGGAATGGTGGATCTTTATAGTGATGCAGTTAGGAGTTTGTTAACTGCCTTTTGGAAGTCAGTGTAGGAGTAAGTAGTGTTGATGGGTTCAGTGCGGGTTGTTTCCTTAACTGTTTTAGTTAACCAGCCACAGCAACAACCAGAAACACATGAATTAGGAATTTGTTTTAGGTACTCGGGTATGGGAGTGGCTCTACTCAATGTTCGGCTCAACTGTTTGGTGGCAAATTGCAGTGCCCCATTTAGAGTGGCATGATCTCTAGAAAGCCGGCTGGGACTCATAAGGGGCTTTTGAAAAGGTGGGACTCCACAAGAAGCTAGAGGAGGCCATTCAGGAATTGGTTCCAGTTTGGGTACACAATGGGAGCAATGGGAGAGTCTTAGTCCTATCTCTCGTAGTATATGGACTGGTGTGCTAGCATCCAAGAGTTTAGCATGATACAACCAGGAATTAGGATTTAAAGGTTTCCAAGTTGTAGAATATTTTAAAAGGCACTTAACCTGCCAGGCAAGACTCTCAAGAGGTGTTAGGTTGGGCACCACAGGGTCCTCTTCTTCAGAGGAATCCCACTCTTCCCCAGAACTCTCATTTAGGTAGTTAGCATTTTCTTCTTCCTCACTTTCTGATTCTGATAAGGGGTCAGGAGAGGGATTTCTAGGACCCATTAGAATAGAACAACAGTATAGAAAAAAAGGTAACAGAAAAAGGTAACAATCTAAGCCAGTAAAACACTAACACTGGCAAATAGAAGCAGAAGATGAGAAATCCTTTCAATAGGATTCATTTGTCTGTTTCTCAGTCTGTTACACACACACAGTATGCCTCTGGCTCGCACCACTGTGCAGTTCTTCAAGATTATGTTGTATATTCTTCACTTACAAAGAAGACAGCTCAGTTCTCAGGACCAGTTCAGTGTGTAAAATTTAGTCACTTACCAGTGGCACAGGTCAGAGTCTCTCCTTCAAATCCTGGCTACCCAAGAAGAGAAGGGGTCCTCATCTAGGCAAGCTGATTTTCTTAGCATGGTCTCAACTGGTTGTGAAATTATGAAGAGACACTTTGTGTACTCTTTTTTGCTGGCAGAGATATTATATCTATTTCATAATAAAAAGAAACTCAGTGGTCGCCTTCTTTGTCCGCTGGTGCAGCAACTTTTGCGCAGAGAGATGGTGGGACGAGGTGTCAAGGATCTGTCTGGTGTGCACGGATCTGATGTTTTCCATAGGTGGTGCAAATGTCCTTGGAAACTGGTGACTTAGTTGTTGGACTATCTGGAAAGGTAGCCTTAACCTGTGAATGAGAAGACTAGAGACATGATATTAAAGCCTGAAAGCACTGGGTAACATTATTATCCATCTAACTTCATAGACTATCCAAGCACATGGTGTTGAGCAAGAAGCCTTATCAGCTTTCCCATCTCTAGCACATAAGTTTAGGCAGAGTTTCCTACTGGGAATGGATCCTACCAAGACAAAATTGGGAAGAAGAGCATGGGGCCACTTTAATCTTTTGTTGGTACATATCTGGGCTAGTTTGTTTTTTATCATGCAGTTCTAGCCCAGGAAATTACTTCTGCAAGAGCAGATCCCTTATGCTCCAAACTCCAAATAGGGAGCTATAAAAGATATCTTTTTTATCTTTAGAGGTGCTTGTTGGGATTAGTTCTAGGGGACCTGTGCTGGTTGTAGAGCTGGTTGTAGAACTCTTGCTGGGACCCCAGAGGTTGTGGTCCTATGACCATACTCTACAGATAATGAGGGAAGATGGCAGGTATAAATCTTAATATAGCAGGAGTTAAAATGAATATAAACAGCTTAAATTGACAATTGAAAGGCAGACACTCAGACTGGATCAACCAAACAAAACAAGATTTAACAATATGCTGCTAACAAAAGATATTTTAAAGCAAAAAGAACCAAAAAAGGTCAAAGCTAAAAATATGAAAAAATATATATCAGGTAACTGTGGACCAGAATAAAGCTGGGACAGCAATCTTAATATCCAACAAAAAATATTTCAAGGCAAAAAAATATAAGGGACAAAGATTGATGATAATACTAGTAAAAGGAAAACAATGAAAGTGATACACTCATCATAAACATCTATGACCCTAAAAGCACATCCTCAAAATTTCTCTAGTAACAACTAATAGAACTGACAGGGGAATATAAGCAGGGATACAAACATTCTGAAAAAGTTAAAATATTAATATACTTTAGGTATTATATTATTTAAGTATACAAAACTCTATACCAAACAGAACAGATATTAAGTACACACATATACACACACACACACACACACAAATAGTTCATGCATTAGGTTATAAAGTATAACTAGATTCCAAAGGGTCAATTTCATTTAGACTAAATTCTCTAACCATAATGCAATAAAAGTAGATATTAAAGGTTAGTTAAAAGTAATCCTGTTAGGAAACTAAATAGCTCATGAATCAATAAAATGGAAATCATAAAAGATATTAGATATAAAACTGAATAATAATATAACCTCACAAGCAAACATTTGTGGGGTATGGCCAAACCAGTACCTAGAAGAAATTTATAGCTTTAAATACATTGATGAGGAAACAAGGAAGTTTAAATACGCACAAGTTAAGCATTCAATTCAAGACAATCTAAAAGCGCAACAGCAAAATAAGCAGAAAGGAAATAATAAAGGCAGCAATTAAATAGTATATAAACGAATAATAGAGTGATAAAACTGAAAGACGGTTTTCTGAAAATATGAATAAGAAAAACAAAACTGGTGAGAGTTATCAGGAAAGAGATTTTAAAATACCCCCCCAAAATTAAAAACATAATATATGCTAAAAAGTGAAAACCTAGATAAAATGGCTAAATTCTAGAAGAATATAAAATACTAAAATTTGTACAGGAAGAAATAGATAACTTGAATAAAACAGACCAGTATTAAAGAAACTCAAAAGGTAACAACCTATTAAAAACACCAGGTGCAAATGGTTTTATAAGAGAGTTCCACTAAACTTCCAAGGAAATTAATACATATTTTATATAAATTGTTCCAGAAAAAAGAAAAATAGCATAAAACTCCTTTTATGAGGATAATAAAATATTAATTCCAAATCTAGAGATGAAGCAAATAAGAAAGGCTCATTTCACTTGCAAAAATTTCAAATATTACCTAACAAAATGTAATAGTGTATTAAAGAAAAAAAGAATGTCACAATCATATAGAGCTTATCATAGGAAAGCAAGAATATCTCAACTTCATAAAATTTATAAATATAAGTCACTACAGCAATAAATTAGATAATTTTATTAACTATGGATATTTAACCGTTCTTGGTTCTTGATCAACACCTATTTATGTTTTAAAAAACAAAATGCTCTTACCAAACTAGGAAGAGAAAGTTACTTTCTCAACAAGGTAAAAATTATCTATGAAAAACTTTCAACAAATATCCTAAATGAGAAACTTCAGATATATTCCCTTTAAAAATGAAATTAGGGAATTCCCTGGTGGCGCAGTCGTTAGGAATCCGCCTCTCAATGCAAGGGACAAGGGTTCTACCTGTGGTCCAGGAAGATCCCACATGCCGCGGAGCAACTTAGCCCGTGCGCCATGACAACTGAGCCTGAGCTCTAGAGCCCGCGCGCCTAGAGCCCGTGCTCCACAAGGAAGAATAGCCCCCGTTCGCCACAACTAGAGAAAGCCTGAGTGCAGCAACAAAGACCCAACGCAGCCAAAAATAAATTAATTAAAAAAAAGAAATTAGATAAGGATGATAAGGACTGATATTGTATAACAAAGTACCAGTGTAACAAAGTACCAAAGTTCTAATCAATGTTTTTTTTAAAAAAGGTGTGAGAACTGGAAAAAAGATATAAAACTACTAATTTACAGATGATATGGTCATCTAACATTAAAAAAAGCCTAACTTATAAACTATTAGAGCTAATAAAAGAGTTCAACAAAGTTCCTGGATCTGAGATTAACCTATGACTATTCATTAATTTATTTATATAGCACTTAAAATTTTCCAGGTACTATTCTAGGAACTGCACAAATGTTAACTCATTTAAAATTCTCCTAACAATCCTATAAGATAGGTACTTTTATTGACCCCATTTTATACATGAGGCTTAAGCTACCTGTCCAGGGTCATATATCTACTAAGTGATAGAATCAGGATTTGACCCCAGGCACTCTTAACACCAGCAATACTAACCATGAAATGTATTACATACATCACTTGCACAATAGGGGCAAAATACAAAACCTATAAAGGGTTTAAGAACTAATCAATAATATGCGAGACCTCTATGAAGAAGACTGTAAAATTCTAATGAAGGACATAGATGATTTAAAATAGACAGACATTCCATGCTCTTGGATGGAACAATGAATATTATAAAGAACTTTTTTCCAAATTAATTTATACAATTCCAATATGTTAAGAATAAAATTCCACATATAGCTAAACAAACTATTTAAGCAGAAGAGTAAAGTAAATATCATGGCCTACAAGATATTAACACATATTATTACACGTTACAGAAGCCACAGAAATTAAAGTAGGGTGGTTAGTATAAGAACAAATAGTCCAATGGAACAAAGCTCAGAAATAGAGCCACATAAGACTTAAGAATGTAGTATACAGTAAAGTTGGCACATAAATCAAGGGGGAATGAATGCATTTAGTATGTAGTAATACTGGTAAAAACTGGCTCATTACATGAAGAAAAATAAAACTGTACACCTATATAATGCCACATACAAAGGAGGACTCATGACAGGTTAAAGACCTAAATGAGAATTGTAAAACTATATAGTTAAGAGAATATAATGCAGGAGAATATCTTTGTGACTTAGGGCCAGAGAAGCACTTCTTAAAAAAACATAACGCACAAGACCAAAATACGATGAATTCAATCACATCAAAATTAGTATTTTTGGATTGAACTAAACACATCAAGAACAAAGTTAACTACAAATCAACAACCACCAAAAAGGTAGCAGTCTCAATAAAGAAATGGACAAAGGACAAAAATATCCAATTTACAGAAGAGAAAATCCACAGGCCATTAACTATATGATGAGTAAATAGATATCACACTATTCTATTATTTTGGTAAAAATTAGAAAGCTGGAAAAAGCCAAGTGTTCGTGAGGGGACTAAAGGAACTCCCTTAGAAACCTGCACTACTGGTGGGATTACAGACTGGGGTAACCTTTCTGAAGAGCAATCTGGCAGCACTACTTAGTCAAACTATTTGCACAACTCATGATGTAGGAATTCCACTCTTGGGTATATATAGCAGAGAAATTCTCCATAAGACCAACATGTACTCTGGGGAGTCATCTTTGATGGTAAAGAAATAGAAGCATTCCAGGCTTCCATCACTGGAGGAGTGGATAGGTTAACGTGTTAAAAGCACATTAGAAGTATACATAGCAACATGGATGGACTAAAGGCATAGGTCTGAACGAAAAAAGCAAAACCAAAATATCAAGATCCCACTCATGCCATCATGTAGCAATGATTTCTAAAATGAAAGTTAGTAAACATCTCTAGTTTCAAATACACAATGAAGTGGATATGGTCTGGCTTCGTGTCGGTACTATTCCTCTAAAAAACATTTCTCTGACTTCTACTCATTCTTTATCTAATTTAGTTCTCTGCAGTGTCCGGCACATATTAGGGGCTTAGCAAATTTTTTGGAAAAATTAATGAGAGAATGATGAAGGCCTGCTGTAAGTAACTATACAAGCATGTTTCACTTTTATTCTAGGGAGACAAAAATTCCTAAATTATATTCAGGTGATTTGGTAGTATGTTGTACAAAGACAAATGAAACAATTTTTTTAAACAAGATCAACAAAGATAATGCTACTAAAGCAATATAAAGGTCACTGCTTATAACTTCATCTTTAAGAACATGAGTGCAAATACTTTTAAAAGTTTATAATATTATTACCTACTTCAATCTGAAAACAAAAGGAAAATTTAAAACATACCGTAAGTATTTTATTGAGACAGGTGTTAACTTTTTTAAAAAACTAATTATTTATTTATTTATTTATTTTTGGCTGTGTTGGGTCTTTGTTGCTGCACCCGGGCTTTCTTTAGTGTGGCGAGTGGGAGCTACCCTTCGTTGCGGTGCATGGGCTTCTCATTGTGGTGGCTTCTCTTGTTGCGGAGCACGGGGTCAGTAGTTGTGCCTCCCGGGCTCTAGAGCACAGGCTCAGTAGTTGTGGCGCACGGGCTAGTTGCTCCGCGGCATGTGTGATCTTCCCGGACCAGGGCTCGAACCTGTGTCCCCTGCATTGGCAGGCGGATTCTTAACCACTGCACCACCAGGGAAGTCCCCAGGGGTTAGCTTTTAATTCTTCTGTCCTCTTATATTTTTACTATTTTCATTTCAACCAGATTCCATTTGCATGATTATTGATTGGCTATACTTCAGTAATTATGTTGCTCAAAGCATTCTTTAAAAGGCTCACCCTACTTTTTTTTGTTAAGCAAAAATAAAACAAAGTTTCTTTGAAGGCATATGTAAATTCTAGAGTGAACCCATCACTGTTACCTCTTTACATTCCATGAGTAATACCCTCATATCAAAAGTGAATTAACCACTTACTCTGTACACTCCCATGCATAATTTACTTTGAAAGAACCATTTTTCTGTAATTTCAGAACTAAATAGCCTTACCATACGAATTAGTTAGTTTGCTTAGTTTAGTTGCTACAGTGTGTTCTTTTCCCTATAGCATTTAGAGAAAAAGTCAAGACACAGGTAACCTAAAGGCAGTGAGTTTAAGCTTAATATAGCATCTTTTTTTTTTTACCAGTTTTATCGAGGTATAATTAACAAATTACATATATTTAACATGTACAATGTGATGCTTTGATATACGTATTCACTGTGAAATGGTTACACAATCAAGCTAATTAACATACCCATCACCTCAGTTACTATATATTTTTTTTTGCATGTGATGATAACACTCGAGATCTATTCTCAGCAAATTTCAAGTATACATGATCAACTATAGTCATTATGATGTACATTAGGTCTCCAGAAAGTCTGTATGCTTTGATATCTATTTCCTCCACCCGCTAGCCACTGATAACTCCCATTCTACTCTTTATTTCTATGAGTTCAACTTTTTAAGATTCCACATATAAGTGGGATCATACAGTATTTGTCTTTCTGTGTCTCGTTTATTTCACATGGCAGAATGTCCTCCAGGTTGACCCATGTTGTTGTAAGTTGCAGGATTTCCTTCTTTTTAAAGACTTAATTGTGTATGTATATAAATGTCACATCTTCTTTATTCATTCATTCATTGATGGACACTTAGATTATTTCCATATCTTGGTTACTGTGAATAATGCTGCAATAAACATGGGAATGCAGATGTATCTTTGAGATAGTAATTTTATCCTTTGAATATATACCAAGAAGGGGGATTGCTGGATCATATGATAGCTCTATTTTTACTTTTTTGAGGAACCTCCATATTGTTTCCCACCAGTGTGTATAAGGGTCCTAATCCTCACCAACACTTGTTATCTTCTGACTTTTAGATAACAGCCATCCTGACAGGTGTGAAGTGATACCTTATTGTGGTTGTGATTTGCATTTCCCTGATGATAAGTGATGTTGAGCTCCTTTTCATATACATGTTGGCCATTTGTAGGTGTTCTCTGGAAAAATGTCTATTCAGGTCCTTTGCTCATTTTTAAAGCAGGTTATTATTAATTTTTTTGCTACTGAATTATATGAGTCCTTATATATTTTTGATATTAACATCTTACAGGATATATGGCTTGAAAATATTTTCTTCCATTCCAAAGGCTGCCATTTTTGTAATCTAGTATCTTTTTTTTTTAACTTTTCAGATAATGTTCCAAAAATACTGAACAAAAACATGTTATTAATCCCCCCTGCCCAAGCTGGTCAAAATATACTTAGGCTGACCTCTGGTGGCCAGATGCCTCATCCCTCAGTAATGACAAAATGGTATGAAGTCACCTCTCATTTGTGGGTAACCAAATAAAATATGGTAAATGAAATAATATTGTTAGAAATTTCACAGTTAAACAAAGCAACAAAGGTAGCAGGCACCCAAAGCATAAGGAGAGCTGAGCAATTAAAGGCCACAAAATAAGAAAAATTTCTCCAAATATTAGTTTGTTCTAACTTTTAGTTCAGCAGTTGATTTTACATGAAAAACAAATGGTATATTCAGTGGTTCCCAAAGTAAGAATAGTTATACACTAATACTGTAGTCACTAGCCCCATGTTTATTGAGCAGTTTGAAATGTAGCTAGTGTAAAATAATTCCCAATTCCAAAGACTTAATAGGAAAAAAAAGAATGTAAATTAACTCATCAATATAATTTATGTTGAGTACATGTTGAAATGATACTTTGGATATAGCTGGTTAAAAAATTAATGCCCGTTCTAGGTTTCTTTCACCACAGCTGTCTAGGTATTCTACATTTTAGCTATAGTGAGATTATAAATGTTATCGACTATATTCCATGCACTCTTAAACCTCTGCTTTCCCTCTAGCTGATTAACCTAAAATACCCACCCCTCTTGCCTTTTCAGAAATTAGACATTTTGATAATTTTGAAATTATGGGCAACCCAATATTTACTATTACTGCTACCATATTTACTATTTTAACTAGCATTTGAATACCTGCAATGTTTCAGGAATTAGGACTATGAAGAGAATAGATGAATAAATTATGGCATGCTCATACAATAGAATTCTAGAGCAACCTATATGTACCTCAGTTTCCTCTTCTTAAAAAGACGGAAAGAATTTACAAGGGTTGTGCCTAAGGATTAAATGAAGTAAAGTGCTTAGAACAGTGTCTTGGCATATAAGGTGATGAAATAAAATTCATACTTTATGGCAAGACAAGAAAAATTTAAACGTAAAATTTTTCTCTGCCTGTTTTGGGCCTCCTCCCTCCCCTTTAGTGTGTGTTGTGTATCTGCACTAACCAAACCTCCTTAGGAGATAACCTTCCTTAATCTTGTAAGGAGTCAAGATGACCCATGACCTACTACTCTCTTTGTAACTATAGATCTGGATTGTGTAAACTGTCAATAATACGTCATTTGACGTATAACCCTTTGTCTCAAAAACATATATTACTGGGCTTCCCTGGTGGCGCAGTGGTTGAGAGTCCGCCTGCCGATGCAGGGGACACGGGTTCGTGCCCCGGTCCGGGAAGATCCCACATGCCGCGGAGCGGTTGGGCCCGTAAGCCATGGCCGCTGAGCCTGCGCGTCCGGCACCTGTGCTCCACAACGGGAGAGGCCACAACAGTGAGAGGCCCGCGTACCGCAAAAAACAAAAAAAAAACAAAAAAAACCCCATATATTACTGTGCTTAAGACCTCAAAAGGGCAGGACAGTCCTGAGCTTCCTGAAAGATTGTCTCACAGGTTATAACCCTCAGATTGGCTTGAATAAAATTCTCCGTTTCTTTCCTAGATCAACCATTGGTTAATTTTTCCTCGACAATGGGTCCAAAAGGTGTTGTTATGGTTATGAAAATATCAATATGAATAAACCTCAAAAATAATACTGAGTGAAAAAAGCAAGTTGCATACATAGGATCATTCATATAATGTTAGAACATGAAAACAATACAAGATACTTATTCAGAGATTTATTCAGATATCATTAATACATAAAAATTAACAGTAAATTCAGAAAATCCATTGCTGCTAGGGAGGAAAGGTAGTCCAACAGGAAAAAAGGCGTACAGGCTGCTTTGTAATCTATTTCTTTAGATGTTAATAATTGTCTCAAATAATTCCATTAAAGAACAGTTTAAATAAAGACTTAGTTCCTGCCGGAAGGCACTCCAAATTTCTTTATCTTACCATTACCCTAAACTCTTTTTCCATTCTGTGTTGAAAACACTGCCGTTATGCACCTCTGTAAACAGGCCTCGAAAGCCGGTACATCTAGAACAAGCTGTACCTAAATTAACCCGTGCCTCTCTTCCCATACTGCCTTACACGTTTGCAGACTCTCCACCAGACGCGGACCTAAGGCTTAAAAATACTGCGGCCCGCCTCCATCTGGAGACCTCGGAACATCCTCCCTTCCAGTAGAAACCAGGCCGCCGCCCAGCACTCCCGCACGCCCTAGCTCTCCCTTCTTGACGGATCTCCGAACGAATCCCTCCTCCCCTTCAGCGGGGGCAGGGATTCGTCCCCTCAGCAGATTCCCTTTCTCACCCAAGAAGGATCCGTTCTTCTTCCTCGCCTCACTCCCAGCCTCAAGACACGACTAAGCCTGGCGCCACCAGCTCTGATCCAACAGTCACTCCGCCGTAAGGCTCGCACTCCGGTGGATACCACTTCCGGGGGCGCCAACTCCTCCTCCTCTTAGAAACGCCACTTCCCACTCGGAAAACGGTTTAAAAGACCCTAAGCGCAAGCGCCCCATCGGTGGGGTTGAAGGGGGTGGTCCCATCTCTTCCCACTCTCGCCGCTCTAAACTCTCGCGATAGTCTCGCGTATTTCCTTCTCCCGCGGGAGTTATTTGAACGCTCTGGCGGCTACCACGCCCTCGGCTGTCGGCCGCCTGCAGACTGGAGAGTGAAGCGTACTTGTGGAGTCCCTGACCGTGGTCAGTCGGTCAGCTGAAGCCGAGCGCTGACAGGCTTCGTCACGACAGGGTCCCGGCGCCATGGGGGCGGAGAAGAGGCTGCTGCCGATTAAGGAGGCCTTCCAGCTGGCGCAGCAGCCGCACCAGAACCAGGCGAAGCTGGTGGTGGCGCTGAGCCGCACCTACCACTCGGTAAGCGATGCGGCCCGCGGCACCGGGCCCCCACCCCTCCCTTCCCCGGCTCGGCCTGGCCTCTCCCGGGGGCTTCCCGCGACCTTCCCAACTCCGCGCATCAAGACTCCAACCTCCTTAACTTTCACGACCTGGTTCGGAGAGGCACACCCTCCCCTCCCCCCCGCCTCTTCCCAGCGGCCTCCGGCGCGGACCGTTAATCCTCTGGCGGTGAACTTGGAGAAGAGTTTTCGCGTACCGTGGCGACCGGGCATCTAGTGTAGGGCCGCAGCGTGGATCCTGAACGCGGTGTTGTCCCTCAGATCACCGCCCACATTTAATTACGTAAACCTCGCCCCACTGTTAAATTGTATCAAATCACCAATTAGCAAATGAATCGTTAGGACTTGGCTCTTCTTAGTCATGTAAATACTGTTTGTTTCGTTTTTAAATGAAACCTCAAGAAGAATAGGACCATGAATTTACTGTTTGTTTCGTTTTTAAATGAAACCTCAAGAAGAATAGGACCATGAATTTCGGGAGAATAAATTATCTTGAGGTCCGAGAAAAATTGTAAGTCAGTATAGGGCTTGAGGATATGAGGTAGGATGTGAGTTATATCAAAAGGAAATTGCTGTGTAATATTAAGGGTAATACGGTAAAATGCAAAAGCTGTGGTTGATTTTGGGTTGTTCATGAAGAAGCAGATTTTTACTAAACTGGTACCAAGGCATCATATTGAGAATTCAAGGGTGTTAAAAAAAAAAAATCAGAGGAGTCCTTTCACTGTCAAAATTCATGTTTGTTTTCTTCCTGGGAGAAATAACTTTCTCTGGAGAGAAATTAGTGCAAATTTATTTCCCCTTTGATGGTTTGGATAATTGAGAGTTTACTAAATAATGATTTTAGTTTGTTTGCGTTAGGGCTGGTGTTTTCAGTGTCTTAGAGTAATGTTGAGAAAAAAGGATTTTATCCCTGCAGTTTGTGAAGGGTTTCTTTTCTCTTTCAGGTGGATGACAAAACAGGTTTTTATGAGGAGTTTGTTAATTACCTTAAATATGCTATGGTGGTCTATAAACGAGAACCAGCTGTGGAGAGGATAATAGAATTTGCAGCAAAGTTTGTTACTTCATTTCACCAATCAGATATGGAAGATGATGAAGAAGAGGAAGATGGTGGCATTTTAAATTATTTGTTTACTTTTCTATTAAAGGTATACGAAAACTAGAATTTCGAGGGAATATTGTAGAAAATTTTACTATTTTAAATGGGCCATGGGAGTTTGTATATCTTAGAGAATGAATATCTGGTAATTGAGAAAATGTCTGAACGAATCTGCCTTTTATAGGAAATATTAGAACTGTCATTAAGATTAAAAAGTGAACTTTTAAAAACTCCAGCATGAAATTTTTAATGACCATTCTAAACCAGTTCTTACATACATTTGTTTGAAATGGGTTCTCTAGTTCAGAAGTAAAGAGTTCCTCCGAAGAGGAATATGCTCTTGTAATTTAGCAGATACTTTAGACTGTGTATTTTGAGATTTTTATGTTATGTAATGTGTATTTAGCATGTATATATGGATCAAGGTAGCATTATAGTTTTTCTGCAAGGAATGAATTATTGCTATAAATTCTTGAATTCTAAACATAGAATTCAAATGGTATGTCATTATTTAGTAATGGTATGTGACTTGGAATAAATTTTGTTTTGTTTCTGTTTTAGTCTCATGAAGCAAACAGCAATGCAGTTAGATTTAGAGTGTGCCAGCTCATAAACAAGCTCTTGGGAAATATGCCAGAAAATGCCCAGATTGATGATGATTTGTTTGATAAAATTAATGAAGCCATGCTTATTAGATTAAAAGATAAAATTCCAAATGTAAGGATACAGGCAGTTCTTGCTCTTTCACGCCTTCAGGATCCCAAAGATGATGAATGCCTGGTGGTTAATGGTATGTATAGCTCCTTAAATCCTTTTTCAGTTTCACTGACTTTGTTAAATTCTCAGCAGATGAATTTTCTTATTATGAAATATTATGGAAGAGCATAGTTTATATACACACACACACATACATGTATGTAAAAATATATGATTAAAAAAAAATACCCAAGTAGCCACCATCCAACCTAAAAATAAATAGAGCATCATCAATACCTCTGAAGCCTATCTTACGTCCCTTTCTAGTTATATTACTCTCCCTCTGAATTAACGAATATCTTGAATTTTGGGTTCCCTTTTGTTTGTTTGATTAAACAGTTAACCACATGTATATACTTCTAAATAATGTTTAAGTTTTGCGTATCATTTTGTATGTTTTGTGGATCATACTATATTTTTCTGTGCTCTCAACATTATTTCTCATTGTAACATTCATCCATGTTGATACATTACTGATATACGGTTCTATTGTATGAATGTAAGACAATTTTATTATTTCTATTATTGATGGACCTTCTAGTTGTTTCCAGTTATTTTCCTCTTAAAATACAGTGTCGTTGCTATGAACTTTCTTACACAGTACATGGCTTCTGGTGCACAGTTTTTCTAGGATATGTACCTAAGGGTGGACTTGTTGGGATATGTGCATTCAGCTTTATTAGATGAGGTACAAGTGTTCTACAAAACATTTATCAATTTATATTTCCAATAACAGTGCATAAACTTGTTCATTGAGCCATATCCTCTCTAGTGTTTGGTACTGTCAGATTTTTAAATTTTTGTTAATCAGGTTGTGTGTATCATATGTCATTGTTATGCATCTTTTCATATATTTAGCAGCCAATTTTGTTTCTTCTGTATAATGCCTATTAACGTGTTCTCATTTTTCTATTGGTTTGTCTTATTAATTGGAGTTCTTTATATATTCTGAAGGGAAATCCTTGGGTTATATGAATTGTTAGATCTTCCTGCTTTCGATGGATTATTTCACTGTCTTCACTATGTCTTTTTTGGGGCAGAAATTCCTAATGTCAGAATTACCAGTCTCTTCCTGTATGATTTGCACTTTCTTTTATTTAAGAAATCTTTCTCTACCTCTGGGCTCATAAAGATAGTCATATTCCAGTTTTCCATATATGCCTAGGTTTATTTTGGGAACTCTTCTGGTTTGTTTTTCTCTTTGTCCCTGTTACTACCTTTATAATTTTGATAACTGGTGGTAGTTGGTATTTTTTGGTGTTAAATGAGGGGCATAATAATATGTGAAACATATATGTTTAGTAGTCAACATATACTTGATTATAAAGCATGGGAAAATCTGAGAAATAGAGGTGAATAAATATTTAAATACAGGAAATGAGTTTTGTTCAATGATAAGATCAGAAGTTATTTCTTTTTAGGATTCATTAAAAATCAAAATACTGAGCTCTTTATAAAGCCATATCCGTTTAAAATAAACTGGCTTCCATCCTAGACTTGTTTCTAAATCTTAAAGAGTAGCAAAGACATAATCTGAATGATGGATTTTCCATGATCTTTAGGGTTATTTATTTTCAGTTTTAGCCTTCCTGCCTAGTCCATTGACTAATTTCTAATTCTGTCCTTTTTAAGGGATGTTGGCAGAAAAAAATCTTCAGCTAAAATTAAATGTGTAAGACTAAAAAATGATTTTTATCATTTTAAAGATTAAATATCAAAATGTGGGTTATCTATGACTATGGCTAACTAAATAATATGTTGTTAGCGTACTAAAATGTATTGCTCTATTTTTAGCATATGCTACTTTGATTGAAAATGATTCAAATCCAGAAGTTAGGCGGGCAGTGTTATCATGTATTGCGCCATCAGCAAAGACTTTGCCAAAAATTGTAGGGCGCACCAAGGATGTGAAAGAGGCTGTCAGAAAGCTGGCTTATCAGGTAAATAAGTCCAATATCTTATATAGACATGTTCTTAAAAGACAAGAAGCTGTATTCTTAAAATACTTTTTTTTTTAACATCTTTATTGGAGTATAATTGCTTGACAATGGTGTGTTAGTTTCTGCTTTATAACGAAGTGAATCAGTTATACATATACATATGTTCCCATATCTCTTCCCTCATGGGTCTCCCTCCCTCCCACCCTCCCTATCCCACCCCTCTAGGTGGTCACAAAGCACCGAGTTGATCTCCCTGTGCTATGCGGCTGCTTCCCACTAGCTATCTATTTTACATTTGGTAGTGTATATATGTCCATGCCACTCTCTCGCTTTGTCACAGCTTACCCTTCCCCATCCCCATATCCTCAAGTCCATTCTCTAGTAGGTCTGTGTCTTTATTCCTCTCTTACCCCTAGGTTCTTCATGACATTTTCTTTTTCTTAAGTTCCATATATATATGTCAACATACGGTTATCTGTCTTTCTCCCTCTGACTTACTTCACTCTGTATGACAGACTCTGTGTCCATCCACCTCATTACAAATTACTCAATTCCATTTCTTTTTATGGCTGAGTAATATTCCATTGTATACATGTGCCACATCATCTTTGTGCATACATCCGATAATGGACACTTAGGTTGTTTCCATCTCCTGGCTGTTGTAAGTAGAGCTGCAATGAACATTTTGGTACATGACTCTTTTTGAATTATGGTTTTCTCAGGGTATACGCCCAGTAGTGGGATTGCTGGGTCATATGGTAGTTCTATTTGTAGTTTTTTAAGAAACCTCCATACTGTTCTCCACAGTGGCTGTACCAATTCACATTCCCACCAGCAGTGCAAGAGGGTTCCTTTTTCTCCACACCCTCTCCAGCATTTATTGTTTCTAGATTTTTTGATGATGGCCATTCTGACTGGTGTGAGATGATATCTCATTGTAGTTTTGATTTGCATTTCTCTAATGATTAATGATGTTGAGCATTCTTTCATGTGTTTGTTGGCAGTCTGTATATCTTCTTTGGAGAAATGTCTATTTAGGTTTTCCGCCCATTTTTGGATTGGGTTGTTTGTTTTTTTGTTATTGAGCAGCATGAGCTGCTTGTAAATTTTGGAGATTAATCCTTTGTCAGTTGCTTCATTTGCAAATATTTTCTCCCATTCTGAGGGTTGTCTTTTCATCTTGTTTACGGTTTCCTTTGCTGTGCAAAAGCTTTGAAGTTTCATTAGGTCCCATTTGTTTATTTTTGTTTTTATTTCCATTTCCTAGGAGGTGGGTCAAAAAGGATCTTGCTGTGATTTATGTCATAGAGTGTTCTGCCTATGTTTTCCTCTAAGAGTTTTATAGTGTATGGCCTTACATTTAGGTCTTTAATCCATTTTGAGCTTATTTTTGTGTATGGTGTTAGGGAGTGTTCTAATCTCATACTTTTACGTGTACCTGTCCATTTTTCCCAGCACCACTTATTGAAGAGGCTGTCCTTTCTCCACTGTACATTCCTGCCTTCTTTATCAAAGACAAGGTGACCATATGTGTGTGGGTTTATTTCTGGGCTTTCTATCCTGTTACATTGATCTATATTTCTGTTTCTGTGCCAGTACCATACTGTCTTGATTACTGTAGCTTTGTAGTATAGTCTGAAGTCAGGGAGCCTGATTTCTCCAGATCCGTTTCTCGTTCTCAAGATTGCTTTGGCTATTCGGGGTCTTTTGTGTTTCCATACAAATTGTGAAATTTTTTTGTTCTAGTTCTGTGAAAAATGCCAGTGGTAATTTGATAGGGACTGCATTGAATCTGTAGATTGCTTTGGGTAGTAGAGTCATTTTCACAATGTTGGTTCTTCCAATCCAAGAACATGGTATATCTCTCCATCTATTTGTATCATCTTTAATTTCTTTCAACAGTGTCTTTTAATTTTCTGCATACAGGTCTTTTGTCTCCTTAGGTAGGTTTACTCCTAGGTATTTTATTCTTTTTGTTGCAATGGTAAATGGGGTGTTTTCTTGATTTCACTTTCAGATTTTTCATCATTAGTGTATAGGAATGCCAGAGATTTCTGTGAATTAATTTTGTATCCTGCTACATTACCAAATTCATTGATTAGTTCTAGTAGTTTTCTGGTAGCATCTTTAGGATTCTCTATGTATAGTATCATGTCCTCTGCAAACAGTGACAGCTTTACTTCTTCTTTTCCGATTTGGATTCCTTTTATTTCCTTTTCTTCTCTCATTGCTGTGGCTAAAACTTCCAAAACTATGTTGAATAAGAGCGGTGAGAAGGGCAACCTTGTCTTGTTCCTGATCTTAGTGGAAATGCTTTCAGTTTTTCACCATTGAGGACGATGTTGGCTGTTGGTTTGTCATATATGGCCTTTATTATGTTGAGGAAAATTCCCTCTATGCCTACTTTCTGCAGAGTTTTTATCATAAATGGGTGTTGAATTTTGTTGAAAGCTTTCTCTGCATCTATTGAGATGATCCTATGGTTTTTCTCCTTCAGTTTGTTAATATGGTGTATCACATTGATTGATCTGCGTATATTGAAGAATCCTTGCATTCCTGGAATAAATCCCACTTGATCATGGTGTATGATCCTTCTAATGTGCTGTTGGATTCTGTTTGCTAGTATTTTGTTGAGGATTTCTGCATCTATGTTCATCAGTGATATTGGCCTGTAGTTTTCTTTCTTTGTGACATCCTTGTCCGGTTTTGGTATCAGGGTGATGGTGGCCTTGTAGAATGAGTTTGGGAGTGTTCCTCCCTCTGCTATATTTTGGAAGAGTTTGAGAAGGATAGGTGTTAGCTCTCCTCTAAATGTTTGATAGAATTCGCCTGTGAAGCCATCTGGTCCTGGACTTTATAGTTTGTTGGAAGATTTTTAATCACACTTTCAATTTCAGTGCTTGTGATTGGTCTGTTCATATTTTCTATTTCTTCCTGGTTCAGTCTTGGAGGTTGTGCATTTCTAAGAATTTGTCTATTTCTTCCAGGTTGTCCATTTTATTGGCATAGAGTTGCTTGTAGTAATGTCTTATGATCTTTTATATTTCTGCAGTGTAAGTTTTACTTCTCCTTTTTCATTCCTAATTCTATTGATTTGAGTCTTCTCCCCTTTTTTCTTGATGAGTCTGGCTAATGGTTTATCAATTTTGTTTGTCTTCCCAAAGAACCGGCTTTTAGTTTTATTGATCTTTGTTATCGTTTCCTTCATTTCTTTTTCATTTATTTCTGATCTGATCTTTATGATTTCTTTCCTTCTGCTAACTTTGGGGTTTTTTTGTTCTTCTTTCTCTAGTTGCTTTAGGTGCAAGGTTAGGTTGTTTATTCGAGATGTTTCCTGTTTCTTATGTATTGCTATAAATTTCCCTCTTAGAACTGCTTTTGCTGCATCCCATAGGTTTTGAGTCATCATGTCTCCATTGTCATTTGTTTCTAGGTATTTTTTGATTTCCTCTTTGATTTCTTCAGTGATCACTTCGTTATTAAGTAGTGTATTGTTTAGCCTCCATGTGTTTATATTTTTTACAGATCTTTTCCTGTAATTGATATCTAGTCTCATAGCATTGTGGTTGGAAAAGATACTTGATACAATTTCAATTTTCTTACATTTACCAAGGCTTGATTTGTGACCCAAGATATGATCTATCCTGGAGAATGTTCCATGAGCACTTGAGAAAAATGTGTATTCTGTTGTTTTTGGATGGAATGTCCTATAAATTATCAATTAAGTCCATTTGTTTAATGTATCATTTAAAGCTTGTGTTTCCTTATTTATTTTCATTTTGGGTGATCTGTCCATTGGTGAAAGTGGGGTGTTAAAGTCCCCTACTATGATTGTGTTACTGTCGATTTCCCCTTTTATGGCTGTTAGTATTTGCCTTATGCATGGAGGTGCTCCTATGTTGGGTGCATAAATATTTACAATTGTTATATTTTCTTCTTGGATTGCTCCCTTGATCATTATGTAGCGTCCTTCTTTGTCTCTTCTAATAGTCTTTATTTTAAAGTCTATTTTGTCTGATATGAGAATTGCTACTCCAGCTTTCTTCTGATTTCCATTTGCATGGAGTACCTTTCTCCATTCCCTCACTTTCAGTCTGTATGTGTCCATAGGTCTGAAGTGGGTCTCTTGTAGACAGCATATATATGGGTCTTGTTTTTGTATCCATTCAGCCAGTCTGTGTCTTTTGGTGGGAGCATTTAATCCATTTACATTTAAGGTAATTAACGATATGTATGTTCCTGTTCTTATTTTCTTAATTGTTTTGGGTTTGTTATTGTAGGTCTTTTCCTTCTCTTGTGTTTCTTGCCTAGAGAAGGTCCTTTAGCATTTGTTGTAAAGCTGGTTTGGCGGTGCTGAACTCTGTCAGCTTTTGCTTGTCTGTAAAGGTTTTAATTTCTCCATCAAATCTGAGTGAGATCCTTGCTGGTTAGAGTAATCTTGGTTGTAGGTTTTTCTCTTTCATCACTTTAAATATGTCTTGCCAGTCCCTTCTGGCTTGCAGAGTTTCTGCTGTAAGATCAGCTCTTAACCTTACAGGGATTCCCTTGTGTGTTATTTGTTGTTTTTCCCTTGCTGCTTTTAATTTGTTTTCTTTGTATTTTATTTTTGACAGTTTGATTAATTTGTGTCTTGGCGTGTTTCTCCTTGGATTTACCCTGTATGGGACTCTCTGTGCTTCCTGGACTTGACTATTTCCTTTCCCATATTAGGGAAGTTTTCAACTATAATCTCTTCAAATATTTTCTCGTCCCTTTCTTTTTCTCTTCTTCTGCTGGAACCCCTGTGATTTGAATGTTGGTGCGTTTAATATTGTCCCAGAGGTCTCTGAGACTGTCCTCAGTTCTTTTCATTCTTTTTTCTCTATTCTGCTCTGCAGTAGTTATTTCCACTGTTTTATCTTCCTGGTCACTTATCCGTTCTTCTGCCTCAGTTTTTCTGCTATTGATCCCTTCTAGAGTATTTTTAATTTCATTTATTGTGTTGTTCATCGTTGCTTGTTTCATCTTTAGTTCTTCTACGTCCTTGTTAAATGTTTCTTGCATTTTCTCTATTCCATTTCCAAGATTTTGGATCATCTTTACTATCATTATTCTGAATTCTTTTTCAGGTAGACTGCCTATTTCCTCTTCATTTGTTAGGTCTGGTGGGTTTTTATCTTGCTCCTTCATCTGCTGTGTGTTTTTCTGTATTCTCATTTTGCTTATCTTACTGTGTTTGGGGTCTCCTTTTTGCAGGCTGCAGGTTCATAGTTCCCGTTGTTTTTGGTGTCTGTCCCCAGTGGCTGAAGTTGGTTCAGTGGGTTTTGTAGGCTTCCTGGTGGAGGGGACTAGTGCCTGTGTTCTGGTGAATGAGGCTGGATCTTGTCTTTCTGGTGGGCAGGTCCACGTCTGGTGGTGTGTTTTGGGGTGTCTGTGGACTTCTTATGATTTTAGGCAGCCTCTCTGCTAATGGGTGGGGTTGTGTTCCTGTCTTGCTAGTTGTTTGGCATAGGGTGTCCAGCACTGTAGCTTGCTGGTCTTTGAGTGAAGCTGGGTGTTGGTGTTGAGATGGAGATCCCTGGGAGATTTTCGCCATTTGATATTACGTGGAGCTGGGAGGTCTCTTGTGGACCAGTGTCCTGAAGTTGGCTCTCCCACCTCAGAGGCACAGCACTGACTCCTGGCTGCAGCACCAAGAGCCTTTCATCCACACAGCTCAGAATAAAAGGGAGAAAAAGTAGAAAGAAAGAAAGAGGATAAAAGAAAATAAAATAAAGTAAGATAAAATAAAATAAAGCTATTAAAATAAATAATTATTAAGAAAAAAATTTTTAAAAAGGAAAAAAAAAAACGGACTGATAGAACCATAGGATAAATGGTGAAAGCAAAGCTATACAGACAAAATCTCACACAGAAGCATACACATACACACTCACAAAAAGAGGAAAAGGGGAAAAAATAATAAATCTTGGCCTCAAAGGCCACCTCCTCAATTTGGGATGATTCGTTGTCTATTCAGGTATTCCACAGATGCAGGGTACATCAAGTTGATTGTGGAGATTTAATCCCTGCTCCTGAGGGTGCTGGGAGAGATTTACCTTTCTCTTTGTTTGCACAGCTCCCAGGGCTCAGCTGTGGATTTGGCCCCGCCTCTCCATGTAGGTCGCTGGAGGGCGTCTGTTCTTCGCTCAGACAGGGGTTAAAGGAGCTGCTGATTCGGGGGCTCTGGCTCACTCAGGCCGGGGGGAGGGATCGGTATGGAGTGCGGGGCGAGCCTGCGGCGGCAGAGGCCAGCGTGACGTTGCACCAGCCTGAGGCGCGCCGTGCGTTCTCTCGGGGAAGTTGTCCCTGGATCACGGAACCCTGGTAGTGGCGGGCTGCACAGGCTCCCCGGAAGGGAAGGGAGGGTTGTATAGTGACCTGTGCTCGCACACAGGCTTCTTGGTGGCGGCAGCAGCAGCCGCCTTAGCATCTCATGCCCATCTCTGGGGTCCGCGTTGTTAGCCGCGGCTCGCGCCCATCTCTGGCGCTCCTTTAAGCAGCATTCTTAATCCCCTCTCCCCACGTACCAGGAAGCGAAGAGGGAAGAAAAAGTCTCTTGCCTCTTCGGCAGGTCCAGACTTTTCCCCGGACTCCCTTCCGGTTAGCCGTGGTGCACTAACCCCTGCAGGCTGCGTTCACGCCGCCAACCCCAGTCCTCTCCCTGCGCTCCGACCGAAGTCCTAGTCTCAGCTCCCAGCCCTGGCCCCGGCGGGTGAGCAGACAAGACTCTTGGGCTAGTGAGTGCCGGTGAACACCGATCCTCTGTTCGGGAGTCTCTCCACTTTGCCCTCCGCACCCCTGTTGCTGTGCTCTCCTCCGTGGCTCCGAAGTTTCCCCCCTCCGCCACCCGCCGTCTCCGCCCGCAAAGGGGCTTCTTAGTGTGTGGAAGACTTTCCTCCTTCACAGCTCCCTCCCACTGATGCAGGTCCCGTCCCTATTCTTTTGTCTCTGTTTATTTTTTCTTTTGCTCTCCCCAGATACGTGGGGGAGTTTCTTGCCTTTTGGGAGGTCTGAGGTCTTCTACCAGCGTTCAGTAGATGTTCTGTAGGAGTTGTTCCACGTGTAGATGTATTTCTGATGTATCTGTGGGGAAGTAGGTGATCTCTGCGTCTTACTCTTCCACCATCTTCCCTGCCGTAATCCCTCTTAAAATACTTTTGAAAAATATTTGGCACATAATAATTCAATTGAGATTTTTATGGACGGAGAGTGTAGATAATTTAGGTAGAATCTTATTGCATTAATGTGTTACCAGATATTAATTTTTTTGGAAATTCTGGATAATTTTCTTAGGTGAAGGAGATATTACTAGTTATAAAATACATAAATTATATTGAGTTTAATGGCCATTTTTTTATTATCATCTCTTTAAGGTTTTAGCTGAAAAGGTTCACATGAGAGCTATGTCCATTGCTCAGAGAGTAATGCTCCTTCAACAAGGTCTTAATGACAGATCAGGTAAGTTAGATATCATTATAGACAAAACATTAGTAGATTTTGAGGTTAGATTTAAAAGGTTTAGGAGAGTGTCCTAAATTAGGTCAGGTAAGCCTATCATTCCCACAGCCTGTCAAAGTTTATCTACGTGTATTGTATAGAATACATTTTCTAGGGTTAAAGGTCTTGGTACTTAGAAGTAGCAGTTTGTTTTAATTTTTCTGTGTTTTATGTGTGGAGAAACTAAAGCTTAAGGCTATAAAAATAACATCAGAAGTAGGGCAGGATCTCTTTTTCACCCCTTTCGCTTCCTTTAAAAAAAATGCTGTCTTATCCCTTTTGTGTATATCCTCCTATGAATGTGTTCTGTGTATCCGAAACAATTAGAAATGGTCAGACCAGTATAATTTTTCTAGTCCCCCCCACCTTTTCTCTTTGTTACAGCTGGAGAATCAACTTACAGCAATGATATGAAGAATGATATATTTTAAATTTCCAAACCCCATGAGAAGGTTAAGATGGCTTAATTTTGCTGTAGCAAGAAAACATGAGTTTGAAGGACTAATGACTAGGATGACTTTAAAAACTAAGAATAAGGTTTTTCAATCATATGCCTGTATGATTCACTACTGCACATATCAATCATGTAATAAATGGATGAAGTCAGGCAACAAGTAAAATAATAGGTATTATATATAGTCTAGACTAGTACCTGAAGCCCAGTGAACTCAGGGGAGAAGGAATGCAAAAATATTTTTGTAGGCCGTGGTAGTGGTTGTATATTTGGTTCTGACCTATTCCATTTTCATATGAAAGTGAGCATCACAGTGACTTTTCACTTTTTACAGTATCATTGTACTTTTAAGTTTTTCTTTAGTATGCGTTGTTTTGCCTCTGTCTGGTCCCATTTTTCTAGTAAATGTCGACTTAGTTAACATTGATCTGATAAGAGTTAATTAAAACAGACAAAATATAGGAAATGGAAGCTAGAGGGAGACTTTGTTCACCTGTGTTTCAAATGACTTAACAGATGCTGTGAAACAAGCAGTGCAGAAGCATCTTCTCCAAGGCTGGTTACGTTTCACTGAAGGAAGTATATTAGAGTTGCTTCATCGGTTAGATGTGGAAAATTCTTCTGAAGTGGCAGTCTCTGTTCTCAATGCCTTATTTTCAGTGACTCCTCTTAATGAACTGGCAGAAATCTGTAAAAATAATGATGGCAGGTATGTAAAGTATTCATTATTTGAAATATGATACGGATGAACCCCTGCAATTAAAATTAGTCCTCTTCTGCATTACTTAAGATTGTATCAGTACTTTTTATCTACATGTCTTTTCTTTAGTCTGGTGGATGTCTTTTTTCCCTTTTTTTCCTCCTTGTGTTAGAACTCACTACTTTATCATAGACTACTTTAGCTGCGTTTTTTGTTTTGTTTTGTTACTTTGATTTTTGCATTAGCTTTGATTGTTTGTTTTGTTACTTTGATTTTTGCATTGGAAAGTCCAACAGCATGGATCCCTATTGTGTTTGCTCATTTGATTTTCTTTTTTTCTCTTTTGGTTTAAATATTTTCATTCTCTTTTGTGTGGATAAGTTAATGACTCTGCAGTTAAAATGATGGTGGTTATAAATCAAGTCTGCTTATTCCCACTTTTCTACTCAGTTCATATTTTTACTGGATATTAAGATATATTCTGTCTCCCTTTTAAATGAAGGAAATTGATTCCAGCAGATACATTAACTCCTGAAATTGCTTTGTATTGGCGTGTCCTTTGTGAATATTTGAGATCAAAAGGAGATGAAGGTGAAGAATTTTTAGAGCAGATTTTGCCAGAGCCTGTAGTATATGCTGAGTATTTACTAAGGTAAAATTGTTTTCTTTGGTTTGGGATGTACTTGTGTTGTACTTGTGTTGTTGTGTGTATTAACTTTCCAGCCCCCTCCCTCAAAGCAATGCTTGATTGAGAATAAGTTGAAAACCATTTTTTTGGACAGGCAAGGATAAATAGGTATACACATTGAGCCTTTCTAAAGAATATCCTGTGCTGGTCAGTATACTGAAAGACCAAAGTCAATATGTTTTGGGACATTTCCTTAAAACTGGTAAGATGTAATGATGAACATTTCTCCATAAAGTTGATGATGATGTGTTGCTCTTTGAAATTGGTTGGCAAACTTTTTCTAAGTGCCAGACGGTAAATATTTTAGAGTCTGTGGACCATGCTCTGTCCCAACGACTCAGTTCTGCTGTGGTACTGCAAGAGCAGCCACAGAAAATATGTAATGAATAAGTGTGATTGTTTTCTGATAAATCTTTCATCAACTTTTATGGACACTAAAATTTGAATTTCATATAATTTTTACACATATATTTACATATATATATATATCATTTAAAGATGTAAAAATCTTAGCTTGCAGGCTGTACAAAAACAAGCAGCAGGCTCTCTCTGGTGCATGGGCCATAGTTTTCCAACTGACAGGGTGGACCTCTGGCCAGTTTTAGTATTAATTAAAACTGTTACGGTTTGGCTTTTGTTTTTTAAAAAGTTTTTTCAAAATATCTTTTTCTTAAATTATTTGAATTACTCTAGTTTCTACTTGGTTCACTTTAAAATTATACAAGTAGGGTTTCCCTGGTGGCGCAGTGGTTGAGAGTCCGCCTGCCGATGCAGGGGACGTGGGTTCATGCCCCGGTCTGGGAAGATCCCACATGCTGTGGAGCGGCTGGGCCTGTGAGCCATGGCCGCTGAGCCTGCGCATCCGGAGCCTGTGCACCGCAACAGGAGAGGCCACAACAGTGAGAGGCCCGCGTACCGCAAAATTATACAAGTAAAATTGTACAAGTAAAACATGAATGCATTTTTGTCAAAATTCAAATACAGAAGTATACAGAATAAAAGTGCGGTATTTCCTCTTACTCCTAATTCCTCAATCCCATTAATCTCCTTAGAGTTAACATCTAAACAATTTGGGGTATACACTTTAAACCCTCTTTCTCTACATTCACATACACATATACTAAGTGCATGGTTTTTAAAAATATAACACATTATACATATTTTTGGTTTTTTTCAACTACTATCTGAGATCATTATATTGGTACATATCAGTACAAATCTATCGCAATCTTAATAACAGCCTATCACTCCATAGTACGGTGGTAATGTTTAATTTACTTTTCTACTGATGGACATTTAGGGTGTTTTCAGTTTTCACTGATGAAGGTGTTTTAAATTTTCTTTACATTTTTATGTATGTTTGGGATTTTGTAGGGTTGATTCCCAGAAGTGGAATTGCTGGGCCAAAGGTTATATATTTTTTCAATAGATATTGGTGTGTAGATTTTTAACTTCATGATTTTGATGCAGTTTTTAAAAAGCTTTACATATAATATGGATTATGGGCCTGAATTCTCTTGGTGTGAAATATAGTGTCCTGCTTTTGTGTATAATGGCCCCACATATAAGTTAGGGAGCGAAGCTAAGAACGTATTTGAATTTTGTATGCAAAACATTGAATCCATAAATATCTTAAATGTGAGCCAATATGGAGACTTACAGCTTGAGCTCATAGTAACATGAAAAACGTGGGAATCTACTTAGAGTTTTAAGGGTAATTATTTCAGGCTTTAATACTTAACTGGAGTATTCATTATAATGGTGTTTGGGCCATGTTGAAATGTACCCAAAAGGAATGAATTTTGATGCAATGCTTAATAATATATGTTTATATAAAAGTAATAAGTGCTCATAGAAGATTGAAAAAATATAAGAAAATATGAGGAAATGTTAAATATTATATTTAAATAACAGAGGGTGAGCATCTCAAAGACTGGTTCACAGATTGATTAATTCTTAGTTACTGAAAATTGACATGTAAAGAGCTTGGTTCCTCTAACTTTAAGAGGTCAGGGATTCTTATATTTCCTTTGTCACTTAATCTGTGAGTTTTGAAATAAGTTACTTGGATCAACTTGTTTTTTTCACATATAAAAAGGAAAACTTTAAAGATCATATTTAATTATTGAAAGAATACTTAAGAAATAGGATGATTTTCTTTTTGGAGCAGTGTCACTAGATAGGATTCGTTTTCTCAAGAACAGAGACAAAATTAAATGGAAAAATTGTTTCTTGATAATCTCAAGTGTATTCTCAGACATTTTGTAGCAGGAAGAGTTAGTGACTCAGAATGCTGATACAAAATGATTTCCTGTTAATTGAGGTGTTCACATAAAGAGAGAAATTGGGGATGTTAAATGAGGCCTATCAAATTTGAGTAAGAAAAAGGGACACTAATAGAATTTTAAGAAATCTACCTTAAATTCTTAGAGAGTTTAAAAAAAGACTTTCTTGAGTGGTCTCTTCATTATAATGACTACCTTTAAAAATGGTTGGAAAGAGACGATTTCATGGTAATTAAAATTGGTAGGTCGATTTTAAGTTGTATTTATGCAGTTCAGGATTTGTAATTATTAATGAAACAACTACTCTTTAGGTATTTTTAAAAATAAATTCAAAGTCTTGATACTATGCATTGTGCTAAAGCTGGGATGGAGAAGTAGGAGGGATTCAAAGGTGAGTGAAGGTTTCTTAGCTTGTCAGAAATCAGTAACTCTACTGATTTATTGATTTTGATAATTATCAGTTTTGTAGCTTTAGTTTCCTGCTAGAATCCAAAGGGTGGCTGATGGCCTTGAAGGTCCTAGTATCATTGCCAGAGATTTATGAGCTTTTATTTACTCTTGGCTGTCATTTTATGAGTCAGTTCATTTATTCATCATTATTCTGCAGTGTTTATAACTTGATTTTTGTTGACAATTTAAAATGACATTTTTCATCAGGATTATCATTTCATATATTACTTCCAACCTAAAGGCACCTAGTTGTATAGGTTTAAACTCTTAATTCTACTTAAACTCTTAATTCTGTTTTTAAGTAGCTATTTTTGTTCCATACAAAAAAGGAGACCTTCTGGTAGACTCTTGAATGTTATCTAGGTGAGGGTTGTAAAAGGCTTTACTTTGGGCAGTGATAGTAAAAATAAAAGGGTAGTTGACGGTGCTTGCTTAGTATCACCTACACTAAAATAAGAACAATATAGAGATTAGTAGGGCCCCTAAGCAATGGTACTACAAATTCATGAAGCTATCTATATTTTTCTGATTTTTTCAAAAAGGTCGTTGTATTCATGCATTACTTATGTAATTACTATTTCTACTACTATACTTTTAAACAAAATAATGGTTAATTAAGGATGACAAGGGAAGACTAGCTCTTTCTGAATAATTGGATTTTGGAGACGGGATTTAGAACTTTATAATTGAGAATACTAGTGACATTGAAATAGTTATTTTGAGAGATACAAATATGTACCTTTTGAAAATTTCCCATAGGAAATTTGAATCTTTAATGAAAATATATTTTCCAAATTCTTTTGAATCAAGCCAGTAAGTTCACAGAAGTTCATGACAGTAACACGGGAAGTTACTCTGTAGATCTGGATTAGTATAACATGGTATAAATATCCATATATTTGGACTGATATGAGCAGAAAATGACCTTTTCTGACTTAATGGGGAGCTGTTTAATGTTTAATGTTTCTAAACAGATTCTACATCTTATTAATTGTGCTTGTTTTAGTTATATTCAGAGCATTCCGGTTGTTAATGAAGAACAGAGAGGTGATTTTTCTTATATTGGCAATTTGATGACAAAAGAGTTTATAGGTCAACAATTGATTCTAATTATCAAGTTTTTGGATACCAATGAAGAAGGAGGAAGGTACATTTAAATGTAAACCCTTGTTCTTATTTGCGCTTCTAATTTTATGTGTTGAAATATAGTCTTGTTACAATATGATTAAATATATTTAACCTAGCTCCCTAAAGTGTTATATGAAGTGTTCTCTTTCCTCTTATATAATATATATGGAGTATGTAAGAGGAAATATATTTATATACTGTCTCTCTCCTAATTTCTCTCTCTATGAATATATGTATATATGGAAATATAAGTTTCTAATTCAGTTCCTTGAGAATAAATCAATAAAATTGCAGGTTTTTGCTTAAAAATTTCTATTAGTATTACTAGTCCTCTCTAATAAATACTGTCTAAAAGATTTGATTCAAATATGGTATTTTGTCATTTCATCATGTTGATTTATGAAAGATTATAGGGCCATTTATAAATTTTTTTCAGAACGTGAATTTTGGTCTAAAGTCTGTACATATATTTTTGTACCTATAGTGATAAATATAAAAAAGAAGACAAATTAAGCCTGTAATTAAGTCTGCAGAATAGGTGAAACGTTAGAGATATAATGTGTTTCTACTCTTGTACTGAAATTAAAATAGTTCTTTTTGAATGCAGGAAACGACTGCTGGCTATCTTACAGGAGTTTCTTACTCTACCCACCACCCCAATATCCCTAATTTCTTTTCTTGTTGAGAGACTGCTCCACATTATTATAGATGATAATAAGAGAACACAGATTGTAAGTAATTTTCTTCATTCTTGATAAAAATAAAAGATTTTGGTCAATAACATTGAGGGCTGTCTTATTCTCTTTTCAGTACTTTTGGCTTTAATTGCTTTTGTTTTAGTTTTGTCTCTTTATCAAGTCTTTAAACTTCTTAAAACCAAATCTCTCTCACACACACATTTTAAAAAATATCTCCTTTCTTTTACCATACCTATCATTGTGTTGAATCAGTTTGAAATGGAGCAGGTTAGGGAAGAGGTGACATATAGGCATTGGTTGCTAGAAGGTTTGAGGGCCGACTGAATTTATACATACCTGGGTTCAAATCCCCTCGGACGCTTTCTCGATTTGTGGCTTTGCCTGAGTTATTTAATTTAGAATTTTTACCTGTCTGCAAAATAAGAATAACAATGAAATTTATCTTTCATTGTTCAATGAAGCAATGTTCATAAAGTGCTTGGTAAATACAGAAATAAATATTATCTATTATTTTACTATATTCAAGTGTTATTTTCTCTGGGGTAGCCCAAAAAGAGAGGCCTGTATCGTTGATTTTCATAAAATCGTATAGTCTTGGAGTTGCGAGTTAATTCAAAGGTTGTCTTTTCCACTCCTTCCTTATATAGATATACATAACATAAATTCTTTCTACAACATCCCCAGTTAGTGGTTATCCAGCACCTGCTTAAGGTACCTTCCTTTGGGATGCAGCTTTTTCCTGAATTGGCCAACTCCAATGCCTAGTGGCTCTGAAAGAAAAGTGTTTAATCTGCTGTCATTATTTATGCCTTGTATACCCAAAGGAAGAATAAAAGAGTATTCTAATTTTTTATATTCCACTTCCATTGGAGCTGAACAAGGGAGGGAGTTGAGGATTTTAGGCAGAAAATTTTAGTTTTATGGTGCCTAAGATTAGATGCTCTTTTCATTTTTTCTGTTTTAAAGCACTATATGAAAGAGAATTTATCTTCAGTGTCTATGTGCCTATTTACCTTCCCATAATCTTAAGGGTTTTTAGTCAGATGTATTGTTTGGTCATTTTTTTTCTAAAATTGTCTAGCAAATAGAATGTGTGCCATTTTTGCTTGTATATTTTGCTCTATTTTTCAAGAGATTGTGGATACAGTTTGGAGTTTTGTATAACAGTTCGATGTCATTTTCTGATATATAACATATATTAAAGCATGTATTCTGAATTATAACTTATCAGGTTACAGAAATTATCTCAGAGATTCGGGCACCCATTGTTACTGTTGGTGTTAATAATGATCCAGCTGATGCAAGAAAGAAGGAACTCAAGGTAACTGTCTTCTAAATTAAAGAAATGCTTGAGTATATTGTAATTGCACAAGTCTTTTATTTCTTCTTGTACATTTTCAAAATTGCACAAAGTCAAATTATTGGTTAACTATTAAACTATATAAGAGTATCTAAAATGTTATCAGATTATGTCAGTCTGAAAGATTTGCCAATCTCTGTTTCAGGAAGACTACCACTTTTTCTGTATGTACCTGACTGCTTAACTTCTAGATGGTTGAAATGGTTTTAAATAATACTCTTCAGTTTGCTACAGATTTCACATTAATAGTTTTTGTTTGGTGTTTACACAATTTATATCTTTTCTTAGATGGCTGAAATAAAAGTTAAACTTATTGAGGCAAAAGCAGCTTTGGAAAATTGCATTAACTTACAGGATTTTAATCAAGCATCAGAATTAAAAGAAGAAGTAAAAGCGTTAGAAGATGCCAAAATAAACCTATTGAAAGAGACAGAGCAACTTGAAATTAAAGAAGTCCACATAGAGAAGGTATAGATACATTTTTCATATTAAATTTCAGCTACTGTTAATCATCTCAACTAAACCTTGTTTTCTTAACTCAGCTGCTGGAATATATTCACTTAGGAGGGATTTTTTTTTTTTTTTTTGTGGTACGCGGGCCTCTCACCATTGTGGCCTCTCCCGTTGCGGAGCACAGGCTCCAGACGCACAGGCTCAGCGGCCATGGCTCACAGGGCCCAGCTGCTCCGCGGCATGTGGGACCTTCCCAGACCGGGGCACGAACCCGTGTCCCCTGCATCAGCAGGAGGACTTTCAACCGCTGCGCCACCAGGGAAGCCCTAGGAGGGATTTTTAACAATACCATGAACTAATACAAAAATAATATTTTTCCGCCTGTTCCTTTCTATTTTGGACTTCGAAAGGCTTTAATGAACTTTAATTATTGTAGCTAAGACTTTATTTGATTTGCTCCCTTGTCATGCTAATCCCTAGAATCTGAAGTCTTTCTTCCTTGCCAAGGAAACCTGCTTTCCAGTGGTTTCCTTCTCTTTGTTTTGTTCTGTTTTGTTTGTCTTGAATGGTTTAGAAAAGGAAAATGCATCTTTCTCTTATTTGTGGAAGACTCATGACCTTTCCACTGCTAGGAAAAGAATTTCTATAGTAACAGTGCAATTATACACATATTTTTTTAAAGTTTAATTACTCTTTTGTTTTTAGAAAAAGCTAAGTAACTTTGTTATTTTAAATGAAATACTGTATAAAATAGATAACTAATAAGAACCTGCTGTAAAGCACAGGGAACTCTACTCAATACTCTGTAATGGCCTATATGGGAAAAGAATCTTAAAAAAAAAAAAAAAGAGTGGATATATGTATATGTATAACTGATTCACTTTGCTGTGCACCTGAAACTAACAACATTGTAAACCAACTATACTCCAATAAAAATTTTTAAAAAAAGAAATACTAAACATATATCTAATAACATTTAAAGCTTCGTTTCAGCAGTCTTTTTTAATTAACTTAGTTGTATTTGATACATGAATATTATTTTAATGTAAGGTAAAATGGTATCAATTACTATAATATTTGCTATTAACTTTAATTCAGGAGGTCTTTTAGGATCTTGCCTTTTGTAGTAAACATCATTTATTACTGTAGTTTTGGTTTGGGAAGTGCTGATTATTCTTATAAAGAGAATGCTGGATAGGGAAGAGTTTACTATACAGGAGAGTTTTGTAAGTTATGTTATGTCCTTGAGCTCTGCAGCCATAGATATCCCTGCTCTAACACCCTACCTTCCCAGTGGGTATGCCTGAATTTTATTTTCATAGCTAAGTAGCTTATTTCTTTTGTTTGACCAAGTCAATGGATCGTTATAGGCTCTTAAATTTGAGGAGCAAATTTAAAGTGAAAAATGAAAATATAAACTGAAAAATGATATAAACTGCAGGTCTGAATTAGGAAAATTTTAACTAGGGTGATCTATCATGGTTATTATTATCTGTTTAACTTTACCTGCTTTGACCATTTATCTGTTCACTTGTCCTATTTTAAGGGTTATAAATCTATTACAGTATAATTACAGTATAGTATAATAAATGCTATGTTCAGGTAAGTATAGGGGTTTTATGGAGAGGGTGGTATTGGCTTCCCCAAAAGAAATGTTTCAGCTTGAGATTTGAATAAAAATAATATAAGCAAGTAGTTACAGGATCCTTTTTTTGTGGTATTCACAAGTATAAATTCATTTGATTCTCATTATGACCTAATGGAATTGGTACAATTATCCTTACTTTATAGAAGGCAAGTAACTTGCCTGAAGTTATACAGATAGTAAATGGTAGAGGCAGGATTCAAACCCAGGCAAGTGGCTTTGATTGTGCTTTTAATGCACTCTGTGTCATCTCTCCTCAGTGAGTTGTTAAGGGAATGTTATAGGCAGATGGAATGACGTGTGTGAAGGCCTAGAAGTTAAAGAGTGCCTGTTGTGTTTAAAAACTTCAGGTCCACATGACTAAAGAATTGAGGTGGAGAGATAAGAGATAAATCTGGGGGGAAGAAATTAAGGGCCAATTCATGTAAGGCCTTGTATAAACAATATTTTAAAAATTGTCCCTTACCCAAAGATCATGGTGAACCACTAAAGATGAGATTTATGTCTTATAAAGATCACTGTTACTCAGGAAATGAATTGCAGGCAGGCATACGAGTTTGAAGACTGTTAACAGTAATGTAGGATTGAGATGAGTGCAGTCTGAACAAGATAATGATGGTGGATATGGAAAGAAGTGATGGATTTGAGAAGTATTTAAGAATTAGTAACAAGGAGAAGAGTGAGTCAAGAATGTATCCTAGGTCTTTTGGTTTGGACAGCTGGGTAGATGGCAGTGAAATTTATGGAGGTAGCACAGGAGGAGGAATTTGGGTAATGATTGGTTAGTTCCCTTTTGGCCATTTTGAGTTTGGGAAGCCTGTGGACCATATAAGAGGAAATGTCTTATGGCAGTTTTATATATGAATCTGAAACTTAGAAAATAGTTGAACCAGCTTATAAATGGTAAGTTTTGTGACTGGATAAGGTTGTGCAGGAAGTGTGTATAGAGACAACATATCTTGGACAAAAAGCCTCGAGAAAGTAAACATTTAAGGGATGGGCAGAATATATTTTTACTAATGCTGAATATTTTGTGTTTCATTTTAGAATGATGCTGAAACACTACAGAAGTGTCTTATTTTGTGCTATGAACTGTTGAAACAGATGTGCACTTCAACAGGTATAGGTGCAACCATGAATGGCATCATTGAATCTTTGGTATGTTGGTGCACTTTGAGGCTTTATTTTAGCTCGCGCCTTCATCATTTTATAAGTAATATGTTCCTTGGGGTTCAAAAGAATGAAAAGACGATTTTAAACATCTGATAAATATAAATGGTAAAAAAGAAAAAATAATACAGTGGCTGCTTCATATTGTGAGGATTAGATTAAGATAATGCATGTAAATGACCTGGTATATAAGTTATAATTATTCCTTTAGAAAATTTGAAAAAATTATTTTATGCTGGAAAGAGATGCAGAATATCTTCATTTTTTGAATAGTAAGAGGAAATACTGAGGTACATAAGGAATATTTAAGTACCAGAATCTTGCTGTGTAGAAAGACTGAGAAGGTTACATTGTAAGCCCTGTGAAGGGAATTTGTTTATTATTATATATTTAAGGACTTTACTAAAGTAACCCTTCATAGGTAATCTCCATTTTACTGACCAGAGGGATATAAATACCTCAAGCCTTTAGAACCACGTTGTCTGACAGAAATATAATGCAAACCACATGTAACTTTAAATTTTCTAGTAGCCACATTTAAAAATTAAAAAGAAATGTGAAATTAATTCTAATATACATTAATTTAAATATATTTTAATATATTTAACCCAGTATACCCCAAATATTATAATTTCATCATTTAATCAATATTTTATTGCGATATTTTACATTCTATTCTTCATACTAAGTCTTAAAGCACAATCTCAATCTGGACTAGTCATATTTCAAGTGTTCAGTAGCCACATGTGGTTAATGGCGACAGTATTAGACATGCAGCTTTAGAGTATTCTTTTTAATAGTGCTACTTATCCAAAGCAAATTTTGAATGTATCCAAACTCTTCCAGGATTCTCCCCAAATTGTTTTTACTTGGGATTAGTGAAAAACAGCCAATGAATGTGATCTAAAATCTAGTTCATTGGATTGTCATGAGTTTCTAAATGTAGTAAAGAAAACCAATTATTGTTTATAACAGTCCAGAGCTGATTAAAACTAGATCTGTTAAACCGTTAGAATTTAGTTTTATTTTTAACAAAGCAGATATCTAGTGAAAAGTGATACTGTTAAAGTTCTGCTTGTATACTTTATGTCTGGTTCTATTGCAAGAGAATGATAAATGATGGTATAATTAATTGCACAATTGAAGTAGTAAATATGAAGACTTACATATATATGTGGGGAAACACTATTGAGGGAAGAAAGAACACAAAATTGAATGGTCATAATGATTTTAAGTATATAAAAACAATCTTCTAAAGATTGAAAGAGACTATAGAGGGATGTAAATGAGTAAGGTATTTAAATATAGGAGTTATAATATTTTAATGAAATTACTGTGCTTTAAATAAAAATCATATATTAAGTGAACAAATATTTATTGAACATCTATACACCCAGTGCTGGGGATAGAGTGCACATGGTGTACAGAACACATATAGACTGCCCTTTTTGGATCTTCCGGTCAAGTGAGGGGGGGCATCAATCAAATAAACAAGTGAAAGCTTATGCCATTGATAGTTGCTATGAAGAAGAGCTTTATGGTCATATGTGAATTTATGATAATGAGATTTCATCTATTTATGGAAGGTGACCTTGAGGTGATGTTTGAGTTAGACGTTAACTATGTGACAAAGAGGGAAGAATGATCTAGACCTACTCTCTTCAGTATGGTAGCCACCAGCCACATGTGGATATTAAAAACCTGTGGCTATTAAATCTAGTCCAAATATATATATATATTTATACATATTTATAAATGTAAAACTACATTGGGTTTCAAACACTTAGTACAGACAACAGAGATTATCTCAATTTTTTATAACATGAAAAAAGCCACAGCTAAAAAACAAATCTCAATTTTTTAACATTGATTACATGTTGTATTGATAATATTTTGTCTATATTGAGTAAAATAAAATGTATTAAAATTAGTTTCATCTTTTTCTTTTCACTTTAATGTGGCTACTAAAAAAATTTTAAATGACATACTTGGCTTGCATTATATTTCTAGTGGACAGCACTGAATGGGAGGCGTTGAAATCAGCTCAATTGAATAAACAGAGAGCAAGAGATAGCATGGTATAAGGTGATACTGGGAAAGACTACAGAATGAGGTGTATCATATATTATGTTAAGGGGTTTTATCTTTTCTATGAGCATTGGGAAGCCATTGAGTCAGTTTCGGCAGATGGAGGGAAGGTATCTCATGATCAGACTATATTTTGCTCTGACTGTATTCTTCTGTTTTACTGATTTAATATTTACCTTTTTTTAAACCAAAAGTTGACTTTTTTGGGTTAATAGACTACATGGAAATGAAGTAGGTCTGCAAAATCATACAGAAATTTGCATTTTTTAAAATATACTATTGTAAATTTCTTATCCTAGTCAAAATTATTTTAATTTCTAATTCATTTTAGATTCTTCCTGGAATAATAAGTGTTCATCCTACAGTAAGAAATCTGGCTGTTTTGTGCTTGGGATGCTGTGGACTACAGAATCAGGACTTTGCAAGTAAACACTTTGTATTACTATTGCAGGTAGGATTTATCTTGTGATTAAAATCTTGATTATACTTCTTGAGATAAATACTCAATCTGTGGTGATTTTGCTAGTGTTATTAAGTTTAATTGATTCCAGGGCTTGTTGATGATGATGATTATGGATGACTTTTAAGGGCTCAGTTTTTATGTTTTGATTTTTTTGTTATTAAAACTTTTTTGTAGAAGAAAGATGAAATGTCAATTATTTAAGGTATTTAAAAAATTAATCATATAGCAAATATTTATTGAGTGTATATTATATGCCCAACATTATTATAGACTTTAGAAAACAATAAGATAGGTAATGAAAAACATAAAAGTTGCTGTCCTAATGGAGCTTACATTTTAGAAGAGGAAATACACAATGAAAAATAAACAATATGTAGTATGTCAGATGGAAAAAAATAAAGCAGAGAAGGGGAATGAGGACTGGAAATAGGGAAAAGGAGCAGTTTGGTTTAGAAAGACCTCACTAATAAGTCAAAATTTGGGCTGTTACCAGAGGGAAGTGAGAATGAACTTTGTAGATCTGGGTAAGAGGTTTCCAAAGAGAGGGAAGAGCAGGGGAAGGGGTCCATCAGTAGGACTCTGCTTCACATATTAAAGGAGCGGGAGCTCATATGGCTAGGCCAGATTGAGCAAAGAGGAGAATAGTAGGAGAAATGATTTGCAGGCAGCTGGTCATCCATGTCTTCTAGGGATTTCTAGTCTGTAAAGATGTAGCCTTCACAGTGAATGAGATGGGAAAGAATTGGTAGTTTTTATTTTCTTTTTTTTAAAAAAAATTATCTATTTATTTGGTTGTGTCGGGTCTTAGTAGCGGCATGTGGGATCTTTTGTTGTGGCATGGGCTCTTCATTGCAGCATGCAGCCTTCTCTCTAGTTGTGGTGTGCGGGCGTTGGAGCACACGGGCTCTCTAATTGTGGCCTGAGGGCTCTAGAACACAAGGGCTTAGTTGCCCCGTGGCATGTGGGATCTTAGTTCCCCAGCCAGGGATCAAACCTGCATCCCCTGCATTGGAAGGTGGATTCTTAACCACTAGACCACCAGGGAAGTCCCAGAATTGGAAGATTTTGAGTAGGGGATTTTTATGCTGTGACTGGATATAGTGTTGGTTAGACCATGGGTTGGTTGGCAAACCTTTTTTCTAAAGGTCTAGAGAGTAAATATTGTAGACTTTGCAGGCCATGTGGTCTGTCTCAACTGCTGCTTTGCTGTGGTAGTATGAAAGCATCCATAGATGATACATAATTGAATAAGCGTAGTTGTAGATCAGTAAAACTTGTATTTATGGACACTGATACTTAAATTTCTTATAATTTTAGCATATAATGAGATATTATTTTTTAACCATTGAAAAATGTACAATTATTCCTAACTTGGAGGCTGTATAAAAACAGGCAACAAACTGGCCCATGAGTCATAGTTTGCAGATCCCTTATAGTAACTATAGGGATACAGTATGGAAGGAAGGATACTCATAAGGAAGCTATTGCAATAATCCAGGAAAGAGGTGATGATGACCTGGACCAGTGTTGTGATTACTGGGGTCATGAGAAGTGATGGTAATTTAAGTTTGAAGACAATGTCTATAGAATTTGCTGATAAATTTGATGTGGCGTGTGAGAGAAAGAAGTGGAAGAAAACAGGATTTTGGCCAGAATAACTGGAAAGATGGAATTGCCCTTTCCTGTGATGGGGAAAACAGAATAACAGGTTTTACGGCAGATAGGTGAGGTAAGGAGTTCAGTTTTGGACATGGTAAGTTTGAAGTTTGAGGTACAAGTGGATATACTGAATAGGCATTTTTAAGTGGGTTTGGAGATAGGAGAGAGGCCCAGGCTGGGGAGAGGAATCTGGAAGTCTTTATTCTATAATAGTATCCAATGCCTAGAAACTGGATGTTACCTGACAAATGAGTATAGTTGGAGAGGAGATCTCAACTTTATAGTTCCCTAGGCCTCAGGTAACATTTAAGGTAAGAGAGATGAAAAGGAACCAGTAAAGACCAAGGTGAAGTAGATAGTTAGGGGAGAGTGTGATGTCCTAGAAGGCAAGTGAAGATGGTATTTTAGAGAGGCCAGGGTGACCTAACTGTCTAATGCTGGTGACAGGTTAATAAGGATTCATTGTTGACCATTTTTGGCAAGTAAGGAAGTGTTTGGTGACTTTCATGTGCCCTAGTTTATGCGCAGGGCAAAGCCTGTTGGAGTGGTCCAAAGAGAATTATGGGAGAGGAATTGGAGACAGCCAGTGTATACTACTCTTTCAAGATTTTATTTTGTTAGGAGTAATGGAGAAATGGAGTGGTAGCAAGAGAGGATATGGGGTAAAAAGAGTTTTTGGTTTGGTTTGAATTATTTGAGGATGGAGAAAATTACAGCCTGTTTGAATCCTAATGAGAATGACCCATTTGAAAGGAAAAAAACAATATAGGGAAGAGAGGGCAGTTGCTAGAGTGCTACTGAGTAGACAAGAGGGGATTAAGTCTAGTGTATCAGTAGAATGCATTTGACTTTTTAACTCCTTTGGACATGTTTTTAACATTTTTGGGCCTAGTTTTATTTGGAAAATATACTTCCCTCCACCTCCCCCTGTAAAAAGACAGTGTGATTCATGTAGCCTCTTGGTGTTGTCAAACGTAATGGGATAAAAAAGCTGCAAGGAATTTTAGTGCAAATTGCTTGCCAACAGGTGAATGGGAGTGCTTTGCATGTTCAACATGAAAATAACACATGACAACATGGATTATCATTTTTATGAAGATTATATTAAAAGACTCAACCAATAGTTGAATTTTCCCCCAACATGAAATCCTTATCTTGAAGCATCCTTTAATGTTGCATATGACATTGCCAAGAAAAAGAAAACATACAATTAGGGAGAAATTGGGGAAGTCATGTGTTCTGGAAATGGTGAAACTGTTTGTGACTTGTATCAAAGGAAGAAAATTAAAACCATACTTTTGTCAAAAGGCAGTCCTCAGAAATTTCATTTTGTTGTAATTTCCTTTTTTGGAGTACTTGACATCTAATCAGTTCATTTAATGTGCAAGGATTAAATTCCTGACAGTGCTTTGTTTATATTTATCATCGCATGCTTGTTATCAGAGAAAAATTTCTATTATTGTGAGATCCTTTTGGAAACTTAGAATGTCAAGTATTATCTTTAAAATGGTGTACAGTTTCTTTTCAAAGAAACTGGAAGAAAAATCTTGGTACTTTGTCCGGATGAATCATTTATAGTGCTTGGCCATACATCTGGTTTTGCTCCAGGATGAATGAATGAATCTCCCTGTGTTATACAAAGTCATTACTATTTATATCAGCAGGTACTGGCATGAGTGATTCTGGTAGTAATTCTAAAGGGAGTCTTGTTTACTATTTTGAAATCTATTGGCTTTATAGGTGCCCAGGAAATAAAATACTACATTTTCAAAGAGGTTTTGCTAAGAAATTAAACCAGTAAGTTCTCTATTTCAATTTCCTGGTTTTCTAGAGGATGGGTCATTAAATGCTAGATTGACCCCTGGTCATTACTTTTTATTTAAGTGGAAGAAAAATCTTACTAGAAAATTTGATAGTGAAGGGTTCATTTATGTCTAGCTTATTAAGTATAGCGCTTTTTACTCTACAAATGAGGTAAAATGTTCATTAAGATGCCCTATATACCATTATGAGTACTTCTGAAAAATTGTATTGAGAAGTTGTTGTTTTCAAGTAGAGGAGATTAGAGTTAGACAACTATATAAAATTTCTAGTACTGCAGCAAAAGAAATACCATAGAACTCTTTCCAAAGACACATAAATTCACTTGACTTTTAAAGATGAAATGTAGATTTTGATCCTTTTAATTTTTGCTGACATAACATCAATAATAAGTGTTCTGGTCATTTCAGACAGAAGAAATTAATATGAATTTAATGCTTACAAGTGTCCTGGAGCATTAGGAAGCTATTTAATACTAACTCATACCCCATTTGACGGAGCTATAGGAGCCTTGATACTGTTTGCTCCTATATAATTTTCTGTAGTGAAAAAGAATTGTCAAAATCAAGTTCATGTGAAAAATAAATGAATGTTTCTTATCAAGACCATTCCATAATTTTACCTTAATTTCAAATCAAAACAGTTAATAGCAGCCTTGTCATAGAATTAAAATTTTTAAAAATGAAAGTTTAGGGGCTTTCCTGGTGGCACAGTGGTTGAGAGTCCGCCTGCCGATGCAGGGGACACGGGTTTGTGCCCTGGTCTGGGAAGATCCCACATGCCGCGAAGCGGTTAGGCCCGTGAGCCATGGCCGCTGAGCCTGCGCGTCCGGAGCCTGTGCTCCACAACGGGAGAGGCCACAACAGTGAGAGGCCCGCGTACCACAAAAAAAAAAAAAAATGTGAATGATACCAGATACAAATGCAGTAAAATAAATTGTTTGTGGAATTTTGCCTATATTTTGACTGTTATTTTGAGGTGGGCTCTTATTAGGTCCTCAAAGGGGTTCGCAATCAAAAGAATTTAACCACTGAGTAGATTCAATTATTTATCTTTATAAAGGTATTTTCAGAGCTATCATTGGAAGATTTTAGATTAAGAGAAAAGAGCAGTATTTTGGGGGAGTAAGAAATCAGTTTTTTTTTTAAATCAAGTTTTAGTAATAGAAATTGACTTAAGAAATATATCCACACTTGTTAGAAAGGCAGGAGAGGGAAATTATTTCATTTAGAAATCTTAAATAAATATCCAATATTGAGAGCTATTGCTAGCCAGTGAGGGACTGAGAAGGACAAGGAAAACCAAGATGCTGTTGAGAGTAGCATGTTTAGAATTTGTAGTGAATAGTCATGACAGTACATTCTTATAAATAAGCATTTGGCTTTGGCAGATTTGCAAGTCTTGCCATAAGAAAGTATGTAATAGATGTGTCTTGAAATTTCCTTCAAAGTTTTGTAATTTTGAGCCATTTTTCTCGATTCATTCATTTGACCAACTTGTGGGTGATTTTTCTTCATTCTATGGGCTAAGCTGTATAGCCAAGTAGCTTATCAGTGACCAAAATTTAAGTGTATTAAAAAATATAGTAAATCTTTTCATAGTAGAAATATTCAGCTCTATTTTTTTCATGGCTTTGAAATTTGGTATGTAAGAATTTGGTTTTCTTAAGTCAGGATAGATTCATACAAGCTGCTGGGTTTTATGGATTCAGGATAGACTCATAGAAACTGCTGGGTTTTATGGTTCACTTTCTTTTGTAAAGAAGTCCAGTTCAATGAAAACTGAATTCACTATTAATGAAATCTGAATTTATTGAGCTAATAAGAAAAATTTCTTTAATGAAACTTGATAACCTAGAAGAGTACTGATGTTCCAATGAATGCTTTTCATTGGTTAGAATGTAATGTTTTTATCTTGATAGATGGCCCCAAACAATTGCAATATATTGAACAGTTTTTCTAGATCTTAAAAAAATAATAAAATCATAGTTAAACATATACTTTTTTGTATATAAAAGGAACAAATAATATAATTCAGCTTGACTTCAGGGATTTTTTTTGACTGAAGACAGAATTTTTCTGAAGGAAATATAAAAGTGTCATGGTCTAAATAAAAAAAATAACTAAAATAAACTTCTAAGTTTTAAAAAATATTTATATAGACTTGACACTGTTGTTGCAGTTCGATTAATAATAAGATATATGTTAATTTTATGTAGCATAAACAATAAAAATATACCTAATTTGCTTTTGGTGGGGCATGTTTCGATTTAGGTTTTGCAAATTGATGATGTGACAATAAAAATAAGTGCTTTAAAGGCAATCTTTGACCAACTGATGGCATTTGGATTTCAACCATTTAAAACGAAAAAAATCAAAGCTATTCAAAGTGAAGGTGCAGAAGTAAACACTAATGAAGAGCAAGAGTCAAAAGAATCTGAAGAAGAGGCTGATACAGCCAAGAATGTTCTAAAACTACTTTCTGATTTTTTAGATAGCGAGGTAAGAAATAATCATAGCCCTATTATTGTGAAAGGTAATTGTCAGCATATATATGTTTATCCTCTTTGTAGTTTTTAGGCTGAAGTTTAAACTTGGCTAACATTTTTTTTAAATTTGCCTTTTGAATATTATAATTAAATCCTACTTTCACTTCTAATATATCTAATTTCTCACTATCAAATTACATTGTGTAGAGAATTGAAGTGTAAACAAAAATGAAATGACTGTTGGGGGGGGTTATTTTTTCATCTTTTTTCTCTGTCTTTGTGATCTGTGACTTACAAGTTTCCCCCCCAAGGGTCTTAAGAAATAATTTAAAATAATCTTACATTGGGTGGGTAGAAGTTCTAAGATATGATATGGGATTAGATCTCTTTCCTTAGGGTACTCATGAACTACATTTTTATAGCATATGTAAACATTTAAATTATAAAATTTTTATTTTTTTTGTTGAGGTGAAATTGACATTACATTAACAATTTTAGAGTGAACAATTCATTGACATTTAGTACATTAAAAATATAGTGTAACCACTGCCTCTGATTTTTAAAACATTTTCATTATCCCAAAAGGAAACTACCCATTAAGCAGTTGCTCCCTATTTCCCCTACCACCAGCCCCTAACAACTACCAATTTGCATTTTGTCTCTATGGATGTAACTCTTCTGGATATTTCCTATAAATGGAATCAGAAAATATGTGGCTTTGTGTCTGCTTTCTTTCACTTAGCTTGTTTTCAAGACTGTTGTGGCTTATATCACAAGCCTTCTTATGGCAGAATAATATTCCATTTTATGTATATACCAGAATTTGTTTAGCCATTCATCCATTGAAAGATATTTGGGCTGTTTCCACCTTTTGGCTATTGTGAATAGTGCTGCTATGAAGATGTATTTGTCTGAGTAGCTATTTTCAATTCTTTGGGGTATATTTCTAGAAGTGGGGTTACTAGGTCATATATTAATCCTTTTTTGTTGTTTTTAGGATTTTACCCCTGATCCCTATCCCAACTAGTTAATTAATACATCCTCACATATTTATCTTTTTTTTTTTTTTTTTTTTGAGTGAGAACATTTAAGTTCTCTCAGCAAATTTCAGTAATACAGTAGTGTTATCAGCTAGTCACCATGTTTTACATTTGGTGTCTAGAACTTATTCTTTTTTTTCTTTTCTTTTTTTTTTTTTAGGTATAATAGAACTGATAGTATACCCTTTTCCATATTTCACCCACCCACCAGTCTGTGGCAACCATTTTTTCTACTCTGTTTCTATGAGTTTGACTTTTAAAAAGATTCTGCATATGTCATATCATGCAGTATTTGTCTGTCTTTGTCAGGCTGTTTCACTTAGCATAATGTTCTCAGGGTCTACCCCTGTTGTTGCAAATGGCAGGATTTCCTTCCTTTTATGGCTGAATAATATTGCACTATATATCTCACATCTTCTTTATTCATTCATTGATTGATACGTGGGTTGTTTCCATATCTTAGCTCTTGTAAATAATGCTACAATGAACATGGGCATGCAGATATCTCTTTGAGATTCTATTTTCATTTCCTTTGGATATATACCCCCAAATTGGATTGTGTTTTTAATTTTTTGAGGAACTTCATTCTGCCTTCCAAAATGACTGTACCAGTTTACATTCCCACCAACACTGCACTAAGGTTCCCTTTTCTCCACATCCTTACCAACACTTCTCGTGTCTTTTTGATAAAGCCATTCTAACAGTGTGAGGTGATATCTCATTGTAGTATTGATTTGCGTTTCCCTGATGATTAGTGATATTGAGCAGCTTTTCATGTATCTGTCAGCCATTTGTATGTCTTCTTTGGAAAAATGTTTATCAATTCCTCTGACCATTTTTTAATCAAATTATTTGCTTTTTGCTATTGTGTTATATGAATTCTTTATATATAATTTTGGATATTAATCCCTTATCAGATATATAATTTGCAAATATTTTCTCCCATTCCATAGGTTGCTTTTTCATTTTGTTGATAGTTTCCTTTGCTGTGCAGAAGGTTTTCAGTTTGATATAGTCCCATGTGTTTATTTTTGCTTTTGTTACCTATGTTAAGGAGCTTACTATCCTGTTTTTTGTAGGCGTTTCATGATTTCATGTGGTAATTTCTTTAACTTTTTGAGGACTTGCCAAACTGTTTTCCATAGCAGCTGAACCATTTTACATTCCCACCAACAAACACTTGTTATTTTAAAATAATTTTGTTTTATTAATAAGAAAAAATTGTTAGTAAAAATTTTAGCCATCTTGTTTTGAATTGCCTTTCCCTAATAACTAATGATGAGTATCTACATGTGCTTTTTGGCTATTTGTATACCTTGTTTGGAGAAATATGTATTCAAATCCTTTGCTCATTTTTAAATTGGGGTGTCCTTCGGAATTCTTTATATATTCTGGGTAGTAGATCCTTATCAGATAACTGATATGCAAATATTTTCTCCTATAGGTTGTCTTTTCAGTTTGTTAATAATGTCCTTAGATTTTTAAAAAGTTTTAAATTTTGGTGAAGACTAATTTATCTTTCCTTTTGCTGCTTGTGCTTTTGGTGTTATCTCTAAGAATACATTGCCAAATCAAAAGTCATGAAAATTTATCTCTGTTTTCTTCTAAAAGTTTTACTCCTTTAGCTTTTAATTTAGGTGGATTGGTGCATTTTCAGCTAATATTTGTACATGGTGTGAGGTAGAGGTCCAACTTCATTGGTTTGCCTGTGGACATCCAGTTGTCTGAGCACCGTTAGTTGAAGAGACTATTCTTTTCCTATTGAATTGTTTTAGCACCATTGTGGAGGGTGAGAGAATCAATTGATCATAGGAATATGGGTTTATTTCTAGACTCTCAATTCTTTTCCATTGTTTGTGTCCACCCTTGTGCCATTACCTGACTGTTTTGATTCATGTAACTTCATAGTAAGTTTTGAAATCAGGAAGTTGAGTTTTCCAACTTTGGTTCTTTATTTTCAGTATTGTCTTGGCTATTTGGGGTATCTTGCAGTTCCTTATGAATTTGAGGATTGGCTTTTCCATTTCCGGAAAAAAGTCTATTGGAATTTTGATAGGGATTGCATTGAATATGTAGATTGCATTGGGCAGTATTGCCATCTTAATGTTATGTTTTCCAGTCCATGAACTAGAATATCTTTACATTTATTTAGGTCATTTTTAATTTCTTTCAGAAATGGTATATAGTTTTCAGGGTACATGTTTTTTACTTCCTTGATTAAATTTATTCCTATATATTTTATTTTGGTTGCTATTGTAAATGGAATTGTTTTCTTAATTTCCTTTTTTGGATTGTTCATTCTTGTTGTATAGAAACTCAGCTGTTTTGTGTGTGGATTTGATTTCATATCCTGCAACTTGGCTGCATTCATTTGTTAGCTCTTGTACAATAGTTTCCTTGTGTGTGTGTGTGTGTGTGTGTGTGTGTGTGTGTGTGTGTGTGTATTCTTTGGGATTTTTTCTATAAGACCAAGTCATCTGTGAAGAGACAGTTTTAATTCTTCCTTTGCAATTTGAATGTCTTTTATTTGTTTTTCTTGCCTAATTTCTCTGGCTAGAACTTGCTGTACAATCTTGAATAGCAGTGGTTAAAGCAGGCATCCTTGTCTTGTTTCTGATCTTAGGGGGAAAGTTTTCAGTCTTTAACCATTGAGTATGATGTAGATTCTTCATAAATGCCCTTTTTTATTTTGAAGAAGTTATCTTCTGGTTTTTTTTTCCAGTCATAAAAGCATGTTTAATTTTGTCAAATGGTTTTTCTACATCAATTGAAATGATTATGTGATTTTTTTCTTTTTTTTTTTTTGCCGTACGCGGGCCTCTCACTGTTGTGGCCTCTCCCTGTTGTGGCCTCTCCCGTTGTGGAGCACAGGCTCCGGATGTGCAGGCTCAGCGGCCATGTCTCACAGGCCTAGCCGCTCCGTGGCATGTGGGATCTTCCCAGACCGGGGCACGAACCTGTGTCCCCTGCATTGGCAGGCGGACTCTCAACCACTGTGCCACCAGGGAAGCCCATGATTTTTTTTTTTAATTGCTATGGTACATTACATTGCTTGATTTTCTTATGTTGAACCACCCTTGCATTCCTTGGATAAATCCCAGTTGGTTATGGTGTATAATCTTTTTAATATGTTGTTGGATTCCATTTGCTAGTAATTTATTAAAGATTTTTACATCTGTATTCATAAGGGAAATTGGTCTGTAGTTTCCTTGTATTGGTCTTTGTCTGCCTTTGGCATCAGTGTAATACTGACCTCATAAACTGAGATAGGAGTTGTTTTCTCCTCTTCTATTGTTTTCGAAGACTTTGAGAAAGATTGGTGTCAAGTCTTCTTTAAATATTTGGTAGAATTTACTAGTGAACACATCTGGTCTTGGACTTTTCTTTTGGAGAGGTTTCTGATTTCCTTATCCAATCTGTTTATTGTTATAGGTCTGTTCAGATTTTCTATTTCTTCTTGAGTCTATTTTTGTAATTTGTGTGTTTCTAGGAACTGGTTCATTTCATCTAGGTTGTTTAATTTGTTGGTATTCAGTTCTTATTATTCGTTTATAATCCTTTTTATTTCTGTAAGGTCAGTTGTAATGTTGCTGCTTTTATTTCTGATTTTAGTTGTTTGCATCGTCTTTTTTCTTTGTTAGTCTAACTCAAGGTTTTTCAATTGTGTTCATCTTTTCAAAGAACCAACTTCTGGTTTCATTGATTCTCTCCGGCCCACCCCCGATTTTCTATCTCTTTTTTAGTTCTTTAAAGTGTAAAGTTATTGATTTGAGATTTTTTTTTTTAAATGTAGGCATTTACTGCTATAAATTTCCCTCTGAACACTGTTTTTGATGCACACCATAAGTTTTTGTTTGTTGCATTTTCATTTTTATTCATCTAATTATTTTCTTTTTTTTTTTTTTGGCTGCTTTGGGTCTTTGTTATTGTGCTCAGGCTTTCTCTAGCTGCAGCGAGCGGGGGCTACTCTTCGTTGTGGTACGCGGGCTTCTCATTGTGGTGTCTTCTCTTGTTGCAAGCTCGGGCTCTAGGCACGCATGCTTCAGTAGTTGTAGCTTGCAGGCTCAGTAGTTGTGGCCTATGGGCTCTAGAGTGCAGGCTCAGTAGTTGTGGCACACAGGCTTAGTTGCTCTGTGGCATGTGGGATCTTCCCAGACCAGGGCTCGAACCCATGTCCCCAGCATTGACAGGCGGATTCTTAACCATTGCACCACCAGGGAAGCCCCCATCTAATTATTTTCTAATTTCCATTTTGATGACTTCTTTGACCTTTGGTGTGTAAGAAGAGTGTATTGTTTAATTTACAGACTTGTGAATTTTACAGTTTTCGTCTCTTGTTGCTTTTCAGGTGTATTCCATTGTAGTTGGAGAAGATATTTTGTATAATGTCATTCTTTATGAATTTATTAAGACTTGTTTTGGGCCTAATATAGCCTCTGTTCTTGAGAATGTTCCATGTGCACCTGAAGAATGTGTAGTCTGCTATTTTGGGGTGGAGTGTTCTATATGTTTGGTAGTTCTAGTTTGTTTATGGTGGTGTTCAAGTCCTCTATTTCCTTATTGGTCTGTCTAGTTGTTCTATCTATTACAGAAAGTGGAGTATTGAAGTCTTCAGTTATTATTATAGAGCTGTCTATTTCTCTCTGCAATTCTGTCAGTGTATGTTCATATATTTTGGGGCTCTGTTGTTTGTTGTGTATATGTTTATAATTATCTCTTTGATGGATTGACCTTTTTTTAAATCAATATTTAATGTCTTTTGTATATTGTAACAGTTTTTTACTTCACATTTGGACTGCAGAATAGTGGAAATAAGTCCTTCCTTATCAGTATTTTCTTTTTTCTTTATTGGAGTATAATTGTATCAGTATTTTCTTAAATTTTGAGTTATTAGCCAAGTGATAGACTAACTTCTCATTGGCAGTTGTCCAGTGCTGTGGGCTTGCTGACATTGCATAGATGGAAAACTGTTGCACATGAAAACTGTTTGACAGTAGATGAATGGTTTTTGTTTTTTTAAATAGTGCAGGTACTTTAATCTTCTTTTGGCTAAACTAGATTCTGTGGCTTTGATTTTATTTTTGTCATAAACACTAAAAAATCTTGACTTCCTTGACTGTCCTCTGGACCATAAATAATAGTTTTTCACATGCTTTAAAGACTTGCAGTCCTTATACTCCAATAAAGATGTTAAAAAAAAAAAAAAAAAGACTTGCAGTCTTGTCCCAATTAAAATTCCCATATTAGAAATTTTTAAAAAGACAGAGGGCATGCAGCCTTTGGAGTTGGAGACTTAAAGATTTGTGTTCTGGTAATGTCTGTGAATCTTCAATAAGGTATTTACTGTCTCTGTCCTGTTTCCTTATCTTTAAAATGGAAATAATGATGCCTATTCAGTGGGATAATTCTTTAATTTAGTCAACAAATATTTGAGAGCTATTTATGTGCCAGTCATTATATGCTCTTGAGAGTACAATGCTGAGTGGAACAAAGTCTCTGCTCTCATGGTTGTTGTGAGCCCTAAATGAGTTTGTATGCGGAAAGCACATGCCAGTACCCTGGCACTTATTAATCTTATCAACCTCTACATTTTTCTTCTTATTTTTGAGTTTTGAAAAATTTCTGAAGTAGTTCTTGTATCTGCTCATTCCTCTGTTTTTCCTCCTGTCCCCTCTAGTTTAGACTTGTCTTTCATTCCCAGATTATGGCCTGTCTAGATAATTTTTCTGAAATCTCATTCAAATCTTATCTCCCTACCCTTTCAAAAATCTTCAACCATATTTCTTTACCTAATTTTCGAGGTCTCTCTAATCTGATCACTGAGCAAACTTACTTTCCATCAATAATAATAATCACTGACATTTGTTGAGGATTTACTGTGTAGATAGCACTCCTTAGAGCTTTACATGTATTATTTCTTTGTGTTTTTTGATAAGTAGTTTTATTATCCCTTTTTTTTTGTATATGGAAAAAGTGAGGCACAAAGAAATTAAGTAATATGCACAGGATCAGATCATGCAGCTAGGAAGTGTCAGAGGCTTGAATTTAATTCAGGCTCAATAACCAATATTTTTAATTACTACTCTTTTATACCTGTACCTGCATTTGAATACCACTACATCTTTTCCATTTTCTTCTCTAGGTTTGTTTTGGTTTCTCTTTCTAGGAATGCCTTTTTCTACTTGTACATGTTCTATTCACATTTTACCTATTACCTATCACACACATTGCCACACCCACCTCTGGAGCTTTCATTTATAGGCACCTCTGATGGCAGAGACCATTACTGAAGGTTTTCTATATCTTAGCACCATGATAAGTGTTTAATACATATAGTTTTGATTTCTGGTTTCACAATATTATAAGATCTTTTGGTTTTTCTAAAGAGTTTAAAAGGAATTGAAGTTTTCATAGCTAGACTAATAATTTGTCACATAGCCTTAACCTAAAAGGAAAAAACAAAATCTTTTTATATGCCTTTAAAATAATTCATAATAACAGGAATGATTTTGGATAGTTTATATACAAATACTTATTTTGGGCTACAATGTAAGGCTTAAAAAGGAAATACAAATAAAAAATTTCTTTTAAATGAAAGTCATTTTTAATAGGTGTCTGAACTCAGGACAGGAGCTGCAGAAGGACTAGCCAAGCTGATGTTCTCTGGGCTTTTGGTCAGCAGCAGGATTCTTTCTCGTCTTGTCTTGTTATGGTACAATCCTGTGACTGAAGAGGATGTTCGACTTCGACATTGCCTAGGCGTGTTCTTTCCAATGTTTGCTTATGCAAGCAGGTATTTAGTCATATCGATAAATCAAAATCTAACTTGAAGTTAAATTCAGGCTCCCTATGAGTCATATCTGTAGTATTTTGTTGTTAATGTTCTTTTTCTTCAGTGGTAAGTGAAGAACTTACTTAGATTCTATCTACCTGAATCATTTGGCTCTTTCCTAGATGAATATGTACTCTATCTTGGTGGGGTGCATTTAATATATAATGTTGTCGCTGCTTTTTAAAGAATCATATGTTTTTTCTTTGCCAACATACCTCAAATTGTTTTTCAATAGGACTAACCAGGAATGTTTTGAAGAAGCCTTTCTTCCAACTCTACAAATACTGGCCAATGCCCCTGCATCTTCTCCTTTAGCTGAAATAGACATCACTAATGTTGCTGAGTTACTTGTAGATTTGACAAGACCAAGTGGATTAAATCCTCAGGCCAAGAATTCCCAAGATTATCAGGTAGGTGAGTATGTTAGCCTGTGGATGGTCTAGGGATGGTAAATAGCATGCTTTGGTAAAATAACCCCTCTCACAGATTCTTTGAAATAGTGAGAAGCTACATATAGATCTTGAGATTTCTAGTTTATATGGTAGCACATAACACAAAGCAAGAAAAAGAAAAAGATCTTTTGCAACTATGTGGGTGGACCTAGAGGGTATTATGCTTTGTGAAGTAAGTCAGAGAAAGACAAATACTCTGTTATCACTTACATGCAGACCCTAAAAAGTAAAACAAATGAATGAATATAACAAAACAGACACACAGTTATAGAGGACAAACTAGTGGTTACTAGTAGGGAAGGGGAGGGGAGAGGGACAAGATAGAGATAGGGGATTAAGAGACATAAACTACTATGTATAAAATAAACTACAAGGATTACTGTACAAGGATTACTGTACAGCACAGGGAAATGTAGCCATTTTTTTATAATAACTTGAAATGGAGTATAATCTATAAAAATATGGAATCACTCTCTTGTGTACCTGAAACTAATATAATATTGTAGATAACTATAATTTTTTAAAAAATCTTTTGGGAAATGGGGAGATAATCATATAAAAATAGAAGTAATCAGTGCTAACATTTTTGCTACTGAAAAGAAGTTACCGAAAATTCATCATCCTTACTACCCCCTCCCCACCTAGTTCTGGCTGTTAATCATTCTGAATAATGACCTGTTATGTAGGACTCATTGAGTCCTCAGTTGTTGGCTTACCTGCTCTGTTCCTGATACAAGGAAGGAGAATTCAAAGATTGAAACTCACCTCAGGCTTAGTTTTGTTTTTAATTCAAAGAAGATATAGTAAGTGCATACTCTCCCACAAATTACATGTAGCTGGTTTTTAACCCTTTAATATCATTTGATCAAACATTCACCATATTGAAAATTAATGTGTTAATTATTTCAGATGCCAGCTGATTAAGTTGAAAATATTGGTCTTCTGTTTTGTTACTTAGTGACTGCATACTTCATTTGAGTTACTATGTTACACGTTATTGGAAAGAAGATTACAATGGATATTAAGGCAAAATATAGTAAGCGTCAGTGATATAGCTACGAAGTGCTTCAGCGCTTTAGAAGATGGCAGGTTTCATGTGGTATGGGTGATGAGTACAGCATTACTAGTTTTAAATCTCACTGAGTAAAATTCACTTAGACCTTGTTGGGATTTGGGGAGTGGTTTGGATAGAGAGAAAGACTTTTAGTAAAGGTGATTAAATGTAGCTGGTAGTACAAGTCATGTTGGGGAACTGTGGAAAAAATCTGTCAGCTAAGGATCCTGACAGGGATCCTTAGGGAAGAACATTAGGATAGGGAATTTGGAGTTGACTCTGTTTGCAGGGCGTATAATGAAAGGGTTAATGGGATGACAGTTACTTATTAGGCAGATTAATTTGGTGGTCAGTTTCATTAGGTGAGGTGAATTGGTAAGAGGAATAGGGAGAGAATATTAATAAAGAGGGCAGTTAAAAGTTGATATAATTAGGAGATAAAAGCTTACAGAAAAAGAATAATATAAAGTAGTAGTAGAAAGTAGACAGAAAAAAGTAGTAGAAATTGACATAGAAAAAAAATTACGGGTAGAAAAGCCTAGAAGAACGAACTTTGTGTGAGGCAAGGGAGATGGAGGAATCCAAGATAACTCTGAGGTCCTAAGTGTGGGTGACAGAAGACTTCAAAGAAGCTGTTGACATTAGGGCGTACTCTCATGATCAGCATCTTGGAGGAGTGAGGGAAATAGATTGGGCAGAGGAAGAAGTTGAACTGTCATGCAGTCTTTTTTTTTTTTTTTTGTGGTACGCGGGCCTCTCACTGTTGTGGCCTCTCCTGTTGCAGAGCACAGGCTCCAGATGCGCAGGCTCAGTAGCCATGGCTCATGAATCTAGCCGCTCCGTGGCATGTGGGATCTTCCTGGACTGGGGCACGAACCCGTGTTCCCTGCATTGGCAGGCTGACTGTCAACCACTGCGCCACCAGGGAAGCCCTGTCATGCAGTCTTAAGGTCCCAGCTGATCTCACAGAAGTTCCAGAATTGGGATAGTTCTTTGCTTTGTCCAGAATTGAAACAAGGCTAGGCTGTTGTACCTGTACATCTGCCAGTTATTGAATGTGGACTAACCGTTGCGGGGAAGGTGTGACCTTAGGCAGAGCCCGTTGTCTTCAGCTTGGATCAGTTCTGCACCTGGGAACTTTTAGCCTCCATAACTCGTGGTAGCCTGGAGAATGAATGGTCAGTAGTAAAGCAGATGGATCTGAGCCCTGTACCATGGCATCCACTCTACAAGAAGGGGAGCTCACATGGGGAGGACTATGATAATTTTGTTTTAGACATTTTGGATTATGTCAAGATAATTAGTTGGAAATGATAGATGTGTCAGACTGTATTGTAATCATACCATTTCAGTTGACAAGGATTTTTCTCTTGATTTTCCAGGCCTTGACAGTTCATGACAATCTGGCTATAAAAATTTGCAATGAGATCCTAACATGTCCATATTCACCAGAAATTCGGGTCTATACGAAAGCCTTGAGTTCTTTAGAACTCACTAGCAGTCTTGCTAAAGATCTTCTGGTTCTGCTGAATGAGATTCTGGAGGTAAGTAGTTTCTAGTTACTCTTAATGTGTATAAATTTTTATCAAAGTAGAATTTACATGATTCTATTAATTTATGCATACATTAGTATGCTGTGACTTTGTTCATTTGAAGTAAATATTTCCTTCATAAATTTAATAGAATTTTTAGAATGTTGTATTATCAGTATGTAGCGTTTTTGAAGGAAGATTAGAAAATGCTGCATTAAAAAAAGTTTTCTGTTACAGCAAGTAAAAGATAGAATGTGTGTGAGAGCTTTGGAGAAAATCAAGGTTCAGTTAGAAAAAGGAAATAAAGAACATGGTGACCAAGTTGTAGCGGCACAGGATGACAACACAACTACAGCTGTTCTTCAAAGTGAAGATGGTAATGACATACTAACCTGAGTATTTTTAAGATTCTGTCCTTTTCATCTTTACTGAGATACATTGTTTTCCTCCTCTAACGTATATGTGATTGTATGTCAGAAATGGAAGAAAAGTTTTTCTAATTAAATCCCCTCAGGAAAGTGTATTACTGAGAAGTGTTCACTCACCATATAACCATGCATACTATGTTCCTAAGAGTTTTGTTTGCTTATTTTCCAGTGTTCACATTTTTTTGGAACACTTATTTATGATAAATTTTCAATAGCTGCTATTGGGACTGGTTGTCTTTGATTTGATCATTTAAAGTATTTCATGAGGCTACTTTTAATTTAGTTCATTAATAATTGTATTATTTCCTTTAATAGAAAACAACAAAGAAGTATATATAACCCCCGTCAAGGATGTAAAAGCAACCCGAATGAAATCCACTCAGCAAAAGACCAACAGAGGTAATATATGGATTGACTAGCTTTTTTAAAATAAATTTATTTATTTATTTAATTATTTAGTTTTGGTTGCATTAGATTCTTCGTTGCTGCACATGGGCTTTCTCCAGTTGCAGCGAGTGGGGGCTTCTCTTGTTGCGGAGCACGGGCTTGAGGCACGTGGGCTTCAGCAGTTGGGTGTGGGCTCAGTAGTTGCGGTGTGCAGGCTCTAGAGTGCAGACTCAGTAGTTGTGGCGCCCGGGCTTAGTTGCTCTGCGGCATGTGGGATCTTCCCAGACCAGGGATTGAACCCGTGTTTCCTGCATTGGCAGGCGGATTCTTTTTTTTTTTTTCAATTTATTTATTTATTTTTGGCTACATTGGGTCTTCATTGCTGCGTGCAGGCTTTTCTCTAGTTGCGTCGAGTGGGGGCTACTTTTCGTTGCGGTGTGCGGGGTTCTCATTGTGGTGTCTTCTCGTTGTGGAGCATGGGCTGTAGGCGCGCGAGCTTCAGTAGTTGTGGCTTGCAGGCTCTAGAGCGCAGGCTCAGTAGTTGTGGCACACGGGCTTAGTTGCTCCATGGCATGTGGGATATTCCTGGACCAGGGCTTGAACCCGTGTCGCCCACATTGGTGGGCGGATTCTTAACCCCTGCGCCACCAGGGAAGTCCCCTGGATTGACTAACCTTATAATAAAACTTTTCAGTTTTGTTATCCAGTGAAACACTTTGTTTCCTTAGATAGGTATAAAGATCATTCATTGTCTTCAGTATCCTTAACTTTCTTTTTGATTTGTTTTAGCTGATATTAGGTTTTGCTTTGTGTCTAAGAGACATCAGTATTGCTTCAAGTGCTTTTGATTGAAAGAAATATGATGCAAAAGATCATACTGCAAAGGACTATTTGGGTTAAATTAAGATTTTTATTATCAAATGATGAACAATGATTTTATATTTATATTATCAGTTGTTTGTGGTCTGTCCTTTATATGATTAAGCATTTTTGTCCCTTTTATCCTCCTAGTATATTTCTGGGCTTCTGTTTTCCGTTTTATTTCATATTTTCCCAACATAAATTTATTTTCAAAGGGATATCCAACAATAGGGGATTTGCTGGAATAAAGTAAATGTTGACTATTAGGGGATCACTTAGGAAAAAAAATGTGAAATTCAAGGTCTTTTTAATCTTTTATTATTTTCTTATTACAAAAGCAATGCATGCTTATTACAGAAGAATCAGAAAACACATCCAAGCAAACTAATCAAAAGAATGCTAATAATTCCACCTATGAACCAACCATTATTTTAATCCTTGAAAAATATTTTTTGAGGCCCTTTTCTGTGTAGACTTAATTTTTTTCTAAATGGAAAAATAATATTGTTTTGTAGCCAATCAGTTATTTAAATGCTAATTGCTGGCTAACTGTTTCACATTAGTCCCATATTGTTGGATGTTTTCTTGGGGATAACTGCATTAGAAGTTTACAAGCAAATATGTACAGTTGGAAGAAAACAGAAAGAAAAAGTCTCACTTGAATAAGTAGGGTATATAAATTTCAACCAAATGATCATACTGAATAATCTGCTTTTGATCAGATTGCTTTTAATCATGTATAAGAACTACACCTCTTTTTTTTTAATAGCTCAAACTTCATTTATATATGCTGTTTTATTATCATAAATGAGCATCACAGGCCACTTCACTGCTTAACCTTGTGAATTTCTAGCTAGAATTTTTGTAACCCCCCAGCATATAAAGGGCTTTAATTTTTATACTGAAATGTTTTAGAACACACATTTGAATTGACCATGTATATGTTCGAATATTTTATAATAAACTATACCTTACTGATTAAAGTTCTATTTATTTAGGATCTGTTTTATGGGCTTAATCTCTCTTTTTAACCTTAATTTTCATTAGGTTCTCCATATACCTTGTGCTATGAGGTACTTTCTTTATATAACATTTTTCACATGCTTCTTTCCCCCAAATAAATTTAACAAAATTTGCCACCTATAACTCATTTCCATCTTTTCCCTTACCTATTATAAGAGCTTACAAAAGAAATTAGTAAAATTTTGATCTTGCTGGGGTTCCTTTTCTCCATGGTGTTGATCATTTGTATCAAGGTGGCTGGGAACTAGGAGGAAAGGGTGTTGAAGAGGGAAAAATAAAGGATTTGGGTAGCCCAGAAAACAGGTTAAAAATGAGCAATTGATAATAGATTTTGATAATGATTTATATACTGTCTTTAAGGACGGAGAAAAGTGATAGCTTCAGCTAGAACGAACAGGAGACGTCAGACTGTTGAGGCTGAGGCTGACTCTGAAAGGTATGCCATGCACATCTAGAATATGTAAAGAGGTTTATCGTCATTTAAAAAAAAAAGTCTAGAAGTAAAAAAAAAAAAAATTGTAGTTTGTTTATACTGTGATTATTTAACAAGATAATCCATGAAAATTTACAGCTTTTTAGTTTATGTATCTAAGAGCATTTGACTTCCACTGGCTTGTGTGCTTTTCCTGTTCGTTGACATGGCTTTTAGTACTAGGTAGTTATCTTTATGTTCTTTCAAATTGTATTTCCACGTATTCCTCTAATTATAAGATCATGTATGTATGACTTCTCTGAACTTGAATTAGCAAACTATTGAGATTCAGATTTTCTACATTTATAATGATAGAATAATTCTGCCTATAATTTGGATGATATTAGTTATATAGTTTATTTTTGGTTTCTGCCAATAAGCCATTGTTGGAAGCTGTCTACAGCTGTCTTGCATTCATTCATTCATAGGTAAAATGTATATATTTTCAGTTTATAACTTTAGATCAAGTTTTAATTAAAGTATCTTTTGGGGAAACTTGCTGTTTACAGTGTTTTAAGAATGTATTGCCTAAATAAAATAGAACTTATTTTTTCACTACTTGAGTTTCCAAAAAAACTCTTGGGCAGTTGTTATGGTTCCTGTTTAATTACAAGTTTCATTATAGAAGTTTGGGTTTTTGTTTTTTGCTTTTTTCTGTATAATACCAGGTTCCATGTAGATATAAAAAAAAATTAGTTAGGTTAGGTTTTCCATGGTTCACTTTGCTGGATAGCCAATCGGTGTTTTTTGGTTTTGAGATTTTAGTTTTAAGCTTAATGGAATCAGGATATCAATCACACACGGATAGAATGACGGAAACAAAGTTTTATTTATAAATAAACTGGTTTTAAAGCTTGTATTTAAATTGGTGTATTTCAACATCTGTTTAGTGATCATGAAGTTCCAGAGCCAGAATCAGAAATGAAGATGAGACTACCAAGACGAGCAAAGACAGCAGCACTAGAAAAAAGTAAACTTAACCTTGCATAATTTCTCAGTGAAGATAAAAATTAGGAGAAGATATGATGCAGGTGGAGTCCTTTGAAAAATGTCCTTTAAAATTATATTCATTTCTTTGCTTTAATAAAGTTACCCTTGTATGAAAATTAGAAGAAGTCTGATTCTTGTAGAACTTCCTGCTGTGTGATTCCACATTAATTTAGCCTGTATTGAAGCAGTGAGACAGCGTCCATCAGTGTGCTCCACAGACCATCTCCATCAGTCATGGATTTAATCAGAATCTAAGGTGGGCCCAGGAACCTGCTTTTTAACAGCCTTCCCAGGTGATGCTTATGAGTTCTCACATTTAAAATCATGGCATTATAGACAACTTTTAAATGTAACTAGCTGGTAACTTGCATTTGAAAAGTTTGACTTAGATGTGGCAGATCCAACATAGATAAAAACACCTCAGGACACATTTTAAAAACGACATCTTAAGGGCAAATGAAGTACCACAAACTGGCTAGAGAGGAGCTTACTTCCAGGAAAGACTAGTATAATGAACCAAAGTCCCCAGCATCCAAGTTCAACAGTTATCATTTTGATAATTTTGTGATTCTTACACTTAAAAATATTTTGATAATGCTACATGCATGAGTAATTTTTTTCATAGAATGTTTGCATATAAGAGCCCAAGTTTGCTTATGTTGCGATGGTTCCTGGGTTAGGGAAATGTTCACATATACATATTAATCATGGAGTTCTCTATGTTTTTGGCATAACAAAATATTTATTGTGGGTAATAGAAAATACTAGTAGGAAAAGAATGTGACAGGAAGTCCACTATATACTAATGTGTGAATGAGCACTATTTCTTCACTGTAAATTTATTTTCTGAATTGGCACTGGCCTGACTTAAGAAACTTAAAACTGTGTCAAATCAGTCCTCTTTCCTTCTGTAACTCCCAACCAAACACCTTTTACTCCTCTGATAATCATCTCTATTATTCAGAACAGAAATACCCTAACATCGGATCTAATACATTGGTTTTAATAATAATTGTGCTTTTTTAGGTTTATTTACCAGAGGCCATTTAAGGTGATGTTCTAAGATGGAGCTAAAGTAAGAATGCTGTGCTTTTTTGAGCCAAATTGCTACATTACATATGTATATGTGCTTTATAAAACTTGGAAATATAAAAGGAGTCTGAAGGTTACAAAGAATGCTTATTAAGAAAAAGGAAAAGGCAGATATGGTGGTGATATAAAACAATGAAAAATAGATGATTGTTTCTCATTCTGTTGGCTCTGTGTCTTTTCCTGTGCTTCAAATTCCTTACGTAAGCCTTTTTGTTAAATCCCTGTCTTTTTAAAAATAATTTGGGGGTTGGGGTAGGCTGGGAGAAATAAGGACTTAGAAGGTACACAAAATGTGCCATAAGTAAAAGTCTTTAGAAACACACTAAACTAAAATCCCATTTAACCCACAGCCAGGCAATCCAAAGGGAAGGAGCCATGTGCTTACATACTTTACATGGACCACCATACCAAAGCTTTCCTTCTCAGCCATGGGAAAAATTAAGCATCAGACTTTGAGTATTCTTACTATTCAAGTTTTGGACACAATCACACAAGCCAATCACAAAAGCTATGCTTTTGTACTACTAAAGAGGTAAGGAATATTATCCTCATTTTAAGACATCCCTTTACACTTTAAAATAAATGGCTAAAATACAGTAAAATCAATGGATATAAATCCATTTACCATTTTTCATTCAAAATGGATAACTTAAAAAAACCAAACAGTATTCTTATCTGCAAGAGGCACAGATTTGCTGAAGAGTCAACATGCAATTGTGCCATTGCTCTTAAAACCCAGACTTCATAGGTTTAAAAGTACAGAGAAATAACTGATCAGTTCAAATTCTCCTTATGAATGGAAACATGCTACTTGATGATAAACTATGATCAATTTTTCTATACATATATAACTTTGAAAGAGATATACTTCTAAGAGATACCTTTGCCTTTTACCAATTTGCTTCGAGGTAGTTGGTATCCACCTGTTATACAACTGTTCATGGGTCAGGTAATCACAAATCTTTACAATACTAGCCTTCTAAATCTCACAATGCATTATATATTAAGACATTGTGCACGGAAATAAAACTGGGGACAATTATATATTTAAACTTAGGGAGTAAAAAATTCACAAAATACCATTAAAAAGAGAAACTTCAAAAATCCATTTGTACTGCAAAATTCCACAATGGTCTGGTGTAAAACATGTAAAAAGACATACAAAGAATATAATCAAAATGATTAATGCTAATGATTTAATATATAGACAAATCACAAGACTAGAAATATTTCAAAATCAATCGATAAATGCTTATCAGCAGGAAGAATGTTGACGTACAAAATAAGGATAGTGCAAGAAGAACTGCAATCTATTTCTCTTCACTTTTGAGATTTTGGTTATGAACTGTACAGCTCGCTAGAGATGCTGCTGTCAAATTCAGATTCCATTCAATGGGACGATTAAGGCACATCTTAATGGGGCTCAAAGGGCAACTTGCTGTATTCCCATCAGACAAATTCACTTTCTCATCAGTTTTCACTTGTAGCATGCTGGAAAAAAAAAAGTGTAAAGCACTTTAGTTTTTACTTTAATTTCAAAGAAACTATCAACCTTGTAAAAGAAAATTCAGTAGTTTTATTGTTCAGACCTCTAAACAATAGAGATAATTGATTGTTGGGTTTTTTTTAGCTCCTGTCTCCTTAATGAACTGAATTCAACACAGGTAATTGAGAGGTCACTCAGATACCACTGGACAAAATTAGCATATACAGATTTCATCAGTGTACATCAGAAAGGATATTTAACTTACTGACCTTGGCCAGATTCAACCTTTCTTTTAACTTTTCCTTTAACGTACCAGGATCACAGCCTCTTTGAGACAAGAAGGAATTAACCTTTGTTGAATGCCTACCATATTCTAGGCACATTCACATGCATAATCTCAAATTTCATAACCACCAAGCAAGGTTGGTATACTGTAAGCTCATAAGAAACGATAAAAGTGAGTCACAGAGTTCCAGTACAAATAAAGTCGAATGGGCTGGAACTGGAATACAGTCCTTGCTCTTTCCCTTATGCCTGTCTACTAGCTCTCTGATGAGAATCTTCTCTAAAATCACAGAAACTTGAGAGTCCAAAGGATAGCTAGCCACTCCACATGTGTAATATTAAAGTCAATTCACATCTTCCAATGTGAATCCTTACGTTTAGAAATGATTTAATAGCTTGCTATACATTAGCTCATTTGACACGACTGATTAGTTCAGTTAGACTACATCATTCCTAAGCTTTCTTCAACCGCAGGTCAATGATCCTTCCCACTTGTAAAGAGGAAGCTGAGTTGGGTAGTATTTTAGTGGCTTATTAGAGTTGGTAAATGGCAGCAGCATCCAGACTTCTCTCCTTACAACTTCAAACAACTGACTCACTTGCCATTCAATAAGCCAGAGATTTAACCTGTTAAACCATATTTTAACAGCCATTATATCTTCACTGAGTTGAGTTCTCCCCAAACAGTCCCAGTTCCACCGAATGACATGGTTTCAATTTTTATAAATAATGAAACAAAATGACAGCTTAAAAGATTGTTCATCAAAAATAGTAAATCATCATTAAAAAAAATATCCAAAACCTAGAGATATGATCAATAACAACAGTAATGTTTTTCCTTCCTCCAAGGACTGCTAGTCTTCATATTTTTATTTGTATTTTCAAAACAAGGAAGTCTGATGTATGACTCTTTGAGAAACTCTAAAGCAAGCTATAAAAATACAATGATATTAATTGAGGTAGCTTGGTAGGTAAGTATATCAGGCATCAAACTCTACAATAAAACAACGGCATGGAGCAACAAATCATAGTCCTAAAAACGATTTTTTTTTCTGTTTTCTGTTTGCTATTTGATTGACAAAGGTGTATTCATCAGAGAATACTATTCAGTAACTACACTATTGTTCTTTTCAATACTTTAAAGACTTTTAAAGTTACTTTTCTAGAGAGTGTACTCCAAACTTGGGAACACAAATGCCAGGGATGCACAAAACTATACACATGCATGGGAAGAAAATAGTCAAGAAAAATAACTAAATGTTGTTAGTACCAATATACAGATTGACATGTTTAATTCATAAATATATACCTACAAAAACAAAACTAGCTGGTGTTTGAAGTTTGGGCACTACTGATCTTGAAGTGCTAGAACCAGAGGCATTAGAACAGCAGAGCTAGAAGTGACCTTTCTAGTCCCCACTTCCCCGCTTTTTTTTTTAAAAGAGATGATAGGGAAACTAAGATATAGGAAAATAGAAAAATAAACTGCTATTTTTCAGAGTGTTCTAACCAGATGTATGAGAACTAATATAAGAATCTCGATCTCTAATTATAATCCAGTACTTACCAGAGCACTTTTCAATTCCATCTTCTCTACCAGTCAAATTAACAGTTTTTGAATACCCATCAGAAAGCACTTTTGGATACAAAGATGAAGATATAGTCCACGCTTTCAAAAAATTTGCAGTCTACAGGAATTTTTAACAAATATACCTTTATATTTGGAAATTAAAATTTTGACTAGTTAGGTTTAATGTTAGAAATTTGTCATAGAATCATATACATTTGTACCAAGTGAAAGATTAATGTTCAACTTAATGTATTTTTTAAACAATGATTTTTTTTCATGTTTTAAAAATAGGTAATAAATTTGCAAAATTAAAAATAGATAACTACAAAATGTTATACAATGAAGTCTCTCACTGCTCCTAGCCCCTCTTCCAGGAGCAACTACTGTTGCCAATTTCGTGTGTATTATTCCAGATAGTCTCTCTGCATTGATATATATGTATATATGACTGTTTCAAATATCTCCTTTCCCCCTACACAATTCTGAATACTGTTCTGTATCTTGCTTATATATTTTGGAGATTGTTCCATATTTGTACAATGAATATTTGATTATTTTAATAGCTACATAGAACTCCATTCTACGGCTATGTCATAATTGACTTAGCCAGTCTTCAACTGACAAACTTTTGGGCTATTCCAATCTTTTGCTTAAAAATATCAATGTATTGAATATTCTTATGTGTGTCTCTTTAAGTATATGTGCAAGTACATCTTCAGGACTGATGTCTAGGATTGGCGTGGCTGGGTCAACGGGTGCTTTAAAAATTTTGATAGATATTACCGAAATTCCCTTCACAGACTGTGTACATTTTTACACTCTGACCAATGATATATGAAAATGTCTTCCCTCAAACTCTTATAACAATGTATAATAAAATTTAGGGAAGCTTAAAAAACTGTATGCCCTGGCTTAATTTGCATTTCTCTTCTCAGTAAACTTATTTTCATATCTTGAAGCCATTTGTATTTCCTTTTCTGTGTTGCCAGTTGAGACGACTTCTCTCGTATTGCCAGGCAGTTAAGAATTAATCCTGTGTTCTGTGTGATTAATCCACAGGGGTGGGATTAATCGAATCCCACCCCTCCCCACCCTGCCTAGTTTATTTGTTGTTCGTATCTGCTTACAGTGAGTTTGTCATGAATCCATTTTAAATTTTATATCATCAAATTTATCAGTCTTTTATTTCATGGCTTCTCTGTTTTACATCATGATTAAAAAGCTTAAGGAGCAGCATTTGAATCATCTGATAAAGTGGCTTTATATGTCCATATCCAGGATTCTAATGAAAGCCCAGCAATAGTGTATCCAGTGGTACTCTTGAGAGTAAAGAATTGGGGAAAATAATGTAAGGACCCAGGTTCCAGTTCTGACAATATTAATAAGCAGCCTTATGACCTTGGACATGTAACCTTAGCCTCCTTCAGCCTCACTTTCCTCATCTGTAGAAAAACAAAAGTAAATGACATCTTCCCTGCTTACATGTTTCTGATGATCTAATTAGAGTCAGTTAACATGCTTTAATAAGCATATGGAGCTATAAACAAATGCAAACGCACATACTTTGGTGAAAGGGGGAAGAAGCTGGAGAGAGGTACTTATCCGAAGTAAGTCCCCTTCTAACTCTATCTCTACCATCCAGGAACCCAGATGGCAAGTGAGGCTGAATAAGGGCAAAGGGTGCCTGCAATGATTATGGCAGACAGCTCAGCCTATTTTCAATACTCCAGTAATTTCACTCACCCTAAGACAAAGCCCCTCTCCACCATCTGAATGAAAGTTTATAGAATATGTGCATTTGGAAAGTATCAAAGATAAAAATCATTTGTGAGTTATGAAAATCCAAACAATCATCATCTGTGATTTAAAGTAATGATACTGATAATTCTAACAAAAATAATTTTTAATATATACAACTTATAATTTAAACTTGTTTTACTTATTACTGGAGATATGTGATAGTTCATTTCTGTCATACAGACAATAAACTTAAGGTGAGCCACACTGCAGGAAACAAATTTTAGTGTGATCAAGACAGGTCCGAAAATAGCATTTGTAGAGCAGTTGCTATATGCCAGGTACTATGCTAAAAGCCTTTTTTACATTACCTGATTAAGTTCTAACAATCATCCACTGAGGCTCAAAGAAGTAAAATGACTGACCCAAGGTCACACAACTAAGTGAGTCTTCAGGGCCTATGATCTATTTACACTATCCTGCACACTGACTCTTGGTTTGTGATTCTGTCATGATTCTCCCTTCGTGTTAATATCCATTTATCTATTTCTTTAGAATACTTAACATACGCCACATGTCTGGCCTACGGCCATAACCTTATCCAGGAGACCTATATGTTTAGAGCATGACTTTTCTTTATGTTTAACTAAAGAGGGGGCTGCCAGTCATACTTTTAATTTCTCAGTGTGAAAAAAGAAAAAACGTTAGGGCAGAGACTGACATGAGAGCTACCATAAAACTATTCTTTAGGTTAAGGGTTTCAGGGAACACAAGTTTATCTTTTCAAAGAGAGAAAGAACTCAGTTGTATGCATGGATAAACAATTCTGATATAGGATTTGGAATTTGAATAGTTGCTATAATGTCGCTGAAACCATCAAATTTGAACTTAATGCCAGTGGGTGACTGGTTTATTTTCCTTTGGAAATAATTAACTGAATTAATTACTGTTAATTCAGTAAAAAGTTTACTGAATAGTTGTAACTCAGCACTGTCTTTGACCCTGATCTCTCTCCAAATCTGACCAAATATCATGATATGGTTGTCAGTTTGCAAAACTAGAGCAGAGAACCTTCCTGAAGTAGACAAGTGTATTCCCATGTTTTGGATGTAATAAGAAGTTATAAAAATGAAGTCATTGGTCTACTGGACCCTAAATGTGATGGTTCTTAGGTTCTAGGAGGCCAGTATAGAGGACCATGCCACAGAGCAAAATGTTTCACTTCTATACGGAGCTGGCATGTGTTCATCAGCAAGGTCCGCTGTTAAGTAAAGTTAAATCCTTAACCAGTACCTACCTAATATGTTAGGAATATAAAAGACTGTGATGGTATCTGTCTTCAAGGGTTTTGCAGCTTGGTAAGGAGACAGTGGGGGAAAAGTATTCATAAGTTACCAGAATTAAAAGCAGTAAAAAAAGGAGTAGCTAAGGGCAAAGGGATTACAGAGAAGGGAAAGATGAATCCCAGAAGTGGGGAGATGAGGGGGAAAAACATTTGAAATAGGTCTTTGGGGATGAGGATTTTAGGAAAGTGGGACAGAGGGAGACTTTAGAGCCTGAGTTCTGATCCTGAATCAAATCACTCACCCGCTGAGTGTACATTCCTTAGCCTCTAAGCTTCAATTTAACTGGATAGTGAAGATAGAATACCACATCTTAAGGGTAATGTGATTATTAAATGAGTTGATGTAGATAAAGCACCTGCATAGAGAATGCATGTAATATGCCCAGCTGGACACATAGTAAGGAGTCAATAAATGTTAGTACTAATAACAAAAATCAAAATAAAAAATTACATGTGTGGGAATAAAGTATGGCAGATATGTGTATGATTTGTTTCTACAATGTTCACCATACTAGTATGTTCCTATAATTTGTATAGTCAGATAATAATACGACAGTTTAATTTTGAATCTCTGGGCTTAAAGGGGATCAAACGTAAAAAAGCCATACAATGTAGCCAGGTAAACATGGTCCACTAGTGAACCATGAGGTCTAACACGACCAAATAGATCCTTTCTCTTGTTGGCAAACTCTCTAAGAGTTAGGTTGTACAGGTTTTTTGGTTTTTTTAAAAGACTTAATTTATCTCAAGAGTAAAATTTCCCTTTGGTAAGATACTGATGAATTTAAAGGCTTTGATAGATTGTTAAGGGGGAGATTTTAAGTCAGCCATTTTTTCTGACTTGCTTTTGATTATTTGATGTGGTTACTGGAGGAGCAGAAGAACCTGGTGGTTAAGAGCAAGACTTGGAAATCTGAGAGTCTCGGATTAGAGTCCTAGATTTGCAATTTTACTGCAACCAATTTTAGGAAAATTACTGACCCAGTAATTTACTTTTGACCAGTAATTTATTTTTGACCCAGAAAATTACTTTTTCAATAAAAGATTAGCCAACAAACACATGAAAGGATGCTCAACATCACTAATCATTAGAGAAATGCAAATCAAAACTACAATGAGATATCACCTCACACCAGTCAGAATGGCCAACATCAAAAAATCTACAAACAATAAATGCTGGAGAGGGTGTGGAGAAAAGGGAACGCTCCTACACTGTTAGTGGGAATGTAAACTGATACAGCCACTATAGAGAACAGTATGGAGGTTCCTTAAAAAACTAAAAACAGAACTACCATACAACCCAGCAATCCCACTACTGGGCATATATACCCTGAGAAAACCATAATTCAAAAAGGGTCATGTACCACAATGTTCATTGCAGCACTATTTACAATAGCCAGGACATGGAAGCAACCTAAGTGTCCATCGACAGATGAACGGATAAAGAAGATGTGGCACATATATACAATGGAATATTACTCAGCCATTTCTAGTGAGTTATTTCTAGTGAGGTGGATGGACCTAGAGTCTGTCATATAGAGTGAAGTAAGTCAGAAAGAGAAAAAGAAATATTGTATGCTATCACGTATATATGGAATCTAAAAAAAAAAAAGAAGAACCTAGGGGCAAGACAGGTATAAAGATGCAGATGTAGAGAATGGCCTTGAGGACACAGGGAGGGGGAAGGGTAAAGCTGGGACAAAGCGAGAGAGTGGCATGGACATATATACACTACCAAATGTAAAATAGCTAGTAGGAAGCAGCAGCATAGTACAGGCAGATGGGCTTGGTGCTTTGTGACCACCTAGAGGGATGGGATAGGGAGGGTGGGAGGGAGACGCATGAGGGAGAAGATATGGGGATATATGGATATGTATAGCTGATTCACTTTGTTAAAAAGCAGAAACTAACACACCATTGTAAAGCAATTATACTCCAATAAAGATGTTAAAAAAAAAGAAAGATTAACACATGGTGCATAGTATGTGCTTAATTAGTAAGTGCTACCATGATTATTAGACAGCAAACCATGGTAATCAAGAATTCAAAAGAAAACATTTAGAATTGAATCATTTCTACTGAGAAATAAGATAATCTACCTGAATTTTTAGTTGAATGGAATGAAGGAGATTGCAGTCAGATCAAAGGTACAAAACAAATTCTCTCCAGGAATCAATGAACAGTTTGCATTGCTACGTGACTTAGAAATGATTCTTGGCCTTGTAGGGATCCCTGAATTTCTTAGTGAACTTGTATATTAAATTAGTACAACACAACTGTGCCTAAAGCAGTACTGTATTCAAATATTCAGTAACTACATGTGATTCACATACCTTTATAAAAATAAAATAGAAAACTTCAGTACTAAATTAATATGAAAGTAAAAGCAATTAGCAAGTTGTTTATCTAAAATAATGCCAACTAACTGTAAAAGATCGCCGAACCTGGCATGACTTAAAACAAATGTTTTTGAACCCTGTTCCCATAGGCCTTCTCAGGAACTTATCAATGATCATCATCAATGATTCCGACCCTCTTTTTTTTTTTTAAATATACCATCTGTGGCAGATTAATTCCATTAATAGCCTCAGTTCTTCACCCATCACTATATGCACTCTCTCTGCCCTGTCATTTTACCATGTCCTCTCATTCTGCCTCACCTATGTGATTTGCTCTAGCTAATGGGATATTAGCAAATATGATGCAAGCTGAAGTTGAGAAATTGGGCATTTATGCTCACTTTTACACCTCTGCTTTTGCCCTGAGAACATGCCTGGGCTGGTTTACTGGATGGCTATGAGAGACTCAGGCTGAAGCTGCTATGGAGCAGGGCGAAGCTATCCACTTGACAGCCAGCTAACCCCAAAACACTCGACGGAGCCCAGCCAATATCCAAAGAACCTCCAGGCTTATTTTCAAATCACTGATTCATGAGTGAAATAAATGCTTATTTACTTTAAGCTAACGAGTTTTGGGGTGGTGTGTAATGTAGCATTGCTGTGGCAATAGATAAATATAGACCATCTCTTCTCAATTGGATCCTCACCATGATGTTTAAACAAGTGCGAAGTCTCTCATTCCTTAAAAAACAAGGCTTCACTCAATCTTTTACCTTCCTGAGGTTAATATTTTTAGAGTTAGATTACTTTAATGAGTTGTCCTATACTTGCTACCACCATTTTCGATACCTCTCATTCTTTAACCTACTCCAATCTAGCTTCCAGGCCTTTTACTCCATGAGGACAGCACTAAAGTCACCAATGAAATGATAAGTCTAATGAACGATCTTTAGTTTTCAACTTTTTTGCCTTCCTAACAACATTCAACACTGTTGCCCATTTCTTCTGCTATGGACTGCATTGTGTCGGGCCCCTCTCTCCCCCATGCCCCTCCCGTCTCCCTGCCTCAGATTTATATATTAAGAGATATAGGGCTTTTAGGAAGTAATTAAGGTGAAATGAGGTCACAGGGCAGGGCCATAATCCAATAGGATTGATGTCCCTATAAGATGAGAAGGAGATACCAGAGAACAGGAAAATGGCCTGCAAGCCAGGAAGAGAGCTCCCATCGGCAACACAGAACCCTCCAGATCTTGGACTTCCCAGCCTCCAGAACTGTGAGGCAATAAATTTCTGTTGTTTAAGTCATGCAGTCCATGTTATTTTGTTATGGCAGCCTGAGCAGAGTAAGATACACTTTCTTGAGACTCACTTTTTTTTGGCTTTTGAGACAAAAAACAGTACTGGCTTTCCTCTGCCTCTTCCTGTCACTGCAAGGCATCCCACTCTACCTGCAGAATACATATTGGCATTTCTCAAGGTTGAGTCCCAGGCTTTCTTTTCTTCTTCTCCTATACTCTCCCTTAGCTCTCATCCATACTCAGTTTCAGTCATGAATGATATCCTAGATATCTCAATTTTCCTGAGTACTCAACCTAAAGCAGCTCTCCCTAAAAACTCCTTATGTCATTTAATTTCATTAACACAGAATTTACCAGTGCCTTCTGTTTTCTATTTTATTTTTCCCCCCTCCCAAAAAAATACAAGCTTGATGACAGTAGAAATCCCTGCTGGTCTTGTTCAGTATATTATTTTCAGCACCTAGCATACAGAAACTGGATAAATATTTATTAAAAAAATAAATCTGGGATATTTGTTTCTGGCCATGATGAAGTAACAAAATGAATTTGCCCTCTCACTTTAAACAACTTAAAAAAACCCCACAAAATATATGAAATAATGTTTTTAAGATAATGGATGACAGGAAGTACAGGATGACAATGATTCCTGACAAAAGGGAAGCAAAAGGTGGTAAGACCTAAAATTTTCTCTGGCTTACTGCTTGGAGAGTTTCCAGGCTGCAATATAGGGGGAACCCAAATAGAGCTTGGAAATCTTCCTGAGAAAGGAAGACAGAGTTTGGAGGTGAAGGAGTCCCAGGTGACTAGAATGTGTGGAGCAGAATACAGGATAGAGAGCTGCAGAGAGAGCTAGTTCCAGAGCTCCTTGCAAGTCTGTAGATAAATACTGATCAGTACATTAATGCTTCCCAGGGCTGTGAGAAAGACCACTGAAAAGGACCAGCTGGAAAATACATAGAGGCCATACAGGACTGGATATGATTGGTGTTCCCACCAAAAAGAATGGAAAGACCTCCTAGCCCCTGGGGCATTAAGTAGAGTCCTCAGACAGGTGTTGGTACTACCTGACTAGCGGGGTAAAATTAGCCACTGAGAGGACGTGAACATGGTTTTTGAGAACTTGCATGGTCTATCCTTCACTTGCTCCTCAATCTTCACCACACCTGACATCATGCTCCTCCTTTCCGTCTTGACTCAAGACACACCAGTCATGTCTTATCCCTCTTACCCGCCAGGAATACCATGCCTCATACTTTTTTCACATTCAGTTCTTCCTGGAAGATCACTGCTCCCCTCCCCATTCTCTGCCTTGGCCTAGTTGGTTCCTACTCAGTCTTCCTACTCACTCTCACTCAGCTCAATGGTCATTTCCTCAGAAGTCTTCCTTCACTTCTCTGACTTGATAAGATCTCCTTATAAGGAATTCTCATAGTACCACCTACGAATTAAGAAGTTGTAAGATTTGTGTAACTGTTTTTTCAATGTCTGCCTCTCCAAACAAACTTGACCGTGAATGGAGTGACATCTGGTTTTGTCCCCCCATCATATTCCATATGTCTAGCATACTGCCTGGCACACAGGAGACAAACCTTTTTGAAAGAATTAATGGGGTCTATAGATACTGGCTTTTAAAATATAGCCTTCTGTACGTTTATATAACACAGAGGCAAAGAAGCAAACAAATGAATTTTCCAGGTTGCCTAGAACTGGAATTGAGGGGGAGAAAAAAGAAGCCAAGGTCTTGCTTAAAATTAAACAAAAGCAAGGAAGAAAAAAACCTGGCAGGATGAAATCATTCACACACCTACTCTGCCTTTTATTTTTCTGTAATTAAACAAAAGGTGAATTCAGTAGGCTTTATATTATGATAATCACAGGATACTCAGCTCCACTACAAAGAAAACTATTTACTGCCCAGGAAAAATGAGGAGAAAAACATGGTAGCCATGAAAGCTGAATTAAAAATTTTGAATTACTAAGTGAAGAAATAGAGAAGGAAAAAAGGGGTAGAAAAGGGGAGAAGAGAACACTTGAGGAAGGAATTTAAGGTGTGAAGCACTGAAATCAATCTCTTTCTAACAGGTGGTAGCAGCTGGTTAAGGAAGAGAAGGGTGACCCTTGAACTTACCTCAGATAGACAAAGCAGGTCTGGAGGCTGCTGGGAGAGAATAAAGGTTTACAAAACAGAATAAAACTGGCATTGATGCTCCCCCAGCACCACTGTGCTGGATAAAGACAGGTCTTGTTCCATAGAGAAAAACAAAATAACACAACTACGCGTCAGAAATGTATTGTGTGTGAGGTGGGAGTGGACAACAGGGAGTGAGTATGGATGGGTGTTGGGAATTAACTGGATATAATAATCTTAATTTACTAAAAAAATACAATAATTTTTTTTTCTAGTCACACCTTATTAAAATTCTACTGATATTACCAGGGGTCAGCAAACTTTTTCTGCAAAGGGCCAGATAATTAATATATTAGGCTTTGTGGGCTTTATAATCTCTGTTGCAACTACTCAATTCAGCTTCTGTGGCATAAAAACAGCAATAGACAAACACATAAGTAAATGAGCATGGCAATGTTCCAATAAAACTACTTACAGACGCCCCAAGTTAGAAAGTTAATTTTGTTTGAAAATAGTGCTGTACTCCATATCCATTAGAAGGGAGAATCAGGGCTTCCCTGGTGGCGCAGTGGTTGAGAGTGCCTGCCGATGCAGGGTCGCCTGGACTCAGGTTCGTGCCCCGGTCCGGGAGGATCCCACATGCTGCGGAGCGGCTGGGCCCGTGAGCCATGGCCACTGAGCCTGCGCATCCGGAGCCTGTCCTCCGCAACGGGAGAGGCCACAGCAGTGAGAGGCCCGCGTACCGCAAAAAATAGGGAGAATCAAACAAATTATCTTTCTTTAACTTATACTAATTATGTTGCCAAAGCGAAAAAACAACTTGAAATATTTTTTGATAAGTTCCCTGAGTTCCTTTGTAACTCTAGTATCTAACAATGCATGGTAGATCAAAAGAAAAATATACAATATTTGTTGAATAAATTGAATAGTTTTCCATGAAAGATATGGGGCAATTAGTAAAGCAGAATGTCCGTAACAGTTGACAAAGCAATGGTATATAAGATATGCAATAACAATTCTAAGACAAAAAATCAAGACAAGGAATTACTAAAGTAGCTGTTTCATATTTTAACATAGTATTATGGCAATAATACTATATTAAAACTCTTTAAAACCTAACATTCTTCTCTTTACTCAGTTCCTATGAAAATTATAATGATGGGAAAATAACCGATTGTAAACAGAATGGATTTTTATTAAAATTTTTTGATTTCATTAGAATACTTTAAATTATTGGGTCACAGTTTTAATATTTTTACTGATGGAACTGGCAAGTAAAATGGTAATATGAAGCCCATGTAATAAAGAATAGGTCAATGTATTTATTATTTCTTACATTAAAATATCTGTCTTTGTTTCATCCAGTTCTGACCAAATTAAGTGTGGATAAATTAAGACTTGAGGAGACACTGATCTCGTATGTTTTCCTAAACTCGTAAGATACTTTCTCATGGTCTGTAATACAGAGAGGAAAGCCACCTGAACTGACCGCTACCACAGCTCTTCCTTTCTTAACTCATTATGAAATAAAATCTAATATACAAAAATGAAACTTATTATACAAAATAGGCTGATCCACCATGCATTGTTAGACATTAGAGTTACAAAGGAACTCAGAGAACTTATCAAAAAAGATTTCAAGTTGTTTTTTCACTTTGGCAGCATAATTAGTATAAGCTGAAGAAAGATAATTTGTTTGATTCTCCCTATTAATGCATATGGAGTACAGCACTATTTTCAAACAAAATTAACTTTCTAACTTGGGGCATCTGTAAGCAATTTTATTGGAACATTGCCATGCTCATTCACTTACGTGTTTGTCTATTGCTATTTTTATGCCACAGAAGCTGAATTGAGTAGTTGCAACAGAGATTATAAAGCCCACAAAGCCTAAAATATTAATTATGTGTCTTCTTTCAATGGTGAATCTTAGTAAAGCACTTACAATTTAATTTTGATTACTCTAACAATTTACGTACAACAAGAACAAATCTAGTACATAGATTAACTTACATTTTTACAGTCATTGCTTTCTTTCTGGGAACATCACAGTAAGTACAGAGAAAGCCTAGCAGGAAACTATGTAGAGCAGTGCTTCCTAATTATGTTGCCCAAACTGTGTTCCGTGGGATATAAAATTTGGAGAATGCAGTTTAACATGCTAATGGGGCACTGCGACTCAATAAGCGCAGGAAAGAGAAGGGAGCATTTCCCAATGTTATTAGACCACAGAACGCTCTGCTCACAGAACATCTTGGTGGACGAGCATTTCCTGGAATACACCTTTGGAATGCTTGCGTAGCAAACTAGATTAAGGTGACTAAATCATCTGGAAACGTTTTTCTATCAGAATGAAATTCAGAAAATCATCTACTCTATGCTTCACAGTTCTTCCATTAGAAGATAATTATGATGCTGAGTAACAGCACATGAAGTAACTCTAATTCTAAATTTTATTTTTAAATGCTAAAGGATACTCTGTGCCGAGGGTTGCCTCAACCATACAAATTTAAAAGAATATCTTGAGTTAGGATTCAAAAAAAATATGGTAAAATGTTCATTAGCAGGACCAGAGAGGTATGCACGGTTAGTATCAGTTTTAGGTAGTTAAAGGAGTAATCACCCATCAGTTATATACCTGAGTGAAAACCAGAATTCTGAATGGAAAGAATATATATATATATATATATATATATATATTCAGTCGGTTTTGAGGATAGACCACAAAACAGGAGAAGCTGACAAACTGAACTTTTTTCAATCCAATCGAAAGTGTCAACTTGAGTTCTGAATTTTTATGGGAAAATTTAATGTTTTAGGAAAATAGTAGCTTTAAGTACACATTAGGTTATTCTAGTTTGAAATTTCCTCAGAGGTGTCCAAAGTCCATTTATTATATCCAGATATGTATCAATTAGGAAAAGGCACACCTTTGCTTTAGGAATTCAAGACACTGACATTGAAGAGGTCTATATTATTATTTTCAATAGTCACACACAATTTTAGGCCATTATCACCTCCGAAACTATCTCTTACAATTGGCCCTTCACACACCCCATTCTGCCCTCCCCTCAAATCTACACTGTGTGCAGCTATTAGAAAAAGACTCCTTAGAATTACACTTTGATCACATAGTTTATCACAATTCACAGAATAAATTCTTGGTTTGATCTCTTTTCTTCCTGTTACACCCACTTGGTGAACCTAATTACTCTTAAGTATAAGGGCCCACCTTTCTCCAAGCTTACATGCTGGCAACTGAGATAAAATCACAAAGCTGTTCAATCCTGTTATTTCTTGAGACAGTATTTCAAACATTATCCACAGAGCTCAATGCCCACCATGCTACTCTTAGATTACCTCTTGATTCATAGAAAACAGACTCTACTATCCTCAATACTCTGCCCATAAACTGCTTTGCATCCTCATATATTATCCCCACTATCCTCATGTTTTAAGAGAGAAATGACTCTTCTGGCCAAAACCAATCTCTCTAATGATGCCCCAAGATATCCCATAATGAAGTCAGGGGCTTCACTCCATTTCTCCTACTTGCCATCTCATTTTTCTATCTTCAATCTTTTTTTTCCACTGGCTTCTTCCCATTGGCATCTAAACATCCTTCAACTGGGCTTCCTCTCACTACTTCCCTATTTTCTCTCCAATCGTAGCTATTTACATTTTTCTGTGCTAATTTTCTTCATTTCCTCTTCCTGCATTTAGTCAATCACAACATTTCTGGCTCTATTAGTCCACCAAAACCGCTCTCTCCCAAATCTCTAAAATAACCTCTTGTGCTATGTTCAATGGAACATTTCAAGGCCTAACTGACCTCTTAATAACATTTTACACTGTTGTTTTTTCTCTTCTTAAAACATATTTCGTTTCGCCACGCTCTGCTGGCTCTCCTCTTACCTCCTGACTACTCATCAGTCTCCTTTTGCACATATCTTTTCCTTTCTCCGTATCTTTGGGGCTCCGAGACCCTATGTTCTTCATATTTTACACTGAACAGTCTCTTCCACTCTCATGGCTTCAATTATTTGCTGGCCCCCAAATCTGTATCTCCAGCTCAGACCCCTCTCCTGAGCAAAAAACCCATATTAACTCATTCCTTCCTAAACATCTTTTCTTGGATACCCCACTAGATACCTCAAATTTCTTATGTCTAAAACTGAACACCTTGAGTGTTCTCTTATATCTCAGTGAATATTACAATCACCTACCCAGATGCTGAAGCCGAAAACCTGGATGTTATCCTTCATTCCTCTCTTCTCTAAGACAGGTTGATTCTACTTCATGGATCTCTCTCAAATATATCGATTCTTCCCCATTACTGCCACTATTAGGGCTCAAGATATATTTTTTTTCATCAACTGATGCTGACCTCACAATTTGGGCTATGCTTCCATCGGTAGCTTTATCTTCTGCCATTTTTCCATCTACCCCCTGCCCCATCCTTAATTCCTATTTTGTGTCTCAGCTATATGAACTAAATTAACCAGTGCTCCAGACAAGCCTGCTCTCTTCTGCCACCCAAATTTTCCCTCTGCAATTTGCTTCTGCCTGAAATACTCTCGGGACTTCTAATACTTTGTCATCCTTCAAATTCCAGCTTAAAAGTAGGAATCCTTGCCTAATTCTCTGAACCTGGGTTCAATTTCCCTGTGACGTGCTCCTACAGTCAAATCTCTCCCATCACAGCACTCATCTTTCTACCAGAATTGCCTATTCACTATCCCCCATGAGATGATAAGCTCCTTGAGAGTACAAACCATGACTTTCACCATTCTACCCTCTTAAACCATATAATATCCCACTTAAAACATAAAATACACTCTATATATTGAATAAATAAGTGATATAGGTCTTCTTTTTCTCACTTAGATGGAAAAAGAACTTTTTGAACCTTTTCCGGTGCCTAAGAGCATATTGTAGGCATTCAAAAAGTATTTGTTGAAACAAGAATAGAATAGAATTGCATTTCTTCTTCTTCTTTTCCATGTCTACGGTTGATATATAGCAGTACAAATGTAGTCAAGTATAACTTTTAAAACTTCTGTGTATTAAGCTATATATGGACAGTTAATCTTGAAATGTTTAAAAACAAGACATTTGTGGTAGAAGCAAAACTCTTTATCAACAGAAATATTCCATTAATTCATTATATACCTAGAAAAGTCCTGTTGTTAAAAGTCTATCTCAAATTTCCAGTCACTAAGTACTCTATGAAGAAGAAAAACACATATAAAACTAATAATGAATTTTAGTGTCATTTCCAAAAAGGCAAAAAGAAGTATGGAATATCAAGAATAATGAGAAAAAAACAACACCTTAAGAAACATTTAGAAATCGGATAATATAACAAATATCGCTATAAATACAACTTTATAAAAATAATGTCCCTGTTGATTGAATGGAAAAAAAAAAGAATGTTAAAAAATAAAGAAGGAAAGTTATCAGTAAAAGATAAATAAAACTTTAAGCAGAACAGGAACTACTACTAGTAATTTTTAAAATGAGAAAAGGTGAAAAACAACTCTTAATATGATATTAAAATTTTTTTAAATGTCACAAGGATTTGAAATTAATTTGAAAAGTAATAATTAGGCATCTTCCATTTTATTTTTCTAGGGTGATCTCATATTTATAGTGAGTTGAAGAATCATATTAAAATAAATTTACACTTATACCTTAGAAAGATACAATGGTTAAGAAGCTGGAAGGAACAAAATACAGTTCTGTTGAAAAATGACAATGTAAACTAGCTTTAGTATGAAATGAGGATGGTATAAAGAATTAAAAATGAAACACTACACTTTATTCTCCATTCATGGCAGTCTTTTAAAAATATGTGTGAATATTTTTAGGTGAATTATAAGTTCTTTTAAAAAAATAACTATCAGATTTCTTCCCTCTTTTTCCCTGATATACTATTGGTTATAATATTATTTTCAGTTATCCTTAGGGCAAGAAACAAAGGGCATTACTTTTAGATTTGACTCATCTTTCATAATGGAGACTCTAATTTGACCACCTTTAAAATTTTAATCACTGAATGTTAGATAGTTAAAATTTTAAAATCACTGCATGTTAGATATACTGAAATAGGTATTATAAAGTTATTCAGTTAAGTAATTGAATTTTGGGGGTCATAATAATCTTCTAACCTATTAAAACTTGAGTTTAATTACTGATTTTAATATTTTAATTTAGGACCCGAGAGTGTTTTTTAGCTTTTAAAAAAGTTTTTTAAAAAGGTAACAAAAATAAAGCTGCCAATACCTTCTGGACCCCACAAAAGCCTCCCCTAAAATACACAATGTAACAATGCAACCATATGATAAAATATCCTTAAATTTCCAAATGTAACCTGGCACTCTTTCACGTCAGGGAAGTAATCAACAAGCACTACCACACTCTCACTTATCCTAAATTGTCTAGCACCTATCAATAGGCAGAGCTTGAACTCACTATGATGGCAACTACAGTGTTTACACCCAATTTTTGCTAGGTTCTAGGGGTAACAGTCTCCCTGAGGCACAAATGCCAGGTCAGTATAACTGAGTAAAGCCCATGATTACTTGCTGAAGTCATTTCAGTTTGCATTCTGAATTTAGCATTACCTTAAAATTACCTGTATACGACTTTCTCCCTTGCTAGGCTACGGATCATCTCCGTAAAGAAATCCTTTATATACATGGAATCTAGTTCAATGTCAGATATGAAAAAACTATTCAACAAGTTGCTGATTTATTGGGAAAAAAAATCTTGTTCCTTGATACTCTTTAAATAATAAAATCCTAAAGTGGTTCCCAAAGTAGTACCAAAGGGCCTAACTTAATGGTATGTAAGACTGATACCCTAGGATTATTACATGTTATAGTCTGTATCAATTTAGCCATGAGATAGTTTTTACTTCCTTCCAGATGGTCTCAAATCAAGACAATAAATATATATTAGCCTGTAGTGTAGTAGTTAATTTTTAGATAGTTATTTGGGCATATTTATTTGTCAAACTGTTTTCTATATTTTATATTAGAGCTATCAGATGCAAAAGCAGGTAATGTTTACATTAATATTTTTAGAAGCTTTCTATGTCTCAAATATACTTTAATTTGCTTGAAATCCTGGACACATTTAGATGTGGGGAAGTGCACTGGGACATTTAGCAGCACCTAATTTCACGAGTTTCATACTAGGTGCCAAGAAATTAGATTGTCCAAATTTTTTGGAAATAAAACTAAATCAGCTGTTCTTTTTCTACCCATTATCTCATACTTTACTCAAGGCACCTACAATGAAACTTTAAAATTAAGTAGAGAAAAACTTACCTAGTTGGGGTTTTGAATAATAGTTTGCCATTTGTCCACTGTTGCAAGACTGCCGTTTATGTCTTTTTGTTGGCATTTCTGTGGTCTTCCATGGTGGTCTTTTTCTTTTGTTCAATTTGCTAAGAACTTCAGAACTATCAGAAGGATTCTTGTCATAGTTAACACATTTATTTAATTTACTATTGTCAAGTTGGCTAGGAAATTTATTGCTTGAAGGACTATTTGCTTTAGCATTTTCTATTTCTTTAGATTGCTTTTTAAAAGAATTTTGCCTAGCAGAATGGGATCTTAAGGTAATGTGCTTTGATTCTTCTATGTGAGTTTGATGATTACTTCCACTGTTAACAGATTCAGGAGAGTAAATGATTGTATTTAACTTAAAAGTATTTCTGTGTTCAAGATAGTTGATCTTCCTCAAAAATATTCTACAATCTTTTAAGGTTTTTGACCTCCAATTATTTGGACATACATTTCCTAGTCTTGGACCCTTTTCAAAATCTTTTTGGCTGCAGTTTGTTCCATTCTCCTTTGCTTCTGACTTAAATTTATTCTCTAAACTACCATGTGTTTTGAAGTCAGACATTGCCACCCTCTGTTGCAAAAAGTCATCCCTGACCTTAGGTGGCAAAATAAACTGATTATCTACTGTGTTTTTTCCTTGGCGTGGGATGTCAGCATTTGTTCCTCCCTCAGTCTTACTCAAAAATTGGTTCTGACAAAAAAATCTTAAGTTCCTCCTTTTAGAGATCCAAGCACCTGTTCCATGGCTGTGCAGCTTTCCCTCTCTTCTCCACCTTTCATGCCGCAACCTCTTAAACTCAGTTCTTTTTAACCTAGTTAGTGTTAAATTACTTTTCACATTTAAGAGTGGAGAGCTAACCACTTTATGCAGTATATGCAACTTCCCTGCTGATTTTGAAGGAGAAGATAGTGCAAATTTTTTAAAGTGCTTTCTGAAGGGGCTGGTATTAAAATCAGAATATTTGGTCCCTAATTTAATTCCTCTGGTATTTATTACTTCCAAAGGGTTTCGTGCATTTGCTTTTCTAACTAGTGAAAGAGACTGCGTTTCTGTTGTTTGCATAAACCAGGTACAGAGTTCATTCAAATCATACTTTTTCCGAAAAAGCATTTTTACAGGTGAAACTTCAAGTTCTAAAAAACAGGTGTCCAAAGGGCTTGCTATTTTGAAGTTATCATTTTCAATGTGTTCTCTTTTTTTATGAACACAATTTTCAGCTTCATCTCCACTCACGGGCACCCAAGCATTTGTTATTTGCTCAAATCTATTGTTTAATTCCTCTAATAAGGAATCGTTTGAAGTAGAAGCAGCCCACCACCTGAGCAAAGGGTTTGATGAAATTATAGGGTCCAAGGATACTTCAGAAATGGGTATTAATTTATCTTCCAAACGCTTTTTTGCATTCCTTGAATTTCTAGCTCCTGGTGTACCTTTGGAAGCTATTTTAATCCTTGACTGCTTATGTTTGTCCTTCTGACTTTTACCTTTCTGCAAATGGAGTTTACACGATTTATGGAGCAGAGCATTTCTATAAATAAGTGAACCAGAAGATGCTAATGAATGTAAGAAATGCAGAGATGGTTTTCGATCCCTAATAGAATGTCTCAAAGGTATAGTAGCAACCATACTTTTTGATCCATTCTTAAATTCGTCAGCTTCAGTGTGCCTTGTATCCACGGTGCACTGGTGATCATATTTTACTTCAGGCAGATTTTTTTCTAATATATTCTCTTGTTCTAAGGGAGGTAAGCAGCTGCTAATACTTACTTCTCTCTCCTGAGGTGAAATTCTATTAATAGTCACAGATATGCCAGAGATTTTCACTTTTGCAGGTCTACCAGGCTTCCTAATTATTGCCAAAGACTTCTGATTTGGTCGAATAATGTTCTTGGAAGGTTGAGGTATCACAGACTTGTTCTTGATAGGTCTAACATGTTCAAAGCCAGACCCCAAGGTCTCAGTTTCAGTAGTCAGACTTGAAATAGCACTTATTCTTTCACCCGAGTCTATTTCACATTCTCTAATATTTCTGAGACTATTATATTCTGTTGGAAAATCAGCAACGTTATTATTTAAAGACATACCATTACTTATGTTTACACTTCCTTCAGAAACATGCCTTTTAGTTCTTCTTGACCTTCCATAAATAACAGTTACTATAATACTCTTCTTATATATACCTTCTTTTACTTCTGATAAGAGAGATTCTGGGCTTTTCTTTTCAGCACTAAAGGACTCATTTTGGCAAATGGTGATGTCCGTTTGGTCAGTTTTAGGTTTGGGTGGTCTTCCAATTGGTCGCTTAATCTGTTTCACAACCTGGGGACCTATTTTTTTAGGTCTACCTGGTTTTCTTTTAAAAGATGAATCAATAGCACTGCTTGAATATTCCTTAGGTTCCTCTTGTGGCTTATCACCATTCAGATCATCTGTAAACACTGCAGAGGATTCTGCAGTTTCTTTTGCACAATTAAATTTGTTTAGTTCTTTTTGGAGACCGTCACTATCATTAAGATTAGAACTATAATTTTCAAAGTTGGCATTTGGGATATTCTCATTTGTTTCTTTTTTTTTTTCATTTACTTGATGAGTTGGTCGTTTTTCTGAAGGAAGACAGCAATTTGATTCGGAATTACCAACTGAAGTTAAAGTATATTTGACTCCTTCACTGCTTTTAACCTCAGATAAAAACATGAGTTTGATAGGACTAGAATAGTTGGCAAAAGAAGAGCTTTCAATGGCTTCATATTTTGTTGGTACATTTTCAACACTGGAAATCAAGCTACCTGTATTTAAAACAGATGACTTTTTCTGGTTATCAAGTCTTTTGTTATTCAAATCTATTGTAGGTATATGATTGCTTTTAATATTGGTGGATGCCACTATGGGTTTTGATAAACTCTGCTCTTTGCATGTCATTCTACTTACAGTAAGAGTCATATTTCTACCAGCATGTTGATCTTTATCATCAATTTCGATCAATTTCTTGGATGCTTTATATCCTTCCGATAATGACTGATTATTCCAAGACTTTTTGGCCATATTTATTGTATCTTCCAAACGTTCCACAACAACTTGTAAATTAGAATTCATTGCAATTCTGTTTAAATCTATATTGTGTGAGCTTTCAATCTGAATATTTTTTACTGGATCTTTTTTTTTTGTAGAGTCACAGACTTTTTTGGCCTTAGGTGATTTTTTGAAAATATAATTATTTGTTACGTATATAGAATACCACCCTGGAGGTACAATATTTCGTTTAGTTCTGCTCAAAAGTCCAGGGACATCACTTTTCAAAGGAGTTTGAATATTCTCTAATTTTGGATTCTCTTTATGATTTTGCAAAAAATTTTTTCCAGCCACAGATTTCTCCTGTGATCTTCTTATGCTCCTTTTCTCAGAAGTTGTTTTAAAGCTTTCTGGAAATGCATCAAAAGCCAAGTTAGCTTCTAAATTAAGAGGTAGTTGCAATGATTGTAATCCATAATCTGGTGAAAATGTTTCTGCATGATTATTACCTTGAAGGTTTTTAGAATTTTGTAAAGGCGGCCCTTGGCAATGATAGAATTCTTCTTTGTCCGCTGAAAATAGTTCATCGTGGCACACAAATTTCCTTGGATTTTTTTCAGTGTATTTTTTTCTTACAAAGTTTTCATCAAGACTAGCAAGTTCTCTTTTTATCTGTAAAGACTGCCTTCTAAATATGGGTGAATCAGGAGAGTTGCGCATTGCAAGTAAGGTTTCTTGACGCTTTCGAAATCTTGTCTGAATAATTTTATTTTCTACCTTTTTATCATGTTGACTCAGTAATTCCATAAAACTGTAATCACTGGCCTTTGCATTATGCAAGAGAGAGGTTATTAAATCTCTCAATTTTAAATCATTATCTCTATTACAATCACTGCTAGATAATTTTATAAGGTTTGTCATATCTATCGTTTCTATTGATTTTAACTTTTCATTGATACGATCCATTAAATCTTGAAAAATTACAGTAGTTTCACCTTTTTCTTGATTTGTAGTACAATTATTGCTGTCTTCCAAGAGCAAACAATCAGAGTTACTGGATTTTTTAGTTTTATGCATTTTACCTTCATGATCATCTTTGTCACTGCTTACTTCTGCTGGTGTCAGAGATGGAGGCTGGTTAATGTTTGTTTCAAGTCTGTTATTTTCTAAGGCTGAAAGCTCTGAGATGACATCTTTCAATTTTTCAAATCCTTCAGTCTGTACAGGTGATAATGGTGGGGGTGAGGGACTTCGAGATCTACAAACGTCTTTAAGACTTATTGAAACATCACGTATTTCCCTTGATGAAAGAGGAGTCTGAAAGGCTGATTTTGTGGAATGAATGTTTGGTAAGAGTCCAGAACACCACCTGTGAGAATTATAACTGTTTGCAATTCCTCTATTCACTACTGTCTTAATGTGTTCAATAGTTACAGTTTGGCAAGATAAACAATGTATATCTTTAATACAGACTGGCAGAGGCACAAAACCAGGGCTTTGTCTTTCATTGTGTAAATACCCTCTTTCTGCCAGCCTATATTCACAACTACAGGAGAGCCCATCTAAATCATCTTCAATAAGGGGATTTTGAGATTCTGAAGACACAGAATATGATGTATTACAACAGCAAAGAGAAGCAGCATTCTGCTCTTGGACTAGAAATTTCAACATAGCCAAAACTTGTTGCTGGTGATGTATGCACAAAGATTCCAAAACTTTGCTTAATGCTGATTTTCCTTTTTCCATTTTAGTAGCTTCCTCTGATTTTGCATCAACAGTTGAACTAAAAATAAAAATCAAACAAAAAATGAATTACAGCAAAAATACTAATATCGTAAGGAATTTTAATTTTAACAGAGTTTGAACAAAAGATATTTTGGTATTGCTGGACTCCTAACTCCTATGGAGAGCTGCAATAGTGACATCTTCATTATTGTTTAGCAAAAATAAAATGAAGCACTGGTGATAATTAATTTCCTATGATAAAATATGAGTCAAAGCAAAGCCCTATGTTTTGTGATATAAAAGCTGCTGTTGATGATAGATATGATTATATTTAGAGATTGCTAATGTTTAGTGCTTTGGATATATTAAGAATATTTAATGGAAAGTGCTTCAGAAGGAGTTAAAATTTTTGTAAAGTAGACATGTTATAAATTATTTTGATTGTTATCAGTCCATATTAGTACAAATAAGAAAAATAAGATGTAGGAGAAAATCTTTCTTATCTTTATTTAAAATAGATATTTTTCAAGGTAGTGAAAATAAAATTATGAATAAAAAAGAGTTTTGCATAGTCACAATCAAGGGATTTAGATTTCATATAAATAACAGAATGCCTTTTCTAAGATTAAACTGTAGGCCTTTTAACCTAATAAGAAAATAAAAATTGAAGCTATTTAAAAATGAAATCTATTTTTAATTGATTTTAGATACTAAATTAATTACATCAAAACTAAAGGCATTACTTACCTAATTATTTAATTTCAAATGCTGGAAAATGTCCCACTGCAAAAACTAACATACATCTAATGTTAACTAAAACCCAGGATTACTTAGCAACCAATGTAGAGGTCTACAAAAGGCTTTTTAATCCAATACCAGCAGCAAGAAGAATAAAATATATTAAAAGAATTCTGTTTCAGAAAAGTATCTATTTAAATTAAACATATCACCAAACTCTGTACATGAAAATAGCCTCCCACTTGTGATTTCTTTTATTTGTTGTTGTTAGTTCCTGACTTGTAGAAATTTTATTTAGGGTTGGAGTTGAAATATGCTGATTATGAATTGCTACAGAAGATTGTATTTTGTTTAAATAAAGGGTTATTATGTTCATGAATATTAAAAATTAAAGAATTTTTCTTTTAAAATGAAGTGAGATTTATTTAAAAAATTTTCCTCCCTAAAACTGGCTTACCCTGTTTCACAGATAAGTATGCAATATTTTATCTACATTTTATAAAAACTACGTTGAGTAACAAAAACAACAAATTTTGCAAATTAGATCAAAATTTTTCTAGAAAAACAGTATCTTTGCTAGATTCAACCAATGTTTCACTACTACAACTAGCATGTGATTTGACATAAAGTAGCTATCAAAGAGATAAGAGATACGAAAGTACAGTAAAACTTTTTAAGTCCACTGCCACCTCTAGACAGATGAAGACAGGACATGACCTCAGTATCCTTTCTTTTCTGAAAATAATTTTTTGTAAATGTTTTCATGGTTGGGAGTGTAAAATAATTGAACTGAATCTGAAGATTCACTACTGGATAATTCAAGAAACCTATGTAGAGAACAGAGGCAGGAGTAAATGTTAACTATCAAATAAGAAGCTATAAGTGATACTATACTCTTTCCCAGTAAATTAAAAATTATAATTTTCACATAAGCAAAAGAAAACCCCAGAAGTTCTGACAGACACATTTCCAACACGTTTCTTTAAAAGTTATGTTATGGCCTATTAAACATATCTGTGACTAAATAAAGAGATTTTACATGTCTCTCAGAAAAATACATTGCACTATATTTTAAAGATTAACATGCTTTTATAACAGTTCCTGAAATGCTCAAATGATTTTTCTCTGTTAGTAAAGTCTAGAGTAGAAATAATAAAAATTCATGACTAGTGTTAACTATTCTGAAAACCACTGATTTTTATAGCTCTCTTTTGACTTTCCAAGGAAGTCGATACTTATTATTTTTAATAATGGAACTTCAAAAATCTCAAAAATACCACAGTGGCCAGTAATTTCTATCTAATGCCATATGAAGAACAGCTTTAAGAAGTTACTAATTAGATATTCAGGTATTAAGATTTTATATATATTTATATATATATCAGATATTAGATAACTAAGTTCTCAAATTATAAAACTCCACAATATGCTTATTTGCCTTCAATTTTTTTCTTTTCCATATTTCTTGTATGTTAGAATCTCAAAGAAAAATCTAATATATAATAGTTGAATACACATAAGCCTCCAATCTAGAATTTATTCTCAATTGATTCTAAAATTGTATGTTTCACAGCTCCCTTGTTTTTCATGTTAAAATTTTTTTCTAACCTTTTCCTGTTTGATTTATATATAAAAAAAATTCCACTTTTTTTAGGTAAGTTTCTATCCATTTTGCCATTACAAGTTTTGTTGTTGAAATAGTTGTCTTTGGAGAAAGTTAATTTCTAATATTAATATTAATAAAGCTGCTTCCTAGAGTGAATCAAAGAAGCCAGTGTAGTCAGTTTTTTCTTTGCTTTTCTTTTTTTTCCTTTTACTGAATGAGTAAATCAATCACACACCAACAGTGTTGTAAATTTAAGTGCAAAAGCATTGAAGTGCTTTACTACAAATTACAACCTAGAAACACGTTAACTGAACAATTAAAATTCATACAATCAGATTTAGATATATAACAACACAAAGTAGAAACAGAATTACAGTACATTTACAACACAAGACAGATACATGAATTCATTAGAAAATATTGTAATAAATAATTCATGAATTATAGTGCAATTGATTTATGCATAAATATAACTAATTGCCTAACAATCAGTTTATATTAACAAAATCTGTCAAAATCAAGGCAGCCACAGAGTTTTACTAAATTACTGCGACAATGGAAATACTGCAATTAAAAAACAAATACAAGTATTTGTACTGTAAACAACTAAAAAAATCGGTCTCACTAAAGTTAGTATACAATTTAATATAAAATTGTCATTAGCTACCAGAAATGGTTTAAACAACTTTACTGAGCAGTAGTTTTCTAAAAACAGAGGCACTGTTTTTTCTTTTCCTTTTTTTTTTTTTAAATATAAAATACTTGAACATTCAAATAAGTAGAAAGCACATAAGGGTTGCTTTCACCTTCATTAAAAGTCTGCTGAAACTGGATTTTTCAGAAAATTGTCAGTTAATAAGTAGTAACTGGTAACTAAATTTATAAAGTACTTTGAAAGTTTAACATAAAGAACATCTTAACAGAATCACTGGGGAGAAGGGGAACCCATAAATTTCCCTGCCTTTCCTAGTTTGTATAATCAAAAGTTAACTCAACAATTAGAAACATTTTGTTTCTTTTAAAAGTTATGGGTTGATCATTACCTATAAACTATCAAAAAATATTTAATTTACTATTTCTGACCAAAAATAAATAATACAAGTACTAAAATGCTGCAAATTAACTATAATATTACCTATAAAACTACTGATCACTGTGAAGTCAATAGCAAAATGATCCCTGATTTTATGAATCCTGTAAAGTTTTTGGTCAGGTCATCTTTTAAATGATATAAAAGTGTTCTGTAAGTATCCCTTTACTATAAACTTCTCAATCAATTTATTAATGTAAATATAGTGTGAGGAATAAAAAAGCTCAATACAATATAAATATTATGTAATGCATTCAAGCCCCCAAATTCTTGCAAGTAAAATTCTGTATAAAGCGGTCAATAAAATTGTGTTGAAACATTTACTTTAACTTTGTTTTTCAATGGGGGGGAAGGGAAATATATTAAATAATCCAAGTTCTGGCCCTCACAAAATATGGCTTAATTCTTTAAAAAGAAAGATGACCCTGACATCTGCTGTTTTGCAATCTATTATGTATACTTTCTTAGTGGGGAAAAAAAAAGCAAGAGGATTCATACCCTAGTATGCAGGTAACATTAATAGCTGAAGAGGGTTCAGTATGGATCTAAGAGACCAAATAACTACTCGGTTGTGTAGTTTCCCACTCTTCAGTTTCCTTAAAGATATGTAAGCAGTTTTTAAATGTAATAGCTGAAAATTTCTTTAGTATTACATATATATGTGATTATTAGATACACACAAACACAAGTGTAAAAACACATGTATTTGACAAGGTGCACTTATTTTTTTAATTCAGCTTTAAGTATTCCTTTTGGACTTAGGAAAACTGGCTTAGAAAAAATGATCAGAACCTGAATTTTAATAGAGAAAAGGGGCACTCAAAGAATTTTGAATTTGTGAAGCAAATCCCCATTCTTTCTATGGAGGCACATGCTTTATAACATTTTACCACTAAAACTGCATACTTCATAAATCCAACATGGATACTCTGAACCACATTTTGAAACTGCTATATAAAATTACTGGTCTCTCTTATGAGTCTAGTAAAAGTTAAAATGCACTGCCCAGCTTCTAACTACCCAATTAGTAGAGAGTTTACATTACTGAAAGTTCAAAACAGCTTCAGTGTTAAATATCTGTAAATCTATTCAAGACCCTGAACAAACTGCAAATTTGGTTATTAGCAAAATGATAATGTATCGCCCACCAAAATGAAATCTGTAATTCATTTTGATAAACTGAAAATGTTTTGAAATGTCACAGCAGCAAATATATTAAAGTTACACTGAGGTTTTTCAATAGTAGGAGTGTGTCACAATCCTTAAAATTTAAAGTAGTCATAACATCAACTAACCAGCACATTTTAAACCAAAATTATCATTCTCAAGCTTTTTCTGTGCACATTATAAACATGCTCTAAGTTGCATTCCAACTTTCTTTTCTAACCTTACACATTAGCTTATTTTTCAAATGAAAAACAAAATTAAATTATTTTAATAATTAAATTTAAATTACTTTTTGTTCTTAGTATTCCATCTTACATTAAAGGACTCTATAGCTGCTGGGGTTAACTATGTGTCAGTTTTTTTTAAAGTATATACCTTATAAACCCCAACTTCCTGCTAAATCAACTATTAAATGATAAATATTAAATTTCATTATACATATCATTTAAGGTTTTCTTTTCTATTCCCAGTGGATGCACTTGAGTGCATTTCATATTTCATAGAATGCACTGTAGTGTACTAATACTGTATATATTAATTTTTATTAGTGTGGAGATAGCTGTCCGTTTAAACTTTGATTGGTTGTTTGATATACTTACAACAAATGTAAGTATGCTATGCAAAAATGTTTACAAACTATTAATATATTTCCATTATAAGATGGTTCAACTGAATGGCTGGAGTGGTCTTTCACCAATAAAAATGTTTCACTTGACAATTACTTGTTTTCCCACAACGCTTTATGCTATTGACTACTAAAGAAAACCTGAATCTTTTTCACCTATTTATACAAGGATTAAATACAAACTATCAGAATTAAGTAAGCAACTATATAGTTCTGTCCACAGTGAAAACCCTGAATAAAACTTTTTTTCAAAAGGCATGTAAGTGGTTTTTGAACTGTAAAATTTCATGTCTCCTGTCAGAGTGAGCATCTGTAATTCCCACATGTGTGTATACAGACACACAAATACACACCTGTGCACATACACACACACACAAACACGCATACACACACACACACACACACGCACATACACACATTTTCCTAACAAGTAATCTACACAGGCTTGCCGCTGTTTTTGCAGCTGCCAGTCCCTGAATCTGTCATATTATATAACCCAGTGTCTGGTAATCGGAGTTTCTTCTTCGGAGGAGTCTTCAGTGTTCCAGATCTTTCTTTTACCTTGTATTCTAAAGTGCTGTGAGGTACCCCATAAATTCCTTGTGCTTTGGAAACACTCATTTTTCCGCTCATTACCATTGCAATAGCCTCTTCCATTATTTCATGATCATATTGCCGATAACGGCCACGTTTTTTCCTGGGCTGCTTATTATCTTTTCGATCCAACCCATCTTCAGTATTTTCAGAGGTTCCATCAACTGTTCCATTTTTAGAATTAAGACACAAAGGAGAGAGGTCCCCATGTAGAAAATAAGAGTCAACACTTGAGTGAGTTACGGGCCCAGAACATTCTATTTTGTTCTGTTTAGGGAGTATATTTTTCAGTTTTTGGAGAGCTGATCCTTCCAGGACTGGAGAGGTTTTGGAAACTTGATACATAACGTCCAGCAGACCAGGACCATCAGGTTGTGGTTTTGAAACAGAACTTACTCGTAGCTGAGGAATTTTTAACTGTACAGTAGGATGTGTTTCATATTGTAGGCTTTCATTTTTTTCTTTAAATTGAGTAACCATTTTCTGTAGAGTTAACTGATGGAGGTAACTGGAAGCTGTTGGGAATTTTAATTCTGAGGTTTCAAGTAGATTGAGTTTACTTTTTTCTGTGCGCTCTGCTTGAGCTCTCGCCCACAAGGCTACTTTTTGCAGCACTGCACAAGTTTCTTTACTGTCTTTATATGAGTAACTATCATTGAAATCTCGAGTTTTGTTTTTAAAAGATGCAGGCTTCCCTGCTGGTAAGGCTTCTAAGTGGAGAAGTAAAGTTTTTTGAGGTATGCCATAAAGTATGCCTGCTTTATTTATGTCCAGTGCTCCAGACTGAATGTCTTTCAAAGCTTTTGAGAGCAAACCATCTGCAAACTCAGCACTTCTTTCCACATAGTCCTCTCTGTTTCTGTGTAGTCTCCTGGATGGATGGAATGAAACGATGGTAAACTGATGCATGAGAGACTCTCACACAGCTATGGAAGGGGAGGGTCCACTCCTTTATTATACTCCTTGCTTAGGTAACATCACTGCTTATGACTCTTTTAAGTCTGTGAGATGTAGTAGTTGCTCCTTATCAAAGCAAACGCTATAGTCCTGGTAGGACAATGTGTCAATCATACGGTGGCCTCAACGGGCAGACCTTCCAAGAACATAAAATCCTAACTCAGTATTTGTAAAAATATTCTCATGATGTTGCTATTCCTCTGACAGATGCTTGCAGAGCAACACTTATAATTTTTTTACAATTAGAGTTCCATTATATAAAATACCCAAATCCTAAAGGAGTTTTTGTTAGTAGAAAAGTGACGTTACCGCTAAACAAGTAATAAAAGAGTCAACCCCTTTAAAGGAAATTTGTAGCAGCAAGAATATTTCCAAACACAAATACCCCATATTTCCACAAGACTAATTTTTCTCTAGATAAAAACTTAAAATCTGAAACAAGTAGATAAGTTATATTTGGGTAAAATACTTTTAGATTTTATACATGTTATTTCTATTTCGAATGTATCACTATAACTTTTAAAGTTTCTTAAACAGAAAGCTCACTATACCTCATGACTCAAAAAGCTATTACAGCCTTAGTTGAAACAGATTACACTCTACATCTGAGATTTAAATGTTACTAAAAAGCTTCCTATGCAGTTTGTTAATGGGAAGATGCAAAAGTTACCAAAAAAAAAAAAATCCAACAGAACAGCATTTCACTATTAACTATTTAATTAATTTAACAACAGCTTTTAAAGCATGAAAGGATTTTTTGTGGTGATTACTAGATAAAGTAGTCTGCCACCACACCTAGAACACAATGAAAAAAGTCTAAACACTGTTAAGTTAGTTGTAAGAATTAGTAAGCATAGTACTTTTAAAACTGGTTGATTGTTTTAAAAAATTAAATAGTGAAATTACATATTTTCCTTAAAATTGCCTCCTAAATATTGAATTTAAAATTCTCTTTACTCGTCCTGCTTCTTAGTTTGTATTCTATGATTAATTTGGTAGTTCATTTAGTAACATGAACTAAAGTTTGGTGATTGTTCTGATAACTTTTCTTTAACAGAAAGAATAAAAAAGAAAGAGAAAGGACAAATGAAAGGTATGAGAGACACACACTTATGAGTGACAAAAATTCTGGAAGAAAACTATATATGTCAATCTATTCAGAGTAGTATTAAGAGTTCTCTCCATAATTTTATATTAATATTAAATTATATTTCCTAGATATTGCTTACCCAGCCATTGAATTTTCAGAAGAAGGATCACATATGGATGACTCTTCAGATTTTATGCTGGTTTTCTTTGTAGAGAGATCTAACACTCCATCCCCTATAATTTTTGCAAGAGAAAAAACTTTATATTTGTGACAGGTAATCCTTAACATTTTAACATTTCATATTTTGATGATCTACTAATTCATGACCTAAAAATTAACACTTGTATTTGACACATGGCCATCACCAACTCATCTTGTGGTTTTAGCAACAATACATGACTGGGAAGGCACTACATAGGAAAAAAGAACAGAGAAGGAGCTGGCACTGCCAAGTGATATGAAGAAACAAAGAGACTAGATATAAAATGTTTAAAATCCACCCTTGGTCACCTTTTCCACTGTTCTGCAGTGAACAGCCATTGACTGCTCATTCAATAGAAACATGACTGCTTCCTATTCAAGGCTGCCCAGATGATTTTAGGAAAGTAGGAATAATGTACGTTGAACAAAACAGAAAGCATAGAAAATATGATGATGAATAAGAAAGCGATAATTAGCATTTACTAGGACCAGTAATATGTGGAACACATACTTTAGGTAATCTTTGACTCTATGTACAGCCAATCTGTTTTTTAGAACTCAGCATAGAATTTTCCTGTTTTAAATAACTCAAATGTACAACAGTTGAATCACTGCCTATGTAATGTATTGTGGTTATACCTGTGATTGGAAGAAGACACAACAATATAACATTTTAGGAAAAATAAACTGTTAGAAAACAACTGCTTATGTATGTTACTAACATGTAGTTATTTTATTACTATTATAATATTGAATCTACATAGATGAAGCTTCAATGATTCAGATATGTTGTTAATCTGATAAACTTCAAAATCAAAAAGAATAAAAATAAAACTATGAATTTAAAACACAGCAATACATACTGGGAATATATCTCTACAGATAGCTAAAAAATTGAAAATTAAAGCTACAAGGAATAATTGTAAGAAAACCCATGTTTAAAAAATATACTAAAAAATTCAACTAGGTTTAAAAATAATTTAATTATGTGCAAAGCACTGTTTTAGGAACTTGGAGACCAGCAGTAAAAAAAAAAAAAAAGGTATACAAAGTACCTATCCTCACAGTGCTTGTGATCTAGTTAGGTAATTCGTACACCACCACCACTGACAACAACCATATTTCAGGTTGATGATCAGTGCTACTTAGGAAAAATAAAGCAGAGTGAGCTGATAGAGTAATGAGGGTAGGACTAAGGCAGCTGCTCTTTTCTCAGGTATTATCAGTAAAGGCCTCTTGGACTTGAACAGAGTCCTGAACAAAGTGACGGTACCAACCAAGCAGATTATCTTGGGGAAAGCTTGTAGAAGGATCAGTGTGCAAAGGCTATGATATGGAATCATATCTGGAATGTTTAAGGAACAGCAAAGAGGCCAGGGTGACCAGAGTGGAGTAAGAAGACTGTGAGAGATGAAATCAGAAATCAGGCAGATCACATAGGGCCTTGTAGGCCATGGTAAGAAATTTTATTTTGAAAGACAAGAAACCACTGGAGGATTCTAAGCATAAATCTGGCACAATTTTAATTTATGTTTTTAAAGGATCAATCTGCTGTGGGGAGAATGGACTGCAAGGGGCTAAGAGGGGAACAGGGACACCTGTTGGGAAAATGCTATGCTATTTCTCACCTCTAGGCTTTCACACTTTCAATCAGTTTCCTCTGCCTAGAAGTCTCTTAATCCTCTCCTTCTTCTATCCCCACACTCATCCTAATATTCACCAAATCTTACTCATCATTCAGTCATTCATGACACAACTTGAACTTGGCTGTCATTATTCTAGGTTCCTATACTTGCAATACTTACCTAGAGTATTTAGCATTTAGCAGGCTATATTCTAGTTTCTTATTGACTTATTAGTGTTAGCCACCAGACTATAAGCTATGTGAAGGCAGAGATCATGTCTATTTTATTTACTGATGTATCCCCACTGCCTACAATAGTGGCTGGCACACAATAAGTGTTCAATAAATATTTGCTGAAAAGAACTGAGAGGAACTAGAAGGAATCCAGTTATTGCTAGAGGTTAAAATGCCTAGATTGAAAGGGTAAAAAGGGAGACTGGACAAATAAAGTACATGGTACATGCTACCTTAAAAAATTATTAAATGAAGTATCTTGCCCCAGTTTATCCATCCAGCCCAATCTTAGGCTTAGTTAACAACTCATCTCAACCATCACACTTCCTGTGCATCTAAACCACTTGCAGTTCCTCAAACAGCCTATGTGGTGTCAGGTCTCTCAAACTGCAGTGCATGGTTCCCTCTGCCTAGAATGTTCCTTCCACTTTTCAACTTGCCAAATGCCTCATCTTTAAAGATCCAGATCCCCCCAAGTTCACCTTGTCAACAGCATCCTATAACACTTACGACACTCTCATGCAATTTTTGATTTACGTATCTTTTTCTTCCATGAGACTGAATTCCTCAAGGTCAGGAATCCTGACTTACTGATTTGTATTTCATAAACAAAAGGAGAGTGCTATAACCTACTAAAATAGAGAAATGAATGTTGTCTTCTCCTTTACTATCTCATTTCTCTTCTTCAGCACTTAAATTTTTACTATTTTAAGGTCTTACAAGACCATCTTCAAAAACGTCATTACTACCTAATCCATATTCAGATTTATCACTGAATTCACTCGTTTTGATTCTGCTCATTTTATGTAGTTTATAGCATATAAAATACACTCTTCATAAGTGTGTTATTCCTTGTCAGTGTTACAGAACAAATTAATGAATTTCTCCAGTTCTAAATTTTAGACTTTTGATATGGTCGATTTCAGGTTAACTACTCCACAAACCATAAATAAGGAGGTGCAGAGAACTCCTTCTCTCTCTCCTTTACATTAAGTGTGAAAACTAGGCTGTAGCTCCCTAGCTAGGACAGTAACGGTCTTCTTGTCCTTTTTGGACCACTCCTTGATTGCTGGTTTGATAGCTAATTTCAGTCTTGAGGATGAGCTAGACTTAAGCCCTGCTCCATCTTTAAAAGAATTACCCAAATCAGGCTTATATTCCTGATTCTTCTTCTTTAGGAACTCTAAACAGTGGCCCAGGTGAGAAATGCTTTTATCTTTTTTCCATAACCCATTCTCCATACCTAGGCTGCCCATGTTATCTATTAAAAAATCTCACTTTTTGTTAGTGGTTTTGTCACCTATATTAAAATATTTTGCTGGTATCATGATTCCTTTTTCCATCATAAAGGCTGTGGCTCAAGACCTAGGAAAATCATAAAGAGTAACCCCTAGGTTTATCTGAAATAGAAAAAACAAAAACAGTAAGAGAAGGGGAGAAATAGCTTGGGAACTAGGATTAAGAAAAAGAAAAAATCAGAAATGGCAAAAAAGGGCATTTTCTTGCCGCTGCTGATTTGCATCTAACAGCATCACTTCTTCACAATGGAGATATCACATCATAACTAGATTGTTTTGTGTGTATACATTTTCAAAGTACTAATAATTAACTTGATGGATAAAAAGTAAGCACGTATCATGCTAAATGCTTCAGGGCAACAGAAAATAAGTAGAAGACAGAAAGAGAGACTGAAATTTATTTATCATTCACCTACTGGTAGGTACTTAGGCTGTTTTAGTTTTTCACTATTACAAACAATTCTGAAGCGAAAATCCTTCTAAATGTTTTCTTGTGTTCACGTGTAAGAATTTTTCTAAGATGCACACCTAGGAGTGTAAGTGCTGGACAGAAGGGTATACATTTTGAACTTCTGTAGATATTACTAAAATTTTTTTCCATAACCTTGACAACACTTGGTGTTGTTGAGATTTTTAATTTTTGCTAATCCGATGAGAAAGAGCAAGTTGCAGGAGTAAATGAACATGAATGCATTTGGTATGCATTTACGTGAATCTCTAAAGCACATAAAACTATTTTGCTTAGAGATGCATAAATAGGTATTGTCAGAGGTTGCTTTCAAGGATAAACAAAAAGATGTGATAGTTCCTCAAGAGAAAACATATTAGAAGCAAATATGATCAAATAACACATTTATTAGTTCTGGGTGACAGGAACATGATTATTACACTGCATTTTGCTGTATATAAGAAAATTTTCCAAATAATAAAAACAGATTGTTTCCATTTACTGGTTGTAGACTGAGCATTAACAACATGATTTAATTATTTCTCAGCAAACACTAGTGCAAAAGATATAGGATTAAAGACAGGCTGATGTAATCTACCAACAAGGTCAGGTAACTGTCTACATGACACTACCAGATAACTTTAAAAATGGACTGGTGTTTGGAAAATTGAAACCATGACCAAATTAAGCAATTTCTTGAGTATCAACATTTTATTGGGTTAATTTTTTTGAGAATTTGCATTCCAAAACCAAGATTTGGATTTCTGTTTACAAATTATTTTCAGCTCTGTATTCTCCTGCAAATTCCTGATGAAGAATCTATTAAAAGCAGACAAGTACAACCCTCATAATACAGAATTGTCTTTCACTCCTCCAAGGACACCATTCTTTCTCATCTCTTACCTGCCTCTGTCCATTCTTCAAAGTATGCTCTGTGCTCTCTTGGCCTGGCTAACTTTAAAACATCCTTCCGGATCGTCCCCTCAAAGAAAGTTTTCCTAACTTTTCCCCAGCCTTCTTTCATATTCCCATAGCACCCTTCATATTCTTCTATACTGTATTTATGATGTGTTATTATAATTTGCCTAGTTTAGCACCTGAAGCCCAATAGTACTGTGGGGATTTAGTAACTACGTTTAGAATCTATTTACTATTTATATCTAATTAAGTATACTTACTTAGCTGATTTTCTCACAAGACTCACTTCTAAGCAAGGGCCTGAAAGCAATAGTACCTCAATAAAGACCAATTCACTGACTCATCAATGACTTGCTCAATTCTGTCACACCAATCCTAAGCATATAGCACTGCATACAGCAGACCCTGACTGACAAAATAATCATGAAATCAATGAACTTTGTTCAGCTAGTCAGAAAATGACAGCACAGTCAAAAAGTTGATATCTATATGGGAGAGAAGTTAGCTTCACACAAAGAGAAACTCCAGTTCAGTTAAAGAGGCTGAGAATGATTTTTAATCATCAATTTCTATATTCGTTAGGCTCTAATAATAACAGATTTTTCTTTAGAAATATCAAGTTGATGATCACTAACCACTAAATTAAATATGAATATTAAATATATTAAAAACGTATTTATTAACTCATCACAATACTATTGGTCACCGGTTGCTATACAAGACAAATTCATCAAGCTCAGTCCATACCTGAGTATGAACATGAGTTAAAAGACCTTCAAAAACACATTACCTATCATCAATATTAAAGATGTAAATATCAGTAAGATTCAGTACATGAAGGCAAGTGAATTTTAATGACAAAATATCACATACATTTTATGTTGTTTGGACAAGGAGAAAATATTCCAAATTAAATTTCATAATAACACTAATCACTAGCAATAAAACTTTCATCCAAATCAATGCAATGTAACATTTCATGATGTTTGATGCAAACCTATGTTAATAGTTTTAATAAATACCTTAATACTATTTCTACTTTATGTCTTTGATCACCTCTTATCTCTCTCCTTAAATGGGTCTTCCTGTCTTTCTTTTAGCCCCTCAATGTATTGTTCTAGTCAGCCTTCAGCTCTTGTTCTTCCCTACTATACTCTCTAGGAGATTCCCCTGATTTCAAATATTGAGTATTTATATTTAACTGATTTCTAGAAAACAGAGCTTATATAAAAATCTAAATATATAAAACCATAACATTTTTATAGTGTGCAGAACACCACTCTAAGAGCATTATATGTCTTAACCCCACTTAGGGCTCACACAGCCCAATATATAAATAGGTTTTATTTATTTGCAATTTTTAATGATAAAACTGAAAGCAAAAGAGGTTTTAATTATCTTGCCCAAGATACCTGTAAGTAGTGAAATGCCATTCAAACTCAGGCAGTTATTCCAGACTCTGTATTCAACTACAATTCTAATCTGTGTAATGTTTTAAAAAGTCAAGTTACAATGTTGGTAATGGTGCAATAAATTTGCCACCATCACACATTACCAGTTTAGGAACAAATGCTTTTCTAAATAATCTAGTAATATGCTATCAAAAATCTTAAAAATGTTCACACTCCTCTAGGCATCTATCTTAAGAAAATAGTATTTTGGGCTTCCCTGGTGGCACAGTGGTTGAGAGTCCACCTGCCGATGCAGGGGACATGGGTTCGTGCCCCGGTCCGGGAAGATCCCACATGCCGCGGAGCGGCTGGGCCCGTGAGCCATGGCTGCTGAGCCTTCGCGTCCGGAGCCTGTGCTCCACAACGGGAGAGGCCACAACAGTGAGAGGCCCATGTACCGCAAAAAAAAGAAAATAGTATTTAAGTGGTTTTATATACAAAGATATACCAAAGATTTCAGTATTACTGATAAGCACAAATATATATAAAATACACACTTAACAGGATCTCGCTAATTTTCTGCTTTCCCCAGGTTTGCCATAATGAGCATATATTCATGAAGAAACCCCACAAACTTATTAACAAAATAATACCAAAGTGTAAAAGCAATCACTTGGGTTTATCCAAATTTTATTTTAAAATTGTTTTTATTACTTCTTTAACCATTGAGTTAAAGTTTCAGGGTCATGGACGAAATAATATAATATCAGAGTAGCACATCAATTAAGCTTTAACATTGGTTTTTCCTTCCTTCATTTGCCTTCCTCTGCACATCAAACACTTTTTTAAAAGGGAAGAGTTATTGCTTTCTTGACGTGTTTTTATTTAGTGCATACATAGCTGAAATCCCATAAGAATTCACTCACCTACTATTCACTAATAATGACAAGGGACAAAATAAATCAGAGTGAAGTGCTTATAGTAAATTTAGAATATAAAAATTAATAATACTAAATTTAATTAGGAAATATTACTGGTAAAATTAAATAGGGTTTTAGCACTTCCACCATATGCCATTTTAGAATTTCACTGCAGTTCTTTTTTTTTTTTTTTTTTTTTTTGCGGTACGCAGGCCTCTCACTGTCGTGGCCTCTCCCGTTGCGGAGCACAGGCTCCGGACGCGCAGGCTCAGCGGCCATGGCTCACGGGCCCAGCCGCTCCACGGCATGTGGGATCTTCCCGGACCGGGGCACGAACCCATGTCCCCTGCATCGGCAGGTGGACTCTCAACCACTGCGCCACCAGGGAAGCCCTTCACTGCAGTTCTTTTTTTCTTTCTTCAGTTATTCTACAAATACTGAACTAAAGCAAAGTTTCAAAAGGCTTCAAGTCAATACCTTGAAAAATATTTTTAAAAACACACTCTCTTTTTTATCCCATGTATTGTACTGTGTATTATGTAAGTTTAAGTTTCAACCAAACATTTAAAATGTGGGATGTATACTTATTACAACATCATATTGGAAGACTTTAGACTTGCTAGCCCTTAACATGCTCATTTAAAAGTGATTTATGAGTTTTAAAAATCTTTTTATTGAAATACAACATTCATAACAAGAATGAACCTAACTACACAATTTAATGAATTTTCACAAACTGAACATTTCGATGTAAATAGTACCTAGATCACCACCATCAACCCAGAAGCCCCCCATCATATCTCCTCTGGTCCTTACACCTACCTCCACTATCTTGACTTCTAACAGCTTTATGCATGCTGTTTTATGCAGCAATTTCACTTCTAGGAATATGTCCTAAGGTAAAAATTAAGACTGACTGCAAAATATCAGCTCGAGCATGTTCACTTATATACCTGAAGATACAGAATTAAGTATAATGTGATCCTTCCAGTAAATTGAATACTATTCAGCTAAGTAGATCAATTTAAGTATTAAAATGGATCTGCAGAAAAACAGTAACATATGGATGTTTAAAAATATTTAAAAAATACAACTTATAGAGGATTATATAATGAATGATTTGTGGGAATGAGCTCTGGGAGGAGAGAGTGAGAGTGTGTTAAGTGTGTGTGTTGAGTATGTTTTTCCAGAAAATGATTTGGAAGGATTGAAAACCGAATCAGTTACTTCTGGGTGGATAAATAAAAGATCAGTGCAGAGCTTTACAGTTCATTCATTTGATTAATATTTATTGCATGGTTATAATATGCCATTTTTCTAAATGGCACAAAGGAAACAGTAGGGAGCAAAACAGAAAATGTTCTTGCTCTCATGTAATTTACATTCTAGTAGAACAAAGAGAAGTCAATAAAATATTGATTTCACAAGGTGGTAAGGCCTTACAATGAAAATAAAACACAGTGACAGACAGAATAATAACAATGGCAGGTGGGAAGAGGTTACTATGTTGGAATAAATGATCAGTTAAAGCCTCTGGGAAGATGACTTGCTCTTTCTTAAAAAAGAAGTTTAATTGAGATACCTTTCAAAAATGCAAAAATATAGAATGATTGCTTCTATCCACTCTTCAGTTTATACAATTACCTAAATTTTTGCTACACTTGCTCTATTTATCTCTATCTACTTAAGTATTTTAAAGTTAATTCCAGCTGTCACATCATTTCTATATTCTTATGCATCTTTAAACATATGAACATTTTTGTACATAACTATATATAAAAATTCCTTGTTATCACCTAATACTTAGTTTGTACTGAATTTCCTCTAGTGAGTCCAAAATGTCTTTTTACAGTTTGTATGTTCAAATTAGGAGCTAATTTGTCTGTGTTATTCTTGATGGCTATGTCTCTTAAAATTTATAGCAGCCCTTTCCCTCATTGTTTAAAATAATGACACTGACTTTTTGAAGAGGCCAGGTCATCAGTTCTACTAGAGAATGTCTCACATTATGGTTTGTTCTTTTTGCTCTCCTATGGTGTCGTTTACTTTGCTCTAAAGCAAATGGTTCTCAAACTTTTGGTTCTCATGATCTCTTCACTCTTAAAAATTACTGTGGACCTCAAAGAACTTTTGTTTAGGTGAGTCATAATATTTACCATATTATAAATTAAACTAATTAAAAACTTTAAATATTTGTAATTGATAACTCTATAAATGTTTATAAAACATTTTAATGAAAAATAACATTGTCAAAATAAAGTGAGAACTTTAAAAAATAATTTTGCAAATCTTTTAAATGCCTAGCTTCTATTAAACTTCTTGTTTAATAGGAGACAGCTGGATTCTCATATATGCTTCTATATTCAATGTGTTCAGAAATCATACATCAGCCTCTGACTGACTGCACTACACACTTGTGAGAGAATGAGAGTGAAAAGGGCAAATAATATGTTATTATTAGTTTTGACCTGGTGTATCCCCTGAAAGAGTTTCAGAGACACTGAGGGCTTCCCGGACCACATTTGAGAACCACTGACCTAAAAAATCGCTTAGATTCATGTTCAACGTTTCTGGCAGGAATACTTCACAAGTGATGTATAAAGTCTATTTCTAATGATGCCTAAGTGATCGGTGTATTCTGATGACAACAGCCTGACCTCTCCATTGTAAAGTTCCCCAAGCAACCTCTCCTCTAATAGTTTTATCTTCTGATAATGTTTGATTCAGTTATCTTACTAGGCACTGCAAAATAATATTTTAAGTCTGTCGTGTCTGCCATATTTATTAACTGAAATTCTTCTTTAGGAATCTTCCTCAAAAGGCTATTTGGTTGTCCTGAAATACAATTTGTAAAAGCAAAGCAAAATAAATGCTTAACTCTTTCCTCTAATTGCTCATTTTCAAAGTAAGGAGTTGGTATGCTATGCTTCTCCAGTGTAGACTAATGACTTTGAGGGGCACCTTGTTTTTGTTTTTGTTTTTTTTTGGATTATCATGAACTAATGGATTTTAAAACATTCAACATGTTTCAGTTGAAACTGTTTTTCCTTCTGATGCTTAAATGTTCTCTTATTTGGCCAATGGGGAACCCTTAACGTTGCCTCCTGTATTTGGTTGACAAATTAGTCTTTGGCACGTCCTTGCTTGCTGGCACAAGATGTTCCAGGCTCATCTTGTACATTTTCTGATCCAGACCTGGATTCCAAGGAAGCCTATTTCCCTTTAAGGGAAAATAATGTTTAGAAGACCACAATCTTGGTCTAAATTCAATGCCACTGAGCTGTCGTGTTATTGCTTTTAGAATATTTCAGTGGTCAGACTAAGAAATGCACATTTTTGAAAAGAAAAAAAATCATGAGTTTGCAGTGACATTTCCAATCTACACATATGTAATATTACAGGGTGTTTACTTTGATTTTACACTTGTTTGTTTCTTCTCTTACCCTGAAAATCTTGGTTTCCCAAAACAATGTTAACATGATTATATATCTGATTTATCCTAGAGATCCAAAATAACAAACAATGGCAATATTATTACTAATATTACTAAAAGAAGTTTAGAATTTCTTTGAAGCACTCCTTTGTCCTTAGAATATATTCCACCAAGAATGTATAGTCAAAATACTGGGTAAAGTCACCTGACATCATTCTTTTCTTAGTGTTAATATATTACTAACTTGATGCAGCTATGCTCATTTGTTACATTCTTTTTCAAATTTTAGGGACTGCTTTAACTTTAAAAAATGCTTATTCTTGGGGATCTGAACATTTATATAAAACTACATAACAAGGTCCATTCACAACACTTCTATCCTGCCTCCTCCGCCTCATTTACTTCATTCCCTTATAGGTTTTATCTTTCCTGCTTTGTTTATACAAAAAGAGAACATACATATACTGTTCTGCATCTTGCTTCTATCTCCTAAAACTTGAAAATGCCACTAAAAAGGGATCTTTCTCACTCTTTTTATTCAAATGCTCAGTTTGCCACTGTGTGGATGTACAGTAATTTAGTTAACCATTTGGGTTACTTCTAATCCCTTGCTATTGTAAATAATGCCGCCCAATGAATAACCCTGAGTGTATATCATCAATATTTGTGTAAGTGTAATTATAGGCTCAATTCCTTGAAGTGAGATTTCTGGCTCAAAGAGTAAATGCATATATAATTTTAACACGTATTGTATTGTCAATTCCCCTCCAGAAGGATTCTACCAGTTAGTATTCCCCTAGCAATGAGAATACTAGAGAGTGCCTGTTTCTTCACAGTCTCACCAGAAAGATTATGTTGTTAAACTTGAATTCTTATCAGTCTGATAGGTGTGAACCATATATGACTATTTCCTATGAGTTTATAAGTGTGTTTCCCTATGTTTAAAGGCTTTTAAAACCTCTTCTTCTATGAATTGACAGTAAAACAATGCTCATTTTTCTATCAGTGGTATATCTTTCACTTCTCAATTTTTGAAACTCTTAATGCATTAGAGTATTAGTCCTTTATTTTGTAATATAAATTATAAATACTTTTTTCATAGACTACTATTTCTCTTTTGATTTTTCTAATGGTGCTTTCTTCTTTATCACTCAGAAGTTATTTTTATACACTGGCATTTATTATTGTCTTATTGTTAAGCTGATATTCTAGCTAAGATATAAATGATGAAGAGGGCCAAGCCACAGAAGGAAGAAGATCTAAAGGCAGAGTAATCCAGGAAAGCCATCAGCAAGAGTGAAGGTTCAGAAGTGAAGTGAGCTTAGAATGTGTCAGAAATAGACAGACAGTATGACTTGCACATACTAAGCCAGGAAGAGAGGAAAAGGAGTTAAGTCCAGAGGGGTAGACAGGGACAAGGTCTTAGCAAAGCCATGTAGGTCATGGAAAGAAAACTTAGATTTTGTTCTTCATGTAACGGAAAACTAAGAGGAAGATTTAAATATAGAAGTAATATCAGCTTTACTCTATTCAAGCTGTTATTTTGAACCCCATTTTGGCACACTGATAACTTCAAAGTTAAGGTACATATTATGGAAGCTGTATTTGGAGGGAAAATACATGAAAAAATTATAAGGGAAACCAAAACTCAGTGAATTATCACCTGGAAACCATGTGGTGATAGAGTGGCCAATTTTATATCAAACTATAACAAATATTCAGGAAATGTAATGGCTATAAAGAAATTGATTTTCTTTTTATACTTCGTACAGCTAATTAGGTTAGTCAAGTGACAGTTACATAACATTTATTTATGGAACTTCTGAATTTAAAGTGCATGGCTTTTTGTGATATTCTTTACAAAACAGAAAAGAGAAAAATCCAGCTTAAATATACCATAACAATTATATTTCTTGACACTCTATAATCTGACTTTAGGGAAAAGTTTTGACTAGTCTCTTGATTTTTAAGTGACTGAGACAATCTTCATACAGTTCCTCAAACATACCTGATTTGCTCCTGCCTTCTTTGATTTCTGATATTTTTTTCTCTGTTTTTGATATTTCTTCTGCCTGGAATGCCCTGCCCTCAGATCTTCATGTGGAGGACTTCTTCTCATTATTCAATTCTCTGTTCAAACTCATTTCTTCTGGGAGGCTTTCCTGACCACCTTACCTAAAATAATCCTCTCAAATCTCTCTTGATATCTTGCTTATTGATTCTTTTTGTAAAATTAGGGGCACGCTGACAGGCACATTTCAAAACAGTAACAAATAACTTCTGGAAATGGAAAAATAATAACAAATTAGAAACTCAAGACAAAGGTAAAACAGTGATTAGAATAGCTCAGGAGGGAATCAGTGAATTGGACATAGTTCTAAATTAAGTAATCAGGCTATAACACAAAGGGACAAAGAGGTGGAAGATATGAAAGAGAAGATAAGAGATATGAAGGATAGAATGAGAGGATCCAAAATATGTCTCAGTAAATTTTGACAAGAGAAAAAATGGGAGCTGCATTACACTGAAAAGATAATGGCTGAAAAATCACAAGTGATAAAAGAAATTTGTCCTCGGTTTTAGAAATGATAGGACCTCCAAGCAGAATGAAGAAAAGAAATCTACACCCAGGACTTCCCTGGCAGCACAGTGGTTAAGAATCTGCCTGCTACCGCAGGGGACATGGGTATGAGCCCTGGTCTGGGAAGATCCCACATGCCGCAGAGCAACTAAGCCCATGTGCCACAACTACTGAGCCTGCACTCTAGAGCCCATGAGCCACAACTACTGAAGCCCACGTGCCACAACTACTGAAGCCCACGCACCTAGAGCCTGTGCTCTGCAAAAAGAGAAGCCACCATGATGAGAAGCCCGTGCACCGCAATGAAGAGTGGCCCCCGCCCACCGCAACTAGAGAAAGCCCGCATGCAGCAATGAAGACCCAATACAGCCAAAAAATAAATAAATAAATGAATAAAAAGAAAAAAATAATAAAGAAATCTATACCCAAACATATCCAGGACAACCTGCAAAAAAGCATAAACAAAACACAGAGAGAAAAGTGAGAGAGAGATGCTAAACAAAAAGCGTGTAAAGTTTACCTACAAAGAAAAGATGATTTGTTGGGTGGTTATAGCAAAAATAGAAGCCAAGACACTATCATGGTAGCAGTGCTAAGAAAATAATTGTCAGCTTAGACTTGTGTACCCAGAAAAAAAATCTCTTTGAAGATCAAGGTTAAAAAAAAAGAATAAGAAACTGGAAAAATAATCCCAAAGGTTTACGACCAGTAGACCTTTATTAAAAGGATCTCTGGAGCCTGTGCAGCCCACCACTGCCAAGGTCCCGTGATCCAGGGACAATTTCCCAGGAGAACACAGGGCACACCTCAGGCTGTTGCAACATCATGCTGGCCTCTGCCGACAACGCAGGCTCACCCAGCATTCCATACCCCTCCCTCCCCCCAGCCTGAGTGAGCCAGAGCCCCCTAATCAGCTGCTACTTTAACCTTGTCCTGTCTGAGTGAAGAACAGACGCCCTCAGGCGACCAACACGCAGCGGCGGGTCCAAATCCAAAGCTGAACCCCGGGAGCAGTGTGAACAAAGAAGAGAAAGGGAAATAAAATGGACAACCTGGAAGAAATGGACAAATTCTTAGAAAAGCACAACCTTCCAAGACAACCATGAAGAAATAGAAAATATAAACAGGCCAATCACAAGCACTGAAATTGAGACTGTGATTAAAAATCTTCCAACAAACAAAAGCCCAGGACCAGATGGCTTCACAGGTGAATTCTATCAAACATTTAGAGAAGAGCTAACACCTATCCTTTTCAAACTCTTCCAAAACGTAGCAGAGGGAGGAACACTCCCAAACTCATTCTACAAGGCCACCATCACCCTGACACCAAAACCAGAAAAAGATGTCACAAAGAAAGAAAACTACAGGCCAATATCACTGATGAACATAGATGCAAAAATTCTCAACAAAACACTAGCAAACAGAATCCAACAGCATATTAAAAGGATCATACACCATGATCAAGTGGGGTTTATCCCAGGAATCCAAGGATTATTCAATATACAAAAATCAATGTGATACACCATATTAACAAATTGAAGAATAAAAACCATATGATCATCTCAATAGATGCAGAAAAATCTTCTGACAAAATTCAACACCCATTTATGATAAAAACCCTGCAGAAAGTAGGCATAGAGGGAACTTACCTCAACATAATAAAGGCCATATATGACAAACCCACAGCCAACATCGTTCTCAGTGGCGAAAAACTGAAAGCATTTCCTCTAAAATCAGGAACAAGACAAGGTTGTCCACTCTCACCACTATTACTCAACATAGTTTTGGAAGTTTTAGCCACAGAAATCAGAGAAGAAAAAAATAAAAGGAATCCAAACTGGAAAAGAAGAAGTAAAGCTGTCACTGTCTGCAGATGACATACTATACACAGAAAATCCTAAAGATGCTACCAGTAAACTACCAGAGCTAATCAATGAATCCGGTAAAGTGGCAGGATACAAAATTAATGCACAGAAATCTCTGGCATTCCTATACACTAATGATGAAAAATCTGAAAGAGAAATTAAGGAAACACTCCCATTTACCACTGCAACAAAAAGAAAAAAATATCTAGGAATAAACCTACCTAAGGAGACAAAAGAACTGTATGCAGAAAACTGTAAGACACTGACGAAAGAAATTAAAGATGATACACAGATGGAAAGATGTACCATGTTCTTGGATTGGAAGAATCAACACTGTGAAAATGACTCTACTACCCAAAGCAATCTACAGATTCAATGCAATCCCTATCAAACTACCAATGGCATTTTTCACAGAACTACAACAAAAAATTTCACAATCTGTATGGCAACATAAAAGACCCTGAACAGCCAAAGCAATCTTGAGAAAGAAAAACAGAGCTGGAGGAATCAGGCTCCTGGACTTCAAACTGTACTACAAAGCTTCAGTAATCAAGACAGTATGATACTGGCACAAAAACAGAAAAAGAGATCAATGGAACAGGACAGAAAGCCCAGAGATAAACCCACGCACAAATGGTCACCTTATTTTTGATAAAGGAGGCAAAAACATACAATCGAGAAAAGATAGCCTCTTCAATAAGTGGTGCTGGGAAAACTGGACAGCTACATGTAAAAGAACGAAATTAGAATACTCCCTAACACCATACACAAAAATAAACTCAACATGGATGAAGGACCTAAATGTAAGGCCAGACTCTATAAAAACTCTTAGAGGAAAACATAGGCAGAACACTCTATGACGTAAATCACAGCAAGATCCTTTCGACCCACCTCCTAGAGAAATGGAAATAAAAACAAAAATAAACAAATGGGACCTAATGAAACTCAAAAGCTTTTCTGCAGCAAAGGAAACCATAAACAAGATGAAAAGACAACCCTCAGAATGGGAGAAAATATCTGCAAACGAAGCAACTGACAAAGGATTAACCTCCAAAATATACAAGTAGCTCATGCGGCTCAATATCAAAAAAACAACTCAAACCAAAAATGGGTAGAAGGCGTAAATAGACAGTTCTCCAAAGAAGATATACAGATTGCCAACAAACACATGAAAGGATGCTCAACATCACTAATCATTAGAGAAATGCAAATCAAAACTGCAATGACATATCATCCCACACCAGTCAGAATGGCCATCATCAAAAAATCTACAAACAATAAATGCTGGAGAGGGTGTGGAGAAAAGGGAACCCTCCTACACTGTTGATGGGAATGTAAACTGATACAGTCACTACGGAGAACAGTATGGAGGTTTCTTAAAAAACTAAAAACAGAACTACCGTATGACCCAGCAATCCCACTACTGGGCGTATACCCTGAGAAAACCATAATTCAAAGAGTCATGTACCACAATGTTCATTGCAGCACTATTTACAATAGCCAGGACATGGAAACAACCTAAGTGTCCATCGACAGATGAATGGATAAAGAAGATGTGGCACATATATACAATGGAATATTACTCAGCCATAAAAAGAAACGAAATTGAGTTATTTGTAGTGAGATGGATGGACCTAGAGTCTGTCATACAGAGTGAAGTCAGAAAGGGAAAAACAAATACCATATGCTAACACATATATATGGAATCTAAAAAAAAAAAAAAAAAATGGTTCTGAAGAACCTAGGGGCAGGACAGGAATAAAGACGCAGATGTAGAGAATGGACTTGAGGACACGGGGAGGGGGAAGGGTAAGCTGGGATGAAGTGAGAGAGTGGCATGGACATATATATACTACCAAATGTAAAACAGATAGGTGGTGGGAAGCAGCTGCATAGCACAGGCAGATGGGCTTGGTGCTTTGTGACCACCTAGAGGGGTGGGATAGGGAGGGTGGGAGGGAGGGGATATGGGGATATATATATATATATGTATAGCTGTTTCACTTTGTTATAAAGCAGAAACTAACACACCATTGTAAAGCAATTATACTCCAATAAAGATGTTAAAAAAAAAAGGAATCTCTGATTCCAGAAGACACTTCGAGATATAAGAACAAATAATGAGCAAAGGAAAAAGGTAATCATGTATGTAAATCTAAACACAACTTGATTATATAAAATAGTTACAATGTTTTAATTGTGATATCATAAAAAGAGAACAAAAGCATTGATAAAATGGCTATCGTGTCAGGGCAGGTAAGAAGTTAAAATATTCCTTACCGGACTTCCCTGGTCGCACAGTGGATAAGAATCTGCCTGCCAATGCAGGGGACACGGGTTCGATGCCTGGTCCGGGAAGATCCCACATGCCGTGGAGCAACTAAGCCCACGCGCCACAACTACTGAGCGTGCGCTCTAGAGCCCGAGTGCCACAACTACTGAGCCCGCGCGCCTAGAGCCTGTGCTCAGCAACGAGAGAAGCCACTGCAATGAGAAGCCCACGCAACACTACTAAGAGTAGCCCCTGCTTGCCGCAACTAGAGAAAGCCTGTATGCAGCAATGAAGACCCAACGCAGTGAAAAAAAAAAAAAAGAAAAATTCCTTACATTAACTACTGAGTTAACTGAGCATTAAAAAATTTCTAGGGAAACCACTAACGGAACAGCAGTAGAGTATATAACTTCAAAATTAGCAAAGAAAAAATGCAATGTAAAAGAAAAAAAACAAAGGAGGGAAAAAAGCTTAACAAATGGGACAAACAGAAAGCACAAAATAAGATGGTGGAAATAATTACAAGGGTTATGAGGCTACAAAAGAATACAGGATGCTATGGGAAAATATGAGACCGAAACTCAATTTTGGTGGTAATTAGTAAGAATGCATGTGTTATGTCTGTGTGCATCCAATTTAGGAGGTGTGGGGGTTGGTTTTTCTTAGAGAAGTGATGTTTAAATGGAGACCTGAAGAAAAACCAAGTAAAATTTATTTAGAAAAAATTGGTGTGGGTAGGGGGTAGAGTGGCTTCTACACAGAGGCAAAAGCATGTACAAATGTTCTGAAGCCAGAGTATATGACATTCAAGAAACAGAGAAAACCAATATGAAGACTAAAGAAAGGTGCAAGATGAGACTGAATAGATAGGTAGGATCTGGATCTTGGTGAGTTTAGGATTTTACAGTTTATCCTAAGGACAGTTCAAAGCCATTAAAGTGTGTGTGTGTGTGTGTGTGTGTGTGTGTGTTTTGTTTTGTTTTTTTTTTAAGTGTTTTTAAGCAGATGAGTGATATGGCTTTGATTTGGAATTTTAAAAAACCACCTGTTTCGTCTATCCCTAGAGTTAGAGAAGGTTAGATCAGAAGGGACATGAATCATTTAGATATGTTTTATTCTTCAGGTTTACTAAAATATGGTATCTTCTCAAGCATGGAACATAACATTTTCTTCCATATGTCTTCAGCCTTGGAAAACAAAAGTTCAGCATAGAGAAACAAGATGGATAATTTTATTGCCTTCATTAGTAGATATGGAAATATCTTCTGAATTGATATTTAAAAAAAAAACAAACTATTCAGTATTTTCCTAACAGAGTAACAACAAACTTCATTTATAAACAGCGTAGTTTATAATACGTGATATCATAAAATGATACATTGCTCTTTTAATTATAGTTTAACATCTCAGCTGACAGTGTCACCTACCTTAATCTCAGCCAAGAAACCAGACTAGAATGGCAGCAGCAGCAACAAAGGATACTTAATAACAATTAAACATATCACTGAAATTTATATATTTCATTCAATGAAATATAAAATTTACCTGAAGCCTAGTTTATATGTCTCATACATAATTTATTTTTTAAAAAAATCTTATTCAATCTAGGAGACATGATTTCCAAAGTTTAGCCTACTGAGCAATGTGAAATAATAATTTCTTAAAAGTATTTTTAACTTAATCTGTTGCCAGTTAGCTTAAGGGAGAATAATTCTAAAAATGTCAAGACATTACAGGTCAGTGCAATAATTAATGTTCATCATGACACAATGTTCCATATGTTGTTTAAGAAAGTATAACGATATTTCAGGATAATTTCCATCCAATATGTTTAAAATAAGAAATTTCACTGCTAAAAACCCATAAATCCAATGATCAGGTATCAGTTCTCAGTTCAGCTGTCAATAGCATTTGAAAATAGTGAAGATTTTTAATCCAGTAAATCCAATATGTCATGTATCATACACGCCCTGGGGATACAAAAGTGAATACACAGGTTCCTGCGCCCAAAGGTTGATTACAGTGGGGAGATAAACACGGAAACAATTACAATGAAGTGAGAAATTTACTATAATGAAGATTCTACCAGAATATTCACTGGACCTCATGGTAGACAACACCACCACCAAGGCCAATAAAGTGCTGCTCTTTCATCTCTGCCCACATTTGATCTTGTTTTGTACAGAACTGGTAAATTCTTCATGGTTGTCACGATAATGATAAAGGTCCGTAAGTTGCAAATTTCTTCCTGTACTTTGGAATTCAGGAGAAGCTTTTACTTTGGGCCCAGATTAAAATCGAAAAAAAATTATTTTTGGTTATGCTAATGTTATTTCTACCTGTTTTTTAAGCTACTGCTCCAGGACAAAAGAATTCATAACTTACTTTCTCCCAGTTTCTGAGGCTCAGAGTATTTATACAAATCTGCAGAAATGAAAGTGCACATAGAAATCTCTCTAATATTTGAAATACCTGGTTAGAAGGTACAATGGAGAGGCAAATAGGAATGTATCTCTCAGGGCAACAATATTTTAAGTCAGTCTACAGTTTGTGGAAGAGAGGACAAGGAAAATGAGAAGTATAGAAACTGATTTATGAAGAACAATTAGAGAAGCTATATAAAGATTAGCATGGAAACAGAAGTTTAGACAGACAAAATAGTTTCAACAAATATTTACAGCACTAATAATAAGTAAAAGGAAAAATTTTCTCATATTGTTGCAGATGGAAAAGAAACCCCAAAACCCTAAAGGTTAGCATGGGAAAGAGAAGTCTGGAGATACAATAATTTCTACAAATATTTACAGTACTATTGAGTAAAATAATTACTGCAGATGGAAGAAATATAAAATGAAGGGTGGATGTTTCAGAGATAGGAGCTTAATTGTCAGAGCTGTCAAACAACGATTTTTTGCATGTACTTATTGTCAATCAGAGGTTGAATTACCATCTTTTATATGACAGAATAAAAGAACCCTATATTGGGATGAAAGCTGAGCAGGATATTCTTTTGAGCATCTTTTACTTTGCTTATTTGGTTATTCTGTAATCTTCTGATAACTGTTTTTGCCTATTTTTCTAAGGTGTCATGTTTTCCTCATTGGCTGTAGTTCTGTTTGATTAGCTAAATGGTTGTTAGTTACATCAGTTGTAAATACTGTCTCCAAATTTGAGGCTTGAATTTTCACTCTCTTCACAGTGACGTTTATAACACTTAAGTTTTACATTTTAGTACAAATTTACACAATTATTGCATGGATTGTTATTTCTGCATCTTAAGAAATTCTTCCTTATTTTAAATTCATTAAGATATAATCCTTTATCTTTTCTAACTTTTAGTTTTGCTTTTAACATTTAGCCCTTTAACCCAACTAAAATTACTTTTGTGAGCGGTGTAAGGTAGGGATCCATTTTTTTCCCCCCCAAGTGGCTAAGCAATTGCCCTGGAACTATTTACTGAACAGGCCATCATCCTGGTGATTTATAATGACATCTCTTCTGGGCTTGCTAATCTGTCCTAGTGATTTGTATATGGCCCATAGCACCCTGTTTGAATTATTATACAAAGTCTTGATATGTTTTAGAGAAGTCCCTCACCACCTTGACTTGGTAATTCTTGGCTCTTTTAAGTTTTACTCATAAATTTTATGATTGGCAAGTCATTTTTCACAATAAACCCTATCAGAATTTTGACTAGAATGACATTGAATTATTAAGTACATTAAAGATGAACTGCTATCTTCTAGAGTCTTCCCATTCATTTAAAATATAATCACTCATTTTGGGAGTCTTCTTTTATAACCTTCAATAAAGTTTTATAATGTTCTCCATAAGGTCTTAGTTTATTAGCTTCAATCTTAGGTGTTTTAATGTTTTTCCTGCTTTTGTTGCTATTGTAGAAGATTTTTTAAAAACTGGATTTTCTAATTGGATGTTATCATACTAATCTTGTGAGTAGTACCTTTTCTGAACTCTTTCATCAGTTCTAAAACTTTACATAGATATTCTTTCATATTTTCTATATACACAATCATACTGTTTGTAAGTAACCACAATTTTGTTCATTCTTTCCTTATAACCTATTACTTATTATTGCTTACTTTCATATTTCTTTTTTTCTCATCACGTTACATGAGTCAAGACGTCTCATAAAATGTTGAAAATTTTTATCATGTCTGTTACTTTAAATCATTTGGTTATGATGTCCCTCATAGCAGAAGTACTCATCTATTCTTGGGGTGATAAGCATTTTTTATAATAAATGTGTCAGCTTTTGTAAATTTTTTCTGTATCTATTAGGATGATATGGCTGATTTTTTTTTTGTAATGTGTAAAATCATAAAGGTGTCTCAAATGCAGAATCATCTGTGCTTCCCCACAGATGATTTATAATATTTTTATGATTTATAATTTATATAAACATTTATAATGTTTATAAACATTTATAATTTATAAAAACATTTATAATGTTTTTATAATTCACTATATTCAATTTGCCAACATTTTGTTTAGAATTTTTGTACCTAGGTTTGTAAATAAGACTAGCTTGCAAATTTTCTTTCTTTTGCTATCTATGCCTTGTTTTGGTAAAGATTATATCAATATTTCTCTTTTCTATTCTTTAAAATAGTCTGTAAAAGATAAGAATTATCTACTGCCTTAAGGTTATATAAAGTTACCTGTAAAACCATTTGGGATTAATAATTTTATAGATTTATAGGTCAGACAATCCATAAATTATCTACATTATTTATGGCTAGATTATCTACTGGATTTACAGATTACAGCATCTAATCTGAATAAAATAAATCACAAAATGAACAAATGACTTAAACGAGTATTGTTGCAAAATTACAGTGAGAATAATGTGAAAAAAGTTAGCACTAGCAAATAATAGACAAACAAAGGCAGAACTAATCCTGCTACTACTAGTATGAGCATTTTACTAATTATACTATAAGGTATGAACAGTGAAGTCAGTCCAAAAGTTTTTTTAGTTCTTAAGAAACCATTTGAAATAAGGATTTATACCTTGTATTATTACTAATGAAACGCTCCAAAGTCTACATTGTGTAATAAGATACTGGGGGTGAAGTCACCACGATTAGCAAGACATTTAAAAATTGTTTACAACATCTTTATTTCAACCTTAAAAATTTTAATTTGTGGAAATATTAGTACATATAAGGTACTGGTGTGTATAGGTACACACATACATGTGCTACATTAAAAAAAATCTGGTATGCAAGTAGACAAAGTTAGAGCTTACCAATCTATACCACGGCAGAATAGTTTTATAAAAGAAAATCTGATTTGTTACTCTCTGCTTAAAGAAACCTAGCAGCTTTCTAGGGCCCTAAGAAAAGTCAAAATCCTTAATATTTCCTACATGGCTTTCTCACAATCTTACCCCTACCTATTTCTTTAGCCTCACCTATTACCATTCTCTCCCTTGCTTTATACACTACAAGCCACACTAAACTAAATGACTTTTCAGCCTCAGAATGTTAACATATATATTTGTGTACTTTGTCTAGAACATCAAAATAATTTAAATAAGTAACTACATTACTTATTTTCTATATATACTTGGGTCTGCCTTATTACTTAAATTCATAGAATCACAGAATGTAAGGACTGGAAATTTACTTTTAAAATGTCATCTATTCCAACCACTCATCTGATGCTTTTGAATGCCTCTAATGATAAGGCAACCAGGGAATCTTTTCCCCTTTCCCCTTTAAAAAAAAATGTCTGATCTTTAGAAATATTCTTTCTTATATGGACCTGAAATCTGTTTCCACCTAACTTCTAGGTAGCGATCCTAATTCTACTCATTGGGCCATTCAGAGAAAGTTCAGTCCTACTTTAGTGGAAGAGCCATACAAATATTTACAGATAACTACCATGTTACTTCCAAGCCTTCTCTTCTGCGGTGGTAGGGAACAGGAGGTAGAGAGTAGGGAGAGACTAATGTCTGAGTATCTTTTATGAGTTGGTGACTTTATATTTAACTTTCATATTGCTCCAATGAGTTTGTTATTATTATTGCCAAGTAACAAATGAGGAAATTAAAGCTCTGGTAGGTAAAGTTAACTATTCATGTAACTTAAGTAGCAGAGCTGGGATTTCAACCACAAGTCTGTCACAGATACCAAAGCCTATGTTTTAGTCTCTTTAGAACACTGAACTGCCTCCCACAAAGGAGAAGAGATATAAGAGGGTATGAAACATGGAAAAGCAAGACAAACAAAAATTCTAAAAATCCCATGCTTTCTAACTTCCAAAATTCAATGTATTGATATATTTTTGTCCTTAAGACTTACATCAAAATCATCTTCAACATTTCTTTCTCTGTCTTATAACCTACCTAATTATTATCTCAAATTTCTCAGATCTTACTACATAAATGAACTCAACCTACAATTAGGGAAGCAAAAAGAGAAAAGTATTTCCATATTTCAGCCTCTCTCAATTTTAATGTCTTACACAGTGAAAAGATTATCTTCTTTAAACACTGACTAGTGTACTCTTCTTTACAGTCTCCAACACCACATTGCCTTCTGCAATCAAACTTAATGCTGACATTTTTTCTGGCTTTGAGGCCCGACAACACTATCCTTAACTTGTATTAACAAAAGCTACTTGTTCTCTCTTCTCCAGGCAAACACTTGTTTGGCATCCTCCACAAGCACTTTAAGGTCTTCCTTCTTTTCCTCTGAGAATCACAACTCTTCCTTCAGTTAACAATTAGATAAGACCAATACCGCCTCATCATTCATGCTTCTTATGAAAAATGTATCTCCATATAGTTAATTATATTTATCCCATGCATTAACTTTTCTCTTTCCCTAGTTACATCATAAACAACTGAATACAAGTCATCTATTTCTTTTTATCTTTCACCTAAGTGCAAAAAACTGAACAGCAAGTGCTTAATGAATGTTCTCAGCTGTACATTACAAAAATACATTTTTATCATATATATCTTTTTATTTGTACACTTTCCTTTTAGGTTGCTTGCTAGAATTCTTTCACCATACACTTTACTGTGAAAAAACATTGAGAGAAACTCTCACTTCCAGTTTTATAAACAAAGTCAAATGTAATACAAAAGCTCTAATTCAGCACTTCTCTCTAGTCCATACTACATAGGTTAATTACAAGTAATATTACTTCTGAAGTAAATTTCTCTGTGAATATAAGGTTATATATATTTAAGAATACTAAAACATAAAATTATATGTCACACACACACATACACACACATACCACACACATACACACAAATCTTACCTTGCTGAGTATTTTGTTCTTGCATTCGATTCACAGTGAGGTCTAAGGGGCCTTCCTGCTCTTCCTGAAGGGAGTTTTCTGCTTGATTCATTTGGATACTCTTACATATTAGACTTGGTCCAATTGAACCATTTCTATTCTCTTGAATTTTACCACTTTTTGAAATATACTCAATTGCAAACTGACGTATCATCTTTTTCATTAATTCCTGAGCAACTAGGGGAATGTTAGGATCACAGTTCTGAGGAAGATCTAGGGAAGAAATAAATATAATAAGAATTAAAAAAGAGAATGCAAAATACCTATGTTTAAATTTATCTTAATTACAAATTAATGATTTCACAAGTCTCAGATTCAGTCCATAATTGCAAATGGTTTCTAGGACTTAGCAACAAAAACCTTGTTGGTTTAATTAGTATTATGAGACTATATCAACCCCAAACTTGGCATTTTTAATTGTTTCTTAAAAATAAATATTTTTGGTCCCAAACTAAAATATAAACAACTAGACATAAAAACAGACAGCTTATTTTCAGAGTTTTAATTCAAATGTATTCTACAAGATACTAAGACACTTAGTATGTGAACATAAATTGTATATATAAGTAACCAAGCAAGTTTTAACCTAATAGAGTAGGTATACACATTAACTATTAAAGAAAATATCTAAACTCTGTAACTATTTATTACCATTAATTCTTCAATTCTGTCAAATGTGCACTTCATATATAGCCTAAATGTCATCATCAAGGATTTTTTTCTTTTTTCAATTTTTCATATTGAGAAATTTCAATCAGAAAGAAAAAAATAAAGAACACTACAATGACACAGACAGCCTCTACCAAGATTCAAGAATTGTTAGCATTCTGCCACATTCACCTTCTTTTTACTTTTATTGGTTTGCAGAACTACCGGAAAGTAAATTGCAGAATTATGAGATTTCACTCTTAAATATTTCAGTGCACATCTACTAAGATTCCCCTATAAAAACAGCAGTACCACTACTGAGGGTCTTAATCAGTCCTTGGTCCCAAAACATGTTGGTCAGCTACAACCAAAATAAAGGACAGCAGTCATATACAATTCTGCTTGAAACCTGTACAAGAGGTAAAAACAATTGAATGATTTTGTAAGAGGTGTGGAATAAAGACAGACCACTTATAAACACAGTATATAATAAGTAATAAATAGTTTTAATATTGGATGGTGGTGGCTTTTTTCACACACACACTACTGGCCTCACCCCAATCCTTTTATTTACTCTGCTCCTTCAGAGGCAGAATGATTGGTGAACTAGGAAGGATGACTAAGTGTATTTGGTTAGGCTCCATACTTCTTCCTCTTAGAAGTGGGCCTACTTCTAGAGATAACGGGTTGGCCAAAAAGTTTGTTTGGGTTCTTCTGTAAGATGTTATGGAAAAACCCAAACGAACTTTTTGGCCAAACCAACATGCTCCTCTGCTCCTTAAATGCCTCAACTCTTCCCCAGGCAGATCAGTGCTGTGTGAACAGGCCTGCCCTGATCCTGGGCTGTCTGAGACTGAAGGGTTGAGTCTCCTTAGTTTTGGGGTTCAGTATTAGATGGAGCAATTGTCTAAGAGATCTAAAGGCAAGTCCTCCAACTAGCATCTACTTTTATAGATCCATGATTCTAAAATGCAAGAAGATTAGAAAACATACTATTTAAAGGTGAGGAAAGGCAACAAAACTACCTCCACCATATCTGATAGCAAAATGTGACCTCAGCCGACATCAATCTGTTTATGGTCCTGCAGAAATATCAATATATTTGATCACAGGGTGCTGTTTTGGACCTGCTGGAGATGTTACATAATAAACATCTCCATTACATTAGCTCTTTCAAAACAAAGAACACTGAATTCTGAAAAAACATTTGAGACGGGATTACGGGCCTATAAAAAAAGTAACATTATAGTCCTCACATTTATTCTTTGTTTAGAGCCCAGAAGGGAAGAGAGGTACTATTTGTTTCTGAGTACGAGAAAAAAAGACTTGGCTATACAGTTGAGCACTGAGCAACATGCGTTTGAACTGTGCGGGTACACACAGACATGGATTTTTTCCAATAAATACATACTACGGTACTGCACAGTCCATGGTTGGTCAGTCTGCAGATGTGGAACCCCGAGTATGGAGGGCCCGCTGCAAAGTTAGACTCATTTTTCACTGTGCAGAGGGTCAGTGCTCCTAACCCCCACGTTGTCCAAGGGTCAACTGTATATATCACATGCCCGTGGCTCATTTATTTTATAACTGGAGGTTTGTACCTCTTAATTTCCCCCTTCACCTATTTCATCCGCCAACACTCCTCCCCTCTGGCAACCACCTGTTTGTTCTCTGTAACTATGAGTCTGTTTTAGCTTAGTTTGTTTTTGTTTTGTTTCTTAGAGTCCACATATAAATGAGAATATACAACGCAAGGAATATGGTCAATAATACTGTATTAACTTTGTATGAGGACAGTTGCTTTCTAGACTTATTATGGTGATCATTTCATCATGCATGTAAATGTGAATCACTCCATAGTATACCTGAAACTAAAGTAATATTGTCAACTGTATTTTAATGAAAAAAGAAAGACTTAGCTATAGATTGAAATCTTAGCCATCTTCCTGAATTCAGGCTAGTTACATACCCCTCCGTGTTTTAGTTTCTCTGTTCGTAAAAATGGAAATGATAATAGAACCTTGGTAGTCATAATAAGTCTTGCTCACAGGATATTTTAAAGTTATATGAGATTGTAGATAAAATACTGAACTCCTGTACTTGTCATTTTAATAGCTGACATTTACTCCACTGTTATCTTAGGTTATAGTGAAAATAACAGAAACAAAAAGATGCAGGCCAAGCAGTTACATTTTACGTAAATCATAAAATGTCAAATAAGTAAAAATATTAACTAACTAGGTTAATATGTAAAATTATTAACTAGCTGGGAAAACACAAAGGACATAATTTCTAAGCCCATGTGATATACTGTGCTCCAGAATAGATAGTATTAGCACATGTAACCCAACTAAAGTGATTTGTAACAAAACGAGAAATTTCCATGTTACACATAAGGATTCCCAATTTATACCATTTCTTGACTATTACTTCCAGGAATCCTTGAAGGCATCTGTGAACACTCTTTTCCATCTTTTTTCAAACCTAATCTTGCTTTGAATTATGTGTTAAAAGGAGATACTGATTTACTTCTAGGTATTTTGGTTAATTATCCTGTAATGTATTGGCTAATATCACTTTATCAATTCAAAATAATTATATTTATCAAAAAACAACAGAAATATGATCAGACATATCATGTGACTAGGGCTATACTTTAGAATTGAGTTTAGAGCTAAGTTTAAAGCAGAATAGATAATGCTACTTTACTCTATTCATCTACTCAGTTTTTGTTTATATTGGGAATAAGTCTATGTGTGAGACCAAAGGACGTGGCAAAAAACAAACAAACAAGATAAAAAAGAGAAAGAGACAAAGAAAATGCTGCTCAGCTGCTGATTAGTGAGCCTTCTAGAATACTTGTGCAAATTATCAAAACTATAAAAAAAAACTGAATTAACTAAAGATCTAGGCCAGGGATATAAACTCAGATAGTTTCAAAATTCAGGCAACTCACAAACCCTGGGCTAGAAGAGAAAATATGTTGCCAAATGGAAATGGTATGCCCCAAGAAGATAGAAATAATTTATTTTTGCCCTATCTCTTCATTTTCCAAATTTATCTAATTCAAGAGTTTAGCAAGTTGTTTGTAGTAGCCAGTTTCAAGATGGTCCTTAATGATTCCCACTCCCACCTCCTGGTTTCCAGGGTTGTGTAGTCCCTTCCACATTGTATTAAGGGTGGAATGTGTGATTAATAATAACATACTGCAGAAGTGTATGTCACTTCCAAGATTAGGGTATAAAAGAATATGGTTTCTACCCTGGATACTCTGAATACTGGTGTTCGCTGTGACCCCCACCCACACTATTCTGTCCTCTTGCTCTCTCATCACTCACTCTGGAGAAAGCTGTCCTGTGAGCGGCACTGAGGAGGCTCACAAGGAAAGGAACTGAAGTCTCCTGCAAACAGCCAAATGACTGAACTGGGAAGAAGATTCTCAAGACCAATCAACTCCCAAATGACTGAAAAGGAAAACAACACAGCAAAAGTTATGTGATGAAGCTAAAGCAGTGTTTAGAGAGCAATTTATAGCAATAAACACATATATTAAAAAAAATTCAACCCAGTAACCCAATAACCTAACCTTCCTCCTTAAGAGAAAACGAATCAAAAATTAAACCCAAAGCAAGCACAGAGAAGAAAATAAATAAAAAGTTAGGGCAGAAAAAAATAAGATAGAGAATAGAAAGACAACAGAGAAGAGCAATAAAACCAAAAGTTGGTTCTTTGAAAAGATCAAAAATTTGACCAAGAATAAAAACCAGAATAGACTTAAGTTTGTAAAATCAGAAATGAAGGAAGCATTATCAGCATTAACATTAAAGGTAATCAAGAAATACTACCAAAAAAAAAAAAAAAAAAAAGAAAAGAAAAAAGCTATACATCAACACATTAGGTATCCTAGATGAAATGGCCAAATTGCTAGAAAGACACAAACTATCAAACTCACTCAAGAAGTAACAGTAAAACCTGGACCTGCAAGTAAAAAGACTGAATTAGTAACCAAAAATCTTGCCACAAAGAAAAGCCCAGGGACAAACAGATTTACTGGTGAATACTATTAGACATTTAAAGAGGAATGAAAACCAATCCTTCACAAACTCCAAAACAAGAGATGAGAACACTTCCCAACTCATTCTATGAGGACAATATTAGCCTGATACCAAACCTGGACAAAGAAATTACATGAAAAGAAAACTACTAAACGAAATGAAAACTATCCATGATGAATAGACAAAAATCCAGTTGACCCTTGAGCTACATGGGTTTGAGCTGTGCGGGTCCACTTATATGTGGATTTTTTCAACAGTAAATACTACAGTACTACACAATCTGTGACTGGTTGAATCTCTGGATGTGGAAATGCAAATACAGAGGGCTGACCATAAGTCATACACAGATTTTCAACTGCATGAGGGGCCAGCCCCTATCCATCACATTGTTCAAGGGCCAACTCTCCTATCACACAGAAACAGGCAACACATAAAAAGGATTATACAATAAGACAAGGTTGTCCACGCTCACCATTATTATTCAACATAGTTTTGGAAGTTTTAGCCATAGCAATCAGAGTAGAAAAAGAAATAAAAGGAATCCAAATCGGAAAAGAAGAGGTAAAGCTGTCACTGTTTGCAGATGACATGATACTATACATAGAGAATCCTAAAGATGCTATCCGAAAACTACTAGAGCTAATCAATCAATCTGGTAAAGTGGCAGGATACAAAATTAATGCACAGAAACAAAATTAATGCACAGAAATCTCTGGCATTCCTGTACACTAATGATGAAAAATCTGAAAGAGAAATTAAGGAAACACTCCCATTTACCACTGCAACAAAAAGAATAAAATACCTAGGAATAAACTTACCTAAGGAGACAAAAGACCTGTATGCAGAAAACTGTAAGACATTGATGAAAGAAATTAAAGATGATACAAACAGATGGAGAGATATACCATGTTCTTGGATTGGAAGAATCAACACTGTGAAAATGACTCTATTCCCCAAAGCAATCTACAAATTCAATGCAATCCCTATCAAACTACCAATGGCATTTTTCACAGAACCAGAACAAAAAATTTCACAATTTGTATGGAAACACAAAAGACCCCGAATAGCCAAAGCAATCTTGAGAACGAAAAACGGAGCTGGAGGAATCAGGCTCCCTGACTTCAGACTATACTACAAAGCTACAGTAATCAAGACAGTATGGTACTGGCACAAAAACAGAAATATAGATCAATGGAACAGGATAGAAAGCCCAGAGATATACCCACGCACAAATGGTCACCTTATTTTTGATAAAGGAGGCAAGAATATACAATGGAGAAAAGACAGCCTCTTCAATAAGTGGTGCTGGGAAAACTGGACAGCTACATGTAAAAGAACGAAATTAGAACACTCCCTAACACCATACACAAAAAGAAACTCAAAATGGATTAAAGAACTAAACATAAGGCCAGACACTATAAAACTCTTAGAGGAAAACGGCAGAATACTCCATGACATAAATCACAACAAGATCCCTTTTCACCCACCTCCTAGAGAAATGGAAAAAAAACCAAAAATAAACAAATGGGACCTAATGAAACTTCAAAGCTTTTGCACAGCAAAGGAAACCGTAAACAAGATGAAAAGACAACCCTCAGAATGGGAGAAAATATTTGCAAATGAAGCAACTGACAAAGGATTAATCTCCAAAATTTACAAGCAGCTCGTGCAGCTCAATATCAAAAAAACAAACAACCGAATCCAAAAATAGGCAGAAGACCTAAATAGACATTTCTCCAAAGAAGATATACAGATTGCCAACAAACACATGAAAGGATGCTCAACATCACTAATCATTAGAGAAATGCAAATCAAAACTGCAATGACATATCATCCCACACCAGTCAGAATGGTCATCATCAAAAAATCTACAAACAATAAATGCTGAAGAGGATGTGGAGAAAAGGGAACACTCTTGCACTGCTGGTGGGAATGTAAATTGATACAGCCACTTCAGGGAACAGTATGGAGGTTCCTTAAAAACCTAAAAATAGAACTACCATACAACCCAGCAATCCTACTACTGGGTATGTAACCTGAGAAAACCATAATTCAAAAAGAGTCATGTACCAAAATGTTCACTGTAGCTCTATTTACAATAGCCAGGACATGGAAACAACCTAAGTGTCCATCGACAGATGAATGGATAAAGAAGATGTGGCACATATACACAATGGAGTATTACTCAGCCATAAAAAGAAACAAAACTGAGTTATTTGTAGTGAGACAGATGGACCCAGAGTCTGTCACACTGAGTGAAGTAAGTCAGAAAGAGAAAAATAAATACCATATGCTAATTCATTGTGTGGAATCTGAAAAGAAAAAAAAACTGTTCCTGAAGAACCTAGGGGCAGGACAGGAATAAAGACACAGATGTAGAGAATGGACTTGAGGACACCGGGAGGGGGAAGGGTAAGCTGGGACGAAGTGAGAGAGTGGCATGGACTTATATACACTACCAAATGTAAAATAGATAGCTAGTGGGAAGCAGCTGCATAGCACAGGGAGATAAGCTCGGTGCTTTGTGACCATCTAGAGGGGTGGAATAGGGAGGGTGGAAGGGAGACGCAAGAGAGAGGAGATATGGGGATATATGTATATGTATACCTGATTCACTTTGTTATAAAGCAGAAACTAACACACCATTGTAAAGCAATTATACTACAAAAAAGAAGTTAAAAAAAAAAGGATTATACATCAAGACCAAGAATCACAAGAATACAAGGTTAGTTCAACATATGAAAACCAATCAGGCAATGTAATGTAACGTATTAATAAAGAACAAAATCCACATAATAATCTCCATAGATGTAGAAAAGCACTTGATACCTTTTCATGATAAAAACAATGTACAAACTAGGAATAGAAGGAAACTACCTCAATCTACGAAAGAGCATCTATGAAAAATCTACAGATAACATCACACTTAATGGTGAAACATTGAAAGTTTCCCCCATAATATGAGAACAAGAGAAGGACTCTTGTCCTTGCTCTCATTACTTCTATTCAACATGTACTGGAGGTTCTAGCCAGTGCAATTAGGCAGGAAAAAGAAATAAAAGTAATTTGGATTGAAAAAGTAGAAGTAAAACTCTTTTTACAGATAACATAATGTTGTATATACAAATTTGTTAGGAATCCACACACACAAAATTTTAGAACTAGTAAGTTCAGCAAGGTTACAGGATGCCATATCAATATACAAAAATCAATTTTACTTCTATACAATGGCACTAAACAATTCTAAAAGGAAATAATTAAGAAAATAATTCCATTTACAACAGTATTAGGAAGAAAAGACTTAACAGGAATACGTTTGACAAAACATAAATAAACAGAAATACATCCTGTGTTCATGAACTGGAAGGCTTACTATTGTTACATGATAAGAACTCCCCAAATTGATCAACAAATTCAACACAATCCCTATCAAAACCCTAGCTGGCATTTTTTTTTTTTTTTTTTTGCGGTACGCAGGCCTCTCTCACTGTTGCGGCCTCTCCCATTGCGGAGCACCGGCTCCGGACGCACAGGCTCAGCGGCCACGGCTCATGGGCCCAGCTGCTCTGCAGCATGTGGGACCCTCCCGGACTGGGACACAAACCCGCATCCCCTGCATCGGCAGGCGGACCCCCAACCACTGCGCCACCAGGGAAGCCCCTAGCTGGCATTTTTGTATAAACTGACAAGGTGATTCTAAAAAGCATACTGAAATGCAAGGAATCCAGAATAGCCAAAATAATCCTGAAAAAGAACTAAACTGGAGGATTAGCAATTCCTGATTTCAAAACTTACTATAAAGTATAATAATCAAGCCTAGATGTTAATGTCCTAAGGATAGACATATAGATTAATAGAGTAGAACTGATCCCCAAGATAAACCATTAATCTATTTTTGATAAGAGTACCAAGACAATTCAGTGGGGGAAATCATTGTCTTTTCAACAAACTATGCTAGGACAACTGGATATTTACATGCAAAATAATGAAACTGGGGCTTCCCTGGTGGCGCAGTGGTTGAGGGTCCACTTGCCGATGCAGGGGACACGAGTTCGTGCCCCGGTCTGGGGAGATCCCACATGCCACGGAGCGGCTGGGCCCGTGAGCCATGGCCGCTAAGCCTGCGCGTCCAGAGCCTGTGCTCCGCAATGGGAGAGGCCACAACAGTGAGAGGCCCACGTACCAAAAAAAAAAAAAAATAATAATAATAATAATAATAATGAAACTGGACCTTCACCTCATACCATATAGAATAATTAACTCAAAATGCATCAATGACCTAAATGTAGGAGCTAAAACTATAAGAATCTGAAAGAAAACATACATGTAAATCTTCATGGCCTTAGATTAAGGCAATGATTCCTTAGATTCGACACTAAAACACAAGTAACAAGAGAAAAAAATAGATATAATGAACTTGATTAAAATTTAAAACTTCTGTACTTCAAAGGACACTAAGTGAAGAGAGTCCACAGAATAGGAGTAAATATTTACAAATCACATGTCTGATAAGGGTCTACTGTCCAAGTATATAAAGAACTCTTATAACCCAACAATAAAAAGACAAATGCCCAAATAAAAAAACAGCAAATGATTTGAGTAGACATTTGTCCAAAGAAGATATTACTAATGACCAGTAAGCACATGACAAGTTGATTAACATCATTAGTCTTTAGGGAAATGCAAATCAAAAGCACAATGAGATACCATTTCACACCTTGAAGGAGAATTATAATAAAAAGTGCAGATAACAAGTGCGAGTGAGAATGTGGAGAAATCTGAGTCCTCATACACGGTAGGTGGGAATGTAAAATGGTGCAGCCATTTTGGAAAATAATTCTGAAAACACATTAAAAAATGTAAACACAGAATTACCATATGACCCAGCAAATTCCACCTCTAGGTATATAACTACGAAAACCGAAAACATATGTTCAATCAAAAGTATGTATGGGGCTTCCCTGGTGGCGCAGCGGTTGAGAGTCCGCCTGCCAATGCAGGGGACGCGGGTTCGAGCCCTGGTCCGGGGGGATCCCACATGCCGCGGAGCAACTGGGCCCGTGAGCCACAGCTGCTGAGCCTGAGCGTCTGGAGCCTGTGCTCCGCAACAAGAGAGGCCGCGATGGTGAGAGGCCCGCGCACCGCGATGAAGAGTGGCCCCCGCTCGCCACAACTGGAGAAAGCCCTCGCACAGAAACGAAGACCCAACACAGCCAAAAATAAATAAATAAATAAAGGCAAGAACCATTTCCTTTATATTAAAAAAAAAAAAAAAGTATGTATGAATGTTCACAGCAGCATTATTCACAACAGCCAAAAAGTAGAAACAACCCAAATGAATGTCAACTGGTGAATGTATAAATAAAATGTGGTATATCCATACAATAATTATTCAATCATAGAAAGAAATGAACTGATGCATGTTATAACAAGAATGAACCTCAAAAACATGTTAAATGAAGGCTGCACATAGTGCAATTTCATTTATATGAAATGTTTAAAACAGGCAAATCTACAAAGAGAGAAATCTATTAGATTAGTGGTTGCCAAAGCCTGGAGAAGAGTAAGAGAATGATGAGTGAGTGTTCATCTAGTAATGGGTTTCTTTTTCAGGGTGAAGAAAATGTTCTGGAATCAGACAGCGGTGATGGTTGCAAAACTTTGTTAATGAGTGTACTAAAAACCACTGAATTTTATACTTTAAAAAAGTGAATTTTATTGTATGTGAATTATAACTCAATTTAAAAAAATAGGAAGAAAGGATAAATTAGAAAGTGGAACTTAGAGCCCAGAAGGCAGATTCAAGAGCCATAAAGAATTTTTCCTTAAGATCTAATCGAATAACTTCCAACATTTGCCCAGCTGGATTTCAGGATTGCTATGGAACAGTGACCCCTGTGTGCACCCCATTTTGCCATTTTTGAACAAGAGTGTTTACAGTGGTTATCCTATGCCTATCCTAACATTGTATGTTGGGTGTGTGTGAGCAAGTAATTTGCCTTTTTACTTTTAAAGGTCTACAGATCAAGAGAAACTATATTTGAAGTGCTATACCAAAGGAACTACACTCAAGGAACTTCATTTGTATCTGAAACTGAGTTAGATAACAAGAGTGTGGTCTCTGAGATGATGTTGTAATAAGATAAGACTTTTGGAGGTCTTGGGCAGGGGTGAGTGTATTTTACATATGGGAGAGATGTGAATCACCAGAACCAACTGATTCCAACTTCCTTGTATTCACTCCTTTGTTCAGTATTCTTCCACACTCATAGGTAGCATATAATGCTACTATTTACCTAGAGAGAGAGTTGCTCTTAGGACCAATCTAAGAATATCTGTGTAGGCTGTCTCAATTATGAGACTGTCAAAGTGGATAATATTGGTCACTAATCCAACAAAAATTTTAAAGACCAGGATGATGGTATTTTTCTTATCTTCTCTTTCTCCAAAATCCATTTCCCTTCTCTCCATGTTTGATATGTATTAACAATTAATACTTGTAGCACTTTATTTAACATGAAGACTTCTGACACACATTGGTATCATTTAATGACAAATATCATATTAGTGCAGATAATGATATAACGAAAGGTAAGAAGGAAAGCATAGTTCTACTGAACCACTTATGGTGTACAGTTGTTGCCCTTGCCTCCTATTCTTCCCCAAATATTTTTTTTCTAAAAATTTCAATCTACAGAAAAGTTGAAAGAAGAGTACAATGTACTTCCACAAAATTTTACCTCTATAGATTCAACAACTATTGACATTTTGCGTCATTGGATTTACACATAAACTCACACACACAGGTTATTTATGGGTGAAGCATTTGAAAGTTGCAGATATCATGAAGCTTTAACTCTACTTAAGAAATAAAGAACAAGAACATTATGATACATAACTATAATGCCATCACCCCTTTCAAAAAATTTAACACAAAAAATATAGTCCCCAACTTTCCTCATTATCTCCTTTACAGCTTTTTCCTCCCCAATCTCAGGTTGCAATCTAGGATTACACATTGTATTTTTTTTTAACATCTTTATTGGAGTATAATTGCTTGACAATGATGTGTTAGTTTCTGCTTCATAATAAAGTGAATCAGTTATACATATACATATGTCCCCATATCTCTTCCCTCTGGCGTCTCCCTCCCACACTCCCTATCCCACCCCTCTAGGTGGTCACAAAGCACCGAGCTGATCTCCCTGTGCTATGCAGCTGCTTCCCACTAGCTATCTATTTTACATTTGGTAGTGTATATATGTCCATGCCACTCTCTCACTTTGTCCCAGCTTACCCTTCCCCCTCCCTGTATCCTCAAGTCCATTCTCTAGTAGGTCTGCATCTTTATTCTCGTCTTGCCCCTAGGTTCTTCATGACTTTTTTTTTTTTTTTAGATTCCATATATATGTGTTAGCATACGGTATTTGTTTTTCTCTTTCTGACTTACTTCACTCTGTATGACAGACTCTAGGCCCACCCACCTCATTACAAATAACTCAATTTCGTTTCTTTTTAAGGCTGAGTAATATTCCATTGTATATATGTGCCACATCTTCTTTAGCCATTCATCTGTTGATGGAAACTTAGGTTGTTTCCATGTCCTGGCTATTGTAAATAGAGCTGCAATGAACATTTCGGTACATGACTCTTTTTGAATTATGGTTTTCTCAGGGTATATGCCCAGTAGTGGGATTCCTGGGTCATATGGTAGTTCTATTTGTAGTTTTTTAAGGAACCTCCATACTATTCTCCATAGTGGCTGTATCAATTTACATTCCCACCAACAGTGCAAGAGGATTCCCTTTTCTCCACACCCTCTCCAGCATTAATTGTTTGTAGATTTTTTGATGGCCATTCTGACCAGTGTGAGATGATATCTCATTGTAGTTTTGATTTGCATTTCTCTAGTGATTAGTGATGTTGAGCATTCTTTCATGTGTTTGTTGGCAATCTGTATATCTTCTTTGGAGAAATGTCTATTTAGGTCTTCTGTCCATTTTTGGATTGGGTTGTTTGTTTTTTGATATTGAGCTGCATGAGCGGCTTGTAAATTTTGGAGATTAATCCTTTGTCAGTTGCTCCATTTGCAAATATTTTCTCCCATTCTGAGGGTTGTCTTTTCATCTTGTTTATGGTTTCCTTTGCTGTGCAAAAACTTTTAAGTTTCATTAGGTCCCATTTGTTTATTTTTGTTTTTATTTCCATTTCTCTAGGAGGTGGGTCAAAAAGGATCTTGGTGTGATTTATGTCATGGAGTGTTCTGCCTATGTTTTCCTCTAAGAGTTTGATAGTGTCTGGCCTTACATCTAGGTCTTTAATCCATTTTGAGTTTCTTTTTGTGTATGGTGTTAGGGAGTGTTCTAATTTCATTCTTTTACATTTAGTTGTCCAGTTTTCCTACCACCACTGTTCTCACACACTCGTACCACATTTCTATGCAGGTTCTTGTAAGTAACTCTCGATGTTACATCAAACATTATAATGGCACACTGAGCTTGGATATAATAGCCATCTCTCAGTCCACCAAATTTCTCCTGACCAGCTGTATCCCATACATTGAACTGAATAGGTCCTTTGCTGGTATGGAACACAAGGGGATGGACCTCAACACCCAAGGTAGCTACATACTTCTTCTCAAATTCACCAGTCGGATGACGTTTCACAAATGTAGTTTTACCAGTACCACCATCACCAACCAATACAAGTTTGAACTGAACTTGGGGTTCTCCTTGGGCAGCCATTGTTATGTTACTCCTCCCGGCTGCCTCCCGCTGTCGCCACTGGGACGTCCCGATCCCCGGCCCCGCAACCCCTGCCCTGGCCCCCTTCTTACTTATTTTAGATCCACTTTACCGATCTAGGACTGAAAGTAACATGTTAATACACCTGAGGTGTTTGTCCTTTACTCTGAATTCTCTCAAGTTTCTGCTTTATGAAGTTCACTGCTATATTATTTGACACAGATATTAATAAATACTATTTATGAGTTAAGGCCCTTAACAAAGTTTTTTGTCCTCAAGACAACCAATGTAATTTGGTATGCAAGAGAAATATTTTGAGTACTTCACATTTAATTGTACAGAATATTTTTAAAAATGTCTAACCCAAGGGTTAAAATTTCATAAATTAAAACAATTTTATTCCTTCATCAGGGGCATTCTTAAGTGTAATAGCCCTTTTTTTTACTACAATGTGTGCGGTGCTGAAGAACACAAGGACTACTAGGTAGAGTTTAGTGCCACTGGTTTGACTCATGCTGGGGTACCAGTAATTTTAACCAACATTGCTCTTGCACCATCAGTTTTAAGGTCAACACAGCAAAAGTGGCAAATAACATCTTAGAATCATATTTTATAAAGTTTTGACCTTGCAGATTCCTTCAATGATTCTTAGAGACCCAAGAGTTCCATGTATCACTCTTGGAGAACCACCAAACTTAGTATATTTTTAACCCATAATAAATAGTACACTGGAAGGCAATATAGAAGAATGGTTGGAAATACATCATTGTAATCAGATACACCTGGAATCAAATTTCAGCTCTGCTGATTACAGGCTGTATAACGTTGTGTAAGTTACTTTATAAGCCATAATCTCTTTATCTGTAAAGCAGTTTTACTAATAGTGTCTAAAGGAGTTGCTTCAAGGATTAAATGAACTAATGTATAGAGAGTGCTTACCCAGTGCTTATCACATAGTCCTCAAAAAGAAGTAACCTAATTACATAATTTTTATATAATGCAACTATTTTCTAACAATCCCTATCAGGAGAAAAAAATTAAAGACAATAATTTGGGAAATCTCCCTAGACCAAAAACTTTAAAAATGAGCAAAATACTTGAAGCATTAAATTCCTAGAATTTTAGGATGTAAAATTTCAGATACCAGCAAATTTTGACATTTTCACTTTAATAGCCTTTTTAAAAAAATTGTTTTAACTTTATCTTTTCTATTTTATCTTTGCATATTATTTCACCAGTTTTGTTGATATCTTGTCTGCCTTTCTCCTAATTATTTAGGGTTACTTTATTTTATTTTGTATTTTATTTATTTATTTTTGGCTGCGTTGGGTCTTCATTGCTGCGCGTGGGCTTTCTCTAGTTGCAGTGAGCAGGCGTTACTCTTTGTTGCGGTGCGCAGGCTTCTTATTGTGGTGGCTTCTCTTGTTGTGGAGCACAGGTTCTAGGTGCGCAAGCTTCAGTAGTTGCAGCTCACGGGCTCAGTAGTTGTGGTTTGCAGGCTCTAGAGCGCAGGCTCAGTAGTTGTGGCACATGGGCTTAGTTACTCCGCAGCATGTGGGATCTTTCCAGACCAGGGCTCGAACCTGTGTCCCCTGCAATGGCAGGCGGATTCTTAACCACTGCACCACCAAGGAAGTCCCTTAGCGTTACTTAAAAAAAAAAAAAAACTCCTTCACTTAGATGCTCCGCTGACTTACTAAATTTCCAATCTTTTGCTTAATATAAAAATTTAAGGCTATAAATCTCCTTCTATCAAATCCTATAAGTCTTATAAGCTTTAAAATATATTTTTAATATTATTTAGTGCCAAATATATTCTGATAGCCATTAGGATTCCTTCTTTATCCCATAAATTACTTAGAAATATAATATTTCCATATGCACAAACTTATTCCATGAAAGTTGTCTTTTTTGTTACTGACTGCCATCTTAACTGAACTGTATCAAGAAATATGGTCTGTGTGATATCAGTTTTTACATGTTGATAACTTCTTAATGGCACAAAATGCAGTCAGTTTTTATAAAATTTTGAGTATACTTGAAAAAATGTTTACAAGGTTTCAAAATTTGCAATGATTGGGTTTGGGGCTCCATGTATGTCCATAAACTCAAACTTATTAAAACTATGTTGTTCAAATCTTCTTTCTTCTCATTAACATTAGGTCTGTTGGACTTAACAAGATCTTAAACTCCCTATGATGTTCTCCTTGTACTTTTGATAATTTTTGCATCATATTTTCAGGCTGTGTTATTCTGACACACATATTCACAACTGTCATGGTTTTCTGGTGAAACAGTACCTTTTATCATGATATAAAAATCCAATTAATTTTTAATATTTCTGTCTTCATAAGTCATTATGCTTGATGTTATACATTGTTATGCATATTTGGTCAGGCTTTTACTAGTGTGTATTTTTTTCCAGCCTTTCACATTTTCAAGGAGTCTTTTATAAAGAACATATAGGTGGATTTGAATTTTTAATCTATCTAATAATCGATGTCTTAATTGGAGAACTCATACTACATCTATTTAAATAACTAATATTTCTATTTATTCCTATTTTTTGCTTTTATAGGTCCCAATTTTTCTTTTGAAAAAAATTTTCCATGTATTTTCCCTCTTCTACTGGTTTGAAACTAGTATCTCTAGAGCTATTCTTTCATTACTTAGCCCCCAAAATTTCAGATGTGTTATTTTTCCTTGTCAAGGAAAGTCTGAAGTTAATAAATATATTTGCTCTATTAAAAAGGGCTGTACAATGCTTTAATTCCACTCATACCACTCTAGGCTTACATGCTCTTGTTTTCAGGTATTAACAGGATTTATTAATCCCACAAGTAGCTATTATTTTTATTATCTTAGGCAATCAGTTTTTCTTTAGATTTACTTCAATGTTTACCAGTTCGTACTTTCATTCCTCCTTGCATTTCAGACTTTTTTTTCAAGATTGTTTTATTTCTTCCTCAAGTATAACCCTCAGAGGGTTTTTTGTTTTTGTTTTAAGTCTATTGGAGGTAAAGTTTCTGGTTTTTTCTTTCTTTCTTTTTTTTTTTTTTTGCGGTACATAGGCCTCTCACTGTTGTGGCCTCTCCCGTTGTCCCCTGCATTGGCAGGTGGACTCTCAACCACTGAGCCACCAGGGAAGCCCCTGTTTTCCGTTTTTTTAACCTGCAAAAAAATTTGTTTCTTGAAAGAGCTTTTACCAGATCCTAAGTTGATAGTCACTTTCTTTTGTAGGAGTCCATTTCTGCTTAGAAAGCAGCTGTCAGTCTTATTCAACTGTAAGTAATCAGTCCCGTACTTCTGGCTGTTATCAACATTTTCTCTTGCTCTGCAGTCTTCAACTAAGTCTGATGTGAATTTATTTTCACTCATCCTGTTAGGTAACACTAGGATCCCTGAATATGATTCATGTCTTTCATAAATTCTAGAAAATTCTCTGGTAGTATCTCTTTAAATATTGCCTCTCTTAAATTCTATTTAGAATCCTCACCTTAAATTCTGATTAGACACACAATACCTCATTTCACTATATTTTTCATGTCTCTTAGCATCTTTCAAATTTTTCATTTTGTTGCTGCATTTTTTGTGACTTCTTCAACCTTTCCAATTATCAATGACCCTCCCAAATGTAACTGGTTGTTTAAAACTTTCATTATGTTTTAAAATTTCATTATTATATTTTTCATTTTTAGACATTCTATTTGGTTATTTTTTATACATGTTGGGTAGTTTATGATAGTCTCTAGCTTTTACTCATGCTTTTAATTTTAAACTTCCTATTTCTTTAAATAGATTAAAACATACCCTTTTTATATTCTTATCTTTTAATTACAAAATCCAGTCTTTGAAGGTTGGTTCTGGTTCTTTATTATTTCTGCCAACAATTATAAACTGTTTGCTTATGTGTTTTATGATTTATTTTATTTTGGGGGGAATGAATTCATTTTTTAAAGAACTTTATATTTGGGACTATTTTGAAAACAAAGATGATTAAAAAAGTTTTTTTTATTGTGGTAAAATACACATAAAATTTACCATCTTAACCATTTTAAGTGTATAGTTTAGTTCAGTGGTATTATATACATTTATAATGTTGTGCAACCTTCAGCACTATCCATCTCCATAATTTTTCATCTTACAAAACTGAAACTATACCCATTAAACAATAATCTCTCATCCCCCTCCACTCACAGCAACTGCAATTCTACTTTCTGTCTCTATGATTTTGACTACTCCAACTACCTCATATATAAGTGGAATCACACAGTATTTGTCATTTTGTGACTGGTTTATTTCACTCAGTGTAATATCCTCAAGGTTCCACCACGTTGAAGCATATGTCAGAATTTGCTCCCTTTTAAGGGTGACTAATATTCCATTGTATATATACACTACATTTTGCTTATCCATTCTTCTGTCCATGGACAACTGGGTTGCTTCCAATGCAAGATGATTTTAAATTAAATTCTAGATTTTTGAATTAGTTTGAACTCAGAGATTCTTAAACCCTGTGGCAATTAGTCAATGGCTAAAAATTACCAGGGGAGATTTTCTCCTTTTAGATACAGATATATATTCTTGCTCTCTATTTTAAGTTTTGATTTTTAATCTACGATTTTTCATTGTTTCTTTAATGAGAGCTTCATATTTCTAATCGTCTATATTTCCAGAATCAAGAAACCAAATCTTCCTTGATTATAAAATTCCTTGTCATTTCAAAAATAAATACTTCTTTAACAATTCATTTAAAAAACAAATTATTCATATGCCTTACGTTTAAAGGATATAATTCATGTAAACATACAGAATTATCTCTTTAGACAGTTTAAATATACTAAGTTGATTTATGTTATCTACCTTTAATAACCTTTGAAGCTTAATGATGTAGTGAGGCATTTAAACTTCCTAGGGGAACATTCTGAGCAGCTCTAACCCTGTGGAAAAATTTTAAGTCTAAATGTAGAATAATAAGCAAAAGAGCAAATGATTTTTCAATGTTGTCATATCTCATGAAAATTCCTGAAGATTTAGTGTTGAATTCTCATAGGAAAGGGTAGAGTTGGTTAAATCCCCACAGTAAAACACTCCTTGGGGCAGAGTTACTCATCATGACAAAAAGCAACTCTTTGCTATCTTTTTGATATGCCTTTACGTTTCAACATTAAGTAAGATCTGAAAAGCCTATGGGAACCATAAAGTAAAAATCAGATTAAGGGAAAAAAATCTATGATATGCTTTCAGAATCTTTCCTTCCTTAATAAAACTAAAAAGCAGATGATATTAGAGAACTTTCAGAATAAAGAATCCAGTATATATAGTCTATGCCTTCTTAAAAACTAAGATCACCTGGTTCTTTGAAAATGTCATTAAAATTGATAACCTCTAACCAGAATGCCAAGAAAGAGTGGCAAGACACAAGTTACAAACACAGAAATGAAAAAAAAAGCCATCACAATTGATCTCATGAATATTAAAAGAATGATAAATAAACATTATGAACAACTTCATACCCACAAATATGATAACTTACACGAAACAGACCAATTATTTGAAAGACACAATCTGGCAAAACACACACAAAGAAATACATAACATGGGTAAGCTCATATCTGTTAAAACTGAATGAATAATCACCTTTCAAAGCAGAAAGCACCAACCCAGATGGTTTCACTGGTGAATTCTACCAAGTATTAGGGAAGAAATTACACCAATACCCTACCATCTCTTCCAGATAATAGAAGAGGTGGGAGTACTTACCAATTCATTCTAAGGTCAGCATTATAGTAATACAAAAGAAAGATAAAGACAAAACTACAAAGCAATATCTCTCATGAAAATAAATTTAAAAATCTTGCTAAATACTAGCAAATCAAATCCAACAATGTACAAATGGAATTATACACAATGACCAAGTGGAATTTATTTCAGGTATACAAAGCAGATTCAACATTTGAAAACCAATTAATGTAATTGAGCACATCAACAGGCTAAGAAGAAAAATCATATGATCACCTCAACTGATGCAGAAAAAGCACCTGACAAAACCTAATACTCATTCATAATAAAAACTCAGCAAACCAGGAACAGAGGAGAACTTCTTCAACTTGATAAATAACATCTACAAAAACCTACAACATCATACTCAATGGTGAAAAACTAGATATTTTCCCCCTAACATCATGAACAAGGTAAGGATGTCCCATCTTATCACACCTATTCAGCATCATAATGGAAGCTCTAGGTAACATAATAAAAAGCTCTAGGTAACAAGAAAAAACAACAAGAAGTACACATTCGGGGAATAAAGAAATAAAACTGTCTTTGTTCACAGATAACATGATTGTCTATATGAAAGACTCAACAAAAAAATTCCTGGATATGAATACAGTGAGAAGTTTGACAAAGAGTTGCAAGATATAAAGAACCAAACAGAGATGAAGAATATAATTTAACTGAAATGAAAATTACACTACTAGAAGAAATCAACAGTACATTAATGATACAAAGAGACAGATTAGTGAGCTGGAAGACAAAAGCAGTGGAAATCACTGAAGCTGAACAGAAAAAAGAAAAGAAATGAGAGCAGTTTAAAAGACCCCTGGGACAACATCAAGCAAACGTACAGTCCCACTAGAGGAGTCCCAGAGGAGATGAGAGAGAAAAAGGGGCAGAAGACATAATAGCTAAAAAATTAATTAATATGGGAAAGGTCCAAGAAGTACAGAGAGTCCCATACAGGATCAACCCAAAGAAGACCACACCAAGACACATTGTAATTATAATGGCAAAAATTAAAAATAAAGAGAATATTAAAAGCAGCAAGGGAAAATCAACAAATTACATAAGGGAACATTCATTCAGCTACCAGCTGACTTTTCAGCAGAAACTCTGCAGGCCAGAAGGGAGTGGCATGATATATTTGGAGTAATGAAAGGGAAAAACCTACAACCAAGAATACTCTACACAGCAAGGCTTTCATTCAGATTTGATGGAGAGATTAAAAGTTTTAGAGATAAACAAAAGCTAAGAGCTCAGCTTCACCAAATCAGCTTTATAAGAAATGTTAAAGGCACTTGTCTAAGTGAAAAAGAGGCCACAACTGGAAACATGAAAATTATGAAAGGAAAATCTCACTAGTAAAGGCAAATATACAGTAGAAGTAGTAAATCAGCCATGTACAAAGCTAGTAGGAAGGTTAAAAGACAAAAGTAGTAAAATCATCTATATCCTTAATTAGTAATTAAGGGTACACAAACAGAAAGATGTAAAATATGATTCAAAAACTAACCATGGGGGGAGGGGAGTAAAAATACTGGGGTATTAAAAATGAGTTTGAAATGAAGAGATCAGCAACTTAAAATAAATAACACACACACACACACACACACACACACACACACACACACCCCTACCTCATGGTAATCACAAATCAAAATAGATACACAGACAAAAAAGAGAAAGGAATCCAAACATAACACTAAAGACAGTCATCACATCACAAAGAAGAGAAAAAAAGGAACAAAAAAGAACTATAAAACCAACCCCAAAACAGCTAACAAAATGGCAATAAATACATACTTATCAATAATTACTTGACACACTGACTGAAAGTGAGAGGATGGAAAAAGGTATTCCATGAAAATAGAAATCAAAAGAAAGCTGGAGCAGCAATACTTGTATCAGACAAAATAGATTTTTAAAACAAAGACTGTAGCAAGATACAAAGAAGGACATCACACAATAATCAATGGATCAATCCAAGGAAATATAACAATTATAAACATACATGCACCCAACAGAGGAACAACTAAATACATAAAGCAAATATTAACAGTCCTAAAGGGAGAAATTGACAGTAACACAATAACAGTAGGAACTTTAACACCCCACTTACATCAACAGACAGATCATCCAGACAGAGAATCAACAAGGAAACTGGCCTTAAATTACACATTAGATCAAGTGAACTTAATAGATATATACAGAACATCCCATCCAAAAGCAACAATATATACTCTTTTCAAGTACACATGGCACATTCTGCAGGATAGATCACATGCTAGGCCACAAAACAAACCTTGGTAAACATAAGAAAACTGGTATCATATCAAACATCTTTTCCAACCACAATGCTATGACACTAGAAATCAACTACAAGAAAAAAAACTGCGAGAAACACAAACATGTGGAAGCTAAACAATGTGCTAGTAAACAACCAATGAATCACCAAAGAAATCAAAGAACAACAAAAAAATACATAGAGACAAATGAAAACGAAAACACAATGATCCAAAATCTATGGGATGCAGCAAAAGCAATTCTAAGAGGGAAGTAAGTGATACAAGTGTAACTCAGGAACCAAGAAAAAAGAATCTCAAATAACAACCTAACCTCACATCTAAAGGAACCAGAAAAAGGAGAACAAACAAGTCCTATAAACAGAAGACAAGAAATCATAAAGATGAGAGCAGAAATAAATGAAATAGAAGCTTAAAAAGCAATAGAAAAGATCAATGAAAATAAGAGCAGGTTCTTTGAAAAAATAAACAAAATTGATAAACCTTTACTCAGACACATAAGAAAAAAAGAGAGCAGGCCCAGATCAATAAAATCAGAACTGAAAAAGGAGAAGTAACAACCAACACCACAGAAGTACAAAGGATCATAACAGATGAAAAACTATATGCCAGTAAAATGGACAACCTAGAAGAAATGGACAAACTCATAGAAATGTATACTCTCCCTATACTGAACCAGGAAGAAACAGAAAATATGAACAGACCAGTAATGAAATTGGATCAGTAATAAAAAAAAAAACTTCCAACAATGCTGTTCATAGCAGCAACAATGCTGTTTAATAGCCAAGATCTGGAAGTCACCCAAGTGTCCACCAACAGATGAGTGGATAAATAAGATGTGGTGTATATATATATATATATATATATATATATATATATATATATATACACACAATGGAATACATTCAGTCATAAAAGAAGAATGAGATTTTGCTACTTCCAACAATGTGGATGGACCTGGAAGGTATTATGCTTAGCGAAATGAGACAGAGAAAGAGAAATACTGTATGCTATTACTTATATGTCAAATCTTAAAAATAAAACAAATGAATGAATATAACAAATCAGAAACAGACTCACAAATATAGAGAACAAACTAGTGATTATTAATGGGGAGAGGGAAGGGGGTGGGGCAGGGTAGGGATTAAGAGGTACAAACTACTATGTATGAAATAAATAAGCTACAATGATATATTGTTCAATGTAGGGAATATAGCCAATATGTTTTAAGTTGAAATGGAGTCTAATCTATAAAAATTTTGCATCATTATGTTGTATAACTGAAACTAATACAGTATTATAGATCAACTACACCTCAATAAAAATAAAAGAAAAAAGTCTATTAGGGTGAACATAAGATTATTCTCATTTTAACTTATTGATTTGAGGAATCAAGGCAATAATAAGGTTACTAGGTCATGGATTATTATTTAGATTATTATTCTTTCAGTATACTTTTGGATTCAAGAGATTAATACAGCATTTAGAACTGTTGTCTATATATTCATTAGAGGATGATAATTTTTCAGATTTTGAACCAGTTACTTTTATTCTGAAAATGCACTGACAATGTTCATATTATTCTGTACTCTTAAAAAAAAAATTACATATAACATTGTTTGGAAAAATTAAAAAAAAAAATCCTGGAACTAATAATAGCAAGGTTGCAGGATACAAGGTGAATATACAAAAGTCAATTATCTTCCTATACACCACCAATGAACAAGTGGAATTTGAAACATAATGCAATTTACATTAGCACCCTTTTAATGAAGTACTTAGGTATAAAGCTAAGAAAATATATACAAGATCTATATAAGGAAAACCACAAACAGATGAAAGAAATCAAAGAACTGAATAAATGGAGAGACATCCTATGTTCACAGATAGAAACTCAATATTGTTAAGATGTCAGTTCTTCCCAACTTTATAGTTTCAATGTAATCCTAATCCAAATCCCACAATACTTTGTGGGTATTGACAAACTGATTCTTAAGTTTATATAGAAAGGCTAAGGACACAGACACAATAGCAAAAAAGAGCCATATTGGAGAACTGATACTACCAACCTCAAGACTTATTATAAAGCTACAGTAATCAAGACAGTATGATAATGAGCTCAAACAGACAAACAGATCAGTGAAACAGAACAGAGCACCCAGAAATAGACCCACACAAACAAGAGTCAACTGATCTTTGATAAAGGAGCAAAAGTAATCAAATGGAGAAAGGACTGTCTCCAAGAAATGATGGTGGAACAACCAAACAACCAATGCAAAGAAAGAACCTAGACAAAGACCTTGTATTTTTCACAAAAATGAACTCAAAATAGGTCATACACCTAAATGTAAAACACAAAACTATAAAACCACAAGAAGACAACACAGGAAAAACTCTTGGTGTCTTTGGGTTTGGCAGACTTTTTAGATAAAACAACAAAAGCATGATGCATGAAAAAATTTGATAATGTAGACTTTTAAAATTAAAAGTTTTTAATCTGTGAAAGATTCAACTTAAGAGAATGGAAAGACAAGCCATAGACTGAGAGAAAATATTTACAAAACACTTACCTGATAAAGGGCTTTTATGTCCAAAATATATAAACTCAACAATGAGAAAATGAAACACTGATTAAAAAATGGGCAAAAGATCTGAACAGATTATCTCACCCACGAAGATACGCAGATAGCAAATAAGTATATAAAAACAACTGTAAATTAAAGAACTGTAAATTAAAACAATAAAAAGATACCACCACACACCTATGAGAATGTCTAAAATCCAAAACACTGACAACAGCAAATGCTGGTGAGGATGTGGAGCAAAAGGAATTCTCATTCATTCCAGATGGAAATGCAAATTGGTACAGCCACACTGGAAGATAGTTTGGCAGTTTCTTAACAAAGCTAAAGTCTTACCATAGGATCCAGGAATTGCACTCCTAGGTATTTACCCAAATGAGCTGAAAACTTATGTCTGCATATAAACTAGTGAATGTTTATAGCAGGTTTATTTATAATTGCTAAAAATTGGAAGCAAACAAAATGTCCTTCAACAGGTTAATAGATAAACAAAACTGTGGTATATCCACAGCATGGAACATCATTCAGTAATAAAAAGAAATGAGCTATCTACCAAGCTACAAAAAGACAAAGAGGAACTTTAAATGCACATTACTAAGTGAAAGAAGCCAATCTAAAAAGGCTATATACTGTATGATTCCAACTATATGACATTCGGGAAAAGGCAAAACTATGGAGACAGTGTTTGACACAAGTTGGGGCAAGGGGTAGAAGGATGAATAAGTGGAGTACAGGGGATTTTCACAGTAGTGAAACTACTGTGTATAACACTGTAATGGTGGATACATGAAACTGTACATTTATTAAAACCCACACGACTGTACAGCATACAAAAAGTGAACCTAATGTAAACTATGGGCCTTATTTAATAATAATTTGTCAACACTGATTCATCAATTGTAACAAATGTACAACCAGCAATGAAGGATGCTGATAATAGGAGAAACTGAGTGGGGAAAGTATATGGGAACACTCTGTACTTTCTGTTCAACTTTTCTGTAAACCCAAAACTGCTCTAAAAAATGAAGTTTTATTAATTTACCAAACAAAACAAAAAATTGGATTAAGTAAAAAAATCCATTTGATTTCACGTACTTTTCTTCCTGTAAAAAAAACTATTCAGTAGGTGGCACCAGAGACCCTTTAGAATAAGGAATTACAGCCGTACTATTCATAATGCTTAGTTTTGATGCTGATACATGCGTTGAGATTGTATTTATTCACTAATGAATAATATGATTGATGCTCTTGAAAAAGTGTGTTATAGACAACTAAATTTAGATGCAAATTTTATTATTCCATAAGTAGGTAAATAATCATGATAATCTAGGAATGCAGATCTGATGAATTATGGAACAACAGTAATCTTACACTATGGGTAAATAAAAAAGGTGCTATATTAAGCCATTTAAAAAACAAATTCCAACTCACATTTTGACAACTACATAGCACATCCATTTGACACTTCTTGACTACTAGTGAGCAAGTATCTCATTAATAAATTGTTTGTCTCCACAGACTAAAAGCAGTCACTAAATGTGGCATCAAGGCATTTTAAAATTCATTTTCTCTTCAAGCCGGGACAGAAAAAGTATTATGCCTTTCTAAAATGCAGACGATGAAACATGTTAACTACCCACCGAGCAACTATTGCCTGTCCACCCACTGGGATTCAATCTAACATACTCAATACACAGTTTTACAGAGAACAAATGAAGTAGCCCTGACTTATAAAAAATAATCTCTTCCCCATCTTCTTATTTATATCACTTTAAAGTGATCTTATTCAGGTGCTCAGGAATTATGTATTTTACCCATTAATGGAGACCGAATACCATATACTGCCACTTTGGTGGAGATAGGAGAGAAGGGGTAGAAGAAAGGAGGGAATCAAAGAGGTATCTGGAGAGAAGAGTAAAACATATTCTTATTTTTCCAAATTTAGAACTCAATTCTCAAAAACAAATGATCAACAAGGCAGCATGTGGCTGAAATATAAAAACAAGTATATTAACCTTTAATTATCATTATAGAGTTCTGTACAACAGAGAATTGTTATTTAACATTTATTTCCAATAAAAAATACTATTCAGTGCCCTAAAACAAATTAATCCAAATTTTAGAACACAGTTTAGCTGTAGTTGCAGAACAACAGAAATGGAGTAGAATTAAGTCTAGGAACACAGTAATTGAAAACGAATCTTGGAAGTGAATCCTCTGAAAGTCTACTACACGTGACTAGGTAATACAAAAACATGGCCACTGATGGATCTCTGATTTGTCCACAAATACATGTATTAATCTTAATTTGTAAGAGTAAACTATGGTCACTTACACCTTGGGAAACACTGGATGATATATAGCCCAGTGATTTCCAATCTTTCATAATTTAATTCCCTATTTACTTTAATTAAAAGACATGCCAATAAGAGGTAAGTTGTTTTGTCTGGCAAATTTTATGAAGAAAAAGTAATATCAATTTGAACCAAATATAAAGAAAATTTTTTTTGTTTGGTTTACAGTCTTATCGCAAGTAAATATTTGACGTTTCTCTGGCTTTTTAAAATGTCAAAAATAGCTTCTGTACTTTTTACCAACTTTGAGGACTACTAGACTTCAGGATCTACCACCTGAGACAAAATCTAATCCAATCTCACAATTTTACAGAAAAGGTAGCAAAAATTTTACATTATTTTGTAATCTTTCATAATTCATTACATAAATTTTATAATAGCTCATAATTTACATATAGGGTTAAGAATTTATAAAATGACACATACTGTATGCCCTTTTAATCCCCCTGAACAAGTTAGGGTATTCATCCTCCTTTTACACTGGGTCTCCATTCCCTGCACCTATTCCTCAGTGCCAAACTAACATTGTTCTGGGATAACATTCTAATCATTCTAAAGTTTTCAGACAAATTTTGCCAACACTCTATTGCAACTGTTTCTAGCATGCTATAATACATCGCCACTGCTAGATATATTTCAACAAAACAAGCTCTAGCATCCATACTCTACAAACAATTGGGAAAAAATTTTTAAAATAGGGGTCTATTATTAAAGAAATGTTGGGACTTCCCTGGTGGTCCAGTGGGTAAGACTCCACGCTCTCAATGCAGGGGGCCCGGGTTCGATCTCTGGTCTGGGAACTAGATCCTGCATGCATGCCGCAACTAAGAGTTCGCATGCCACAACTAAGAAGTCCACATGCTGGAACGAAGATCCCACATGCCACAACAAAGACCCAGCCAATAAATAAATAAATATTTAAAAATAAACAAATAAATGTTATCTTCTGCAATCACTGAACTATATTACCAGGAAAAGAAAATTCCTCAATATAAAGAGTAGTATTAATATATCTAACTTTTTAAAGCATTTGTAAGAAAAGAATGTAAGAAGAACATGGGCTAACTGAATCTCTCAAATTAAAAAAACACCTGATTTTCATTAATAATTTCATCCTTCCTTTACTGAAAATTTCTTGTGATAGAGGCAATAAATGGAGAACCTTACAGACCTGGATTTCTTCTCCTTTTCCTCATCATTCTCTAGAGAAAGATATGAGCAAGTATGACACTTAGCACACCAGAGGCCAAATGGCAGCACACTCTCCTGCCTCCACAATTAAGAGGTACAGCTAAACCATATAAAAAGAAAATTCCTAAGTCATTATATTAACTATCAATTTATCAATTGATAAGACTAGTTACATTTTTCTCAAAAAGAGGAACTAAACCGTGTAGAAGTGGAACAAAGTCTGCTCTGTCTAGTTTTATCTAGCATATAAGCAGCCGGGAGAGTCATTTGACCTGGGCCTCACATTTGCAAATTTGCTACATATTTATGATTTTAGTATCATCTTCAAGTGAGGTTATATACTTATATGTGGCATGACTAAAAAAAAAAAAAAAAAAGGCCTACAACTTCAAATTTCCATCCCTCTACTGGACTTCCTGGATATTACAAATTAATACCTTTTGTAGATCTAATAATGATCGTGTAAATACAATTTTATTTCATGTTTTAAATGTGTTTAAAGCTTAATCTGTTAGGCAAAACATTTAAAATATACAACAGTTTGTAAAGCCCACTTCAAAAAGGTAAGGTTGCCAAGCCTCTTTCAAGTTTTCAGAGATCCCCTTTTAATATTTGTAGTTTTCTTTACCTTGGCTTAGTTTCATCTTATGTGTCTAGTTAACTTAGCTACCACATGGAGGATATCAAAACTATGTCTTCTACCTCACAAGGCTGAACAAATTAGGAGGTATAAAGGCACTTCAACAAGGTTAAAGCCCTATTCAACAAACACAAAACATTACTAATCATCTTATAAAAGACTTGTATCCAGAATTTATAAAGAATACATAAATCAACAGTAGAAAGCAAACAACCCTACTAAAAATGGGCAAACGAATTGAACAGATCTCTAAAAAAGAAGATCTACAAACTGCCTATAAGAACTTGAAAAAGCACTCAACATTATTAGTTATGAGGAAAATACAATTTAAAGCAAAATGAGATACCATTTCACACCTACCAGAATAGCCAGTAACAAAGATGGGTAACAGTAGTTACTGACAGGGATCTGGAGCAACTAGAACTCTCATGCATTTCTAATGAGTAAAATGATAAATTTGGGAGAATTATCTGTCAGTTTCTAATATATTTTAAATATACATTGATGCTATGACCCAGCAATTCTACTCTTACGGATTTTCCCAAGAGAAATGAAACAGGTGTCCAAAAGGCATAAGAATGTTCATAGCAGCCTTATTAATAATCCCTAGTGACTTATTAATAATCGCTTTCAGAGGACGTTGTAAGAAAGAACAAAGAATCAAAAGTGATTCTTGTATTTTAATACTGAGTGAGTGGGAAGGTGTCAATGGCACTAATTAATGGGGGACATAAGAAAATGAACAGGCTTAAAAAGGAAAATAAGTTTAGATTCACTGAGCTTAAAATTCTTCCATAATATATATGTGGAGATGTCTAGAAAACAGCATGGAACTTGGAGACTGTGGCTAATCAAAACAGAGGTTAAGAGTGGAAGCCAGGAGAGTGGATGAGGTTTTTTTGGGGGGGCACAGTCAGGGAAATACATGTATGTATAGAAATATACATATGAATGTATATATAACTCTAAGGACACAGTCCTTAAGGTATAACATTCTGGGGACAGCATGAAGATCAAATAGTAAAGGAGGCAGACAGGATTCTTAACCCTTTTTGTGGAAGAATTCCTTTGGCAGTGTGGTGAAGACTATGGTGGTCTCCTTCTCAGAACCATGTTTTAAATGCACAAATTTGTAGGATTACAAAAGAAACCAACTATACTGAAATACAATTTTAAAAAATTTTAAGTTAAGATACAGTAATATATTACCTTTTCTTAATGCATATATTATAATGCATAATATAAGATCTAGTAGTAAGTCTAATATCTACTATAATTTCAAAGTAGTCAGAATATAAACAATAATTATGTGTGATATGAAAATATCTATGATTTTTATTGCTAGAACAGGTATTATTAATACTACTGTTGTTTGTTATCAGCATTTATATTTGAAGGAAATGTTAAACTTCAGCTAGGGGTTAGTGAAAATAAAGATGTCATTTTTTTCCCCCCATTCAAGTTCATGAACCCATGAAATCCTGTCCATGAACTTTTTGGGGAATATCCCTGGTTAAGAACACTTGAACTAGAAAGTAAAATTAAAGAGACATAAAAACTTGATAAAACAATATCATGGAAACTACAGCAGCAAAATAGCATATGTTAATTTTAAACTGCAATGATAAAATACTATATCCCCTGCTTCATTTCTTACAATTGTCAAGTAGAACAAGATACAAAGGCCAGAGAACAGCATGTTAAGCAAAGTAAGGTGGAAAAGATTCAGAGGTTTCTGAATATTTTCAGAGAAAGAAAAGAAATCACAACTGTATTTAAACTAATTTTTAAAAATTTATCCCCATTAGGAATCACTTGATAACCACTATAACCACAGACTGCCAATACAATGATCATTCTATGTCTCATACATTCCACTCCCAACCTGCTTCATCCAGCCTCTGCTTCTTATACGATCTACTGATACACTCTGCCATGCAAGCCAGGGTCAGAACAGATGAATAATGATGGCACAAGTCCTTCAGTTGGCCTAACTGCTACCCTAGAGATACAAAACAATTCATTATACTGAACAGGAGGGGTAAACCATTTTCCTCTTAGAGAGACGCAGTCAGGCAAGTTACGCTAGATACATTATCTCAATGCTTATGTCTCTCTACACAATAGTCTGTGTTGTAGTGAAAATCTGACCAGAAATTATTTGGAATGCTGAGTCATCTCCCATGACAAACTATCTTTTTTTCTGCCTCCTCAGCAGCTATGGCACTTGCTATTAAGTACTATCAATCTCTGACCCAACAAAGTAGTTGTTTAGACAATGCCTTATTCCTATCAAAGTCACCGTCAACAGAGCTTAGAAGTTACTGTCCAGAGGCTATTATTACAGGGGAATTATGGCTGAGTGTGCCACAGTGTTTGTAGAACATATCCACTTGTAGATATACTACCCACTATAACCAATGTGGCACTCAGAGAGATACGAACATCTCCAGAGAAGCTTTTAGGTCTGCTAAAGCTAGGGCATTCCTGAGAACAAACAGAAAACAAAATAAAGGTGTTAAAAACCAGACTCCCTACCAAAGAAAATCTAATACTTTAATTTAACAATATAGCAAAGCCCAAATAAGGCTGTAAAAATTCTATTCTAAATGAGTTAAGTTTGATAAGGACTACAGTAGGATCAAGATCATGGAGAATATCTTCAGTAACAGGCAGAAAGGAAAACTGAAGAATGAGGGCTTAATATTCAACTCACAAGGCTAATACTATTTGCTCTGTCTTGCCTACTGAATATGAGCCATAAAAGCTCCTCCCAAGTGTTGCTTTCTTACTTTCTTACTTTTAATTTTAAATGGAATGAGTCTCTAAACAAAATGCAAATAAATTACTAATAACAAGCATTAAAATTTTTTTATCTAGAAAATAACAGCATAGCTACAGAGGCACAGAGCTATCTTTTAACTAAAGATCTCCCTTCATTGTTATAACTAAAGTTATTAAAAATCAAAGACTCTAAAAAAAAAGACTCTAAAATAACTATGATACTTGCTCAGGGTAATAAAAGAGACACTAAGGGAAAATACACAGTTTCTGCTCTCTATGAGTTAGCAATCCAGTATGGAAGGATAAAATGTAAAGATTGTATATTTCTTGGAGGAGTATCTTGAGGCTTATTTGGTCTTCAATTTCAACATTCCTGAGTAGAGTACACGAGGTTTAAGTCCACAAGAGAATCAAGAGCACATGAACTACTCTCTCTATTCTATCTCTACTGTATCCTATTATTAACATGCCAGTGTCCTCCTTGAGACTAAGCACTGTATCTTACTCATTTACCTATTCAGGGATCTACAATGGTACCACAACAAGGTAACAATGAATTTCATAAATAAACGATGCTTCACACTTCAAAGGGAATAAAGGGCAGCATTAACAGCTGAGCAATGAGTTATTAACCTTTTCTGGTTTTGGTTTTGGTTTTCTTAATTTTTTTTTATAGGGCATAGAAAAGTAAGAATGAGAAGACATCCCTTTACTCTCTCACACTTCGCACAAAAGGTTTCTGAACAGTCACTGAAAGGAATTATTACCAAAAAATGATTTTTTTTTTCTGGAAGTCTTATGAGCTAGTTGGTTCAAAGGCAGAAAAGAATGCAGACTTAGACACTGCTTATGCTGCTTTCACTTTGGTTTACTATGCCACTACTGAACATGCACTGCAAAGGATAAATATAAAATCAAGGATCAAATGAGTGGACATGGACTTCCTGAAGCTCCTTTTTATTCCACAGATTTGACTGTCTCAACTGCCCATGTAAAATGAGGAATCTGCCAGACAAGAGGAACATGGAGAACACATAACCATAGGATCTCTGCCTTTTATAACATTTTAGGGGTTTTTTTTGGGGGAGGAGCTAAGGGATAGCTGCACCCCAGTTATACTTCCAAGTTTCATTTCTTAAAGCCTACCTGAAGCTTTACTAAAAGTCATGGTCTACCACAGCTTAATGCTGCTATTTAATCCTTTTGCCCCTCCTTACCCTTCCTGCTTCTCCTGTTTTTTTGCCTCTTTAAAGCCATGATCTGACCATGGTATTTGTGAATCCCCTAGCCTTGTTAAAGCCAAAGTCCAACTCCCCTGTGACTACAACTTTCCTTGTTAGGCTTTTTAGCAATTAAATGTTCTTTGTAAGTTCAGCTCATCAATTTTGGACTTTGGAAGAATCAGTCTCTAAAGTATGCCTTTAGAGCAGAGTTCTTCAAATTCTGTTGGATATTCACTCATCAACTAACAAAACTGAGAATGCACGTTAAAAATATGTGTATTTTTCATTTTTATTATCTATTTTTATTTTATCTATTGTATCTATTTTTATTATCTATTTCATTTGTATTATCTATTTTTCAGACTTAATTCAGATAAAACTACATAGTAGAATAAGTATATCCATTTAACTGGCCATATAAATTATAATATATCACAATACTCAGAATGCAAACCAAAGAATAAGGGCTCCATTATCAATCCCTCCTTGTCCTCACTCTTCTCCCAAAACACTAGGTCTCCTTTATATGACAAGGGACTTCTGATATAAAGCCCAAGTAAGGGTGCCACTGTTAGTCAATCTGTCAAAGATTAGTAACGGTTAATTTATTTTTTTTTATGTTTTAAAAAATATTTTAAATTTTAAAGTAATTTTAGACTACAGAAAAGTTTCAAAAGCAGTACAAAGATTTCCTGTATATTCTTTTCCCAGTTTTTTCTTAATGTTAACTTCCTATATAACCAAGTATCAAAACCCAGAAATTAACATCAGTACAATACTATTAACTAAACTGTAGATTTTATTTGGAATTTATCAGTTTTCCCACTAATGTCCTTTTTCTGTTCTAAAATCCAATCCAGGATCTCACATTGCATTTAATTGTCATGTTTCTCCTTAGTCTCCTCTAATCAGTGAAAGTTCCTCAGTCTTTCCTTTCATGATATTAGACATTGTGGATGAGTAACAAACAGTTATTTGGGAGAATGTTCCTCAGTATATCTGATGCTTTCTCATGATTAGTTCAAAGTTACACATTTTTGGCAAGAATACTACAGAAGTGATGTGTATTTCTCAGTGCACCATATCGGTGTAGCAGTAAGACTGGACATTTGTTACTACTGGTGATGCTACCCTGGATCACTTGGTTAAGTTGGTGTCTGCTCGGTTTCTCGACTGCAGAGCTACTCTTTCTCCTTTGTAATTAATATACTGGGGAAGATACTTTTAGAATATGCACATACTCGGATTCTCATCAAACTTTTGCCCACTGATTTAAGCACTCATTGCTGGATGTAATAATTGTGACTGTGGTGTTCTAAGGGTGATTTTCATTTCCTGCATTCCTTCTACATTTTAAAATTGGAATTCTTCTCTGAGATAGAGCTGTCCCTTCTTCCTTATTTATTTACATCAATATGAAAAAGTGGATATTGATTTTATTCTATGGGTTATCTTATTTATTTTTTTGCTCATATTGTTCCAGCTTTGGCCATCAGCAGTTCTTTCAGGTTGGCACCTGCATCCTACCAATCTACCTTTTTTTGAGACTTCCTTACTTTCTGGCACCACAAAGTGCTCCAAATTCATTTTATACTTTCCCAGCCCCAGCCATGGAAGCAACCACTTCTCCAAGGAGCCTTGGTTCCCTTTATTGGAGAAGTCTTATTTTATCAAGGATGTACATCAATGTAAATAGAATTCCTGCACTCCAGTGGATCACCTTACTTAATCCCTGACTACATGCACACGTGATATTGGACAGCACCATTTTACAGCACTGGCTCCATGATGGTAATTGTTTTTTCTTTTTTTTGGTCTAACAAAATATTCAACAACAATGAAGGAATGTTCTCTATTAATAGTCTAAAACATTTCCAGGGTTAACAAGGATTAAGTCAAAGAAGTGCATGTAACAGGAAGAATCACAGACTTGTCAATATTATCCATAGTTTTATCTCTATAACCTTCTAGACACATGTAAGGCCTGCAACTCTGGAACTCCAATAACTCCAACAAACGACAATGCCAAAGGTACATAAACATACCCTAATCTAGGTAGGCAGTGACCATTACTCCACCAAAAAGTGAGTGCTTCTTTTACAAACAAACCTCAACAACATCAACCAGTACTGCCAGAACAATAAGTGTGCTTTTTAGAAAAACAAAAATGGATAAAGACTCCCATGAAAAAAATTGCCATCATTTAACATGAGCTCACAGATGGTTTTGTAGAACTCTAGAGTATTTTAAGTTGAAAAATGAAGTATGTGCAAAGTAAATCAGGATCCACTAGGCCATAACATACCCAAAAGGCTTTGGAGTTCAAATAATACCAGAATATTAGAGCATATGATCAGACTCACTAGAATATTTGGCTAGTATCATGGTTCCAGTTGCTCATTAGAAACACTGCTAGCCTAACTTAGTGTATTTAAGACAGAAGCAACCCTAAGGCAGGTCACTTTAACATGTTGCTGGCTTAAATAAAAAATAAATTTTCTTAAATATATATAAAAGTATTTTAACATTTCTAGTTACTATAATGTATACTCTTCATTACCCATATCTAAAGAAGCAAAAGGTAATCTAAAATAATAAATAGTTCCCAAATAATCTATATTTTGCTTTAGAAAATGTGACCTTTCATTACACAAATATATTCATACAAGATTTTCACTCTGTTATTAGTTAATATTTTAAAATTAGCTTCGGTTCTCTGATTAATCAGAACATGAAGGGAATATGAAAAATGGCTAGCAGGATTAGCTAACTTTTCAAACTATCCATGCTGAAATTTTACCTCAAAGTGTCTCACATGATTATTGAAGGCTGACTGGTGTATATGCCTGTACAATAATTTTTTTCAAATATTCCTTTACCTTTGTTTCACTTCCTTAATGCTACATCGACTAACAATATATCAACACACTTTAGCAAACATTTCCCCATTTTATCAACTAAGAAACCAAAGCAAAAAAGTGACTTTTCATTTGTATAAAATAAACACAAAGAACATTATAATTTGTATTCTGTTTACCTGACAATTCTACTCCCCCAAAGTACCCGAAGAGTACTATTGATATATTTACTGCTGACAGTTCTGAAGTATTACTACTCACTTTTGACACTGTATGATGCCTTACACCCTGATGTTAGTTATTAATTCATGGGCTCCTAAGGACAATCTTCTTAATGATTACAAGACTTAATTTGAGAACTAAACCCTATGTGATCTTCCTTTTTTGATTTACTGTGATTCCAAGTAACTGATGATAATGATAATAAATAACAGTAGCAGCAGTTTTAGATTACTGAGTCCTTACATTATCTCTTCTTCCCACCCCTCCCCAACTTTATTGAGGTATAACTGGTACACAAGAAAAACTGCACATAAATAATGTATACAACTTGGTCAGTTTGGATGCATTATCTCTTCTAATCATCACAATAATCCTCTTAAAAATGCCACAATTATTCCCATTATATAGAAATGGAAACTAGTCTTAAGGAGGTTAAAAAATTTGCCTAAGGTCATGCAAGGCTGAGTAAGTAGTAGAACCAGGACTAGAACCCAGGTCTAATCCAAAATCTGACCTCTTAACTACTATGCCATACTATGAGTAGAGCAAGTCATTTACATGCTGGTGCCTCGATTTCTCGTACACTCAAAAGCAAAAAAAAAAAATTAGTGTAATCCACCATAGGGCTACTCTTCACTGGATGCCTAGTATACATATGGCACTAAGCTGCATGTTTCATTTACATTATATTAATCTTCACAATAATATCACCAAGTTAAGCTGCCCAATATCACAGCTTCTTAATTAAAAAACAAACAAACAAAACAGCAAGCAACCCATCTAGGTTTGACTCCATAGCCCATATTCTTTTTTCCACCAGAAGCTACTACTGAACACACAGCATACCTATCAAACTAAAATCTAAACTAGTACCTTTTGTTTTAATAAAACTATTTTTTTGGTGGGTGAGGGTAGACAACAGAGTATAAATAAGCATCCACAATTATTATGCCTCTTGCGCATATGAGAAAACTAAGTCACATAAAAGGGTAAGTAGTTTATCAGAACTATATAACTAATGTATGGTAGGGCAAGATTTGAATCCATATATGTTTCATGGTAAAACTTATGCTTTGCCCTTTCTACTGAAGATAGAAACGTTTTAGAAGACTTCACTCAAAACACTTTAAGGGGGAAAACACACACACATACAAATATATATCCATATGGAGAAAGGTAGGAGGTGATCGCTACTTGGTAATAACAAATCAATGAGTTCCAATCAATAGAACAGTCTGAGCAGGCTGTGAATATAATGGACAACTAGCCAACAGCAAATAGTAAACTGTAACTGACAGTTCATAATTACATGTAAATTTAAAATGGTGAGATGGTAATTTATAAAACTAATTTATCACATTTCACAAGTACAGTATTTGATCAAATCCTCTGCTAGAATCCTAGACTCCTTATATCTTTGTAAGAGAAATTCAGAAAGAATTAATCAGCCACTGAGGTTCCAAAGTGCCAGAGAGAATAAGTAATTATTCAAAAGAGAATTATAACTATATCATATTAAATGAGATAGGAGAGTTCATGTGTTAGAGCATATTTAACAAATGCTATTTCTACAAAAATTGCACTAAAAAAAGATCTTTATGTGAGATTAAGAAACTGAAAATACAGACTCAAAATTATGGCAAGACAGAACTTCAACTTTTTATTAAAAAGTTGAGGTGGTAGATTGATTCAGTGGCTGGCTTATAACTCAGGTGTTTTTTACACTATAGTTTATCATCCACAAAACCACAGTATATGAAGAAAATTATCTGGAAAAAAACAAAACAAAACAGCTGACTAGTAACATACTTCTCCCTCTCCCTTATTATTTCAGTTCAGGACACATGAACTATTTCAGTCTTTAGCTAATGTTCTTGGCCATTAAGTTTTCTTTCTTTCCTCAAAAGGTCCTGATCTTGAGATTCTAATACCACCCAATTCAGTATATTGGGCTGTCTTAAGTTTGCAGGCAGACTACAATCAGGTTTAAAGTCTTACAGCTAAAGTACCAAGAGGAAACATACTTTTAAGAATTCTGGATTAGAGTTTTTAGACGTATTATTTACAATGACAATGAAAACTTTCTAAATGTATGCTTTAAAAGTACATCTTAAAAAGAAACTAAGCAAAAGAATAGTCATAGTAGTTTTTACTCTGAAGTCATCTAACAACCTGCTGTTTTTAGGTATATAATAAGACATAACCACTGTTTTAAAAGCATACAAACTAACAAATATTGTGGTTGAATTTAAAAAATTTAAAATAACATGAAGAAATTGAAACTTAGCGACAAAATTTAAAAAGATAAAAATCAGAGAAAAGCAGACCTCTAAGAAATGTAGGCTTTCCAAGTTTTAAAAAAACACAAACCCTTATTTTCACAGCATCTAACAAACACACACAATTTGCAGCAGGAGGACTGAATGAAACGTATAAACATCAGTTCTCATAAAAAAACAAACAAAAAAACCCCTCATCTTAGAAACATAATATTTCATAGAGCAAAATTTTAAGACACCTGAATATAAAGCAACTGAAAGCAGGAACCTGCTTTTGTCTTGTCTTTTGAGCAGGCTTCGCCTGTGTCTGCTTGGCCCCTTGCCAACACCCCTGAACCACACTGCTGTATGGTACCCTAAAATCTGTTCAGCAGCTGAGCCATGTTATTCCACCACACATACATGTAGGCAGTGTTCTCACTTTAACCCTAAAATGCATAATTATACATAAATTGAGCAGCAAATATATATTACATGTTGAAAAGTATCTTCTATGATTTTGATTTATGTCTTTGACCAAAACTCTATTCAAAAAACTAAGAAATGTTTATAAGGAATTGGAAAGATAAAAATTATTAAAATAGTCTTTGCCTCCAAGGAGTTCAAAATCTACTAAAATCAATACTCTTAGAGGAATATGATGGAATAATACTTAAAACTGACAAAGAAGGTAGAAATCATTTCACAGAATCAAAATTATCCTTAAAAATCTCTTAAATAGCCCACCAGTACAGTGTATACTTATGGTCTGCAGTCTCATACATTATTATGTATTATGAAACACACATTTTTTAACATGAGAATCATGCTCTATTTTGCAGAGATGCTTTAAAGTACAGGAGGTGTGTAGAAACTGAGAGCTATTAAAAAAACAGTAAATTTGCTTAATCTCCCATCTCATGGCCCCTACTGGGGGACCAAGGGACGCCATAGGTATTCTGACAAAGTAGAACAGTGGACAGATACCCACGTGACACAGATTTTTCTTTTTCACACTTGGCATGAAATATCTGCTGTGGGATGCTGATGCATTTGACACTTCTAGAAGTAGGACTTATGAAAGTGTTTTGATAAAAAGATACTCTCAGTCAATGAGGCTTGGGAAACAGTATCACAATAAACAGTGAATGGAGTATGAACAAACCTAGCATATTCTTCTGTTAACTTCAAGGAGTTAAAAGAAATGTTGACTGTAAAGCAAAAAGTCTTACATCTTGCTAAGGAGGCTGGGTTTAATGAAGTGGACCATGGAAATGTTAACTGTTAACATCACATAGTGAAGTTTATGATTAGAAAATCTTTCAACTTGATGCTCATCATTTGTCAGGCAAAGATAAAGGAGTCACAAATACTTGACACCAAATCTTTAAAAAAAAATTTTAGATTATGCAGATAAAATGTCTGTTCATACAAGTGAGTCTGATCATGATATGAGAAGACTCCACACATTAAAGGGTGACCAGGAGCTGAAAAACTACAAGTGACGGGAACTTAAATAGTTCATCCATTTTTAAAAGAAGTTTTAAAAAAAATCCCAGTGCCTTTTCTGTGGCTTCAGCTGATGGTTCAGATAAGCTAGTTCCATGGATTCAGACATGGATGAACCTTAGGCATTTAATTCACCTGTTCAATACTTCACCAGCTCACTCTGACTTAATACTACTCATCACCAAACAGCAACAGGAACTAAGCCTCCATCTCTTTTATTACCATCAAACTTCATGCAGGCAACTCTTTAATCAATTAAACATTTTAAAAATGCTTTTTTGATTATTTTACTAAGTACTATTAACAATCATTAACTATCTTACATTATTTAATCAGTTGTTTACATTATAGTACATGTTGCTTGGTCAAGTTATTTAACTGTTACTTCTTTGTATGTAAGTAAAGGAACAGAGTTAAATAATCTCCAAATCCCCTATCTGCTTTTAAATGCTATAATTTTAGCTTGGTCTTAAAAGGAAAATAATCTGTAAAACTGAGGAACGGGAGTGGCGATCACCTCCTACATGCCTGATCTATAATTTTTCAAAACTGATATTAGCTTTAACTCCTGAAATGTATTTCCCCCAGGTTTTCTGTAGTTTGAGTTTGATACCCTATTTTTTTTCTTTTTAGCGTTTGCTCAAATGTTATTCGACTGCTCTTTATAAGACTGCAATTCCCACCTCTACCCTGGCATTCCCTAAGCTCCTTTCCCTGCTTTGCCTCCACAACACCTACATATATATTTATATCCAGCACATGTGAAAGGTGTGTGTGTGTGTGTGTGTGTGCGTGCACGCATTCACATTCAACCACAAACAGAATTTACTTGCTTACTGTCTGCTTCCCCTCACTAGCACACAGAAGACAGGGATGTTTTCTGCCTTTTTTCCACTAGTATGGTACCTGGCATATAGAAGGAAACTTAGTGGAACGTTGTTGAATGAATTAACTTCTCTAACCATGGACGAGAAATATGTTTTATAAAGGCCAACATGCTAGTCTTGCTCTGGGGAAAGTCATACTCAGGGAAAGAAAGAAGTAAATTAGCAGGATTTTATGAAAGAACACATAGGTGATGACACAGCTGGTGAATTCATGAGTTACTCAAGAAAATCAGAAAAATATTCTAGAAAGATTTTTAAATGATTACTACGAAACAGTTAAATAGCACGTAGTAACTGTCTATTACTTCCACAAAAAAGTGCTTTTTCCAATTCAGTACTCATTAGTTTGAACAGCATATACAGATTACTACATTTATTCACATACAGGCTAATTTCACTATCTGCAGTATTAGAGACAGAGCACAGGGGAGAAATCCTACCCAGGGACAGATGGTAATTCAAAAAATAGGGCCCCAAATAGAATTATATCTCTTCTGAGAATTAGGTCTTCCCTCTCACCTAACAGACTACACTCTCTCAACTGAACTAGAATATGCAAAGAAATAATTTAGACAAACTTCTAAAGAATTATATAAAGATAAATGAAAGAACCACTGCTTCCCCAAAATTTAAATTATGTCCTCAAAATGTTATGAGTTGTGTATAACCATTGAAAGAATAATTCAATGACTAAACATTTCTGAAAGGAATTTAGAATCACTTATATTTTCATTATTTGGGCTGATTCCTAGAACATCTTAGAATATTGGAACTTTCTTATCACATGCAAGGACTCATTAAAGACTTTGCTAAAAGATCTAGCATACTACAGCTATAAGTAACATTTTAAAAAAACTGGATAGACAATCATGATTTTAAAGCATTACTGTTGACCTTTAAAATATTCCTCTTCTACAGGCACTCAATTAAGTTATTGAGTTTTAACTGTACCGGGTATAATTCTAGGTGCTGAGGAGATATAGACAAAATCCCTGTCTTATTGTTCTTATATTCTAGAAGTGGCAGATAACAAACAGATATTAAAAGAGGAGTCAGGGAAACAAACAAACAGACAAATGAAGAATGATGGGAAAGAGACTGACTGAAAGAATTATCATAAATGGGGTGGTTGGAGCAACGAGTGGTCAGGCCAGGGTAATGTTTGATAATATGAAGGAGTGCAATGCTCAAGTGCAAACAAGGATTCCAGACAGAGGTAACAGCAACAGCAAGTAGGAAGACCCTAAGGTGGGAATAAGGTTAGCACATCTGAGGAAAAGCTAAAAGCCAGAGTCTGCAAAAGAATAAACAATAAGAGATATGGCTAAAGAGGAGGCAGAAGTAGGCCATGTAGATTGAATTTTTGATAGATTTTACTCTCAGTGACATGCAAAGCCATTGGAAGCTTTTGGGCAGAGGAATAATGTCCTGGTTTAGGCTTCAGAAATATCATTTTGCCTTCTGTGTAGAAAAAATGAATTGGTAGGGAAGAGAAAAGTAGAAGAAGAGACACCAGTTAGGAGGCTGTTTAAGTAGTATATGCCAGAGATGAAGTGCCTTGGATTAGGATGGCAGCTATGGAAATGGTTTGAAGGTAGAACCAATGGGAGTTGATGATAGGTTGAATGTGGGTATACAGGATACTGAGGAATCAAGAAAAGCTCCTAGCTTGGGGACTGACCAACTGGGGTCAAGGGTGATACTTTTTACTAAGATAGGAAAGGCTGGGGCAGGGGAAGGTTTGGGGAGAGTAAAGTCAAGTGTTCTGTTTTAGATAGGTCATTCTGAGATGGCTACTGAATATTCTACTGAAGAATACCAAGTGGACAGATATAAGAGAGTAAAGCTAGAGAAAAGATTAGGATTAGATATAATCCTATAATATTCAGGTGTCATCAACACATACATCGTAGTTAAACCCACTGGATGAAATGATGCCATCAAGTAAGAGAAGGCATACTGAGAAGAAAAGACAACTGAGGACTAACTCCTAGGCTCTTCAATATTTAAAGGTAAAAAAGACAAAAAGCAGCAAGGAGCATGTGAAAGAAGTAATCTGCAAGACAAGGAAAACATTAAAAGAATATAGTTTCCTAGAAACCAGGATTAAGGAAGTGCTCATCCCTATCAATTGATGCTGAAAAGCTGAATAAGGTGAGAACTAATAACTTTCCTCTGAATAGTACAAGATGGAATTACCAATGAAACTGATAAAACAATTTCAATGTTGTAGTAGAAAAGAAAGTCTAATTGGGATGGGTTGAAAAGAAAAGGGGAGTTGAGAAGTGAAGATGGTAAAAGTACAGAAAATAATTATCTACTACCTGTCAGATGCTTGAGATATCTCAGCAGGCAAAAATACAAAAATCTAATTCTTCATAGTGCTTATATTCTAGCAAAAGGAATAAGACAATGAACAATAAAAATAAGTAAATTATATAATATGTTAGAAGGTGATTGTGCTACAAAAAGGAAGCACAATTTTTAGTTGTGAACTTTTGAGAAGGATATAAAACAACCACCTGTAACAGAGGAAAGGGACTAGGTGAGACTTAGAAAGTCAGCATAATAGGGTGTTTTACTTTAGTCAAGTTCAGCTGTTCCAGGGTAAGTGTGTAAGATATTGAGAATAGGGTTAAAACACAGATAGGGTTCTGACAAGCAAATATGACAAAGGAAAAGAGAAGCAAGGGAGTTAAAATTTTACAGAAAGATAATTACAGCGATTGAGCACAGTATCTGAGCTGAGTAAGGAAAGACGTGAAGTCGTAAGACAGTAACAGTGAGAAGTGGTATGGTCAATAGATTGGGGGTTGCAAGGAGGTTAAAAAAAATACTGGGATGACTACTGAAATAAAATGGTAGTAGAAATAGGGATGGTTGAAATTATTTTTGTGAGGTGGCAAAGGTCTAGGGATGATCATGGGAAAGGTGGTTGGAGTGGAATGGAGGAAAAGATCATTGGAAATGAAGAGGTCAAGTAACTGAGAGGCCAGAATGTAGAACCGAACAGTTACATAGAACTTGAAGTCACAAAGAACTAAGATGGGAGGAAGAAAGTGAAAAGGCTGGTAGAGGTGTGCAACATGATAATATGGATGGAATATTTAGATATTCCAAACAAGCTCAGGGTTTGGAGTAAGGATGGCAAATAAATGATTGGAAAGCAGCTATAAAGATCTCAGAAGTTGCTTGTTAATTTTATCACCCCCATATTACATAAAGCAAGGAATTAAAAACATCCAGCAAGGGAAAGGTCTACAAAAGCATCTTTTATGAATATACAGGTTTCACTTAAAGCAATAAAGTAAAGGGAACATTAAGAGAAAAGACTGAGGATATAGGGGATTGCTGATGAAAGACCACAAGTTCCAGAAAACACAGTGGAGAAAATTTGGGTGCTTGTAAAGGTGTAAATGACTGGGTCAAATTAGAGATTAAAAAAGACAAAAGGAGATAAGAATCCATGTGATGATGAATGAATGACCTGATAGTCGGCCTTCAATTCCTGCTATGGATGGTGTTGCAGGCAGAAAGGTGATTTTAACAGAAATGCTTAAAATCTTAAATAGTTATAATTTTAAGTGTGTTCTTAGAATTTTATTCATATCCTCTACATGGCAAAATAAGAAAAATCTTTCCAAGGATACCTCTGGATTGTGGCTCATAATGGTATGTGGATTATTTTATGACACTAACATACAGTTCCCTAAGAGTTCTAAAAAGGCAGCCCACATATAAAGAAAAAGTCAATGTATGACCACGTGTTATCACAAAGGCACATTTGTATAAGAAATGCTTAGGGCCTGAATGAATCAGGTCAAATTTACATAGTCATTCTAGGATACCTGCATTTAGAGAAAAGCAATCTTAACACTCCTGTTTCTAAGAAGTCAAACGTTTTTAGTATCAGTCATAATCCAATTAATTAATAAGCAGTATTAATATTTATTTCATGCAGTATTATAGAGCTTAAAAATTAAAAGTTTAAAAGGAAAAGGATCTGTGTTCAAAAGAGCCATGAAAAACTTTATATAAAACCTAGCTAACAATTAATTTAAGGGGGAAAGGTTGGTTAATAGCAGCTTTCAACTATATACCAAGGTCTTCGAAAAGAAAAGGCCAGAATAGTAGTTACATGAATGCTCAATGTGTGTGTGGGGGGGGTAAAAGATAAAGTAGGAAAAACATTATATTTTGATGAAGGAAGGCTTTATTTTGTTATATACACTTAGCAGTATGATTCATTCAGCTACAACGTGCATACTATCTGTCCAATTTAGTCAAGTAGCCTTCTTTAACTGAAAAATAAAAGATGAGATATCTTCCTGAATCGTAAGCCAGTGATTTACACTGCTTCAGGTGATCAGAGAATGTGAAGCCAAAGTCAAAACAGTTTAGTTCATATCCTATGGGGACAGCTTCAGAAAAGGCATTTTATATCTATATGCCTATGTTTACCCACATTTCAAAACAAATAAACTGACTGATATTCAGGCTATACACAGCAATATACTTAAGTACAAAGTAGGAAAAGATAAACAATACATACACGCTAAATAATTTTCTTCTTCAAACAAAACAAATAAGTACTAATACCACTGAATATGTAGAGAAACTGGAAGATATATGGACAGTTTATCTTAGTACTCATTTATTCATTCAAAAATACTTACTGAAGATCTAAGATGTGACAAGTACTATTCCAGATACTGAGGATTCTGCAATTAACAAAACAGAAGTCCCTACTATCATGGAGGTTTCATTCTACTCTAGCATTCTAGACAATTGTCTAGGTTAACCTCTAGAAGGAACTCAATTTTGAAACATTTCTAAAGTAAAGAATATATAAAATTAGTTAAAAGTTCATCTCTGCACTAAAATATCCACTCCCCTGACTGTACTTACTCAACTCTACAAGAGTATTTTTGACTGGCTTCTAATTATAAGGGATAGTCCAAACTGTATTTAGATTAAGTAATAAGTTTTCTCCAATTATTAAATACTATAAGGGAACTAATCACTAAAGCTGTTCATGTTCATATAAAGCAAAGATGGAATGCTCTGTATGTCTCATAGGTCCTCTCTAGCCTGCCTAATTCAATTAAAATAATACTAATTCTAGGCTGCTAAGTAGTAGAGAACAGGAATGATTTTCTACTTAATACTTAGAATCTAAGTGTTCCTCACATAGAAAATCTTTGACCTTTTAAAATTCCTTCCAAGGATTCAAACGTTCACAACACAAAACTTCTCTGAGCTTCATTATCTCAGTCTGTTAAAGCGATAACAAGAGTACCTATCTCTTAACAGTGTTTTGAGATTAAATGAGGTAAGTCACAAAACGGACTTAGTGTTCAATCATAATTGATGACATCAACCATCTTAATTATCCTAAGTGTGAGTTCTCAATAACAGCAGCTTACATCATCAACTTCCATAAAACTATAGTTAAGAAAGATAATAAACAAGCTACAATAGGGATATTAGAAGATTTCTCTATGTTTTGGCAAGATGATCACATGCTTATGCTCCTCAAACTAAGCAACAGATTTAAAGTATCAGTAATACTAACGCTATTAATATGCAGCACTCCTATAAATGACCAAGTTTGAGAAATTTTCAGGAATCAAATAAAAACTTCACTAACAAGATGCTTTATTAGCATTTTATTTGCTTCCGAATACTCGGAATTTCCTATCTTTAAAAACACATTTTTTGCCTTTTATTTCAAAGTAAAGTTAAAAGAACTTACTAAATAAATAAACAAATACACAAACAAAGGAGTTAAAACCATTTAAAAGATACTGTTATTATCTTCTAGTCTCATCCTGCTCAGACCATATTGGAAATCTCGAAAATGATTTCATTCAAAGAAATTAAAAACAAACAACAGAAACAAAACCAAGTAAACAAGTAGAGAAGTCCTTATGTTTAATTAAATCTGGAAAGTGATGAGGGACTACAAATAAAGAAATTAACAAAGACAAAAATACTGAAGACCTGAAGTAAAGCAAAAATACTACTAATAAGAATCTTTCATTTAAAAACTCTGTGATCCTTCAAAGATCTTGAAGAAAACCAAAAAAATCCCCAAATGGAGAGGTCACTAAATATCCATGAACACTCACCCAACCATTGGTAGGAGACCTCTTGGAGACCCAGATGCTTGAATCAGCTGAAATAGTACCAAGTTTTTACTGATTACTCTTAACAGGGCAATGGAGCACAGGCTAACTCCATACTATCAAATACTAAAAGTCATTATTATTGATTAATTTCTACCTACTACCATTACAAATTATTCAAAGGAGGAGGCAACTGAGTAAGTTCTAAGGTGAGTGAAACTTACTACATGCATGTGTGTAAATGCATACATTTTCTCCAGCTCTCTTAGTGATGTAAGTCTGATAACATAATTCTTATAAATGTAAATATAAAGACAGAATAAAATTTTCTAAGTTAATATAAAATTCTTAAAGAAATCATGTAAATAATTTTTATATTGGTTCATAAAGAAAATTTTAAGAAAACAATTTGTTTTTTTAAAGATACTGCCAATTTCTCAATACTAAGTACTTTGGTAACACACAGGAAAAGATTTTCAGTCCCCTGCACTTAAAAAAATATATAGTTCTTAACTTTAGGCCTTTTAATATACTAATGGTTCTTCTCATCAGAGGATTTTCATATTTCAACACATAAAAGAACTCGTAACAGTAAGACTAAACAAAAGCTTCCTTTCTCAAAGGTGAGGACTATATTCAACATTATAGATTAAAACCTGTAAGTCATCTGTTTTAACAGAAAATATCTGATGTTACCTAATTCAAAAGAGGAGTAAAAGCACTATCAATACTTAGATGAAAATACAGTAATGTTTTCCCCAATCTCAGGAAGCTGGGAGGTACAGTGATCCTCCCACCACCATCCTTCATTCCCCCTGCACCATGACTTATTCCAAAGGTCTATGTGATAAAAATTAAGACACTTTACTACTGCGCAAATGGCCAAGAGCAAAAAATGGAAGGGTCTATATTTCTGTATTTTTCTCAAGTAACTTAAGATATAAAAATAACTTCTGCCTGATACATGTGTATCAAAGCAAGAAAACAAGTGAAAACAGCCCTAATTTGGATTTAATGTTTAGATAGACAGGAAGCAAAGAACAACACTGACATTGTAATGTCAAGTAAGCACATTCAAGCTATCAAAGAAACACTGAAATCTCAAGCCAGCAAATATACTACCGACCTGGCTGATAAATGATTTAACTGTTACATTTCTAAAAACAGCTTTGCAATATATTATATCTATCACTTATTGAACACAAAAGAACTTTTGAAGTCAGAAACAAAATAAGGAAGACCAGAAGCATATAAAATTTTCTTCTGCCTATAGTAGATTAAGAAAATAAAGTCAGGGAGAGATTTGAGAATAGAATGGTGAAAAGGAAAGCCTAATAGAAGACAGCTCTACAGTGATTGCAAATCCTAATGTCCCTAAAAATATGAAGAAAAACTAAGGACAAAGAAGGAAATAATCAAGAATGGAGTAGAGATTGACATATTAAAAACTTGTGTGAGAGAAAATTCAAACATTTTAGATGTCTATTGCAAATTTTAAATGACAAAGTATATCAATATTACCTTTCTTTCGAAAGAGTGCATTTAGGTAATTTTCTGCTTGGCATTCAATCTTTTCAGTGTTGGACTGGCCCTGAGATGATAGTTCCTCTGTTGGTGTCGACTGTGAAGAATCAAGAGATGGTATACAATCCTAAAATTAGAAGAAAACAACATAAAAAAATCACTTTTTATTTAAACATGGGGCTCCATTTAAAATGGCAAAAAAATTCTGTTTATTTTTTTATCTTTTAAATATGTCAAATTATATACAGAACATAAGATTTGAGAAAGGAGTCGGGAAAAAAGAAATTTATCTTTGATAGAGGGACAAACTAGCCTTATTCCTTAGCAAAACTATTGTCAAAAAGGGGGTGGGGGCAGATAAAATATATTGTTAAATAAACTCACTATATAGCATGCCAGTAATGAGAGTTTTAAGAACAAAGCAGATATGTTTATCCACTAATCTGACCAAAATGGGTGCAAGTTCTCAAATTCCCATTTCTTCTCAGCCCTTCCCACAATAGTACATAAAGAATTAGGACTTCCCACCATGCAAGAAGATGCTGCTTGTCTATTTTATGCCCTGTTTACAGTAGAAACTAATAATTAATCATTTCACAGGAGATAATTATGATATCCAAAAGACTTCATGAGAAAGTAAAAGGCTAAAACGTAGTACTACATTATCCTCCAACCACTGATTCCTAAGAAATCAGACTACAGGGTGGTCTCAGACCAAACTCGGCTCACCCGTGTCTACCTAAATACAAAACAGATCTGAACTGAACTTTATGAGTCAAAGAGCTTTAAGAAAGAAATGTGAAATGAGCAAAAAAGATGAGAATGTTGTTGGGATTTTTACCTGCAAGTTAAGCTAAATGTTAGACTTCTAACATAAGACTTTAAAATATTCTTCTCATTACCAAAATCAAGTATTTAAATTTCACTGTAAGTCACAAATTCTCAGAACAAATTAAGTTTAAAAAATTGTGTTACAATTGTGCAATTAGTTTAGACATAATTTCATAGCACTAAAACTTACACTGACTGCTTCTCTCTGTAGGTTACAAAATGAACATTTTTCATCCATAGACCAGTCAGTCAGCTCTTCTGGTTCACAGTCTTCAAAAGAGGGAAAAATATTGATTAAATACACTAACTTTATTAAAACAAATAAAATTACCACTCGCCATAGCAATGGCTCATATAAAAAAGCTAGCTGCAATAGTAAGGGGAAAAGGCCCCCCCAAAATTAAACTGGTAACATCTAGAAAGAAATACAGAGAGTAATTTTGCACTATTATCAGACAAAGTAGCAAGAACAATGAGCTGGTTATAAATTAATTTTCCAACAATAGAATTTTAAGTATCATCTAGCCTTCTGAAAGATTCAATTTATCATTGTCTATTAATTTTTATTTTCACTATGAAAGAAGTCAGAACAAACAGGGAGATATGGGGATAAAGGAATAAATTTTGCACATCATGAAAGACAACATAAAACAGAGAAATGGAATAAAGCACCAGAAAAGCCTACAGATTTGAGAATATGGAATGCTATCCAAGAAAAAAGTAGAAATCCACTGCTAAGAAGTCAGATCAGATTTTCATTACGTGCTAAAGGCTTTGTTGCAAGAGTGAGAGCAAAAAGCAAGTAAACAAGTTATATTATTCAATACCAAACATGGATTTTTTTCACAAGAATGTTCCTTATAATCCAACTGTTGTAATATATTAGTGAGTTCGTGGAAAACATTTTCTAATGAAGGAATTTTATGAAGATATAATAACATTGCCATCCTAACTGTACTTGGTATAGACAGTGATTTTTCAAATTTACTCCTTGCAATAGAAATTCCCTCCAATTTCTTGTCCCAAATAAATTCATACACAGAACCTCAAATACATAAACTATTATCATCTGAGGCAGCTACATTGGAACTAATTTGAAAAGCACTGGTATACCACAGTAATTTCTCTTATACTTTTGAAATACATAATGAAATTGAATACATGTTTTCTGCTAAACTACACAGGAAACAAACTCATCCTTCTGGAATGATAATGAATAAATACTACTTAGGTTTAGCCCGTGGGATACTCTTGCATTAATCCAGATATATAGGTCAGAATAGAAGATAATATAATTTGCTGGAATATAAAGAGTACAGTGATAGCTTCCTTTGATTTTGGCAGTGCTCCAGAAATATTCCTTTTATTTATTTAAGCTTGGAAAGAGGAGGGAATGGGAACATAAGATCCAGTATGGAGTAATGGAAAGATGACTGGATTTGAAGTCTCCAAAAATCTGGAATGGAACTTATTATTTGTAGCCTTGCCAAGCCACAAAGGTTTCGTTTTAATTTCCACATCTGTAAAATAAGGATCCCATCACCTAACTTATTTGTGATCAAATTTTAAAAATATGAAAATACTTCATAAACTGCAAAACATCATGCAGAGGTGAATTATTAACGAGGTAGAGTCGCTAGTCATTATTTTTTAAATCCTGTACTATCACACATATATTTAATAAGGTTAGTTTGAAGAAGACAAATTTTAATTGAATATCTGCTTAAGAAAACTGATCACTTTTTGTAAACAACCTGACAAATGAAAAGGTTTACATAACCTATACAGTTAAAAACCCAGAATTGTAGTTATGCAGGTTCATAATTTTCTCCAACCTTTCACCCAGTCAGTACAACAGAAGCATAGATTCACACTCTTGAATATAGGACTGTGCAGTGTCTCTTACAGAGAGCGAGGCACAGCTTTCTGACCAATGAAATGAATATAGAAGAAGTGACAGTATACCATTCTAAGCAGAGGCTTTTAAAGGCATGGCAAATTTCCCCAATTCTCTTGAATTTCCACCATCCAACATCAGAAGAACTTGGCCCGTAAAGCCATTAATCCTTCAGTCTGGAACATGGAATCATGAGATGTTATCCCCATCCACAGCCTAGATTCCAGTGAATAAGGTCACCCATAAACATGAAACGGATTTTGGAGCTGTTTGTTATGTAGCATTACTGTAGCAAAAACTTGACTCATATGCTAAGCATAACATAATTTTGATAGATCAAGGAAATCTTACTGCTTTTAAAAATTATGGCCTCATGAATAGGGACTATGAAAGGAATCCAGCATTGGGATTTTTGAAAAATAGCTGGTAGGTCTGGAAAAGGTATTTCTGAAAAATCACTGAAAGGTTTCATAAAGTTTCAGTGATAAATATATTGACTCAAGGGACAACAACTTTGGGTTAATTAAGACCATTACCAGTTGTAAAATAAAATTGGGCATGCTGAGATTATCCTCATTTATTTTAGTTATTTTAGGTGAAGTTCTTCAAGGAAATTCAATTAAAATAAATGCCTACATAGTTAAACAAATGGCATTGAATAATCAATGATTACATAAATGCCATTAAATGTTACTGGGTTCAGAAATCTATGAATTTACTTAAAAATATTTAGTAATTACTCTGTATATAGCAGCTTTTAATTTTCAGTCCAAATAAATGATGATGGTATACTTTTTTTATATATAGGAAAAGCGATTTTGAAAAATCACCTGGAGGCCAGACTTCTCCCTCTGTCCAGGTTGTCCTTTCAGGTCATAAAAATTAAATAACCACTACAACAAAACACATTCATTTTATCTCTCAAACAAAATTTGACAATGATTCAGATATTCATCTCTAAAATAAGTTGTCTCTCATTTTGAAACTTTAATACATGAAGGTATAAGCTCAAAAAGGGTCAAAATATGTACCTTATACAACTAACCTTATTAATAAAAGGCAATGTCATATATGAAACTGATAGTAAAAGAATGATAAAAATCAACCTTTCCACCATATATACATATTCTTGTGGTCAAAGTCTGGCTCCAATCATTCACCTGATTTATCTGGGAAAGATAACAGTCTTTGAAATTAGAGAGCCTTGTAGTGAACCACGGTCTTTCCACATACTATTGATAGATGTAGCCTTGGGCTAGTCACTTTCTCTGAGCTTCAATTTCCTCACTGTACAATGAGGATAATAATAATTGCATCTTAAGGCTGTAGTAAAAATTAATTAAGAACATACACAAAACACAGAAGTCCAGTAGATGTTACTTTCATTTTCTTTTAACTAATCACACTTCTTTTTAATGTTTTTATTCTCTTCAGTACCCTCAAGCCACAGAAAATAAATTTGGAGTTCCTAAAGATAAAGTTCAATGAAAAGTGAAAAAGGAGAATACTGAAACTAGATTTTTCATTAAGGTCATAAAAACTGATTATAACTTTGTTAAAAGATACATAACAGTAGGCAATATAATTAAAAAATAATTTTTCATTATGAAACTACATATTAACTATATTGAAAGTACAAAGGAGAAAAGAAAAACTATTCATAATCCCATCATCCAGAGATAACGATTAATAGTTTGCAATATATCCTTCCAGTTTATATTCTATACCTTTTAAAAAATTAGGATCAGCTGATTTTTTAAAGATCAATAAAATGATAAACCTCTAGCCTGGCTAACCAGGAAAAAAAGAGAAAATATCAGAAATGAAAGATGGGCCATCACTACTGACCCTATGAACATTAAAAGAGTAACAAAAGAATATTATGGACAACATTAGTTTCCCACAGATTTGGATAAAATGGACAAATTTCTTGAAAGACACAATCTACCATATCTCACACACAAAAATATATGTAACCTCAACAGGCATTTATCAAAGAAATCAAATCAATAATTAATAGCCTTCCAAAACAGAAAGCACCAGCCCAAATGGTTTCTCTATAATCTGTTCCAGAATACAGAAGCAGAGGAAATATTTCCTAACTCATTCTTGATGCCAAAGCCTGTCTGAACAGACACCTCACCCAAGACGATATGCAGATAGTAAACAGGCATATGAAAAGGTGCTCAATATTACATGCCATCAGAGAAATGCAAATTACGACAAGATACCACTACACACCTATTAAAATGGTTAAAGTCCAAAACATTGACAACATGAAATGCTGGTGAGGATGTAGAGCAAAAGGAACCTAAATTCACTGCTGGTGGGAACACAAAATAGTACAGCCACTCTTGAAGATAGTCTGCTTCTTACAAAGCTAAACAGAGTCTTTCCTTTCCAAAGGATCCAGCAATGGTGCTCCTAGGTATTTAACCAAGTGAGTTAAAAATGTATGTTCACACAAAAACTTGCACACATATGTTTATAGCAGGTTTATTCATAATTGCCAAACCTAGGAAGTGAGCAGGTCTTTCAAATAGGTAAACAAACTGTAGTCCAACCGTATAAGGCAGTTTTATTGTTTTATTGCACTTTGCTTTACTGCACTTTGCAGATATTGCATTTTTTTACAAATTGAAGGTTTGTGGCAACACTGTGCTGAGCAAGTCTATCAATGCCATTTTTCCAACAGCGTTTATTCACTTTGTGTCTCTGTGTCACACATTTTGGTAATTCTCACAACATTTCAAACTTTTTCATTATTATATTTGCTATGGTGATCTGTGATCAGTGATCTTTGACATTACTATTATAACTGCTTTGGGGTCCAAGAACTGTGCCGATATAAGTTGTCAAACTTAATCAATGTTCTATGTGTGTTCTTTTTTTAATTGAAGTAGAGTTGATTTACAATGTTGTGTCAATTTCCGCTGTACAGCAAAGTGGTTCAGTTATACATATTTATATTCTTTTTAAGATTCTTTTCCATTATGGTTTATCACAAGATATTGAATACAGTTCCCTGGGCTATACAATAGGACCTTATTGTTTATCCATTCTATATATAGTGGTTTGCGTCTGCTAACCCCAAACTCCCAATCCCTCCCTCCCCCACCCACTCCCTCTTGGCAACCACAAGTCTGTTCCCTATGTCTGTGAGTCTGTTTCTATTTCATAGATAAGTTCATTTGTGTCATATTTTAGATTCCACATATAAGTGATATCATATGGTATTTGTCTTTCCCTTTCTGACTTCACTTAGTATGATAATCTCTAAGTCCATCCATGTTGCTGCAAATAGTATTATTTCATTCTTTTTTATGGTTGAGTAATATTCCGTTGTATATATGTACCACATCTTCTTTATCCATTCATCTGTCAATGGACATTTAGGTTGCTTCCTTGTCTTGGCTATTGTGAATAGTGCTGGTATGGACATAGGGACGCATGTGCCTTTTTGAATTATAGCTTTGTCTGGATGTATGCCGAGGAGTAGGACTGCAGAATCATATGGCAACTCTATTTTTAGTTTTTAGAGGAACCTCTATACTGTTCTCCACAGTGGCTGCACCAACTTACATTCCCAGCAACAGTATAGGAAGGTTCCCCCTTTTCTCCACACCCTCTCCAGCCATTTGTTAATTGTAACTTTTTAAGAAAAAAGTCTGACTGGTCTGAGGTGGTACATAATTATAGTTTTGATTTGTATTTCTCTAATAATTAGTGATGCTAAGCATCTTATCATGTGCCTGTTGGCCAACAGTATGTCTTCTTTGGAGAAATATCTATTTAGGTGTTCTACCCAGTTTTCAACTGGGTTTTTTTTGTTGTTGTTGTTGAGTTATATATTTGTGTATTGTGGAAATTAAGCCCTTGTCGGTCACATCATTTGCGAATATTTTCTCCCACTCTGTCTAAGTCGTCTTTTCGTTTTGCTTATGGTTCCCTTTGCTGTACAAAAGCTTTTAAGTTTGATTAGGTCTCATTTGCTTATTTTTGCTTTTATTCCTATTGCCTTGGGAGACTGACCTAAGAAAACACTGGTAGGATTTAAGTCAGAGAATGTTTTGCCTATGTTCTCTTCTAGGAATTTTATGGTGTCATTTCTTATATTTAAGTATTTAAGCCATTTTGAGTTATTTTTGTGTATGGTGTGAGGACGTGTTCTAACTTCATTAATTTGCATGCGGCTGTCTAACGTTCCCAGTACCACTTGCTGACGAGACAGTCTTTTTTCCATTGTATATTCTTTGTGTGTGTGTTCTGACTGCTCCACCAACTGGCCTGTCCCCAACATCTCTCCCTCTTGCTGGGCTTTCCTATTCCCTGAAACACAACAATATTGAAATTAGGCCAATTAATAACCCTACAGTGGCCTCTAAGAGTTCAAGTGAAAGGAGTAGCAGCAAGTCTCTCGCTTTAAATCAAAAGCTAGAAATGATTAAGCTTAGTGAGGAAAGCATATCAAAAGCTGAGACAGGCTGAAAGCTAGGCCACTTGTGCCAAACAGTCAAGCTGTGAATGCAAAGGAAAAGTTCTTAAAGGAAATTAAAAGTGAACACATGAATGATAAGAAAGTTTTAGTGGTCTGGATAGCCAGCCACAACATTCCCTTAAGCCACAGCCTAATCCAGAGCAAGGCCCTAATTCTCTTCATTGAAAACTGAGAGAGATGAAGAAGCTGCAGGAGAAAAGTTTGGAGCTAGCAGAGATTGGTTCATGACGTTTAAGGAGGGAAGCCATCGCCATAACATAAAAGTGCAAGGTAAAGCAACAGTGCTGATGTAGAAGCTGCAGCAAGTTATCCAGAAGATCTACCTAAGATAATCAATGAAGATGGCCACACTAAACAGCAGATTTAAAATTCAGACAAATCAGTCGCATATAGGAAGAAGATGCCATCTGAGACTTTCATAGCTAAAGAGGAGAAGTCAATGACTGGTTTCAGAGCTTCAAAGGAGAGACTGACTCTCTTGTTAGGGGCTAATGCAGCTGACAACTTGAAGTTGAAGCCAATGCTCATTTACCATTCCAAAAGTCCTCATTTACCACATTACCTGTGCTCTATGAATGGGACAACAAAGCCTGGATGACAGCACATCTGTTGACAACATGGTTTACTGAATATTTTAAGCTCACTGTTGAGACCTACTGCTCAGAAAAAAAAATTCCTTTCAAAATGTGAATGTGACTGCTTGTTGATAATGCACCTGATCACCTAAGAGCTCTGATGGAGATGTACAACAAGATTCATGTTGTTTTCATGCCTGCCAACACAATATCCACTCTGCAGCCCACTGACCAGGAATCATTAAGAAAAACATTTCATAAGGTTATAGTTGCCATACATAGTGATTCCTCTGATGGATCTGGGCAAAGTAAACTGAAAACCTTCTGGAAAGGATCCACCATTCTAGATGCCATGAAGAACATCCATGATTCATGGGAAGAGGTCAAAATACCAACATTAACAGGAGTTTTGAAGCAGCTGATTCCAACCCTCATGGATGACTTTGAAGGGCTCCGGACTTCAGTGGAGGAGGTAACTGCAGATGTGATGGAAATAGCAAGAGAACTGGAATTAGAAGTGGAGCCTGAAAATGTGACTGAATCATTACAAACTCATGATAAAACTTCAAAGGATGAGGAGTTGCTTCTTATGGATGAGCAAAGAAAGTGGTTTCCTGAGATAGAATCTACTCCTGGTAAGATGCTGGGAAGACTGTTGAAATGACAACAAAGGATTTAGAATATCACATAAAATTAGTTGATAAAACAATGGCAGGTTTTGAGAGGACTGACTCCAATTGTGAAAGAAGTTCTACTGTGGCTAATATGCTACCAAATAGCACTGAATGCTACAAATTGTTTGTGAAAGGAAGAGTCAATCAGTGTGGCAGACTTCATTGTTGTCTTATTTTAAGAAATCACCACAGCCATCCTAATCTTCAGCAACCAACACCCTGATGAGTCAGCAGCCATAAACATCAATGCAAGACCCTCCACCAGCAAAACAATTACAACTTGCCAAAGGCTCAAGTGACGGTTAGCATTTTTTAGCAATAAAGTCTTTTTTAACTTAAGGTACATACATTGTTTTTTAGCATAATGCTATTATTACACACTTAATAGACTACGGTATAGTGTAAACATAACTGTAGAAACCAAAAAATTTATATGCACTGGGAAACCAAAAATTCATGTGACTCACTCTATTGCATTATTCTCTTTATTGCAGTGGTCTGGAACTGAACCTGCAATACCTCTGAGGTATGCCTGTACACTTGGATAAGTCTCTGTGTACACATTGAGGAAAGCTAATATAACTTATATAACTAACTATAAAATAGTATTAGATTCTCTGGTTTTAATATAAATAAGCATCAATTCATATTAGAAAGCTACTCATTTTTTAGTTAATACTAGGGTATGGGTTCCTAGTAGGAAGAGATACTACCTATTCATTTTTCTTTCCTCATTGCTCATCACAGTTCCTAACACAAAATAAGCATTCAAAATATGTCATCCAATAAATCTTATTAAAAAGTAGTTTTGTTTGCTCCATCATCATAGTGTTAACAGTTGGGGAAAAAAAAGGATATTAAGCCAAAAATATTAAATGTTGGTCAGTGGTATAAGTCAGGGATTAGCAAACCTTTACTATAATATACACAGCCAGAGAGCAAATATTTTAGGTTTTGCAGGATATATGGTCTCTGTCACAACCATTCAACTCTACTGTTGAAGGACAAAAGTAGCCATAGACAATATGTCAACAAATAAGAGGGGCTGTTTCCAATAAAACTGTACTAATCGGGCATTAAATATGGACTTCATATAGTTTTCACAAGCCACAAAATATTAAATCTTCTTTTGATTTTTTTCAACTATTTAAAAACATAAAAACCATTCTTAGCTCACAGGCCATTCAAAAACAGTCAGTGAGCTGGATTTGGCCACGATGCAATCGCTTGCATACCTCTGATATAATTTCTCTTTGAAATGTGGACAGAGCTAGGGAAAAACCAATAAGGATCTATCAGCCACTTTATGCCTGCCTACTGTACTCTTTTCATATTTTGTAAATATCCATAGTCAGGGCAAGTAAATCAGACAATCCTACAAATGAAAGAAACTGGTTCCCCAATAAGACATGAGAAAGGATTGACTAAAGCAGAAAACAAGAGTGAATTTCTGCTTAAAAGTCATGTGATAGCAGGAAAAGTGAATTCTGGGTTGGTAGAAGAGAGGCATAGGGTATGGGGAACTTTTCAAGGAGTACATAAAAATTGATGACATTCAAAGTTTCTTTGGAGACTTTACTCCAAAAAGAAATAATAATTATGTTTTCCTCAAAAGGACAAAAAGTCCTAAGAACAGATCAAAGAAGACAGAAAGCTTTTGTTTCCAACAAATTAAAAATTAGCAACACTCAAAAGCTTTCAAAACCATTCAATCTGGAGGTGACTCTGAATAGATTTCAAGAATTAAAATATAAACTTCTCAAAACACTAATACAGATGATAAAAAGCCTTAAAATTAAAAACACACTGTATGGCAAAGTTGACTTTCAAGGTAGCACTATGAATTTTAGAGTACATTTTTCCACAGAAGCAGTAGCAGATTGGCAATGCAGTCTATTTAACTTAAATGTATTATAAAATAAAAATACTATGCATTTAATTTTATAATAAAAATAATTTAGAGTAATATACAAGGATCCCTTGGCTAGCCAATTCATCTAGTTCCTGAGTTTTGGAAAGTGAGTAACAAGGGTTCAGATTTCCAATGATTTATCTAGAAACATACACTCACCTATGTGATTCTTGCATACAGATTTGTATAATGAGAAATACCTACACTTGGTAGTCCTAACATCTAAATATTTAACCATTTTAAACAATGATAACAAAGAAAGCACACTTATTTAAGAAGAGGATAAGAAAAAAGCTGGAGATGTCTATAATGGATAGCTTCTATATGCCTTTTCAAAGGCTCTACACTTTGATAGCTCTGTTGTAACCTTCCTTCAAAATGTATGGCTGTCTTTATCTTTGCACAGATACAGATTTATTACTACAATTAATATTATCCCTCTTAAGCCTGAAACTTTGATTAGAAACCTTTTTTTTTTAATTCAAAAGAGCAAAGAAAAGGAGGAAGAATTTACCTAAGAAACCTGGAGAAAAGTTAGAACGTCTGGGGTGGAAAAGGGCAACATCAATATGTGCCTATGTGTGAGAAGAAGCTAAGTTCCAAAGCTTAGCTAATTTTGTAAATCCTCCCACCAAAAGCTTAGCTAATTTTGTAAATCCTCCCACCAAAAAAAGAACAAAAGAGGATATAAGGTACAAGATCTATCAGAATTAAAAGAATAAATGGAATGAGGTATAAGCAACAGGGTATTAAATTAATTAAATTAATTACCATAGATCTACAATGTAATACTGTGCTGCCATTAAGAATGATGATCCAGAACTTTATATACCCAAATGATACACCAGTGAACAAAATCAGTAGGCACAAAAAACTATATACACTGTATATACAGTATGTACTACTTTAATAAAAGAATAAATACATCTAAACATATATTTTAAATTTATATAAAAATGGTGAAGGTTATCTGTGGGTCATAGAACTAGGAGTAATTTTTTTCTTTCTGATTTATTTGTATTCTCTAATTTCCAAAAATGAACATGTGTTACTTGTATGCTAAGGAAATACTAGTCTAAATATAAAATACAAGAATTTATTTCATTAGGACATTCTGCCCTTTATGTAATAAACTAATTTCCGAAGACATAAATATATACACACATAACTACATAAATAAATAAATGACAGTGAGGGAAGCAAGACGCTTAGAGTTACAAGTTGCAACTTGGGTTATCAGAAGGCAATTAAGTATAATGCTGACTTCTGATCTGAATGAGGACAGCAGGTTTAAAAAGAAAGGTTGAAGAAATATCAAGCACAGGTTAAATTCTTGTTTCTTCGGATTTTTCCTTTCTTCATTTACATGCTCAGAAAAATAGGTGAAACTACAATTAGTAGTGTTTATAAATATATCAGGTAAAAATATTTAATCCAGTGTTAAACTACGATAAAACGAAAAATGAGTACAGTTAAGAGATAAAAGAGAAAGCTCTTAGCCATAAGAATGATAATACACTAGAATAAGGCACGTTTTAGAGTCTCCATCCTAAAAGTCATGTTCTGCATGGATATCATTTATCTGACTGAACGTGGGTGGTTGGCACAAATGATCTTTCATAGATACCAGCTCTATGGTTCATAACTCAATTATCCTGTTCAACATTAATTAAAAAAAAAAAGAATAAGTAGAAAACTTTTGATTGCCTCAACTCAAAAGATTTATTTATACAAGATACCTTGGGTCTTTGTAGAATGGAAAGTACCAGAGAAGAATAGAAGCTAAGAGTTATTAGCATATAAAACTGAACAGGTACGAGATTCAGAAATAATTGTACCAAAATCAAAGTAGAAAATCTATACTAGCACTGCCCATTTTGTGAATGAGCTGTACTATAAAATTTCAAATGTCTACAAAAATGTTCTCTCCTAGTGCTCTACATTTCCAAGCAAGTAATAAAAAAAACTAAACTATATTATAGCAATTATAGCATAGATCAAAATCTTCCACGAGGATTTATGCTAGAGTGTTTGGAAGAGGAGGCCATAAGAAATAACAAATAGTATTAAAACTCTGAACACACATGGCGGCGTATCTCAGAATGACAATCTGAGTTCCAGGCTGCCTATATCATAAGCAACAGGAGATATTTATTTAACTGAACCTTTTTAAGGCCTCTTTAAGAATAAGTCAGGGCACATAATGTTTAAAATAACAAAAATTAAATTTTACCATTAAGCCAAAAACAAGCTTTGTTTTCTACTTTGATCAATGTACTAAAAGTTTTTTAAAGATTATATAATAATGTAATAATAGAAATTTTGTTTTAAATTTTGTAATTATCATTATTACATTATGTAATAGAAATAATATTTAGATCATTTTATTTACTTATTTAAAAATATTTTCTAATTAAATGAGATCACAAATTCATTTTAATACAAAGTTAGTATAGAACAACCATTTTTCATTTGTAAAATGGACAGAAGATTAAAATTTTTAAATAAAATTTAAAGAAACATTACCTTCAAATAAACTGAGGTCTCTTCGTAGCCGTGGTCCATAAAGCCCTTCTAAAATACTCTCAAAACCTGTGTTTAATTAAAGACAGAAAAGTATATTAACTACTAAAAAAGCTTAATTTTACAATAATCAAAAGCCATAAATTCTATATGAATCAGATAATTATAAATTTAACATACTATGAGGTGTCATTTTTTCCTTTAGATGAATTAAGTTGAACTAGGCAATATATACAACACAGCAAGAAGTCACACAATGACTACCAGGAATTACATGATTGTAAAAAAAAAAATGTAAATATTTAAATGTAAATATTCACTTCTAAAACAAGTAAACACCTCGTCATTTAGAAATAGTCCCAGGTTAAAATAATGAGCAGATTTGTTTTTTTGTGTTTTTTTTTTTTGCAGTACGCGGGCCTCTCACTGTTTGTGGCCTCTCCCGTTGCGGAGCACAAGCTCTGGATGCGCAGGCTCAGTGGCCATGGCTCACGGGCTTAGCCGCTCCGCGGCATGTGGGATCTTCCCAGACCGGGGCACGAACCCGTGTCCCCTGCATCGGCAGGCAGACTCTCAACCACTGCGCCACCAGGGAAGCCCAGCAGATTTGTTTTGCAATGATTTGTAGAGATGAAAAGAATAATTAGAAGAGACGTGTATTACAATCCTGTTTATACTGGTTACAAAAAATGTTAACTTTAAAAAAAGTAGCATCTTTAACCTCAATTTTAAAAACGAGTAAATAAGTGTCAATGGGGAGAAATTTTTGCTGTGAAAAGTATGATATATAAAATTTAAACCTGCTTGTAAAAATTAAAACACAACAATTTTGCCTTGTTTTAAGGAAAAAAATTACTGAAAATCTTATTAACAAAACTCTAGTTCATGAACTGAGTATTCTACTTTGTGGATAAACTAATATTAAGATTTTACAATTTTCTTTTTGAAGTTTGCATCATATTCAGTATTAAGCAGGTTACTGATAAACTACAAGGCATCCTGGAAAATGACCAGGATGGCAAAATAAATGGAAAACCAAAAAAAGGAACTAATTTAGGGATGCTTAAATTATGAAGGAAGAAAACGAAAGGAAGCATGATAGACCTGAAAAATTAAAGACATTTTCTCAGTAATATTTCTAAACTGTAAAACACGAGAAATATTTCTGTAGAAATGTTTTATAAATCATAAACTGCTTTTAAAAACGTTTAAAAACCTCTATACTCAAGATGCATGTTAAAATCAATGGTGTGTCAGTCGAAAAGTGACTTTTTTATTTAGTAGAACATGAAGAAATGATGCATCTTACAACTGATGATGTCCTAAATTTGACAAAGTAAAGGTAGCTCTCATGGTACTTGGTAAATATGTACTTAAAAAAATCTCTGTGAAATGATTCAGTACTAGTTCCCATGAGTGGAAATTTCAGGCAGAAAAGTGAATTAACTCCCACCAGAGGATGCTTTCAAGAATGCTACAGAAAAGACTTACTATTAGATAAAGACTCAGACTGAACAAGCCCCAAATCTCTATTACCAAGATATTCTATTTTGATGTGATCAATTTACTCCAAAAATAATACTGCAAACAACTATTTTAGGATGTTATTCTGTGGTATTTTGGACAAAATGCATAGCGCCCCCCACCCCGGGGTAAGCATACTGAATTTAAACAGTGTATATTTCCTAGATTTAAGCCTGAAAAGAAAGCAAACAGAGACTTACATTTTTCTACTGGGTTCCTCAACTGTTCACTAGATAAGACCAAGGTCTTACATACAGCCTGTTAAGATTTATTCATATTGCATAGTGTTGGTGCTATTGTAAATGATATCTTTAGTTAAAAGTTTTATTTCTTGTAGGCATATAGAAACACAATTGATGTTTGTATATTGACTCTGTTATCTAACAACATCGCTAAACTTTGTAATTATAATTTATCTGGAAATGTTCTACATATACAAATATATCATCTATAGATAATGGTAGTTTTGTTCCTTTCTAATCCTTATTGCTTTCTTTTTTCTTGCTCTTGCCTTACTGGCTTAGCTAGGACCTCAATTATGATGTTGAAAATTGGTGGTCAGAGTGAGCATCCTTGACACATCCAATCTAAATGGGAACACATTCCAAGTTTCATCATTAAATATGTTTGCTGTATTCTTTAAGAGAAATACTGCTTATCACATTAAGGAAGTTCATTCTATGTCTAGCTTGCTAGGGGTGTTTTCCTGCCATGCAAAGATATTGAATTTTACCAAATCAATCAGTTTATTTATATTTGATTTACAATATTGCATTTCAGGTGTACAACACAATAATTCAATATTTTTATAGACTATACTCCATACAAAGCTATTATAAAATATTGACTATATTTCCTGTGCTGTAGATTACAACCTTGTAGCTTATTTCATACCTAGTAGTTTGTACCTCTCAATCCCCTTCACACATTTTGCTCATCCTCCCACCCATCTTCCCTCTGGTAACTACTAGTTTGTTCTCTGTAAGTCTGTTTCTGTTTTGTTGTATTCATTTATTTTATTTTTTAGATTTTATTTATAAGTGAAAACATACAGTATTTGTCTTTCTCTGTCTGACTTACTTCACAAAGCATAATACCTTCCAGGTCCATCCACATTGTCACAAACGGCAACATTTCTTTCTTTTTTTTTTAAGGCTGAGTACCAAATTTATTTTGAATTTATTGAAATAACTATGTCATTTTTCTTTCTTAAATCTCTGAATATAGTGATACAGTGAATTACATTGAATATTAAACCAAACCTCTTCCATTCCTGGGAAAATCCAACATTATCATGAGACATATTTGCTGGGTTCCTTATCTTGATTAGTCCTTTCAAATTTCGGCATCTATGTTCAGTAATGAGACTGGTCTGTAAATTTCCTTTGTATTTGATCAAGTTTTTATATCAACGTTATGCTACCCTCATAAAATGAGTGGCAATGACCTTTCTTTTTCTATTCTCTGGGAAAATATTAGGAAATGTAGGATGCCTTGCTTGAACATTTTAAAAGAACATGCCAGGGATGCCAAATGGAAATAAAGTCTTTCTGAAGTGCCTATTACTGATCAAATTTATTTAACTGTTAAAGGATTATTCATGTATTCTATTTCTTATGTTAGTCATAGTTTTCTGGGAACTTGCCCATTTCAACTATATTTTCTAATTTATTTGCATAAAACATTTCCTTGTATGTTTTTATCTATCTAATGTCAACAATATCAGCAGTCATGTCCTTTTTGCTTTTCATTCCATACTTCAGTTATTTATGATTTCTCTTTTTTCTTAGTCGAGCCATTAAAAGTTTCTCTCCCTCTCTTTTTTTTTAGATTTAAAAAGAATTCTTTTTTGATTCCTTGATCTTCTCTATTGTATGTCTGTTTTCTTATCCATTAATTCCTGTCCCTGCTTTTATTTCTTCCTGCCCTCTATTTTATTCTGCTCTTATTTTTTCTTCCTGAAATGGAAGAGCTCATTAACTTTCAGCCTTTCTTCTTTTCTAATATATGCATTTAAAGTTACTGATTTCCATCTAATAAGCTGCATTCCAGTCATATTTTCTCATCATTCAGTCGAAATATTCCCTAATTTTCATTATGTCTTCTTTTCCGGTTCACAGTTTTTAGAAGTGTATTTCTTAATTTCCAAATATATATGGATAGTCTATCCTTTTAATAGATTTCTAACTTAATTACACTGTAGTAAAAGAAAGTACCCAACATGATTTCAATCTTGAAATTTTCTGAGACTGTCTTTATGGTCAATACACAATTTTTGAAAATTCTCTGCATATGCTTGAAAAGAATACATACTCTAAAATTGCTGGATGCAATTTTACACTTTTGGTTTTTCAATGTCTGTTTTTTCTATCAATTGTTGAGAAAAGTAAGCAAAATCTTCTATGAAATTGTGACTTTGTCTATTTCTCTTTTTTACTTCTTTGAAATTTTGCTTTATAAGTTTTTGAGGCTACATTATTAAGTGCTTATAATTTTATAATTGTTATATCATCCTGGTGAATAGAACTTCATATAATTACAAAGTGAACCTTTTTATTTCTAGCAATGATTTTTGCATTCGGCTATATGGTCTTTTGTTACACACCTATAAAACACTTTTTGTTATTGTTTCCATAATGTCTTTTTCAATTATTTCCTTACAACCTTTCTGTATTATTAAATAATATGGAATTTCTTTTTCTAAAACACTACATTTTGTCAAAATTTAGTAATTTAAATTTAAGAGTTTATATTTGGGTTTAAATTCCTTATCTGTTTTTGTTCTATTTGTATCAAGCTTCTATTTTTCACCTTTCTTGCAAACTTTGGAATTCACTGAATATGTATTGCTTAATTTTGTTTTTCCTCTATCAATATGATAATTATGCCCTCTATTTCTATTCTTTTTGAGGTTATCCCAGAAATTAGGATATAGGTCTAACATTAATCAAAATCTTTACCCATCCTTCTAGGACTTAGACCTCCTTCCTATTTATGCTATTGCTCTATATACTTCACTAAACACTATGTTGTTTTATGTTTGCACACATATTTACCACTGTCTCTGCTCTTCATTACTTATCATATCTCAGAGCATTCATCTAGGAATACTTTGCTTCTGCCTAAAGTACCGCCTTTAGTGAATATGTGTTGCTGTTAACACCCTTCCTAAGACTCTGATCAAAAGTACTTAAGCTGTTCTCATAACATACTTCATGCTGCCCTCTCTCCTATATTTTACATTTCTTTCTTTTTTCTTAACTGCATTTAATTTCTTCTACCATATATATTCCACTTCACAAATTCCCTCTATTGCACAATCAGCTGACAAACACACCCTCTGATTTTTTTAAGTCAGTTTTATAGAGATAAAATTGTCATACAATACTATGTACCCATTTTAAAATAAAGTTCACTAAATTTTGACAAATGCATATTTTCATTTAACTAAGAACATAATCAAGCACAGAATATTTCTATCAACTCAAATAGTATCTTTGTGCCATATAAGTAAATTTCCTGGAACAACCCAAAGCCCAAAGAAACACTAATCTATTTTCTGTCATTATAAATTAGACTTATCTTTTCTATAGTTGCATATAAATGGAATCAGAGCATATATTGTTTTGTGTCTAGCTTCTTTTGCTCAGCCACCTGTTAATGAGATTTATCCATGCTGTTGCAGGTATCAACAGTGCTTTTAATTTCTGAGGTGTATTCCTTATACGGATATAGGGCAAGTTGTTTATTAAGTCTCATGTTGATGGACATTTGAGTTGTTTAAAAGTCTTTGTGAATATATGTTATCATTTCTCTTGAATAAATAAGAGTGTTATTGCTGGGCTGAGTGGTAAGATTGTTCTGGTTTGCTATTAATATTTTAAGGAATTGTACAGCGGTTCTGCAAAATGGCTGTACTCTTTTACATTCCCACCAGTAAAATGTGAGAGATTCAGTTGCACCACATCCTTACCAACATACAGCACTTAGCACTGTCAATCTTTCTAACTTTAGCCACTGTAAGGAACATGTATGGGTATATAATAGTGGTTGTAATTTGCAATTTCTTGATGACTAATGATTTTAAGCATCCTTTCTATTGAAACGTCTATTTTGTTATGGTAACAGGGTTATGCTATGCAATTTGTATAAGTTATAGTATTTATTTGCATAAAGTTGTTCAAAAGATTTTCCTACTACCCTTTTAATGTCTATACAATCTGCAGTGATAGCCCTCTTTCATTCTCATAGCAGTTTAATTATCTCCTCTACTTTTTTATTGATCTCTCTGGCCAAACTTTTAGCCATTTTATTGATCTTTTCAAAATACCACTGTGGTTTAAATAATTTTATTGTTCATCCTTTTCTATGGTTTTTATATCTGTCCTACCTTTATTATATTCTTCCTTATAATTATTTTTTGTTTCATTTGCACTTATTTTTCTAAGTTTTTAAGGTGAAAGCTTAGAACATTGATATGTGACCTCTGTCCTTTTCTAGTAAAAGCATTTAAAGCTATAAATTTCTCCCTATTCACTACTTTAGCTCCATCTCATAAATTCTGATAAATTGTCTTTTCATTCAGTTCAAAATGTTTGTAATTTTCCTTATGATGCATTGTTATGCGCCCAGGTTATAAATGTGCTGTTTATCTTCCAAATATTTGGGAATTTTCCAGAAGTCTGTTACTGAATCCCAACTGAATTCCTTGTGACCATAAAACATGCTTTGTTAGATTACAATCACTTTAAATTTATTGAGATTTGATTTACAGGTGGCACATGATGTACTATGTTGGTGAATATTGCATGTATACTTGAAAAGAATGTGTATTTGCAGTTATTGGGTGGAGTGTACTATAAATGTCACTTAGGCCTAGCTGACAAAGTGTTCTTTAAGTCTTCTATAGTTCTATTGGTCTTCTGTCTTATCTTTCTCCTTTAAGTTCTGTCAGTTTTTGCTTCATGTATTTTGAATCTACGATATTAGGTGCATATATATTTTTTATATTGTCTCCTTTGCGAATTGATTTCATCATCATTAAAAAATGCTCCCCTTTATCCCTGTTCTAAAGTCTTATCCTTTGGCCTGAAGTCTACTGTGTCTGATGTTACATCAGACACAGCAACTTCCTTATGATTAGCATTTTTTTTATACAGTTGACCTCTGACGAACATGGGTTTGAACTGTGTGGGTTCACTCACACGTGCATTTTTTCCAATAGTTAATACTATAGTGCTACACGATCTGTGGGTGGTTAAACCCACAGATGCAAACCACAGATATAGAGGAACCATAAATATGGAAGGCCGACTACAAGTTATAGGCAGATTTTCAACTGTGTGGAGGGACGACATCCCTAACCTGCTTGTTGTTCAAGGGTCAACTATATATCTTTTTCCATCCTTTAATTTTTAACCTATGTCTTTATATTTACATTGAGTTTCTTGTGGGAAACATACAGTTAATATTTCAATACAGTGTAAATATCTGCTTTTTAATTGAAGTGTTTAGATGATTAATATCTAATGTAGTTATCAATACGGTTGGGTTTATATCTGCCATCTTGTTATTTGTTTTCTATTTATTCCATCTGTTATATGTTACTTCCCCCAACTATCACCTCCCACAATATTCTTTTGGATTGAATAAGGATTTTTTAATACTCTATTTTATTTCCACTATTCGCTATTATTAGCTCAACCTCTTTTTAGTTTTTTAGTGCTTGCTACTATAGGATTTATAATGTTCATTTTAACTTTTCAGTCTACCTTCAAATATTATAATATGACTTAAGAGACAATGATAGGAGCAGTATATATCCATGCTCCACCCCCATTCTCGGTGCCATGGTTATACATTTTACATCCACGTCTGTTATAAATCCCACAATACATTACTTTTACTTTAAAAGAGAAATTATTTTAAAGAAATTTTAAACAGGAGAATGTCTCTCTTATATTTATGTACATATTTACAATCTCTGTAAGCTTTTTTTCCTTTGTGTAGATCTTATGTTTAAAGAACTTCCTTCAATATTTTTTGTACTAAAAGTTAGCTAGCAATGAATTTTTTCAGCTATTGTTTTTCTGGAAAAAAAAATCATTCTGTCTTCACTTAAAAAAAACCATTTTGTTAGGTATAGAATTCTAGGTTGACAGCTTTTGACGCCAGCACTTTAAAGATATCATTCCATTGTCTAACGGTTTGCAAAGTTCCTGACTGTCTGCAGTCCTTCTCATCTTCGTTCCTCTGTAGTAATGTGTCTTTTTCTCTGGCTGCTTTCAAAATTTCCTCTTTATTACTGACTTTGCGCAATTTGATTATTATGTGCTCTGGGTGGCTTTCTATGTGTATATTCTACTTGGGATAAATAAGTTGAGCTACCTGGATCTCTGCAGGGTTACAGTTGTTATCAAATTTGGAAAACTCATGGCAATTATTTCTCCCAATATTTTTTGTATGGCCTCTTTTTGTTCTGGATTCCAATTCTATATTGTTAGACCACTTGATATTGTTCCAAAAATCACTAATGCACAGTTTACTTTTTTCCCTAGTTCTTTTTCTACCTGTTCTGTATTTTCGGTTTTTTCTGTTGCTATGTTTCAATTCACTGATCTTTTCTTCTGCAGTGCCTAGTTTGCAATAGGACACCAGATATTTAAAATATATAATTTGAAGAGTTCTGACATATGCATATGCCCATAAAACCATTACCACAATAAAAAAAACTAACACTTGCAACACTTCCAAACACACGCTCACTCTTTTTTAAAAATAAATTCATTTATATATATTTTTGGCTGTGCTGGGTCTTCGTTCCTGCGTGCAGGCTTTCTCTAGTTGTGGCGAGTAGGGTCTACTCTTTGTTGCAACGCACGGGCTTCTCATTGTGGTGGCTTCTCTTGTTGCGGAGCATGGGTTCTAGGCGCGCAGGCTTCAGTAGTTGTGCCACACAGGCTCAGCAGTTGTGGCTTGCGGGCTCTAGAGTACAGGCTCAGTAGTTGTGGTCCCAGGCTTAGTTGCTCCGTGTCATGTGGGATCTTCCCGGATCAGGGCTCGAACCCATATCCCCTGCATTGGCAGGTAGATTCTTAACCACTGTGCCACCAGGGAAGCCCCCTGCTCACTTGTTTTTAATCCATCTATCCCTCTACTCAGAACCCTAGGCAAACACTATAGATTAGTTTACATTTTCTAGAATTTTACAAAAATAGAAACTTACAGTACACACTCCATATATTTTTTTTTTGGCCTGACCCGTTTCACTCAGCAGAATGATTCTGAGTTTTATCCATACTGTCACCTGTATCATTACTTTGTTATTTTATTTTCTAGTATACTCTATCGTATGGAATTATCCAGTCAGATGTCGGTGGATATTTTCATTTTTCTTGCATATATAATTAACAGTGAAATGGCTGGGTTATATGGTAGGTTTATGTTTACCTTTTTCAAATTAATTTATTTTTAAAATTGAAGTACAGTTGATTTACAGTGTTGTGTTAATTTCTGCTGTATAGCAAAGTGTTTCCATTATACAGATACATATTCTTCTTTATATTCTTTTCCATTATCGTTTATCCCAGGATATTGAATATAGTTCCCTGTGCTATACAGTATGACCTTCTTGTTTATTCATTCTATATGTAATCATTTGCATCTACTAACCCCAAACTCCCAGTCCATCCCTCCCCCACCACCCTCCCCCTTGGCAACCCCAAGTTGTTTAGCTTTTTAAGAAATCAAAATGTTTTCATAAGTTATTATATCATTTTATGCAAAAATCCTCAACAAAATATTAGCAAGCCAAATCCAACAACACATGAAAAAGATCATACACCACAATCAAGTGGGATTCATCCCAGGGCCACAGGGATGGTTCAACATATACAAATCAGTCAATGTGACAGACCACCTCAATAAGAGACAAAAACCACATGGTCATCTCAAGAGATGCAGGAAAACCATTTGATAAAATTCAACATCTATTCATGATAAAAACTCTTACCAAAGTGGGTGTAGAGGGAACATATCTCAACATATTAAAAGCTATTTATGACAAACCCACAGGCAACGTAATACTCAATGGCGAAAAGCTGAAAGCCTTCCCACTAAAATCTGGAACAAGACAAAGATTCCCACTCTTCTCACCACTTCTATTCAACACAGTATTGGAAGTCCTAGCCACAGCAATCAGACAAGAAAAAGAAATAAAAGGTATCCAAATTTTAAGGGGTAAAATTGTCATTATATGCAGATGACATTATACTGTATATAAAAAACCCTAAAGTCTCCACATAAAAACAACTAGAACTTATAAAGGAATTCAGCAAGGTAGCAGGATACAAGATTAACATAGAAATCTGTTGCATTTCTTTACACTAATAATGAAATATCAGAAAGGGAAAGTTAAAAATCACATTAAAAAAATAAAGTACTTAGGAATAAATCTGATCAAAGAGGTGAAACACATAAAAATCACATAAAAAAATAAAGTACTTAGGAATAAATCTGATCGAAGAGGGAAACACTTATATGCTGAAACTATAAAGTACTGATAAAGGAAACTAAAGATTCAAGGAAATGGAAAGATATCCCATGCTTTGGGATTAGAAGAATTAGTATAGTTAAAACGGCCATACTACCTATCCAAAACAACCTACAGATTTAATGTGATCCCTACCAAATTATGCATGATATTTTTCACAGATTTAAAACAAATAATCCTAAAATTTATATGGAACCATAAAAGACCCAGAATTGCCAAAACAATTTTAAGGTAAAAGGACAAAGCTTAGAGGCATAACCCTCCCAGACTTCAGACAATGCTACAAAGCTACAGTAATCAAAATAGCATGTTACTGGCACAAAACAGACATATAGGTCAATGGAACAGAATAGACAGCCCAGAAATAAAACCATACACCTGTGGTCAATTAATCTTCGACAAAGGAGGCAAGAATATACAATGGAGAAGAGACAGTCTCTTCAGCAAGAGGTGTTGGGAACACGGGACAGCTGCATGTAAATCAGTGAAGTTAGAACACTCCCTCACACCACACACAAAAATAAACCCCAAGTGATTTACAGAGTTAAATGTTAAGACATGACACCATAAACCTCCTAGAAGAGAACATAGGCAAAACATTTCTGACATGTTATAGCAGTGTTTTTCTTAGGTCATTCTCCCAAGGCAACAGAAAAATAAAAAGCAAAAATAAACAAATGGGATCTAGGAAAAAACCTTATAAGCTTTTGCACAGCAAAGAAAACCATAAACAAAATGAAAAAACTTATGGAGTGGGAGAAAATATTTGCAAATGATGAGACCAACATGGGCTTAATTTCCAAAATATAAAAACAGCTCAGGGCTTCCCTGGTGGTGCATTGGTTAAGAATCCACCTGCCAATGCAGGGGACACGGGTTCAAGCCCTGGTCCAGGAAGATCCCACATGCCGTGGAGCAACTAAGCCCGTGCACCACAACTACTAAGCCTGCACTCTAGAGCCTGCGAGCCACAACTACTGAGCCTGTGTGCCACAACTACTGAAGCCCACATGCCTAGAGCCCATGCTCCACAACAGGAGAAGCCACCGCAATGAGAAGCCCACGCACCTCAATGAAGAGTAGCCCCCACTTGCTGCAACTACAGAAAGCTCACACGCAGCAACGAAGACCCAATACAACCATAAATAAATAAATAGATAGATAGACTCAACTCAAGGGCTACTTAAATACAAACAAAAAACAAAAAAATAGCTCAACTCAATTACAAAAAAACAAACAACGCAATCAAAAACTGGGCAGAAGAACTAAATAGACATTTCTCCAATAAAGATATGCAGATGGCCAACAGGCATATGAAAAGATGCTCAATATCACTAATTATTAGAGAACTGCAAATCAAAACTACCCTGAGGTATCACCTCAAACCAGTCAGAATGGCCATTACCAAAAAGTCTACAAATAAATGCTGGAGAGAGTGTGAAGAATAGAAAATCTTCCTACACTGCTGGTGGGAATGTAAGCTGGTACAACCACTACAGAAAACAGTATGGAGATTCCTTAAAAAACTAAACATAGAGCTACCATATGATCAGCAGTCCCACTCCTGGGCATATATCCAGAAAAGATGATAACTGTAATTCGAAAAGATACATGCACCACTATGTTTATTGCAGCACTATTCACAATAGCCAAGACATGGAAGCAACCTAAGTATCCATTAACAGATGAATGGATAAAGAAGATGCATATATATGCAGTGGAGTGTCACTCAGCCATAAAAAGAATGAAATATTGCCATTTGCAACACATGGATGGATCTAGAGTTATCATACTAAGTCAACTAAGTCATAAAAGAGAAAGACAAATATCCTATGATATCACTCATATACAGAACCTAAAAAATAATACAAATGAACTATTTACAAAACAGAAACAGATTCACAAACATAGGAAACAAATTTATGGTTACCGAAGGGGAAAGGGGGGGAGGGATAAATCTGGAGTTTGGGATTAGCAGATACAAACTACTATATATTAAATAGATAAACAAAAAGGTCCTACTGTATAGCACAGGGAACTATATTCAATATCTTATAATAAACTATAATAGAAAAGAATATTAAAAACAACATATATGTATAACTGAATCATTTTGCTATACACCAGAAACTAATACAATGTTGTAAATTAACTATACTTCAATTCAAAAAATGTTATTGTATCGTTTTACATTCTCACCAGCCATGTACAAATGTTACATTATGGCTTCTCAACTCCAACATCACTTGGTATGGTCAACTGTGTGTTTTTCTTTTGTTTACTTTTTTTTTCTTTTCAACCATTCAAATGACTTAAAACCTTCCTAATGTCATGATATCTCATTGTGATTTTAATTTGCATTTCTCTAATGATTAGTGATGTTGATCATCTTTTCACATGCTTACTGCCATTCATATGTCTCTGTTAAAATATTTTGCAAAAATTTTAATTGGGTTGTTTCACCTCTTATAATTGAGTAGTAAGAGCATTTTTGTTTGTTTTTAAGTATTTTCTGGATACTATCCTTTTGTCTGATATATATGTTGTTGCTGTTTCCTCCCAGCTTATGGCCTTCCTTTGTTTTCTTAATGCTATCTTCCAAGGAACAGAAGTTAATTTTGATGAAGATCAATTCATCCATTTTTTTCCTTTATAGTTGTTGTTTTTGTGCTCTAAGAAACTTTCTCTACACCAAGGCTGCAAAGCTCTTCTCTGAAAACTTACAGAAATTTAAGTTTTACATTTAGGGCTATGGTCCATTTTGATTATTTTTTGTGAATGGTGTGATAGAGCTGATGTTTTCTATATTGATATCTATTTGACCCAGCACCATTTATTGAACCATTTCTTTCCTTTTTACATTTTCCTCTTCATTATGTTCACGCTATCCTTTTAATCCTTGAGTATACTTAGGAAATTTTAATAGTTTTCACATCCTTATCTGTTAATTCTATTATCTGTTAATTCTGGTTCTAATTCTATTGACTGATATTTTTCCTGATTATGAGCTAAATTTTCCTGCTTTTTTGCATGTCAAGTAATTTTATTCAGATGCCAGACATTATGAATTTTTATATTGTGAGTCCTTTTTTTTTTCCCCTTGAAGAGTGTCACATTTGATTCATTCAGTAAGTTAACTTACTTGAAGATCACTTTGAGGTTTTGAAAAAGGCTTTAAGGAAAGAAGCAGAAAAGCCTTTCTACTACTTCCTTTAGTTTTCTTGGATCTCCACTGAATACCTCTTGTATTCCATGACTGTACTTATTCTGGTTGGTGTGTGTAAGTTCTGAAAATTGTTGAAATTATAGCTCACTGGCACTTGTCCTTTCCTAAAGGTGTTATTTATCAGGCCTTGTAGAATGTCATCCTACATATGCATGAAGTGGTTTTCAGCCAAAGATTCAAGGGTACCCTATGCTGGTTTCTTGAGCTCTTTCTACATGTAGCTCTCCCCTTTCCAGCCACTGGAAAGTTCCAGCCACTCATACACCACCCTAAAGGCTGACCTTTGTCTTCTCCAGTCAGCGAGATCACTTTTTGGGCCAATCCTGCCTATGCTACAGTCTGGAAACTACCTCCGGGCAAAAAGCTGGAGTGATCATTAGTTTCCTTTTCCTCAGGGACCACAGTTCTGCGCTGCCTGTTTTCCAATGTCTGAAACAAATTTCTTTTAAATATACAGTCCAGTTTCCTAGCTGTCTATAGTGGAGGATAAGTCCAAACCCTCTTACTTCCTCATGGTCAGAGGTGGAAGTTCATTCTCTGACTTGCTGATTTCAGTAATTTTAGTTAAACAAGTTTTATAATGTTCTTTTTCAAATATTTAACATCTTATTTACAGTTCCCCATTTCTTGCAGATATTTAGGTCTGTCATTTCTTTAAATATGGTAAGCACAGTGATTTAAAAAATTAGTATCTGACCATATAGTGTATATATATGTGTGTGTGTGTGTGTGTGTATATATATATATATATATATATATATATATATATATATATATATATAGTCTTTTATGGGTTGGTTCTGCTGTCTGATGGGTCTTGCTCATCTTGCCTTGTTTCTTTGTGCACTTAATTCAGTACTTACTGGCTTTTACCATCAAAAGATTAAAAATTCCCTAAGGCCTAGGATGGATGTGACCTCCTCCAGAGATGCTTATCATTTGTTTCCAGAAAGCATCTAACGGCACCGTCAGCTAGAAACCACCCTGTGGTAAACAGAATAATGAATGGCTCCACAGATATATCCATGTTCCAATACCCAGTACCCATGAATAAATTATGCTACATGGCAGGGAGGAATTAAGATTGCAAATGTTATTAAGGTTCCTAATCACTCACCTTAAAATGAGATTAACATGGTGGACACAGTATAATCACAAGGATCTTTAAACTGGGAGGAAGGAGGCAAAACAATCAGAATAAAAGACGGCATTATAAGAATGACTCAACTGACCACTGCTGGCTTTGAAGATGGAAGGGGACCACAAGGCATGGAATGTTGGCAACCTTTAAAAGTTAGAAAATGCAAGAAAATGGATTCTGCCCCTGAAGCCTTCACAAAGAAACACAGCCCTGCCAACAACATGATTTTAGCCCACCAAAGCCCATCTCAGGTTTCTGACCTCCAGAACTGTAAGATAAATTAATGTTGTGTTAAACCACAGAATCTGTGTTAATGTATTACAAAAGCAATAGGAAACTAATATACCCTTGTCTTAGTCCATTCAGGCTGTTGTAACAAAATACCAGAGACTGGGTGGCTTATAAACAGCAAACATTTATTCCTCACAGTTCTGGAGGCTGAAAGCCCAAGATCAGGGTGCAAGCACAGTCAGATTCTGGTAAAGGCTCTCTTCCAGGTTACAGAATGCCAACTTCTCCCTGTGTCCTCACACAGTGGAAGGGGCAAGCTAGCTCTCTGGGGCCTCTTTTATAAGGGCAGTAATCCCAATCATGAGGGCTCCACTCTTAGGACCTAATCACTTCCTGAAGGTCCTACCTCCTAATACCATCACTTTGGCCCTTGGGTTTTCCACCTAGGAATTCTGGAGAGAGACAAACATTCAGACCACAGCAACACTTCAACCAATTTCATGGTCTGAAGTTCCTTGATTGACTCAGGGTACAGATCTGCTAGAAGGCCAGTCTGTGACAAGTTCAATCTCAGATATTTTCCTTCCTTTACGTTTTCCTTTTCCTGCTTTGATCATCAGGCAACCTCCTGGGTCTGCAGGGAAAAAAGATGATATAGGTCTGGTTGCATTTACTCTGAAGGCAAGGTCCTCTGAAGTCCCAGCTTAATTTGGATAGGAATATAAGGATATCTACCTTGAACAAGTTACAGGACTTGAATTCTGATCCTCTTGCCTAGTCAGCCAGGAAAGAACAAATAAAACAAATGACTTCACGCTTAAGCAGTTTTTTACCTCTTATTTTCTTCTTACTTCTAACATTAGCCTGTGTATTCCCAACTATCTTTTCAGCTCTTAAAAAAAATTTTTTTAATCTAGCATTTTCCATTGTTTTCAGCAGAAGGATTGATCTAGATAACTTAGATCACCCTTACCAAAAACCAAAATTCCTAGTTCATTCTGTTTGACTATAGAGTTCATTTATATAAGTACATGCAGTTTATCCATTTCTCTGTTGAGAACTGTGTGACTCTTCACCTTTTTTGTTATTACAAACAGAACTGCATTAAAAATCTTCATAAATGTGTGATCCTGTCCAAGTGTTAGAGTTTTTTGGGGTAGAAATCTATAAGTGGAAGAATTACTTGGCTCTCAAGTATGAACATTTTCAACTTTACTAGATATTGCATTATATGGTTGAATCATCCTACAGTTCTAACAGTAATGTTTAAGAGTTCCTGGTTCCCACAAATACTCACCAAAACTTGGCTTTATATTTGTCACACATATGAAAATAAAATCACTTATTTTAATTTGCAGTTCCCTAATTATTACTAAAATTTAGCGTATTTTGAAATGTTGTATTTTCATATTGCCCTTTTGCAACTTTTCAACTGAACCACGGGCTTTTCAAAAATTCAGTCAGTTTTAGTATTCTGGGTAATAATTAGCAATTTCATGAACTGTACCCTCCCCCACCCCCCCAGTTATGGCTTGATTTTTCGTTTTGTTCTCTTGTAACAGGAGTTTTGCAGGGGTTTTTTGAGGTATAGCTGATTTTAATATTTTTTTCAGAGGTTTTTTTTGGGGGGGGTTGTTTTGTTGTAACGTAGCATAAACAAACTTTTTTTGTATCTTGTGTTATGGTTGTACATTTTTTTGTATAGGAAAAATTTTTTAAAGTCATAGGTAATTATTCTATGTGTATGTATAAAATTTTGAAGTTTTGCTTTACAAATGTAGGTCTTTAATCCATCAGAATTCATTTTTATGAAGAGTCTAATATAGAAATTTAATTTTATCCCAAGCGCCATTCCATCTCAATTGATTAGTAAGGCTATCTTTATGTCCTAAGAAATCCCAAAATGCAAGTCTGGATTTTTTTAATTAATACTTTACTGAGATATAATTTCCTACCATAAAATTCACTCATTGTAAGTATTCAATTCAATGATTTTAATATACATACAGAGATGCACAATCATCACCACAATCTAATTTTAGAACATTCCATCACCTCCAAAAGAAACCTTCTGCCCATCTAGTCTCCTCATTCCTATAACCAACCCCAGGTACTGATTAATCCACTTTCTGTCTCTATAAATTTGCCTTTTCTGGATATTTCAAATAAATAAAATCATGTAATATGTGCACTTTTCTGTCTGGCTTCTTTCACTGAGTATAATGTCTAATGTTCATCTATGTTGTAGCACATATTAGTACTTCACCACATTTGTATATCCATTTGACAGCTGATGGAACTTTGGGTTGTTTCTACTTTCTGTCTTATTGTCAATAATGCTGCTATGGGCATTTGTGGATGTATATTTTCATTTCTATTGGGTAAGTACACATAGAAATGAAATCTTTGGGTCATATAGTATTTTTATGTTTAACATTTTCAGAAACTGCCAAACTGCCTTCCAAAGTAGCTAGACCATCTTATATTCCCACCAGCAATTTCTCCACAGTCTTACCAACACTTGTCTTTTCAATTATAGCCGTTTTAGTGAGTATGAAGTGATATCTCATTTTCCTAGTGATTAATGATACTGAACATCTTATTATGTGCTATTGGTAATTCACATATGTTCTTCAGTGAAATGTCTATTCAAATCCTTTGCTTATTTTTTAGTTGGGGTCATTTGTCTTCTCATTATTGAGCTATAAAAGTTCATATGGATATAGGTCCCTTATCAGATATATGATCTATCTGCAAGTATTTTCTACAAGTCTGTGCGTTGTCTTTTCACATTCTTGATGATGTCTTTTGAAGCACAAAGGTTTGTAACTTTGATTAAGCCCAACTTATCAACCTTTTTTCGTGGATCTGTTTTTAGGCTCTCATTGATCTGTTTGTCTACTCCTAAGTGAATACCACAATGTGTTAAAGATTACTATTTTATAATTTGAAAAAATATTCTTAATACCACTCAATGATTTTCTTAACAAAGGTCAAACATATCATTTATTGGAGTTATTCTTGCTTATAGTTCTTATGGCCAACTAAAAATGTTAACTTCTAAAAAAAAAACTTGTTTCTTTTTGGTATACATGGATGTGGCCAATTTATATCCAGTAAACTTGCTAAACTCTTCTAGTAGTTTTAAAAACATATCTATAGATTCTCTAACATTTTTATACACAAACACCTGTGGAAAACCACAACTGTAATTTCTCTTTCAAATCACTGTGCTTCCCCCCCCACACCTCCTTAATTTAATTGTTTTGGCTAAGGCCTCCAGTTAATGTTGAACAGAACTGGTAATACCCTAAAATACATACACAAGAAATAGGTGAGAATTACAGCACACTTCACATCTAAAACTATGCAACCTAGAAGACAATGGAATGATACCTTTAAAGTGCTGAAAGAAACTATCAACCCAGAATTCTATACTCAACAAAAACACCTTTCAAAGATGAAGGTGAAATAAAGACATTTCAGACAGACAAAAACTGAAAGACTAATTATCAGAAGATCTGCACTACAAGAAATGTGAAAGGAAATTCTTCAGGCAGAAAAAAATGTTACCACCCAAACATTTGGATTTACAGAAAGAAGTTAAGATTCCCCCCAAATGGTTAAGATGAAATGAAATATAAAAGAAATTTCCCATTTTGGGGGATCTAATCAAACTTGAAAGCTTTTGCACAGCTAACCACAAACAAAATGAAAAGACAACCTACAGAGTGGGAGAAAATATTTGCAAATGATGTGACCGACAAGGGCTTTATTTCCAAGATATAAAAACAACTCATACAACTTAATAACAAAAATACAAGCCAATCAAAAAATGGGCAGAAGAAGGGCTTCCCTGGTGGCGCAGTGGTTGAGAGTCTGCCTGCTGGTGCAGGGGACACGGGTTCGTGCCCTGGTCCAGGAGGATCCCACATGCCGCGGAGCGGCTGGGCCTGTGAGCCATGGCCTCGGAGCCTGTGTGTCCGGAGCCTGTGTTCCGCAACAGGAGAGGCCACGACAGTGAGAGGCCCGCGTACCGCAAAAAAAAAAAAAAAAAAAAAAAGGGCAGAAGACCTAAATAGACAGTTCTCCAAAGAAGACATACAAATGGCCAACATAACCTGGAAAGCTGTGTATGCTGCATCTTGACAGGTACTTTAGCACCCTCAGAAGTCAATTTTTCTAGGCTGATTCAGTGAGGTTCATAAATATATTGTTTTGTTTTTGTTTATAGTTCCAAGTCAACTGATCTTCCTGATTAGTGATGAGATAGAGCAATGCTGAGCTAAAAAGAATTTTTCTAGGAAATAGATCCTGTAAAGGCACTAATATTTCCATAACCCAACTCCAACAAACAAACAAAAAAAACCAAGAAAACAAGGAAAACAGTAGGGAGGATCCTTAAAAAACTAAAAATAGAGCTACCATATGATCCAGCAATCCCACTCCTGGGTATGTACCCAGAAAAGATGAAAATTTTAATTTGAAAAGATACATGTGCACCCCAATGTTCATAGCAGCACTATTTACAATAGCCAAAGTGTCCATCAACAGATGAAAGGATAAAGAAGATGTGGTATACATACACACACACACACAAAGACACACACACACAAAGGCGCGCACACACACACAGAGGAATATTACTCAGCAATAAAAAAGAATGAAACATTGCCATTTGCAGCACATGGATGGACCTAGAGACTATCATAAGTCAGACAGAGAAAGACAAATACCACATGGTATCACTCATGTGGAATCTAATAAATAATACAAATGAATTTATTTACAAAACAGAAACAGGGGCTTCCCTGGTGGCGCAGTGGTTGTGAGTCCGCCTGCCGATGCAGGGGACACGGGTTCGTGCCCCGGTCCGGGAAGATCCCACATGCCGCAGAGTGGCTGGGCCCGTGAGCCATGGCCGCTGAGCCTCTGCGTCCGGAGCCTGTGCTCCGCAACGGGAGAGGCCGCAGCGGTGAGAGGCCCGCGTATCGCAAAAAAAAAAAAAAAAAAACAGAAACAGACTCAAAGACATAGAAAACAAACTTATGGTAAAGGGGGAAGAGGGAAGGATAAATTAGAAGTATGGGATTAACAGATAAACACTACTATATATAAAATAAACAACAAGGATTTACTGCATAGGAAAGGGAACTATATTCAACATCTTGTAATAATCTATAATGGAAAATAATCTGAATATATACTTACATATATATATACATATATCTGAATTACTTTGCTGTACACCTGAAACTAACACAATATTGTAAATCTACTATACTTCAATTACAAAAAAATAGAGAGACATTTTCCCAGTTTTAACTGCTCTAAAAGATAACTGACTAAAGTAAAAGTAGTATCAATACTGGTTAATAGCATATGTAAAATTTTTGCAAATAATATATTTAATGAAGAATTTATATCTAGAAACAGAAGAAAACAAACCACTCAAAAAAAAAAGGGTGAGGGTAACAGATTTGAACAGACACATCACAGAAAACAAATGGATGGCAAATTAGCATATGAAAACGTACTCCACATAATTTATCACTGATATGCAAATTAAAATCTCAACAAAATATCATTACACACCTATTAGAATGGCTAAAAAGAAACTGCTAATACCATATGCTTCTAAGGATGCACAACAACAGGACTTCTCATAAATTATAGGAAGGAATGCCAAATAGCACAACTTTGGAAAACAATTTGATAATTTCTAACAAGCTATACACACATCACCACGTGATCCAACAATCCCACTCCTATTTAACCAACAGAATGAAAACTACATTTATACAAATACCTGTACACAAGTGTTTGTAGAGTTTCATTCACAATTACCCAATGTCCTTCAACTGTTGAATACATAAACAGTGATATAAGAGACTACTACGCAGCAAAAGGAATAAACTATTGATACATGCAACAACATGGATATATCTGAAATGCATACTGTTAAGTGAAGGAAGCCAGACTCAAAAGTACATACTGTATGATTCCATTCATATAACACTATAGGGTCAAAACCAGATCAATGGTTGTTAGTGCTTGGGTATGGGTAAGGAGATGACTACCAAAGAGTAAAAAAGAACTTTTGGGCATGGTGAAACTGTTCTGTATCTTGAATGCTGAGGGGTTGCTTATCCAACTGTTAGTGTGTGAGAACTCACAGAACTATACTTTGTAAATTATACCTTAATAAACCTCACCAATGGGACTTCCCTGGCAGTCCAGCAGTTAGGACTCTGCACTTCCACTGAAAGGGGCACGGGTTTGATCCCTGGTCAGGGTATTAAGATCCCGTAAGCCAAAAAAAACCTTGCCAAAAATTTTAAATATGGCATAACATGATTTTTGAAGCAGAGAACAGTGAAAGTCATTATTGAGAACTACATGAACTGTGAAGTTTAGGCAACTTGATAGGCTATCTTTATAAAAAATAAAGTCAACAAAAATGATGTCAGGGTTGAGAGTAAAGATGGAAGAATGAAAATTAGATGGCACAGTCATCAATGAGTGTGGAAAGGTAACTTAGCTTTCAGTAAACTCAACTGAATTCAGGAAACTGGGGTTCTGGTAGTTATACCTTTTAAATTTGAATATCTGAGTTCAGAAATATCTTGAGAAATCTACTGTTCCATAAGCCATAAAGAGGCATTCTAATATTTGGCATCTAAACCAATCCCATGATAGCCGCATATTTCTAGATAGATTAACAAAACCCAATGCAAACAGAAACCAAAACAAAAAACCCACCTCTCTTTAGAAGAGGCATCCAGATCTTTGGTTTGGAAAATACAGTCACCAAATCTACTACAAATAAGAAGAACAACAGGTCTTTTGTCCCTTTCCTAGAACAAAAGACAAGCCCTGAGCAAAAATTTGAAGTCTTCTCCCTCCTCACCCAAAAAGTCACATTTTCCTTTCTTAAGTTCTCTTTGGCTCACTAATACCATTTCTGAAGGCCTAAAATTATGCTGAAATGAATCTTTCCTCATCTTGGTCAAACAGAGATATATCTGAACTAATGATTACAGAAGTGAAATATACCAAGTGATGGCGAGATATGGGGAGTAGTGGGTAACTAAAGTAGAGCAGCAGTAAAACTTGCTGATGATAAGCAACAATATTATAAACTTGAGTGAGGGTAGGTACCCATACTGATGCTTTCTGCATTCCCCACTCTGCTTATCATAATGCTAATTATTAAAGTTGACCTGATACTTACAAATTTAATACTGTATTTTTGTAATGAAAATACATCTGCTACAATGCTTTTCTATTCGTAAATTTACCTTCAGACAAATTCGTGAGTTGCTAGATTCAATTCTGTGTTTTAAAATCTAATTAGATGTATGTAATTATCATTCAAGTAGCAAATGTGAAAACTGTGACCTATGTAACATACAAACTATCTTTTCCTAAGGTCACAATTATTTAATGAGGTGCTTCTCCAGTAAGTACTCAGATGATAAATCTATTTAAGTGTATCTTTACTTCCATGGTGGCAAATCCATGCACCACACTCAGTATAAAACTATATTGACTAAAACTATAATTTATACAAAATTTCAATACTTTGTATCTGCTGGAATTCTGCTTTCAAACACTGACTCCTGAATTTAAATGCAATAAACATTAAGGCAAAAGGCAAGAACTCAGACTTTGGAATTGGAAGAGACAAGAAAAGGTGGTATCAGGGAAGGTTTTCCAGAAATCAGGACATCCAAACTGAGTATTAATGGAAGAATGAGAATTAGCGAGGCAAAACAAGGAAGGGCACATTACACATTTAGCAAAGGAGAGCAGCATGCGTAAAGAGATAGGGGAAAAAAAGCTTAATATGCTTAAATATAGCACTACCCAACAGAACTTTATGTAATGATAGAAATGTTCTGTACTTGGGCTCTCCAGTACAGGTGATGAAGAACTGATTTTTAAATTTTAAGTTTCAACTAATTTAAGCAGCATGTCTAGAAGCTGGAAAAGTATGGTAGAAGAAAGAAGGTCAATATAAAAGGTTGGAGAGATGCACACGACAGGGATCCGGAAGAGCCTAGCACATTTTGCCAAGTAGTTAATATTTACCCTTAGAGCCAGAATGAGCTATGGTAGGCATTTAAGTAGTCAAGAAACAGGATTAGCTTTGCATTCAGAAAAGATCACTCAAGCAGGAAGTGGCACACAGACACATTAAGGGCAAAGACGAATAAAGCTAGAATGGTTAGAAAACCAGCAGAAATACAGCAGAGAGAAAACAAGAACATAAATTTAGGCAGAAGTATACCTAAGAAAAAGAGAATGGCTTTAAGCCATATAATACAATTAAATGGAAAAAATAATTAAATGGTGACACAGTTTCATTATTTTCAGGTGGGAGTGAGAGGGGTAAAGATTTCTGGCTTGACACATAGCACAGGGAGATCAGATCGGTGCTTTGTGAACACCTAGAGGGTTTGTGAACACCTAGAGGGGTGGGATACGGAGGGTGGGAGGGAGAAGCAAGAGGGAAGAGATATGGGGATATATGCATATGTATAGCTGATTCACTTTGTTATAAAGCAGAAACTAACACACCACTGTAAAGCAATTATACTCCAATAAAGATGTTAAAAAAATTAGTGATCTTAAGATTAATGAGATTGTAAGATTTATCTAGTTCTTGTGTAAAAATAGTCCAGTGCCATTGGCTATGCACACTCTTCTTGATTTTTATTGTAGATTTGTTAGCATGTAAACAAGTATTTTTCTGGAATAAATAAGACTATGTTCTTCATCCCTGTAAGAACAACTCAGAGTAAATTCTCACATGGCTAATTTAAAGGCTTTCCATCAAACTCAGCACCATGAATAGGATGGTAGTGCTAACCAGCAGGACAGCTACATCCATGGATGATGCCATAAAGAGATATTCATGGGTTCAGAAGAAATCACCTCTAGTTCATAAGTCAGGGAACATATTATGACATATAGGACGTGGGGGAGAAAGTAAACAAAGAGATTTATTAGAGCATTAATTGTGATAAAGATACAATTTCCAGAGGTAAATTGATTTTGCATATATATTGAGGTTTTCATACTTTTCATACATATGATAGTCTAGTAAAATATTCTCTATGGTATTTCCACATCATACATTTAGAAAATATTTTTGTGGGGAAAACCTTTTATATTTGAATAAATATCTGTTTTACTAACAACAACAACAACAAAAAAGATGTTAAAAAAAAGATTTCTGGCTTGAGAAATTGAGAAACATTCACTGACAATCCATGAAATTTTTTTTGTTTTGCCTTATATGACTGGTAGATATAAAAGGAGTTCACTTTTGGATATGCTAACTTGGCTATGTGGGCATAAATTAAAACAAAAACATCTGGAGGTAGAAACACAGACTCAGAGATCATCAGTACACAGATGGAAGATGGAGTCTCATTTTCTAATTAATTAAAACAAGTTTTCATCAAGTATCAGAATCAAAATATTTTTAAACTACCATTTAAAAGTTTTTTTCTATTTTAGTTGCTAATATTGTAATGACATTATTGTTTTTACTACAAATGTTCAGTATTTCAGTACATAATTGAAGAAAAGTTAGTATGTCATCTGGTACCATGCTACCCACAAGCCCCCACCCCAAGCCTGCCAACACTCAAACCCTAAAAAAAGCCACACTGTATCCCAACTCAGGCATTCACACAAAGTTGTTCCTTCAGCCTACAGTGCATTCCAACCCCCATTCTTACTCCCAAAACATGTCTAGATAACTCCTACTCATTCTTAAAATCTTGGTTTTAAAAATCACTGAAATCCTAAAATTCCTAGAAGAAAACATAGGGGAAAAGCTCCTTTATACTGGTCTTGGTGATAATTTTTTTAGACATAATACCAAAAGCACAAACAACAAGTGTAAAAATTAACGTGTGGGATACATCAAACTAAGAAGCTTCTGCACAGAAACCAACAATGAATAGGCACCCTATAAAAATATTTGCAAACCATGTATCTGATAAAAGGTTAACATCCAAAATATACAGAGACTCACACAACTCAATGGCAAAAAACAATCTGATTAAAAAATGAACAGAGGAACTGAACAGACATTTCTCCAAAGAAGATATACAAACGGCTACAGGTTCATGAAAAGGTGCTCAACATCACTAATCACCGGGGAAATGTAAATCAAAAGCACAATGATATCACCTCACGTCTGTTAGGATGGCTGTTAAACTCCCACCAACACCCTTGCGTACTGTTGGTGGGAATGTAAATTGGTGCAGCCACTATGGAAAACAGTAAGGGAGGTCCTCAAAAAATTAAAAATAGCACTAACACATGATCCAGAAATTCCACTTCTGGGTATGTATCCGAAGGAAACAAAATCACCATCTCAAAGAAATATCTGCACCCACGTGTTCATCGCAGCAATATTTACAATAGCCAAGTGTACTAAGGAAACAATCTAAGTGTCCATCAGTGGATGAATGGATAAAGAAGATGTGATGTGTATCGACAATGGAATATTATTCAGCCATAAGAAAGAAGGAAATTCTGCCATTTGCAACAACATGGATGAATCTAAGGACATTATGCTAAGCGAAGTTAGCCAGACAAAACAAGTACTGTATGATCTCACTTATATGTGGAATCTGGGAAAAAAAGAAAAAGTCAAACTCAAAGAAACAGTAGAGTGGTGGTTACCAGGGACTGGAGTGTTAGGGGAGATGGAGCAATGCTAGTCAGAGTATATATATATAGCCTTCTGCTATAAGATAAATAAGCTCTGGGGATCTAATGTACGGCATGCTGACTACAGTTAGTATTATTGTGTTGTGTACTTGAAATTTGCTAAGAAAGCAGATTTTAAGCTTTCTCATCACACACACCAAAGAAGTTAACTACGTGAGGTGATAGACATGTGGTAACCTGATTGCGGTAATCACTGCACAAAGTATACATATGTCAAATCATCACATTGTATACTTTAAATATATACAATTTTATTTGTCAATTATACCTCAGTAAAGCTGGGGAAAAAGAATCACTGCCTAAAATTAAAGCTTCATATAATCTAATCTAGCTTTAGACTAGGTTAGACCCATTATTACATGCTTTATATTATATAAATATATATATATAATACTCCCTTTGGAGCACCTATCACAATTCTGGTTAGTCATGTATAATTTTTTAATGTCTCTTCCCAACTAATCAATTATTCATTTAACAAATATTTGTATGTCTACCAGGTGTTCTAGAAGCTGGGGATATATCAGTGAGAAGAAGAGACAAGAATTCTGCCCTCAAACGTGGGAAAGAAGAGTGATAGAGAAAAAAAATCACATAAATAAATCTTTGATATTTTTATTTGATAAATGCCACAAAGTTGTATAAGCTCCAGAAAAGGAAGGGACAATGTCATCTTGCTTGCTATGATAGTCCTAGCATCTGGCCCATGTAAGGCATTCAAATATTTGTTGAATACATGTTTGAGAGAAAAATTTCACTCTGGGACCAAAGACATTCATTCTCAAAACAATTTTTAAAACACAGCCCAATCTGTAAATTAAAATCTTAATAATTACCTTTCCCTCATCAAGTATCTTTCTGAAATTCACAACCATTTATTTATTTACATGCTACCTTGTTCTAAGAGGAACCCATATTTGTGTCTTGCTTAGTTTAGTGCCTTTTCTATTTCTTGGACGCTACAACACTTTAGCTTCAACGTAACCACTGCCTCTTTCTTAAGTAGTTTCTTGACTGTGTTCTTTCTGTAAGCGTATGTCAAATATACATTCTACTCTGACTTAAGGACTGCAGTGCCTCTATTAATAAAAGTGTTTCTATTACAAGGCCCTGAAGTCTCCCTAATCCCCAAACATGAGGATATAAATGCAACTACTGGTATCTACTGGTATTAAGGATGCTGCTAAACACCCTACAATGCACAGGACAACTCCCCACAATAAAAATTTGTCCAGCCCCAAAATAGAGCCAAGGCTGGTTTGAAACTCAGCATTAAAGGAACTGAGTTCAACATGTCGGAGTAGACACTAGAAGAGAAAAACTCAAAGAATACCTTAATTATCCACCTCTTTCTCTAATTTACATTTATGCAACAAATGGAAACCAAACTAGTCACAAGGAATTACTGAGGAATAAGCACATGTATAAGATAGTTACCCTGTTCAAGACTTAAACATAGTTGGATTTGACACTAGAATAATTATTTTACTGTATTTAGCTGCTTCTTAGTTATTGGTGGGAAAAATAGTCTCATCCTCTCATTAAGAGCTATTAGCATTCCCTGATTTTTATATCTAGTATGAATTTGTTTTGCCCTCTCATAAAATATAGAATGATAATAGATATGGAGTCAAGGTCCATGCTGGAGTCTCAAACTTCCCACCATACCAGCCATGTGATCTTGGACATATGACATAACCTCTCTGAATCACTAATCCTTCTTCTATAAGACTTGGAGTATCATCAACAATTCATATGTTGAAGATTTAATTATTGTTTTCAAACATTTAATAAAACACATATATTCCAGGTAGAAGTTAATTTGTATGGAATTTCTTAATAAAATGTAATCAATCAATAAATAAATGCTAAACTTTACCAGAAACTAGAAATACACAATTCAGGTATCTGAACTAGATTTTACTCCTACCTGAGTACACAGGCAAAAATTCAGGAAACACATTCTGACCAGGCTGTGTCCATATTATTTCCGTTTACCTCTTATTAAGTTTGTAAGTTACTCTTATAAAGTTATAATACTAGAATATTCATATTTTATAGCACTGATAATGTCTCATTTCAAGCAAACTTAATAGGTATAACAACTAGGTCTACATAAAAATGAAAAGAAAATATGGGATGACAATATGCTTTAGGAAGAAACAATAATTTAAAGAGAAGGTTTGCTGGGCATTTAAAACAGACACAAAAAGTCTGTGCAACTTTTATGAAAGACACCTAGTACATAAAGCATATCTGTCTCTTACACTGAAATAACTTATAGAAAGTAGACTATGAAGGCTTTGTAGAAGACTGACAGCAAGAGAAAAATACATACCTCCAGGATGGAGGAAAGGGAATGGGACTGGTAAAAGATAGATGAGAATTTCAACTTCATCTGTCATGTTTTATTTCTTAAGATAGAAGGTACTTGAATATGTATTATATTACTCTGAAAATTTTTTGGAGGTCTGATACAGTTCATAAGTTGAAAAAGGTTTTATGGTTTCAAACAGTAAATGTGTTACCTTAAAGATTCACCTCTACTGAACATTATTCGTAGCAGTACAGAAAATGTGAAGTTTTACTGGAATGTCTCTGATTACCAAGGCTCTTATAATGGATATTGAAATCACTGTTCTAATCAACTTTCACCATTTAAAAGAACAGCCAACTATACTAATTCTGCTTAAAACTCTTCAATGGGTCTCTATTGATGAATTATAAATATTCTAGGACAGCATATATGGCCTTCCCTGATCTAGCCCCTGCCTATTCGCCAACCTCATTTTATACAACTCCATTATAATTCATATGCTACTTACAAGAAACAACTAACCTTTTACATTATTTACAAATCTGAGCTTTTGCACCTGCTGTCTATCTGAAATGCTTTTTTCCCATCTTTGTTCATCTGTCAAGTGCCCTGTCTTCCAAACTAACCTAAAACATTTTCTTCCAACTTTATAACTAGCTGAGTAATTAATCATATTAAGCAGCAGTTTGTTCACATGCAAAATAAAAGGTCTCTGGGACTTCCTTGGTGGCAGGGGACACCGGTTTGAGCCCTGGTCTGGGAAGATCTCACATGCCACGGAGTAACTAAGTCCATGCGCCAAAACTACTGAGCCTGCGCTCTAGAGCCCGCAAGCCACAACTACTGAGCCTACGCATCGCAACCACTGAAGCCCGCGCACCTAGACCCCACGCTCCGCAACAAGAGAAGCCACCGCAATGAGAAGCCCGCGCACTGCAACAAAGAGTAGTCCCCGCTCGCCACAACTAGAGAAAGCCCACGCGCAGCAACAAAAACCCAACACAGCCAAAAATAAATAAATAAATAAAATAAATTTATAAATAAATAAATAAAATAAAAGGTCTGGCATACTGGCATACAACAAATACTGTCCAGATGGTATCACAAAGACTTTTCCAATCTTACTTGTCAGAATTCACTGTTACCAGCACCACATTCTCCCAAGTATGTTCACATCCTAACTTGAGACTTTTTTTGATTGAGAAAGGTAGCTAGAATGTTTAACAACTTGACAACAGGGACAACATTACTGCCTTTCTATTAACCCTAGGATCTATCACAGTGATTCACCTAATAAATGTAGTTGAATTCGCCTAAAATGCAGGTTACAGAGGATTTGGCTGAAGAGAGAGAGGGACCACCTACACTTAGTAACACAATGATTTTTTAAGAAAGAAGTAGAGAGTTTTTAAATAATAAGAAAGATTACTACTGTAAAAATAAGCATTTGTAGCAAATACAGTGTTTTAGAGAAGACTAAAACAGGTGATAAAGTCTTCACAGAGTCAACATTTTTGTTACACTCCTAATAAACACCTGCCTTAAGGTCATAGTTTAATGGGGAAGAAAAACAAAAAGCAGACAAGCTCAATAAACATTACATAGAATCCCTGTGATGAGCAAGAAAAGAGTGCTAAAGCCAAACAGAAAGTGAGAGAAATAAGATGGTAGAAGGTACATTATCTTTAGCATTTAATTTGGGGAGTTGGGTGTTAGTAATGGCATGGTGTTTAAGCAAAGATAAAAATTTTGATTTCTGAGAAGACAAATTCAAGATGAAAATGTCTAAAAATGAAAAAGAAAACACTTACAAATTAAGGAAATAATGCGCAAGTATAAATTAAGTACAAGGTAAGTAACCTGCAAAATAATCAGCTTTTAAGGCACAAGAAACTCAGAAGCAAAATATACTATAAACTCTGGCTTATCTCAATGACTTAACTTTATCTGAATTCAGTGACTTAATTCTGTAAAAAGAAATAGTTTTCAAACCCACAAGGGGATGAGGATAGCAGAGAGTCTATGTTCCTTGAAATCTCAACTCACTTTTGATACAGTGTATCATTCATAAAATTACTGTCATAGCTCCAAATGTCTTTTGGCTATGTCCAAAACAACACAGCCTTCAAAGGGCAAATAACATCATTCGCCACAAATAAGGTTATTAAATGTGTCACAAATTATAAAGAAAATTTCCAAAGATACTTTGCAAGATATCTGTATGGCAGAACAGAAGCAGAAAAGGGAGTAAGTAAATACCGGACAAATTTTAAAATTTCAATATAACTTGATAATAATCAATTTTTAAGGTAAATCTATATATTTAACTGAAGAGAATAAAACAAAGGCAGAGAATAAGTATATTACCCAATTTCCATTAAGTTTATGCTTGTTTATTTTTTAGCAATGCAGGGTAAATGTACTGAAAAAAACTCATTCACTCGACAATTATTTAAGGACTCAGTGGGTGCCAAGAAAGGGAAGGAAAAAACATGTTTTTTCCTTTACCCATAGACGCGCGCGCGCGCACACACACACACACACACACACACACACACACTTTTTACTTAGTGGGAAATACAGCATAAATGTTATATGATAGAGAAAGGAGAGAGTGATTATCAGTGCATACAGAAGGGTACCAAATACAAACTTGGAAAGGCTAAGAAAAGCTGAAAAAATGAAGTCTAATTAGCTAAAATGCGACAGAAAAATAATCCAGGAGTTGAATCAAAATTAAATACGTATAATATATAAGAATGTCTGGAGGGGTGGGGTAGGGAGGGTGGGAGGGAGGGAGACGCAAGAGGGAAGAGATATGGGAACATATGTATACGTATGACTGATTCACTTTGTTATAAAGCAGAAACTAACACACCATTGTAAAGCAATTATACTCTAATAAAGATTAAAAAAAAAAAAGAATGTCAACTGTATTGTCTGTAATAATGTAAACTGGAAACAGCACCAAATCCTTCAAAACCGATTAGATGAGTAAGTTATCACATATGTACATATTAGAATATTATTAGAGCAATGAAAATGAATAATCTACGGGAGACCACACGAATGACTCTCACAACCATAATACGTTAAAGAAGCTATAACAAAGAATAAATGCTATATAATTCTATTTAAAGAAAGTTTCCCAAAATAGGCAAAAAATAATTTATGATGTTAAGAAGTCAGAATATTATTCACGTTTGACGGGAGAAAGATTAGTGACTGGGAGGGATTATGAGGTGACTTCTGGGGGTTTCTATTTCTTAATCTGGTGGTGGTTACAAGAGTATGTTCACTTTGTTCCCTTAAGTGTAAGTTTATAATCCATATACTTTTCTCTATGTAGTTATACTTTTTTAAAATGTTTACAAAAGAAATGGATAGCAGCTACTTGGTAATCCAGAAGGAAAAAAAAAATGCAAAAGCCCAAAGACACAGTGCTTGATGATCCAAAAAGGGTTCAGCATGGCTCCTCTGTAAAATGCTAACTATAATACCTATACTCAGGGTTACTATAGGATTAAAGGACAGAATATGAGTAAAGCACATATCTGGCACAAATATTTATAGGTGTTTATAAATGTTAGCTGTTATTATTACTATACTACTATTACTGTGCTACTGATGCGGCTCCTTGATGGTAGTGCTCAAGGTAGAATGACAAACAAAAAGGCTAAAGGAACAGAGGCAGCAGGTTATGATGGGCTTTTCTAAAATATATTATGAATTTAGACTTTATCCCAAGGTGGTGGGGAAGCAATGAAGAATTTTACACGGATGGTAATATGATCACATTTGAGTTTAGGAAATTTGTCAAAGGAAAGAAAATGTGAAGCTTAAAAAAGGATGTTAAGAAGAGGTTGTCAGCAAATCATACAGAGAGGTCCAGAAAGGAAGAAGGAAAAAAAGCGCTGACTTGAAAATCAATACCTAACAACTTTGAGAGAATAGCTTATGACTTTCTAAAGGTTACAAAGTTAATAAGTGACACTTAGAATTAAAGGTACTCTAAATTCATAATTTATTACAAAAATCTCAATTTAATACTTTTTATATAATTGTAACTTTAAGCACACAAATATCAACAGGACATTCTCTTCAACTATTCATTAAAATTAAACTAAAAATACTTTTTAAAAAAGTCTCCTGGGGGCTTCCCTGGTGGTGCAGTGGTTAAGAATCCACCTGCCAATGCAGGGGACACGGGTTCGAGCCCTGGTCCAGGAAGATCCCACGTGCCGCAGAGCAACTAAGCCTGTGCGCCACAACTACTGCGCCTGTGCTCTAGAGCCCGTGAGCCACAACTACTGAGCCCATGTGCCACAACTACTGAAGCCCGGGCACCTAGAGCCCATGCTCTGCTGCAAGACAAGCCCTGCAATGAGAAGCCCGCGCACCGCAACGAAAAGCAGCCCCGGCTTGCCACAACTAGAGAAAGCCCGCACAGAACAACGAAGACCAATGCAGCCAAAAATAAATAAATAAAATAATTTTTTTTAAAAAAGTCTCCTGGAATCATCACAATTGTTATTACTAATGATAAATTATACATATATGTGTATAGATGGATACCTATATATACTTGTCTCTATATATCTGTCTATCCATATCTCTTAAAATTCAGACTTTCCAAGTCATAAATTAATTTGATGTGGATCTGAATAAACACCAAGACCAAAGTGTAAGTACCAAATTATCATGAGTGCTAACAAATAGTGTAAAACTAATGTGAAAACATTTTTAGTGAATTATTGTTATTTCAGCAACAACCAAATAAGAGGAATGCTCTGAGACACTTTGACACATTAGCTATCTCTGTTGATTCAATGGCTCTACAAGATGAAAAACAATGAACTGCTCTTCAACATACACAGTGAATCTATTAATAAGCAGTACCTTCTTTGATTTGCCTGATGAATATAAAATGTCAGATAGATCCAAGACATAAGCAGCCAATGGTTTATTGGTTTTACAGCCATTCAAAAAGCAGAACAAAAATATGGGAGGGGGAAGGGAGGGGAGGAGCAGGGAGGGGAAGGGAGGAAAGGGAAGAAAAAAGTAAGCTTCTGGGGTCCAGAGCTCAACTTTTCTGCCTCATAAACAAACCATAAAGAACCAAAAATAGTTTATATTAAGCCTAAAAGCAAGCACTAAGATATCATAAATGTCATGATGTTTTTCACAACTGTAGCATAAATCCACAACTACCACAAAAAATGTGTAATCTGGCTTTGTTCACATTAGAACATGGAACGGTTTGACTGCTGCATTCAGACACCAACATATAAAATGCTTTGTTTAATAAAAATTCTACTATTAAAAATTAGTCCAGAACCTACAATACTATTGTTAAAGCTGGGTCACAGAAATATGGAGATTCATTATGCTTTCTTCTTCTTTTTTGTATATTTAAAATTTCCAATAATGATTTTTATAAATTATGACCAAGCTTTCAAATATTCTCCTGGGAAAGCTACTTTTGATTTCCCCATAGAAAGAGTAATCAGTGTTTGCAGAGGACTGGTATAAAACATAACTGCAACAGTAAATTCACTGAATAGAATGTGGAAAGTGGCATTCCTGTGAACTTCACCACTTAAAAGCGAACTAACAAAAATGTCAATTGACACTCAATTAAATATCAGAATAAGGACTAATTCCTTAGGGGGGGAAAAACATTCACAGTCTGGCGTCAAGTCAATTTTTGTACTCTCATGGTTCCTGCCACATTGCAACTTTTGGGCATGCTATAATAATTTTCCAAAAAACAATATCTCAGACCTCCATGCTTTTGCCTCTGGTGCAAAAGGAAGTCATCGTTCGGTTGAGAATAGAGCAAAAACGTCATCATATTGTTGTTGTAGGACACAAGATTAAACTAAAAAGAATCAGAGCAGAAGAGGGGAAACTTAAGAATCTGAGCAGTAGTCCAGGCAAAAAAGTAAGGTTTACTTAGACTGGAGTGGAAATGGAGGGAAAAGAATGGACTTAAGATATATTTGGCTGAGTAATGTTCCACTGTATATATGTACCACATCTTCTTTGCTCATTCGTCGGTCGATGGGCATTTAGGTTGCTTCCATGACTTGGCTATTGTAAATAGTGCTGCAGTGAACATTGGGGTGCATGTGTCCTTTTGAATTATGGTTTTCTCTGGGTATATGTCCAGTAGTGGGATTGCTGGGTCATATGGTAATTCTATTTTTAGTTTTTTAAGGAACCTCCATACTGTTCTCCATAGTGGCTGTATCAATTTACACTCCCACCAGCAGTGCAAGAGGGTTCCCCTTCCTCACACCCTCTCCAGCATTTGTTGTTTGTAGATTTTCTGATGATGCCCATTCTAACCAGTGTGAGGTGATACCTCATTGTAGTTTTTTTTCCTATAAATGTATTTATTTATTTGTTTGTTTTTATTTTTGGCTGTGCTGGGTCGTCGTTTCTGCGCGCGGGCTTTCTCTAGTTGCGGTGAGCAGGGGCTACTTTTTCGTTGCAGTGCACGGGCTTCTCATTGCAGTGGCTTCTCTTGTTGCGGAGCACGGGCTCTAGGCACGCAGGCTTCAGTAGTTGTGGCATGTGGGCTCAGTAGTTGTGGCTCATGGGCTCTTGAGTGCAGGCTCAGTAGTTGTGGCACATGGGCTTAGTTGCTCTGCAGCATGTGGGATCTTCCCAGGCCAGGGTTCAAACCCATGTCCCTTGCATTGGCAGGCGGATTCTTAACCACTGCGCCACCAGGGAAGCCCCCTCATTGTAGTTTTGATTTGCATTTCTCTAATAATTAGTGAGGTTGAGCAGCTTTTCATGTGCCTCTTGGCCATCTGTTGGAACGAAACTGGGTCATTTGTAGAGACATGGATGAACCTATAGACTGTCATACAGAGTGAAGTAAGTCAGAAAGAGAAAAATATTGTACATTAACAAATATATATGGAATCTAGAAAAATGGTACAGATGAACCGGTTTGCAAGGCATAAATAGAGACACAAATGTAGAGAACAAACATATGGACACCAAGGGGGGAAAGCGGGAGGGTGGGTGGTGGTGGGATGAATCAGGAGATTGGGATTGACATATATACACTAATATGTATAAAATAGATAACGAATAAGAACCTGCTGTATAAAAATAAATAAATAAAATAAAATTCAAATAAAAAATATATTTGGAAGCATAATAAATAATAATCGGTGAACTGGGTATAGGAGAGGAGATGGACAGTAAGTGAAAGATGACTTCCAGGTCTCTGACTTGTGAAACTAGGTATAATGAGATGAAGAAAACCAGAGGAACAGATTTGGTATTTGGTAGAGGGAGATCAAGAGTTCAGTTTTAGATATGTTATATTTAGGGTACCTGAAAGAGATACAAGTGGAGAGAGATCAAGTAAATCAAATATCGAGATAGGCTAATAAATGGGAGCAGACAGAGAAAATGAGGGTCACAAGGAAATGTTTAGGGTTTTGTTTAAAGAAGTAATCATTATATGTCAAAGCTATGGAAGTCTAAAACCTACTGTGAACCATGTTACATTCACTCTACTAACCTCGACACAATTTGTGAAAACTGACTTCAGGTAGTCTTTCCAAATTACTTATAACTATAAAGTTATTCACATACTAAACAAAAAAATACAACATAAAATTACTAAGTCTATCTAGGCTGTATTTTCCTGACAGATAATAATGGATAAAATTTGTGGGGGGGGCGGGGAGGGAAACAAAACACCACCCATGATAATAATCAAGGTCCAAAGCCACCCCTGGACCTACAAATGTTAAGAATTCAAGAATGCAGAGGTGCCACATCATTCCTGCAGCAAAATTTCTAAGTTAAGAAAGCTCAGAATTTATACTCTACTGTATTCCACTGTATGATTGGTTTCCTTAGCGGTCTTGCTGTACATATTCTTGCAACAAACTGGCTTACAGCAAACTACCACACCCTAATGGTTGATCCTAGATATTGATATGCCTATATACTGACGCTACTATCTCAAATATGAAAACCGCTCTATGTCCTATCCTGGATAATGGTCCCACAATCCAACAGGCCTCTTAAACAGAAGCCTGGAAATGATTCTCTACTTTCTCATTTTTCTGTATGCCCACAGCTCATCTATGACTAAAATCTGTTGATTGTAATAACTTATCTCTTGAATTCTTCTCCCTCCTCCATTTCTACCACTACCCTTATTTCAGAGCCTCATTATTTCTTAGTTGGGCTATCCTGACATTCCCGATTGATTTGCCTGTCCTATTCTCCTATTACTCTACTGGCCAAGTAATCTTATAAAACCACAAATTAAATTATGTCACTCCCATGCTTTAAAATCCTTCAGTGGTTTTCCACTACCTGTGAGTTATTTAACCTCCTTATCTGTAAAGTGGGGATGATAAAAATAGTTTCTACTTATGTGACTGTTTTGAAAATCAAATGAATTCTAGTGTAATTAAGCACTTAATGCCTAATGAACAGTAAAATAAAATAATTTAAAATAATAATAATTATTTTTATATTCTGCTTAGATGTTTCTCCATGATTCAGCTTCTATTTCTCTTTTCTCTTCTCATGTCCCACAGTCATTCCTGGACCCATACAAAGAAACCTGATCACTCTTCTCTATACCACAACTTTAATACTGTATGTGCTTCTATTATACCATTTACCACACTTCAGAGTAGGAGAGGCTTGTCTTCACTATGAGACTATGCTTCACAAAGACAATCTAATGCATCTGAGTCACCTAGCACAATGCCTGGCCCATAAATATTTACTGAAAAAAATTATGAAGAGAAAAGAGATGTATGAAAGGATTATAGCAGATGGCCATGCTTCCTTCCACACTGAAAATCCAATTATTCTTGATAAAAAACAAAACAGCAATTTCAGAATAGGTCTAAAGAATGAAAGAGTCAGAAAAAACTCACTCTGTGACAGAGGATGAAAGCACCTATGGGTTCAGACTGAGGAGAAGAATGAAGATAAATTAGTTAACTAAGATAACTTAGTAAGATAAGTTAGGTAAGTAAGCTAATCTGTAGTCATATAGGGAAATTTTACTTCATTTATGAGTTGTATATATCTGTGCTAGAATAGAAATATTAAAAGGTCAAATAATAAGGCAAAGGAGAAAAAACAAGTAAAGATTAAGCTGATGCCATAATATTAGTGTTAAAAAAACAAACAAACCCAAACACATATTTTACCAGGGCACTACTTTCCTATACTACGCTAAATGGGTAAAGGGGAGCATAGGCAAAGGATAGCTAAAATGAAACAATAAATTGTCATCAGCTATTTCTATTTGATCACTTGCCATTCTTGGGAAAAGTTCAAAAGAGTTGGAAAGGGGATGGCCGTCATTCTTGGAATTGCGATAGAGGGTTAACTGTATATCTTTACATCAAGACTAAAACTTAACATTGACAATCTATGCTGGGGTAATCCCTTGCCCCACTAACTCTATGTTCTTACCTCCCCCCCCGCCGCCCCGTTCCCAATGTTAAGACCAAGAAAGAAATTTGGGGATATTATTCCCTGACTAACCCATCTCAAGGGAACACTTAACTGTAATATGTGCATTCAAATACAGAAGCCCCTGGTTCTCTCTTATTCCAGGGCCAGGAACAAAAGGCCAAGGAGGTCTAGACCCAGAATACTTCTCCCTACTCCTGATTTCAAAGTTCTGAAATAAAATAGAGAACAGCTCTGGTACTAAAGTTTTAAATGCAACTATCTGATCAGAAAGCAGGAGGGATCAGACTTGCTAATTTTTAAACTAGGTTTCACCAAAAGAGTAATATAGACTTATATGCTAATTCTATCTTTATATTTTCTAGATGAAAAGTCTTCGGCAAGTCAGCTTCTCTAAGCCTTGGTTTTTTCATCTGTAAAATGAAGATAAAAATTGTACTATTTCTCATGTGAAAATTAAATGTGATTAATACAAATAAAAGCTTATTAGCACAGTGTCTAACACACGATGGTAAGCATTCAATGGACATTAGCTATCATTATTTCAAAGGGCAATTCTTAGTGTTGAAAAGTGTCAGTTTATATATTACCAACTATGAGATTTTAAGGGCTGAAAGTGATTAATTCAAGAGAATGTAATATTTAGACTAATGACATTGCTTTTAAGTATTTATTTTTACTTTGTATCAATGTTAAATTTACAGAAAATGTTTTAAGTATGGTAAAACCTTTTACTTTTCCAGCTATTTGAGAGTAAATGGCCTACGTGATAACCCGTCACCCTTGAATTCTTTAATAAGCGTTTCCTACAAAGGCATTCTCTTACAAATATGACCATTAAAATCAGGAAATTAACAATGAAGCATCATGCTCACTGCTATTGGGGTGTCACTGCTCCTAGGTGCCTTCTCAGTGAACAGTTTAGGGCATAAGTGTATATTTCTTTATTCTACATCTATATATAAGAAAAATCATGAATTCACACACCAATATCTCTTTTCCAATCCAACACTACAGAAAGCATTCTAGTTTTTTCCACTTCCATAATGGTAACTCCCTTCTCACACAGTGACAGGCTGGCTCCCATTATCCTTAAGGATTTATTTGACTAGTCTCCCTGTATGTTACCAGCCTCCCATTGTGGCTGTTTCCCCATCCCCACATGGACGCTCTCTTTACCCCTCTCTGCCCCAACACCCACATACTTCCTCCACGGGTATAACCTCCCCTATTCCTCATGCCTGGCACTCCTCCTACAAGAATATCCTCCTCATCTTGCTTAGGCACTAACATCCCATGTTGAGCTGATCCTCCACTGGGATGTCTTCCTCTCCCCACCCTCAGGTTCTGATATTGCACTGGGATGCCTCCAACCATGGACTCCCACAATATCCAACTTGAGGCTGAATACACCCAAACCAGGCTACCCTCCTACACAGATGACTTTCTGCTGCCACCCCTGGTGGCCATCACCTCCTAGTAGATGCCCTCTTATCCCTCTTACTCTGTACCAGGCTACTCACCTTCACAAATACCGATCTGACCCTGCTTGGCTCCAACACCTCACACTAGTGCGCCCCTCCTATTCAGACTGCTCCTCATACCTCCAGCTCCAACAACCCACATGGGGACCCTCCTCAACCCTGCCAGGCTCTGATATACCCACTCCTTCAAGAGGACATGCCCCCTCCCCCCATATACCCTAACCAGTGTGGACACTTTGTTTGGTCCCACCTGATGGTTTCAGTACTGAAACGTACCGAAAGGAAAGAAGAAGGGAACAAGGAAGAACAACTGATGACATTTAAAAAAAAAAAAAAGAGAGAGAGAGAGATACCAATGAATAAACTGCATAAGCACCCATAATCCAAGCTAATTAAAAGGCTAATCTATTTGTCAAAGTATCTGCTTTTTCCACTTAAAGAAACAGTGGTCAATTCTTTTATATTAATTCCTTCTAAATTTAAAAAGTCAATTGAAAATTGATAAAGAAGGAAGTCTTGTCTTTCTTTTCTAGCCAAATATGCATTTTATTTAAGTATCTTACATAGGCCTGTAGAAAAATCTAGTTCATCAAAAAAACAAGACTACCAATTTTATTTTAAGAGTTTAAATAATATATGAGTGTTTCAAACACTAGAATTAAATATTTAAAAAATATTTAGAATATGCAAGTTTGAGTTGTTTTCAGTATAATGACAATTGTATTGTTTCCAGTACACTTATGCCCAGATACAACTCTGCAAAAATTAGCCTTGATTGTTACAGGAGTAACACCTTTTCCTTGCTCCCTGTTTCTATGAGGAAGGATGGGCATAAGCACAATCTGAGTCTCTCTTCACTCCTACGGAAGCGAAGAGACTGATCTGATTGGTGATTTTGTAAAGAATAGTTGGGTAGACCCTTAGGAGTAGCTATCGAGAGAACATACTCACAGAGAGCTCATATTCCGCTCTGCTTCCCTAGTATGCCTAGCACCGGGTGGATAAATTGGCTTATGCCAGAACACCTGACTCCTTCACCAACCTATTTCTCTAGCCTGGCCTCTATTAGTAATAAAAGTAATATTCTACTTCCATCTTTCTCCTTGTTTTAATTTTCAAGTTGTTCAGAACCCAAGCAAAAGAGAAGGGTGCCATCTGAGAGTACTTCAGCAATCCAATATCTTAATTAATTTACTTAAGTGGAGATTGCTCGTTTTCCCAGTTTTGACTCAAAAGGGCTGCTTCAATTTGAGCTTCTTAAAACTATTAGAAATAAAAAAAACCCTCAAACCTGAACCAACAGCAGATGTTCAAAATGAAAATAAGCCGACTTATCTGATCATGCTTATTACCCATTAAAAAAAAAAACTTCAAAAGCTTATAATTTCCTCCTTATAGATGCCATAATTTATACTTTCAGTCCTACTTCCTACTCCCACCCTACACTCCAGTGACACTAGAGTGCTGAATATTTTCAGAATATACATTACTTAAACTTCTATACCTTTGTTTACACTATCCTTCAACCTGTTCCTTCCAACCTACTTTTCTGCTGGATCATTTAACTTAGGCATCAGCAAACCATGGCCAGTAGACCAAATCTGCCTATTTTTGTAAATAATTTTGTTATTGGAACACAGCCATGTTCATTCATTTATAGATTGCTTTTGTGCTACAACAGCAGAGTTGAGTACTTGCAATAAAGACCATATGGCCCACAGAGCCTAAAATATTTACATCCAGCCCTTTACAAAAAAAAGTCTGCCAACCCCAGCTTTCAGTCAATCCTTTGAAGCCTAGTCATTTCAGATTCTTCAAATCAAAATTAATTGCTGTCTCCTAAGCCTTTCCATTATATTATGCCATCTCTAATACTTAACATCCTTGATAACTGTGAGCTCTTTAAAAGCAAAGAATTCCTAGTGTAGGAATTAGCTTTTTTACCCAACTCACAGTTCCCACCTCTCCTAATTCTTATCACGTTTTCAGGGGAAGTATTCTGGAAGAAGCTTCTGCTCTTTTCTCTACCCCTTATTCATCCTACCAAAGGAGAGAGGAATAACTAGTATTGGCAACATGCTGATAGTTTTTCCTAGTGGAATGGATTAATGTTTTAAAGGTCACTTTTCATGCATGTTCAAGCCTACCATTCATTCTGCCTAGATGGTCCTACCTACCTATAAGCAAACCACATGGGGTAGAGCTTCCTTGTATTTTAGAAGAGGCCTGCAGCTCTAGCTGCTCTGTCTTTGATAGGTTGGTAAGTTCAGTTCAGGATGATATTGTCTTAATTCTGGCCTCAGCTACAAGCCAGGTTCTTCAATACAACCTTACCATCTAAAGAGCTAACATTTCGATCCCTGATTCCTAAGTCTATTTCTGGTTCAGAACCTGGTTAAGGAAGAAACATAGAATTACACTCCCATCAACCAGCACACAGTAGGACTCAAGATATTTGATGATTGACTGACAACAGTAAATTAACTGGAAAAAATCAATCTTTTAAACTGTGTAACACACTAATGTCACAAACCATATCTTACTTGATGAACTTAATTAGGAAAATATGTTTTGAAGAGAAAAAGAAACAATTTTAGAGTTCACATTCAGTGATGCAAACCAAGCCCATTCTATTTATCTCTCAATATTTTGTTGCTATCAAGTCTCAGCTTAATTAACATATAAAGTAATCATGGATATTATCAATTCAAAAAAGTATTCTCCATCTTATTATCCATGCATGAAACAAACATCTCTAGATCCCACACCCTTCCAATTACTGCTCTATACATCTGTTCTTCCTCAAAATGTAGCTTCTCAAATGGTTTCTCCTCTTCCACACATCTTAAATACTTTCTAACCTATTACAATATAGCTTCCATCCCTGCCACTCTGCTGAAATCCATCTGGTCAAGGTCACTAAGAACTTCCATGCTGCCAAAAACAATGCACATTTCCCTGTTTAAGGGTACTTGACATCTCATCAACATATAACAATCCCTCCTTATTTTAACACTCTTCTCTTAGATTTGGTAATACCATCTCTCCTGGTTTTCCGACATAGCCAATGGCCTTACTTTTCAGTGTGAAAGTCCAGTGGCTTTCCTTTGAGGCTCCTCTTCCTCCATCCAAGGAATGCTAAGATTCCTTAAGACATGGTACTGAGTACTCCTCTCTAGTTATACTATCACTTACCCTTAGGTGGTCTCATCCATTTCAAGGATTTAAATATCATCTTTATGCTGGTAATTCCTTAATTTATATTTTTAGCCCAGAAACCACTACTATATAAGTATTTTAACACCTTTCATAAAAACAAAAGATAGTGAACATTTAAGGACAGCTATAAATCTATTATCTGTAGATTTCCAGCTATGAAAAGTGAAATGACTCGTGCCTAAGGTTAAAACAATAGAGGCTAAAAAAGGAACTATGTTCTTTCAATTCTTAATCCTTTTTACCATTTGTGAAGACTTAGCCCCTTGTCCCTAAACTGTTTACTAAATAGTTTACTATTTAAATATGAAGACGACTGGACAAAGCTTCTTCCCTACATACACACCTTACACATAGCCATCAGAAAAGAACTGGTCAATCTGAATTAACAGAGAAAGCCTCAAACTCGTTTTTCAAGAAATATTTTAGAAAAGACTCTAGGCTACAACTGAATTTTAAAGGAGACTGAGGATGCAGGCAGGGTAGCTGTTATGATTAATAAGATACTCAAGAATTTGGAGCAATGTGTACAAAACAGAAGTAAAGGCAGATAAAAGTGGCTGGGCTGTCTAAAGAAGAAACCAGGCAAACGAACAGGGAAGGAGCCCGGTGGACTATGACCAACTAACTGGATACGGTCAGGAGCTTTCATTTGATGAAAAAAGACAAGTGGGAGACACTACTGCTTTGTAAAGTACAAAATTAAAGTAGCTATTCCAAATAATGATTTAATATAGGTTATAAGCTAGACTGAAGGACAGTAAAATCAATGATGCAGATACTGATATAAACTAGAGTCTTACCTAAATCGGCCCAAGTGCTTAACACTTCATCAGAAAAACTGAATCCAAGAGATATTGTAAAGAAAATAATAATAACTTGGTAATAGATCAAGGTAAAGAGAAAAGAAAAACAAAGAAGCAAATATAAGTAAGCAGGGTTGTTGCCAATTAATGGGAAAACCATATAAAAGGAAAGGAGATATAGAAAAGTGATTCTTCATTGGAAGCTGTTTTCTAGAAAACATAAAAAGCCTCAAAACAAATTTTTATTTAGCTTTATTAAGAGCAAAGTGCCATTCTTCAAATATAAATATGGCATTGTTACCTTAATTAGTTTCCTAATGGTAGTAGTAGGTTGGTCTGGGCCTAGTCACAGCCTCCTATCTTTATTCTGTGGTGAATAAAATACACACACACACACCCAAAAAAGAAGGAATATTATCAAAAAAGAAAAAGATAGAAACTCTAAACCTCAATAACGTATGAGATTATAATTGAAAAACTGGATTTACCAAAAAGGAAGAAAAAATTGCATATCCAAAAATCTACACGCCTCTGTTGCTCCTCCCAAGACTGCACAGTGGTAGAAGAATTAAACACCAGGATTGAAAGATAAACCAGGGGAGCATGGAGGATACATAATAGCTACTTCTGGTGACATAACAGGAACTTATCACAGTACCCAGCCAAACAGGGAGGGATACACACATGTAACCAGCCAAGGGAAGTAGCATGGACAGGAAAAGACAGCACCACACAGAAAGGAGAATACATGTGATATGCTCAGACCAGCATACAGCCTGTTTCTAACATATGCAAATATACGAAATTCATATACTGCTTGAACCCAAGGATGGCAGAACTTCCAAGTATACAATCCAAGAGTACACAGAATTTCAAATTTTACAAGCAAAATTCACAATGTGCCTATTTACAGAGAAATTTGGATATGTCTTTACCACCCAACTACTCATGATCATCACAGATTCCATTTGCCTGATACATATTATTAGATAGTGCTTTAATTCACATCTTTTTTTAATGGATAAAAAATCTGCTAGTGCCTGAAAAGACAGTTGTGCAAAGTTTTTGGGTAGTTGACCCATTCATACCAGTTCTCATCAAATCCAGATTTCTAAGTAAATCTACTCTTCCAGAATTTACATAGCAATAGTGACAAGATGAGGTAGAAGTTGGTGGAAAAATAAGAGTAGGAGGCAAGAAGCAGCCGGAAAGAAGTGTCAAGTTGATTATCTAGAACTTTATTTACCTGGACTATCCCATCTTTAAGTGTTATAGCTCTATGAAGTGCTCCCGTAACTTCTTCAGAGGTTAAAAAATAGAGGAAGAGAATATCTTCTGCCCCTGATACTGCTGATTATCAATGGGGCAGGTAGTTTGGAAAAGTCTACTCTGCAAACACCTGCAGAGTGTAGAACTCTAAGACAGTGATGTGGTTAACAGGAAGAGCACAGAGAGTAGGTACCAACAAAGAGTAGGTTCAAGATGATATAATGATACAGATTTTTTTAAATGAATTTAAACAGATTTCTTGTATTCAGCTACCACAAAGCCAAAATGTTCCTTGCAACGTAGGACGGCATCAAATGCCTTTTGCTTTTCTTATACATAAAAAGCGAAGATCAAGCTAAGTGATTATACTGTGATTCTTAAACTCCATGACTCTACGGCTCAAGAATACCCTAGAATATAGATCTTTCAAGCCTTTACTATCTTTTTCTCTAACATGCCTCATGATGTCTTCATTGTTCATCAGCATTCCCACCAGAAAGAATCTACTGGCAAAAACATAAAGCTCAAAGCTTTTAATAACCTGTATAAATAATATTAACAGCAAATGTTTATGGAATGTTTTCTATATGGCAGACACATATTAACATATATCAACACAATTAATTTTCGAACAACCTCATTATCTTCAATTTACAGGTAAGAAACTGAAGTACAGAAAGGTTAAGTAACTTGTCCACCCTGGTAGGTGGTAACAGCTAGAGAGCTGGAGTTCAAACACAGGTAGTCTAGCTCCAGTGCCTATATTCCCATTCACTATATTACGTTATTCAAATAAAAGATCTGGGGAATAAAAGATTTGGGGAAACCTATCAGTTTGGTTAGTATCAACAGATTTGAAAAAGTGGTACCAAGGTAATCAAGCCTTGGCTGGAGTCACTACACTATAAAACTGTGCTGTCCAATGTGGTAGCCATTTGCCACATGAGGCTACTAAGCACCTGAAATGTAGCTAGTCCAAACTGAGATATGCTATAATAACTGATTTCAAAGACTTAATGTTTTAAAAAGAATGTAAACTAACTCAACAATTTTATATGGATTAATGTTAAAATATTTTTAATATATTGGGCTAAATCAAACATGCTTTCTTAATGTAGCTACTAGAAAATTTTAAATAATATATTTGGCACCCATTTTATTTCTACTGGACGGCAATGGTATGTTGGAGTTTATTAAATGATTCTAATCAAATCTTCATTGTTTTACTGTTGTAACCTTAGGCAAATCAGTTACACTGGTTACACTGATCATTAACTTCTGAATCAGAAAAAGAAGGCTTAAAAACAGTCCTGGGGGCTTCCCTGGTGGCCCAGTGGTTGCGGGTCCGCCTGCTGATTCAGGGGACGCGGGTTCGTGCCCCGGTCCGGGGGGATCCCATGTGCTGCGGAGTGGCTGGGCCCGTGGGCCGTGGCCGCGCCGGGCCTGCGCGTCCGGAGCCTGTGCTCCGCAACGGGAGAGGCCACAGCAGTGAGAGGCCCGCGTACCGCAAAAAAAAAAAAAACAGTCCTGACACCTCGTGTTCATATTTTGGTATCTAAATCTATTTTCCACTAAAAAGAATGGAGGGCTCCTTGGAAAAATGGTTGATGTCGGGGCTGGGACATGTGAAGTACAAGATGAACCTGGAATATCTTGTTTGGGCAGGAAGGAAGTGCTCAAAAATAATCATTGGGCAGGGAGGGGTTGGGGAGACATGTGATTTGTCAAAAAACACTGGACAGCTTGATGAGGCTCCCACTGGCCAGACCTGGGACAATTTGGAAATCAAAATAATGACAGTAATGGATTTAACCACTGAATAAAATAAGAACCCATGAGTTCATACGGATGAAAATAACTAACAAAAATAAATAAAGAAGACAGGATAGACTGCTTTACGACAGAATATCAACTACTAGTTACAGAATGATGAAGCTAGAAAAATCATGAATGAATGTTAAAACTTGTGGGTAAAGTTTTGATGAGACTATGTAAATATCCTGTTCCTCAAAAGTATTTCCCCACAAATTACATATTAATTACAAAAGAACAAATAGTAACTTTCAGGGAGAAATATGGAAAATACCACATTAACCAGATTTCCAAAGCTACCATCACCAACACTGGGACAAAACAACATTATGAATCTCAAGATATGATGCATTAAGAAGGACAGAACATGTCTTCAGAGATATTCCTGCCAAAAATACATAACCAATCTAATCAGGAGGAAACAACAGACAAATTCAAATTGAGGGACATTCTACAAAATAACTCTCCTGTACTTTTCAAAAATGTCAAGGTCAAGAAATACAAGAAAGGCTGAGAAAGTGTTCCAGATTTAAAGAGACTAAAAGAGGACAACCAAATGCAATATATGATCCTAGCTAGGGGGAAAAGCTTATAAAGTAAAGTGGATAAAATCTGAATATGGATTATGAATTCGATAATAGTATCATTAATAGTATGTCAATGTCATATTTCCTGGTTTTAATAACTATACTGTAGTTAGGTAAGCCAATGTCCTTGGCTTTAGGAAATATAACTGAAGAATTTAGGGGTAAAGAGGCATCATGTCTCCAAATTACCCTCAAATGGTTCAGAAAAAAAAAAAAAAGATATAGATATAAGGCAAGAATGATAAAGCAAATACTTCAAAATGTAATACAATTGGTGAATGTGGGTAAGGGTATAGAGGAGTTCCTGGTACTATTCTTCCAACTTTTCTTGTAAGTTCGAAATTATATCAAAATTAAAAGTTAAAACAAAACAGAACTTATTTCCCAGATCAAATATCCTAATGGACTACACAAGTCCTGATAATGTTTAAAAATATACTAATGCATTTCTTTTATCCTGGACTTGACTTTGCTTTAAATTATATGATTTATCAGATACTAATTATATATTCCATATATAATTCCATAAGATCCAGGACTATATCTGTTATCACTCAACATGCTGAGTACTAGGATACTATTTATTATATCCAATAAGCACTCAAACATTTGTTAGATGAACATATTCAAAAGTATAGCACAGTACAGGATGATTACAGAGAAAAATCAAATTGTAAAAAGCACCACATTGTAAATAAAGCTATTAATTGGGCCACACAGCTTACAGGACAACTCTTCAATTATAAAAAAAGAAAAACCAGGATTAAATCACAGAGTAACCATAAACCTAACCTAAAGAGATGATGAGTTCCACAAATAAAGAAAGGTAAATATCATTTTCCATATCAAGAGTTAAACATCTTATCTAACTACAAGCAGTCATGGCAAGGAAAATGAACTTTTTGCTCATAAAATTAGAATATATATGTTATTTAAAGAATGAATGAGATTACTTTAAAGATTAAGCTAAGAACTGAGATTTTAAAACTTCACTACTGGCTCAATACTAATTTGCTGTAAGGCCCTGAGACACTACTTACAATTTCCATATTTCATTTAAAAATAAGACTTGTGGATCATTTTCTTCCCTAAAGGTAGAAAGAATATTTTATAAAAATTTCAACCAATAAGAGCAATGAATATTCAATACAGAAGTACATATACACATATATGTTCACACACATACACACATGCAAAGTAAAAAGAATATAGCTTTTTTCAAATATATTTACAAAGTAATAGCAAAAGGTGACTTAAAATAGTTACTCAAAATACATTTAATCCCAATTCATACTGTGAGTAGGTGCTTCACATATAGACTACTGAAAAAAACCCAATCAACCAGTGTATATCCTGCTTAAGAGAGTTTTATTGTTTATTTAAAAAACAAGCATGATAAAAACAAACTATGAGATGGATCTTCCTAGGTCTCCTGACTAGGACTGGGACTGTGGGAAATAATTCTCAAATACAGTTAGAGCTCAGGAAAAAATTTTCTTTCAAATACGATACAACTGTATACTACATTAAAAATGTAATACAGAGACTACATATTAGACACACAGCATTAACACAATCTTCAATGTCTTCCAATCCTACTTGAATATCCAAGTAGGTAAGACAGAAAGACATCCTATTTCCCTTCTTCCATCAAATCCAATTAATTTTGTGTTTAATTAAAATTCGACTATTTTTCAAAAGCACATATATTTTTGTGAGACGAAGCCATACTTAATGCATCTAAACAAGCAAGATGAGAAAAAAGAAAAAGCCAAAGTATTCTAAAATATAAAAATTGTCCAAAGACACCATCAAATAACTGTGCCTCGGCAAAACTTAACACAATAGTATCTCGAGCCAGTGTTACAATGCTATCATCCTGCCTGATTCTAACTGAACGAACTCAACAATTTTCAAACAGGTTGTCAGTAGAAGAGATCTTTACATAAGCAATTATAAAAACAGGGTCCATTTTGTATTCGGGAAGCACCAGCAACCCTTCGCTTAAAATTTTTATATAAGAATACCGTGAGGGTTTTTTTACACTTTTTAAAAAGAGATAAAATCACTTATGAATACCTGACTAAAGCTATTTCCTAGAACATTTCCTTAGATAAGAACAAAACATATTTTAAAGCGTAAAACAGTGAATTGCTTGAACATAACTTAAATGCCCCTACTCAGAGCAAACTTCCTTCTCGTACGTTTTCCTATATCCACCGTATTCTGCAGTGCACATTTCTAATTTGAAGTTGTACTAGTTTATCCTACCACGACCTCCTTTTCACTAGTGAAAAACAAGAAAGATCTTCAGGCGCTAACCAAACAAATCTGAGGGGGCTTGGGGAAAAGGGGCGCGAGGTGGCGCAAGAACAGATGGAAACAGGGTAAGAGAGTTGTTTTCTTAGGGCACTAAGGTTACTCAACTCCAAATGCCAAGATTTAACTGCCAGTCGAGCAAGCTGCTGCCACTATCCACTCTTTAAACAATGCAACCTTCCCTCTACCTCTTCTACTCGCCCACCCATCAACCCCTTCCAAAACAAACACAACACACCCCATCCCATAAACCGCGTTATCCCCTCGGTGCCCACTCGGTGTTATCCAACCTGCTGGATAACAGCTCCACGCACACGTCTTACTCAGACAAAACAGCGACGGCGGCAAGGTGGGGAGGTCCCACCACCTCTCGCCACCCCCGAGCAACCCTCAGAATGACAGCCCGGAGCCCAGAAGTTTGAAGCAGAAAGATTCCGACCCAACCAAAAGGGAAGACGGAATTGCAGAACGGGGATGGGAGTTGGGGAGGGCGATGTGCGTGTCTGTGCAAGGAAGGGTCCATCACATGACAGTAAAAGAGGACCCGAGTCTTCGGGGCGTCCGTGAGGAGAACGGGGGGGTTGCCGTCGCCATGGCAACACCCCCCCTCCGTCCAGACTTCCAAAGAGGGAGGAAGAACTTCAAATCCCAACCGTCAGCGCTCGAGCGGCTCCTTCTTAAAGGAGTACACACGGCGCCGCCGCCGCCGAGCGCGAGAGGGCAGAGTTGGGCGCCCCCGCCCCTCGGGCGACGCCCCCGCCGCCCCTCGCCCCCAGCCGGCTCACCCGCGGCCCCCGCCCCGCGAGCACCCGGGGGTCGTTCAGGTCCCCGTCCCCGGGAACCCTGTCGCGTCGGCCCGCCCGGACCCCGGCGGCAGAAGGGGGTGTGTGTGCACCCGGCGGGGGCGCGGACCAGCCCGCCTTCCTCCCGCCGGCTCTGCCCGCGGGCTCCTCTCCGGCCGGGCGCCGACCCACCGGCCCGCTTCCTCCCTCTTGACAGGGTGGACAGCGAGCGGCCAGGGGCGCCGAGGAGTTTCGGGGAGAGCGCAAGCGAGCCGTTTCCTTGGGGGCTCGGCGAGCGGGTCCGAACTAACAGTTCCCGGGGAGCCAAAGAGCTGAGGAGGGGAAAGGAGCGCGGACCGCGCCGGGCGAGGAGCCCCCAGACAAAAGGCGAGCGCCGGATCCGCCGCGCCGCCGCCGCTCCCATCTCGCTCCCCCAATGAACTGACCCGAACGGGAGATTCAACTAAACCCCTCTGCCACAAACTCCTCGGGCTGCGGCAGCCGTCGCCGCGCGGAGCCGGGGCCCCGGCCCGTGTCTCTCTTACCTACACAGTGCATGAGGCGGTGGCGCCAAGAGTCGAGTTCCCGCCGGAATCCTCTCCTCTCCGCCGCGCACCGAGGGCTCCGGCACTGAGCGGCGGCGGCGGCGGCGGCGGCGGCAGCAGCGGCGGCGGCAGCGGCCATTCTCTCTCTTCCCTTGTCCATCTGCGTCCCGCGTCACGCGCCCTCATTTACATACGAGCGGCGCAGGCACGAGGCAGGGGCGCGAGCCCTCGGCGCGAGCCCCGGAGCGCGCGCCCCCCGGAGGGGGGTTGATTGACACGTGTCACACTACCTTCCCTCTGCCCTTCCCTCCCCCTCCCACCGCTCCCTCTGGGAGAGGCGGGGAAGGAGCGTGAGGAGAAGGAAGCAACCTGCCGCTTCCGCTGACCCCGCCTCCCCATCTACTCCCCTGTCTCCCCTCCCCCCGGAGTTTACTCAAGCGAGCCATACCGCTCCCGCCGCCCGCGAAAACCCTGAGCAGGAGCCAGAGGCTCAGAGCCCCGCCAGGAACCGGCGTGCTAATGGAGCGGACTAGCAACGCTTCCTTTCTGTCTTCGCGACGCGACTCCGGCCTCCCGGAGACTTCACTTCCCAGGTCTCCTTGCGCTGGGGTCCCGAAGCGGAGCTTGCTGCCGCGGCGCGGTGCATGCCGGTTCTTGTAGTCCACCAGGGATGGGCGTGTTTCCGTACTCTTCGCACACTTGGGCTTGCAGCCTGGCCTTCGGCTTCTCGGCTCTGTGTGCGGCTTGTGGGTTTACCGCTCAGGGCAGTGCGCTGCGCGCGTTGCGGGGTCCGACCCAGCCACCTTAACTTCCTTAGGATTCACAATAGAAAGGCGGTGGAAGCCGCTAGAGTTGTCGGTATCTTGAAGTTTCGGGCTGCGCTTTGTGCTTTAAGTGCTGGAAACTTTTGGTGGTCACTGTGATCTCGTCGCTGCTGAGAAGGAACAAGCCGGTCATTCGGCTGCATCCGAAATAACTGCCAAATGTCCAGAGAGAGAACCCATAGTAACTTCAGTTTCCAGGGCGATGACATCTCGGAAAGCGAGAATATTTGTAAAGATTAGGGAAAGATTGCGGGGCTTTTCACCGGAAATCGTTTAAGGGGGACTTGGAGGTGGCTGGGTGAAAACTCCAAAAGGGGGACACTTTTATGCTCCGCAAAAAGTAAACTCCTGGAGGACAGCGACCCATTAAGTCTTGTGTACCGTGTCGTCTTTCACTTGCCTAACCCTAATACAGTGCGCAGCACGGGATTTAGCACTTAAATGTTGTGGAATGAATTCTGCGCTGAGCTAGAGGAAATATTTCTTCAGAGAGAGAGAAAGCTTTTGATTAGATATAAACTCCAATGACATTTTTAACTTTTGCCCCACAGTGATTGTGCATGCATTTCTGTATACGTGCAGGGGGCCGAACCGAAGCTATGACACACACAGTTTGCTGAGAAGTACTGTGGATTACTGGGAATTTATGCACAAGTTTGTGGGAAATATGTTTTAATTCTTCTTGGAAACTTCTGTGAATTCTGAATTCAGTTCCATCCTCCCTGTTTTGTGGATTATCCTTCCTTATCCACCTCCACCTTTTTTTTTTTGCTTCCTAGGAAAAAGTAGTCCTTGCTCATTGTTACCTCCTCAATACTGAATACGTAGTTTTAAATTTTCAAAAATTTAAAAAAAAATGAAGTTTGAAATCTCATAATCATCTTTTTTAGAATGGACACAATTGGAGAAGCAAGTGAAATCACTAGTGAAGGTGCTTTTGGAGTTATCAGTGGATGGTGTCAGTTGTGGGTTCTACTCATGTTGTAATTGCTAAGATGGTCAGCCTCTGTAGCTTTTCTCTCTCAGTACTCTACATTGGTTAGGATGTTAGGGCTAGGTTATGGTGCAGTAACAAAGCATCCAAGAGTTTTAGTGGCTTAAAAACAACAAAGAAAGTTATTTCCTGCTCATCTGTATTTTCATCTCTGGTAGAAGGAAGGGAGAGGGTGGGGGAGAGCGTCACTCCATGAGATTCTCACCAAGCAACCAAATGGCTTAGGGAGGCTCCAACCAATCTCTGGAACTTCCTCACTTACATGATAGGCAAAAGGAAGATGAATGGCAAACAGGTTCTTTCTGAAAGTGATACAAATCAATTTCACTCACATTTCATTGACAAAAGCAAATCATATGGGCATGCTATCTTCAAGGGAGCAGGAAAGTGTAATCCTACCATTTGCCCAGAAGAAAAATTAACCCAAATTTACTGGTGAACAGCACCAGTGATTACTACAATCCATCCTTCTAGTCACCAATATACATATCACTCTCCTTACACTACAATATACATTCATTCCTATCACAAGTGAAACAATCCAAAAGTTCTATTCAGTAATGGCATTAATCTCAAGTCCAGCATCTCTGGGTGATGCCTGGTAGTCCCTGTATTAGAAGAGGAGAAAAACTTCTGTTGTTATAAAGATCTGAAAAGACTAAATATCTATCCTCCCTGGTTACACACACACACACACACACACACACACACACACACAAACACACACGTGCACTCAACAAACAAACACTGGTGGGACAGGAACAGAACAACCGTGGTAAACATTTCTGTTTAGAAAGGGGAAGAATGGGAGGCATGCGTGAATAGCTTTAGCAAATATTTTACCACAGCTAGCGTGGATTACCAACTTTCCAGCCTCTAACAACACTTTCCTCGCCACCACCCACTGAGCTTCTAAGTCATAGCTAAATATTTTAGATTTTCTATCATAACTGTACTTCCTTCTGGGTACCAAATTCTGTGTTAGTCAGAATGGGCTCGGTTATGCTCCAGTAACAGAAACCCAAAATCTCAGAGGTTTAATACAGAGATTTATTTCTTACTTTAAACTATGTGTTCTCCAAAACTCAGTACTGGGGAGGAGAGGAAGAACTGCTATATGTCCACTCAGGGACCCACGTTTATGGGGCCCCACCATCTGAAAGTTCTGCAGTCAGCATGACAAGAGAAAGAAGATGCCAAAGCACAGTCCAGCTCTTAAAGACCTGCCAGAAGTGAAATATTTCACTGGGTGAAGCAAATCATATGGCTATGCTTAACTTCAAAGGAGTGATATATCAGATAGCTTTGAGGACATAACAAACCGCCTCAGAATTTAAAAGCTTATAACATCAACTATTTATTTAGTTCATGATTCTATGGAATAGCAATTTGTGTTAGGCTCAGCCAGACAGTTCTTCTGGCCTGGCCTGGGCTCACTCAGGTGTTTGTGAATAGCTGCCTGTCAACAAGGCAGCTCTGTTTCTGAGGGTGTGCCGTCAGCTGGGACAACAGAGCAATCAATCCAGGTGTCCCTCATCATCAGGAGGCTAGCCTTGGCTTGTTCACATGGTGGCAGTCACAGGGTTCAAAAAGAGCAAGCCCCAATGCACAAGCGCGTTTTATTTTTTAACACCTTTATTGAAGTATAAGTGCTTTACAATGGTGTGTTAGTTTCTGCTGTATAACAAAGTGAATCAACTATACATATACATATATCCACAGATCTCCTCCCTCTTGCATCTCCCTCCCTCCCACCTATCCCACCCCTCTAGGTGGACACAAAGCACGGAGCTGATCTCCCTGTGCTATGGGGCTGCTTCCCACTAGCTACCTATTTTATGTTTGCTTGTGTATGTATGTCCATGCCACTCTCTCACTTCGTCCCAGCTTACCCTTCCCCCTCCCCATGTCCTCAAGCCCATTCTCTATGTCTGCGTCTTTATTCCTGTCCTGCCCCTAGGTTCTTCAGAATCTTTTTTTTTCTTTTAGATTCCATATATATGTGTTGGCATACGGTATTTGTTTTTCTCTTTCTGACTTACTTCACTCTGTATGACAGTTTCTAGGTCCATCCACCTTGCTACAAATAACTCAATTTCGTTTCTTTTTATGGCTGAGTAACATTCCATTGTATATATGTGCCACATCTTCTTTATCCATTCATCTGTCGATGGACACTTAGGTTGCTTCCATGTCCTGGCTATTGTAAATAGAACTGCAATGAAAGCGTTTTTTAAGTTTCGGCTTGGGTTACATTTGCTCCAGGCCCATTGGCTAAAGCAAATCATATGGCCAAGCCCAGTGACAATATGGGGAAATAGATCCTACCTCTTAACAGGAAGAGCTGCAAGACACATTGCAAAGGGGTATGGAAAGAGGGCAAGAAATAATTTGTGCCCACTTTTCAATCTACTGCATGAGGAAAGTGCAATGCTACCATGTTCCCACAAAGCAGGGGAAATAGAAGTATTAACGAACAGAATTAATGAATATCATATCTATAGAATTTCTGGGAGAAGGGGAAGATCATGGCCAGATACAATGAAATACACAAATAGAGTTAACTTTGGAATTCACCTTGACTTTGAAGAGCAAAGACTTTTCCATGGCAAGTATCAGAGTATGTTGTAATAATCCAAAAACTTGATGTTCGTGTGAGCTCAGTGAACATAATGATAGAAGTCTGGCTGATTCACCTTTGTATTTTCAGCATCTAGCGCTGTTCTAGGCACTTAGTTGATGCCTAATGTTTATTGATTGATTTGACAAATGTTAGGGATATCTATAAAGACAAGGATAGAGAGGGGGTCATATCCAAGATTGTCTCCTACACTGAAAATCTAGTCACTCACAAAGGAGTTTTAACATAACAACAGATATATGATATGAAAATGTTAATGTTCTTTGGAAAGATGTTTTTGTTCTGTTGTCTATTTCCAATACATATTGTATCATTGGTTTATTGCTGTGTAAAAAGCCAGTCTATAACTTAGTAGCTTAAAAGAACAACCATTTGTTATCACTCAAAAATCTATGGGTCAAATGGGCAGTTCTGCTCAGTTGGTGAGGCTCTGCTGGTTTTGACTGGGATTTCTAATGCTGGAAGCTGCTTGATCTAGGATGGCCTCACTCTGGTCTGCAGTCTGGCTCCCTGTTTGCTAGGTAAAAGCTATGACTGAGCCATGCATCTCATTATCCAGAGACTAGCTAGAGCTTATTTATTTAGTGACAGCATATAAAACATATAAAGAGGGTAAGCACTAATGTGTAAGTGTTTTTCAAGTCTTTGCTTGCATTTGTTTGCTTGCTACTCTCCTATTAAACAAGGCCACTCATAAAACCAAGCCCAAAATCTGAGAGGGAGAATACTAACTAATGGCATGGATACAGAAAGGTATCACCAAATTAGGGTCATTACTTCAATCAAACCACCATAAAGGGCTTCCATGGTGGCGCAGTGGTTGAGAGTCCGCCTGCCGATGCAGGGGACATGGGTTCATGCTCCGGTCCGGGAAGATCCCACATGCCGCGGAGCGGCTGGGCCCGTGAGCCATGGCCCCTGAGCCTGCGCATCCGCAGCCTGTGCTCCGCAACGGGAGAGGCCACAACAGTCAGAGGCCCGCGTACAGCAAAAAAAAAAAAAAAAAAACACCATAAATATCCATCCAAATTCACTATTATTCACTAAAGCTTATAAGCACCTCTACAGAGTATCAAGTATACATATAAACGGCTGGGAAAATTACATTTCTTGATTTATGAGATCATTTGGCAGTCAATTCCCAATCTGGGGTACATTTTAGGAGAATATGATATAAACATACAAATAAATTGGAGTAGTTTGAAATACACATGTTTCCATAGTAAAGAAATATAAAATCACAGAAGTACATGACAAGAGATGTTTTTTGAGATACTAACCAAAAATGAAAGCTATTCTTTTACTTTGCAACAAAAATAAACAACCCAGTATACTAATAAGATTGTAAAATACCTATTCAATGATAAATTATCAACATGTAACATAAAATAATATACATTTTATAATTTAATAAAATATAAACATTTTTGTATGAATTAGATATTTGGAAGTATAAGGCATAGCCATTAGATGCCTTAATTAACTATAAATCATATTTCTGAGAAGCCATTTTTTGAGTAAACTTTATTAGCTGCTTTAAAAATATCACACTTTACTATATTTCCATTAGTTCTGAGTTATAATGCACTGCACTGATCAGAGATATAAAAATCAAAGACAAATTTGATCAACCAATTATTAGGACATGGAACATAGCCCTTTCCAGAAAATTTCTAATCAGCCACATAATCGTATTATGCTAAATTTTATGCAAACATCTTAGATTCATCCATGTTTATGAGCCAAAGATTTTTCAGTACTTTTTTTTCTTGTGGGAGTTTGGACTCTAAGGACACTGTTACCTCAGATATACATGCTGATGCTTTTAATTTCAATACTGTAGTTAAATAATTAGTTAAATAGATGAGTGATTTTGTCTTCTTGATACATTTCCAAATATTATCAACATCTTTTTTGTACATTTTATAGGGAACAATGATAAGATTTCAAAGGAGGGAATAAAAATTGAAGAAGCAGAAATATAATGATGATGTACTTCATTTCTTCTACTGTAATGTCTATTTCCTATTCCCAGGCTGTCCTTAGTGTACATAAAAATGGACATGATAGTTGATTCAATATGGTCACTCATCTCAGGGGCATATCTCAGATTTTTGTTCTCCATGTTCTTTGTTTAGTTCAACCATTGGATATTTTTAAATACATTTTAAAAACATTACTATTACACCCTGTAACCTCTTCATATTAAATATCTTATAGTTGGATATAATTTTCCCTGTATTAGGAAGACTCAGGCCCTAAACTGTCAGGATAACCAATACTGAAATTAGGGTGAGCATGTTTTCTTTTCTTTTTTTCTTACAAAATCATACATCTTTGAGCTTGGCATCTGAATTGAATAAATTTACCATCTATTTTCTCTTACATCCAGGCAGATGAGATGTTAATAGGATCTGATCTATCACTACTCTTTTTGTGTGCACTTGAAATTACTTCTGCAGCCTAACTCATTATTATCACTTTCATTTTCAGCCTTTTAATAAAATTTCAATGTATTATATGCTTAATGATGGCAATTTGATCCAATTTAATCCAATTGCATAGTTCAGTATCAAAGTCAAATAAAAATGTCATCTACAGCACCTAGTCTATTACAATTTAGGAAGAGTATGTGTTGTCTAGGTCAATCCCCTACTTTTTCAGATAGGGATACTGAGGCCCAGACAGAATAAGCAATTTATGTAGGTTACACAGCTTACAAGCAGTAGTACCCAAACTAAAGATCAGATTTCCTGATTCCTAATATTGAATTTTTTTACTATACTAATAGCCATGATTTGTTGAGCATGTACATATGTTATTAACTCATTTAACTTTCCCATAAGCCTATGCAATAAGTACTATTATTAATATCCACATATCACAGAGAAGGAATGATGAATTGGCCCAGAGAAGTTAACTTGTCCAACTTCACTCAGCTAGTTAGTGATAGGACTGGAATTTGAATCTGTCTTTCCAAATTTTATGACTGCTTTACACTGGGAAGCAGAAAAGAAGTTAATAATGTTGCCTTGTTAAAAGTCAGAAATTGAGGAACCTGGACTTTATATGATTTTCATGAGGGGCTCCTCATTATTTGAGTGAAGATAGTGACACAAACACAAAAGTACGGTTCCCCAGTATTTAATATATCATTCAGCCAAACTGGGGTTTTTGCCGCCCACTTTCTGATATTTCCATGCTGTCTACTGTCATGGAGCTCGTCTAATACTCCTTTCTGTGCTCTTAAAGCATGTTTTTTATACTTTTTCTCATGGGTTTTTATCATATTCTTCCATATATTATAGTTATTTGTGGATGTATCGTTTTATTCCACTCTATCACCTTGTTGATTGTGAAGTCAAGGCCTGGGTATTCATTTCTTTATACCTGTATTCTACACTTTGTTGATACCAAAGAGGCTTTTGTTAAGTTGAAATAAAAGGGTAACAAATCGGGATTTTTAAAAGAAAACAGGAAAGATATAGGACTTCTTTCACCCCCACCAACATTCTCAAGACCTACTCATAAATCCAAACTTATTTTTCACCCCTGATGTCAAGACAGTGACAAAAGGAGGTGGCATGTTTGCATTTTACAGAGGTTATATTTCAAACCCAGAAATAATCATTTGGCCTTTCAGTGTGTTGAAATTCCTCATACAAAATAAACCACAATGTCTTGTATGAATAAAGCAAATCACTTTACCTACTAAAATGTCTTAGGGAGCGAAATACGAACAATTTATGAATTTGAAAAATCTTTTCCATGCTGTTGACAATAGCTAGGATTGAGTCCTCAGTTTCAAATATAGAAAATATTTATGTATTTTGATATAAAAATAGTACAAAATACTAATATTTCATGGTAAACAGGCCCAGCAATAAAGCTCTGAAGTAAAATCCAGTGGACTGAAGAAGTTTATCTTAAAATATTACTATAAAGAAGGCTTATTTAACCAGTGAAATATGGTAGTAGTGCATATTAATATCCACCTAGAGAATAGATGTGAAATAAAGATAGAAAAGAAAGAAGCAATTAAATTATACTGTGATTTACCCTTATGAAGAAGAGCTATGAATTAAAATATGAAGCTGATAAAACTTTAGTACCTTTTAACTTAGTAGTCAATATGTCAAAATTATATAACATTTGATGATTTAAATTATATTAAGATTTAAATTATAATTAATAATCACTTATGCAACCGTAGAAGGTAAAAAATAGTCTAATATGATTCTATTGTAGACTTTCAAATTTAATAGGTAAAATCACCTGATCTTATTAATATACACTAAAGTTATTAAGCTCTAAACCAGAAACTTGAAAGAAAAGGAAATCTAAATATAAAACTCAGAAACTCTTTTGAATACCATTGGTCTCCCCCAGTCTCTGTTTCTCCATTGTTCTCAGGAAATAGGAGAATCACAAGACAGAAGGTAGAAGTGAGAAGGTGGCTAAAAAGCCTGGGAATTGGTTGAAAGAGTGTGTAAGGAGTGTTGAGAATCACCTCCTCCTCTAGACTCCTTCTTGACCATGTATGTGCAGCCAGCCCTTTTTATCCCAACTCCTAGAAGAGATTGGACATTCACTCTTTGGAGAAATTGGACTAGAGAGATTATGGTTGTGAGGACGCCAAGTTTAGTAGAGGGAGGGGCTAAAGTTGCAGACTGAACACAGATTATTAAGTAAAAGTTTGCTAAGTTTCCCCCCAACTTGCTCCTAGAACATCCATAACCAGAGTTACACCTTTTAGCAGAAAATTGGAGCTCTTTCTCAAGAGAAACTCAAAAGTCTCACAGAAAAGACTTATAGATGCTGACATTTGAATATCTTCATAATGAAAAGCTTATCTTCTTCTTGATCACACTTCAGTAAAGCCCACCAGTCATAAGGCTCACCCATTTACACAGAGCATCCAAAAAATGTTTAAGGGTTTCACTCATAAATGTGCATTGGCAGCTAAGAGTCCTTAGACATTTGAGGCAAAAATCCAAAAGACAGAGACCAAAACAAGCAGATAAAAGGAATTCAAAATAAAACAGAGACAATGCAGGGAACATAAGAAAGCTTCCAAATAATTATAATTAGCATCCTCAAAGAGATAAGAGAAGATATTGCATTATTAAAACAAGAATTACTTTGAAACAAGATGCTGTGGGAACAGAGAACAACAAGGAATCAAGAAAGAGCTCTTGGAAATTAAGAATATTTCAGATGAAATTAAGACAAAATTCCATAGAAGTGTTGAGAGGTGAAGTTGGAAAATTTCTTAAAGGTAGCATCAAAAAACCGAAAAGATGTAGAGACAGACAGTAGAAGATGTGAAAATTTCAATCAGTCTGGGAAGTCCAACATCTGACCAACCTGAGTTCAAGAAAGAGCCTATAGACAAACTGAGAGGAGGGTATTATCAAAAAAATAATAAAAGTTCCCAGAACTGAGGGAAATGAGCCTCTAGATTAAATGGCTTCATTCCAAGACAAATAATTATGAAATTTCACGATCCCAGGAATAATGAGACAATTCTAAAAACTTCTAGAGAGAAAATATAGACCATGTACAATGAATAAGGAATTGGAATAGTATCACACTTCTCAGCAAATGACAATGGACAACATCTTCAAAATTGTAACTAAAAATTATCTCCAATCTAGAATTCTAAAATCTGTCAAACGATCAGTCAGTTACGTGAATAGAGTAGATAGTTATGGCTTGCAAGGTCTCAAAGCATTTACTTCCCATGTATTCCTTTTCAGGATGCTACTGGGGGATGTGGTTTCTTATAATTAAGGAGATAAGTAATCATAGATACAGGGAATCCAACATAAAAAAGAGGTCAAAGGAATTCCTAAGGTGAGGAAGGACAGTTATAAATGAGAGCTGGCAGAAGACCCCAAAAGCAAATCCAAATGCAGGATGGACTTGCTTTTGGATGTAAGATGATGGAGAGATCCAAGAAAGAATTTCCTGGGACAAAATGGAGCAGAAATTGTATGACTGGTTTGACTTGTGGAAAAATAAAAATTGGAAGGATGTTGGGGAGAGCAAAAAGAACTAGTAATAGGCACATAAGTAACTTAGAAAATGAAAGGTCCTCAATGTATGTGACTTTGAATTTTTATCTTTGCTTCTCCAGTGTCTATGATAGTGCCTGGCATGGAAGAGGATCTCAGTGAGTGCTTACTGTATGGATAGATGGATGGATGAATGAATGGATGAATTAATAATGTAATAATAATAATAATAGTAATAATAATAATAAAATAATAATGAATTTGTGCCTTCCTCCACCTGAGAGTTCCTTGAACATAGACAAACCTCTGTGGATGTTTATTGAATTTTGTGAATGCATATTGTTTATTTAATCATTTGTTAATCCCTTTAGCCAGATTTTCTAGTTTTGAAAAACAAATTAAACTTAAATTTGTTTGATTACAGTAGGCTAATTATTAAGATTCTGAAAAATTCCAGGTGGTACCTTTAGTCACAGAAAGAATCCAGGTACTCAAAAATAATCTGTTTCTGTCCATCTTTTACCATTGCTTTCTTCTTTGTTGTTTCTGTTCTTAGGTCATATTTCCCAATGTGCTTGGCCAAGGTAACCACTAGTAGTTACAGCTTAATCCCCCAGATTAACCCCACTTCTTTTTTATTAGTTACCCCAAAATACACAGCTTATTCAAAGTCGACCAACTTTTATCGACTTCTTGAGCCAATTATTGCGGCCAGGGGAATAGAATATTCTGATTAGTTAGGCCTGGGTCACATGACCAACTCTAGAACCATGGGTCAGCCTCATCCAAACCAAAGGGAGAGAGAGTTCCTCGAAGGTGACTATTACCAGAAAAAGGGAATGTAGATATCCATACAGGCAAAACCAAATAGCTATACTTTATTGAAAAAAATTCACCTACTTTACCCTGACCTCTATTACAGAGATGAATATTCCTCCAAATAAGCCTTCCAAAACAGAAAATAGCATTTGAGATTGCTTGTTAAATATGACTTTGTATCTCTTTATATCTCATCTTTGACCTTTCTAACTTCTTGGCATGTAAATTGTAGACCAGCTCTGTTCAATAGAAACATAATGTGAGACATAAATGTAAGCCACGTGCAATTTTAAATTTTCTAGTGGCCATATTTAAAAAGTAAAAGTCATTTTAAAATATATTTTATTTAGTCCAATACATCTAAAACATTACCACTTCAACATATAATCAATATAAAACTTTTAATGAGATATTTTACATTCTTTTTTCTGTACTCTTTGAAATTCTATGTGTATTTTACACTTGCAGCACATTTCAATTTAAATTAGCCACATGTGGATGAAGGCTACCATTTTGGACAAAGCATTTCTGGACTGTGAAAGCCTTTATATTCTATCAAGTAAAGTCTTTATTCTTTCCCTCCGCCAACCAATTTCCTCTCTTAAAAGCCATCTCTTTCCATTCTAATCATCTTTCTCCCTCCAATCAAATAGTACAATGCATCAAATTGGACAATGTTAATGAGGTCACAGTCTTATGATTTTGAAAAGGGAATAAAAAGAAGTGTTCACATATTTTCTACTTTTCAGGAATGAGAACTGAAATAAAATGGCAAATCATCCTGGTGCTTTCATTCAGCATGAGTTAAAGCAATGTGAAACAGATGATCACATCTTGATGACAATTACAGTACTACTTGGCAGGAAGAAGTGAAGAAGAAATTTGTCCTGGTACTATTAAATAGCTGCCCAGATAGGTTCTACAAGGAATAGAAAGAGTGAGAAGAATCAAATTACCCACATGCAGGTAATGAAATAGTTGCATCATGTTGTTGGGGGAATCTCAATTGCTAAGATAGAATGTCTGTTAGCACACCTTTATTCCTCAAAGAAGTCTGATTTGCACATACTCACTTTTCAGGATAAATCTTCAGATGTGCTTTTTTGTATGTTTAAAAAGCAGGCTCTTTTTTCTATGAATCCCTTGATCCAAGGGTTTATTTTGGCACCTTGAGGATTATGTAAAACTTATTGCCGAAGCAGCATTTTCTTTTAAAGCGTCGGTTTCCAAGCACTCTCTGAGAAAGATAAAAAAGAAAAGAAAATAAAAAGCCCTCCAAAATGTCAACTACTTTGGGATGGATTTTACATGATTTTCTCAGTTCAAACAAAACTGTAGTATATATAAAAAATGTGACAGAATTTTATTTTGCAAATTTAGTATGATTAGAATTTACATGCAGTTATAAAATACTGTTCATTTTCACAGAAATATCTTAAACAACTTGCATTTGTAAACACTGGGTGATTCAATTTAAAAATATCAACACTTAAGATATATACCTTATCATAAAATATATCTTTTAGTCAGAAATCAATACCCCACACATAAAAATTCAATAAACATTTTGGACATCTAATGCTTTTCAAGTGCAACACTAGGCTCTGGACTTCAAGGATAAGTCACAGAATTTGCTCTCATGATCATGACATATATCTATAGTGTTTGTTGCACACTATTTGTAGACCTTCCTTTTAGAAATCAGATCTTAATTTTCCCCTGAAGACCATTCCCTCCCCTATCCTCAGTTTATCTGCATCTTATGGAATTGACACTACTCCTGACTGCAGACTTGAGCAGGTGAGTCAGAACTGGCCAATCAGCACACTGTATTCCCCTGTATAGTGATTGGCTCAAGGATAGACACATTACCTAGTCAGGGCCAATGAGACACAGTGAACTTTGGGAGAGACCTTTGTTTTTTTCCGCTAAATGTGCTACAACCATTTTGCAACTAAGTACATGGTGTTTGAGAATGAACCCACCACCAAAGAACAGAGCTCACAAAAGGAGAGAAGAAAACCAAGTCCTGTAATGAGCTCTGTCTAAAGCCAATAACCCTGGACAAAAAGATATTATAAGCCTAAAGGCAGCTACAGCATGATGAAAGAGGAAACAGTTCGTTTTGAGAGGACATAAAATGACAATAATAGAGTGATCAGAGAAGAGACTAGGAAGGCAAGGGACAGATCACGGAAGATCACATCCTCCAGGTTAAGGTCCATCACACAGAGGATGGCAGGATCACTGACATATTTTAAACAGGGGAGTGACATGGTCATATTTATTTTGTAAAAATCATTTTAAAAGTGTTTTATTTAAGCAAGCACTTAATGAATTTGAACAAAAGCTGCAGTAAGAAGTAGATTATGTGGGGACACATTTTAACAAGTATTAGATTGTGAACTCATGGAAGACAAAGTCATTTGCATCATATCAAGTTCAATCTCTGATCTATTGTATTGAACCTATGAAATTACTGATACTTGAGTGTGTCTAACCTATTAAAAAAAAGCAATTACATATGGTTCAATCCAATATAAGTATATTTTTATATGATAAAGGCCAGAAAATAGCATTTCTAGATTTTTTTTCTCCCATACAGTTGATTTCGTTGATTTAGAATCAGTTTTTTTTAGGAGACTTTTTTTTTTTGGCGGTACACGGGCCTCTCACTGTTGTGGCCTCTCCAGTTGCGGAGCACAGGCTCCAGACGCGCAGGCTCAGGGGTCATGGCTCACGGGCCCAGCCGCTCCGCGGGCATGTGGGATCTTCCCGGACTGGGGCACGAACCTGCGTCCAGGGGACCCTGCATCGGCAGGCAGATTCTCAACCACTGCACCACCAGGGAAGCCCTGAATACACGTTTTTAAACACATAGGTGCTTGTTATAGGCTGAAAGATGTTCTCCGAAAATTCATATGTTGAAGCCCTAACCCACACAACTTCAGACGGTGACAGCATTTGGAGACAGGGCCCTGAAAGAGGTGATTAAGTTAAAATGAGCCCATGAGGTCAGGCCCTAATTCAATCTGACTGGTGTGTGTATAAGAAGAGGAAATTTGGACACAAAGAGACACAAGGAATGTGTGCACAGAGGACACAGTGAGAGGGCAGCTGTCCTCAAGGCAAGGAGAGGGGGCTCAGAATGAGATCAACTCTGCTGACACCTTGATCTTAGACTTCCAGCCTCCAGAAATATAAGAAATATATATAAGAAAATATATAAGAAATATATATATATATGAAAACAAATCTGTTGTGTAAGGTACCCAGTCTGTAGTATTTTTCTAGGGCAGCCCTAGCAAACTAATACAGTGATTAAAATTTTTTTAAATCTAATATACTTTTATTCATCAACTGTAGCCAATGTATTTGATTCTCCATTTCTCCAGATGAAGGTTTTTAGCACCCTTATCTTTCCATTTGTTCTTTCTTTCCCTTTCAGTTTTCATCATCTACATTTTGCATCGTTTGATAACATTTACAATCTACTCTGCAACTGTATTTAAATGTATGCTTTATCTATAGGTTGATCCTAAAAATTGGTCATCAGTAAATGTTGTCTATATGCTATGCCTATGTTCACTGTATAGCCAAGCAGTTTAATTGTTATTTTCCGAAGTGCTTTTCTCTCTCCCTCCCTCAATTTGATGAGCCTGTGGGTTTTCTGGGTTCGGGTAGGCTTAGCTCCAAGTTGCAGGTTGGGTTCATGTGCATGTGCCTTATTCTGGGATCCATGGCTACTTGGGGCATGCTCTTGTCATGAAGATGACAGATAGGCACAAGGGCAAGCAAGACAACATGAAACATTTAAAGCCTCTCCTTATATCACATTGGCTAACATTCCATTGGTCAAATCGAGTCACACAGTCAAGTCCAAAGTCGATGGAGGAGATGGTATATTCTGCACACAATGAACCACGGCAAGATTGTGGGAAAAGGAAGGATGAATTGTTAGCCAATCATACTATCTACCACAGATACCGATGGCTATCGAAAACCACTATACTTTTCCCTAAATTATTTGCTTAATTCCTTTAGAGAGGAAACCTACTTTTTTTGTTTTCTCAAGCAAATACCTGACTTTTGTTAAAGATTAACTTACATTTAAGAAAAAAGCCCATGTAATAGAATAATAAAGCAATAGTATCTAGTAATGCCTTATATGAAGCAAGCACTCAGTAAATATTTGAATGAATAAGCAAATGAATGAATAAAAAGAAACTAGCTTTTTCAAAGGGAGCACTCAGATCAGAAAGTTTTAAAAATATTTATCTTTTTTTTCTTCCAGATAATTGAGACAGTTTCAGGGTTATACATGAAAATGTACCTTATCTGTCCTGTATTCTTCCTTCTCCTGTTAACTGAAGTTGTTCAGTGAATATATTTAATTTTCATCCTTAAAATACATACAAGGCTAATTTAAAATTGTTGCTGCATTATAAATATATACCATGAAGGATAATTTACTTGAAAAATTTAGGATTTCATAGTATAGCTGCTTTAGAATTTAAATGGAAAATATTTCATATTGGTAAGTTTCTGAAAACAAATTTTTATCAACTATCTCACTTTAAACGAAAAAGGACTGGCCTGAAATATATGAAAAAATTCAGCCACAGAGGTGATTTTTTCCAGTCCTTGTGGGACTACATCTAGCATCAATTTAAGCCTGGATTTGCAAACATTCTTAAATTAGAAAGTATTTTCACAATGATTTTCTTTTCTAAACAGTTTTAAAATAATTATTATTAAGTAGCAAATTTTGTTTAAAATAATTTATTTAATTAAGCTCTTTGGCAAAGATTAAAAATAAAAGAAACCATTTGGGCCAGCACCATGGATTCCATTCATGAAATGAGGCCAACTGAACAGCTGCTTTGGTAACCTTGGTTTGATTTCTTTCTGAAAATGGTGCATTTGGTAATTGAGTAACCTCTGTAATGTTAATGGAATGCAAGTTTGTACTGGGAGTAGCATATCTATTCTAAAGTGCATGATTTGGCTCTACCATCCTTTTTATTTATTTAAAAACTTTGCTCTGTCTGCAGACAGAAGACTATTATTGGAGACTATTAATGAGATCTATATTCACATCTTGGTCTGAATATCTCATTGTCCCCTTGGCCATTAATATCTTCGTATTTCAACCAGTTATTTTTCCTCTCAGAGTGCATATGATAGAGATGTGGAAGATCATACAGACAGGTGAAGGAAGTTTCTGTTGTCATGGAATGTTTCAGGTTTAGGAAGCTTCTATTCTTGAGAGTTTAGATCTCAGGAATAAGCTTACTATTCATAGCTTGCCAAAGCACGTTTGTGACAGCTATTAGTATCTAATCTCTAGATTTATTTTGAAAAGGTAGGTCTATGGAGTAGGAAGCAAGGGAACTTTGCATAAAGTCAAATTTCTAAGCTTAAAAAAATTGTTCCACATCTGTGATTTTTTTTGTACAAGCTCAGGTGCCAAATCAGCTATCACTGGTTGTGTAAAGACGACTTCCTTAAATTCGCTACAGCTTCTGCCTCAGACTAATAGACTTCCATCTAGCAAGGGATAAAAAAAGGATGAAATGGGGAAAAGTACCTGCTATGTTGATAGTAGGCAGGGTATTTATTTTGTGTGTGTGTCTGGGGTGGGGTGGGGTGTTGGGTCCTGTGTTTAATCAGCCTCACCTGACAAAGTGAAAAGATACTAGGGATGTATATTGGTTTCCTAGGGCTGTTGTAAAAGGCACCGCAAACTGGGTGGCTCGAAACAACGTAAATGTATTACCACACAGTTCCGAAGGCCAGGAGTCAGAAATCAAGGTGCTGACAGGGCCGTTCTTTCTGTGAAAACTGTAGGAGAATTTTCCCTTGCCTCTTCCTAGCTTCTGGTGGTTTGTTGGAAATATTTGGAGATTCTTGCTTGCAGCTGCATCACTCCAGTCTCTGCCTTTATTGTCACATTGTGTTCTCCCTGTGTGTCTCTGTTTTCACATGGCTGCCTTATAAGGACACCAGTCATTTTGGATTACGGGCCCAGTCTACTGCAGTATGACTTCACTTTAACTTAACTATTTACATCTGCAATGACCCTAGTTCCGAATATGGTCATATTCTGAAGTAACTGAGGGTTAGGACTTCAGCATATTTTTTTTGTGGGGAACACAAATCAACCCATAACAGAATATAAAACAGAGAGAGAACTCAAGCTCCGAAGTGAGTCTAGTCAGAAAAGGACCTCTGTTAGCCTGTAATGGAGACTGTGTGAATTAGGAAAGATGGCCCCTCTGGGTGGACGCAGTCACCATGGCAGGGCTCACAGCTGGAGAGAGAGCACAAGCTGGATTTCAGCCCCCTTTATCCCCTCAGCATAGTGTCTTTATGCAGTGCACAAACAGCCCAAACTAACAGTGGTCCTGAGACTGGAAGTAGATGATGATAACGTGTGGGCAGTAATACTGTTGGCAAGAACAAGTTGATGAAAATGGAGTATTTTGATGGAGATGGAGCAGAGTAGGGAGGGTGGATGGCATTCATTGTCTCATCTCACCAGTATTTACTGAGTATCTACTACATACTAGGTGCTCTGGTGGTGCCTGATATACAGCACAGAACAGAATGGAGTAGTCCTCTTCTCTGTCCTTAAGAATTTACATTATCTGTCTAGTGTAGACAAATAATGAATAAGTGGACAGCAAGCACATTATCGTAAATCATGGAAAGTGTTCTGAAAGAAATAAAGAGGGTATAATGAGAGAAGAAAATAGGGGAATAGATAACTTTTTTTGGATGGAGTGATCAGGAAACACCACCTTAAAGTGATATTTAAATATAGACCTAATGGTTAAGACTTAGGGGTGACATTGGTTAAAGCTGGATCTAGTATATACTACCAGATGTAAAATAGATATCTAGTGGGAAGCAGCTGCATAGTACAGGGAGATCAGCTCGGTGCTTTGTGACCACCTAGAGGGTTGAGATAGGGAGGATGGGAGAGAGATGCAAGAGAGAGGAGATGTGGGGATATACGTATATGTATACCTGATTCACTTTGTTATACAGCAGAAACTAACACACCATTGTGAAGCAATTATACTCCAATAAAGGTAAAAAAAAAAAAAGCTGGATCTAGTGGGGTGGGACATAAAAGATACCTAACCTAAAAATTATTTGGCTCATTGATTTAGATCTTTGTATCTTTTTCGATTTAGCTTTTTAATACTACTTTTCTTTTCTATAATTAATAGAATTCATTATTTTGTTGAGAGTTTTTAGTACTCTCCCATTGGAAATAATTTCATAAATACAATACCATTTAATTTTTTCAGTTCAAAATTTGCAGTAATTGTGAAACGTACATATTATTATACAAGAATTTTATTTCCTCAGAGAACTGGAGCCATCCGGCTTTCCTATGAGGCCCACTGATTCTCCCAGAACTGGGATCAGTTGTCAAAATCTCTGGAAGCAAAACTGAAGATGGATTTGTGCTTGAAATGTTCAAACAAGTTCCCCACATCTTGGGCATCCAGACTGGTCTCAGTCATTCTAGGCAGGATATTGGGTACCAAAATAGTTAAAATGAAATTTGCATTTTCTGATCACCACTTCCTTCCAGTTCTGTATCATTACATTTGAGGTTCAAGATGCAACAAGCAAAATAAACTTCTTTTAAAATAGGCAGGGTGAACTAGCTACAAGCTTTTCATATTCAGATGCTTTTTCTGTGCTCAAATACTACTTGCAAAAAAATTGGATTTGAAGTATCAGTGATACAAAAATAAGGAATAAACTTTGGTTGTTTATGGCCAAAGGGAATTCTGTGGCTGAGAAATGCATATGGTACTCTAGGTGGGTCCTTCCCACTATGTAGACTTCACTTGGTGTCACTTCCCCAGACCCCTGGGAATCACTCAGTACTCTGTCATCCCAATCACTCTCCTGTTTTCTTTTCTTCATAGCACTTATCAATATCTAAAGTCACTACATTATTTATTTGCTTATTGCCTGATTTCATACAGTAAAACTCCAGCTAGACCTTGTCTTCTTCAGAGCTGTATCCATAGCACTTAGAACATAGCACACAGTAAATGCTCAATAAATATTTGAGAATGATTGTAAGAATGAATGAAATTCAGGAATAGAGAGACATTCCTGCTGACAAGAGCACTAAAAACTTATTAACTCAAAGGTGGTCAAATGTTTTTAACATTATATGATTCTTCTACAAAAGTTATTTTATCATGTAAGTCACTTATATTTAACTAATTCATTAAAAATATTGTTGGATACAAATTCACACAACTAAACCATTAAGGAGACCATGACTCTATTTCTCTTGAGTTCAAACTATAATTTATAGGTTGTTTATTCATGAGGGTAGAAATTCCTTCTAACATTCAGTTGGCACTCCTTTGTATTATGTATCACATTGCTTTGCACATTGAACATAATAAGAATAGTAATAGTAAAAATAAGAATAGCTAATATTTATTGAGCAGTTACTACATGGCACTAAGTGTTTTTATAGATATTTTATGTATATCTCATAATAACCCTATAACTTTCTCACAGTTACACAATTAATAAGTGACATAACCAGAATCTGAACGAAGGAAATCTGAACCTATTTGAAATTTTTGAACCTATCTTCTTAATCTCAATCATATACTAACTCTAGAGTGAAAAGTTGTTACTATAAAACAGTTAAGCCAATTATTTAAAATATGAGTATTCAGTGAGTGTTCTTCAAATCCTCACTTTTGTAAAGTTATGTATCTTTGAAAGAGTTTTGGTTGTTAAAATTTTTTTTAAAGATTAAGATATGTCATCAAATGAAAGATCGTGATCAACTCAGAAGGCAGTTCTAGAGTAATTATCTCAAAAATGACTTACATAATCAAAGACTGATTAGAAAGAGATATAGTTTCTTTACTTAGAGTTTATTTGCAAGTAGCAGAAACCCACACAAAATAGGTTAACATAGGGGGCAATTCATTTGAAGTAAACAAGGATATACTGGAGAAATCCAAGTACAAGAAATAGTACTGTGTTTTGTAAATCTAGAAGTGGGATTTGACAAGTAATCAAAATCTACGTTCTCTCTCTCTTTCTCCCTCTGGAGCCACAAAGTCCATGTAATTTTCATATCTGCATCATTAATTATCATTCTTCCTCCCTCTGATGGGGAGGAGGGGAGAAGATGGGTGATCCAAAAATGGAGTTTCAGCCCTTATACACAAGCTCAGCACCTGCAGATAACTGAAGTGTGTTCTTTATCTCAGGTTCTCAATTACAAATTCCCAGTAGAGAGAGCTCAGTAGTCCAACATATCTCTGTGTCTATTTGACTGTGGTTGAGTAACAGAGCTGACCCTGTACAAAGGCTCAATACCTTGGATGAAGTGGTGTGGGTTTGGGAGAAGTCCTCAGAGAAGGAGAGCAGGAACTGGGCATATGTCCCGGAGGTGTTTTCTATAACTTTCAAGATGACAACCTTGAGGGAGATGGTCACTTATTTAAAAGTATAAGTTCTTGAGTGTTTGCTTTAGAAAGTAAGTTTAATTTCTTTATAGTCACCTGACCTTTACAATTTGCAGAATTTTGACAGATGGAATGGAAAATGATGGGAGGATTACTTTAGTGTGGAATTCAGGAAAGGCCTCTCTGATGAGAAAATATTTAAGCTGAAACCAAAATAATAGTTGGTTTATGTATTAAACAGACACTTTGACCTTATGTTAGATCCTGTTTAATATGATTTACAAATATTAACAGTTAGTTTGCACTGGCTTTCTTTCACCAGCAATGGGAAGAGTTCAGATTAATACATATGTCAATTGTTCTCAAATACAGTACCAACCAAATTTCCAGTTTTGTCAAATTTAATTTCCAAAGTTAATAACATATGTAATTACAATAAAAATTCCAAAGGAATTATTTATTTCACTTTATTTTTATTTTTTAAAAATTTGGGGTAACATGAAATATAAAACCAGCCAAAAATATGGAAAAGAACAAGTAATGGGGGGAAACTTGCCATGTAAAATATTAAAAAACACTAGAAATATTATAATTAAAAATTATTGCATGGGGATGCCATAAGAATAGATAAACTAATCAACATTAAAGTATAAATAACCTGGAAACGGGATCTTGACATATATATATATATATGTCATATATATATATGCTACCTTGACATATATATATATGTCATATATATATGCTATCTTGATATATATATATATATACAAACATATATAATATGATGAAGGTGGCATAAAAGACTAACTGGCAATGGGAGGAATTATGAAATCAATTAAGCTTGATAATTAGCTAAAAGTGATAAGCAGAATTCTAACATGACCCCCAAGATTTGTGGCCTCTGGTGCCAACGCATACTCTCCTAGTTATTCAGTCAAGTACTAATGTAGGTACTTCTGTGAAGGGGTTTTGCAGATGTAACTAAGGTCCCAAATCATTTAGCCTTAAAAATAGGGAGAGGATCCTGATGGGCCTGATCTTATCAGATGAGCCCTTAAAAGGGATAAGCTCCTTCTGGAAGGAGACTTGAAGTGTGAGAAGGATTCCATGTGAGAAAGAGTCTCCCTTGCTGACTTTGAATATGTGGGAAGCCTCCAGGAGCTAAGCCCCCCGACAGACAATATGGACCTCAGTCCCACAACCACAAGGGCTGCAATTCAGCCAATAATCTGAATGAGCTTGGAAGCAGATTCTTCACCATACGATCCAGAAAGAAAGGCAGCTCAGCCAAAACCTTGATTTCAGCTCTGTGAGACCCTGAGCAGAGAACTCAGTCACATCATGATTGGACTTCTGGCCTATAGGACTATAAGCTAACAGATTGATGTTGTTTTAGGCTGCTCAGTTTGTGGTAATGTGTTATATACATCAATACAAAACTAATATATTAACTTTGTGGTGGGGGGAGTAAACATAGAGAATCACCTCTTTGTAATACATCACAATAAAACCCATAAGTATTAATGCTTTCAATGAAAGGAATGAAACCATAATACAAACCTATCTTGTCAAAAATGTGACATATTCCTTAATTTTTTATTATGTAATATTAGGTGCAAAAAAAGGATACATGCACTATATATGTAAGATTTGATGCATAATCCCAGAATGAACACCTTTGAGCCCACCATTTAATTTAAAAATAGAATATAACCAATGCTGTTGAAGCTATCTGTGTTTTTAGGATTCTTCCCTTCTTTTTCTGGGCCTCCACTTCTCTATTCCAACCAGATAAACTCTATCTTGAAATTTATGTTTATATTTCCTTTGCTTGTATTTGTATTAGCAATAAATTTAATATATGTATGTATCCTTAGATAGCATATTGTTCAGTTTCCCTTGTTTATGAGCTTTATAAAAAATTGTACTCAACGTAGCCCTTTATGGTCTGCCTTTCTTCCACTCAAGGTTATGTTTTTAACATTTTATACCTTGTTGTATACAGTATTGGTTCATTCAATTTTACTGCTATATAATAACCCAATGTATCAACATATTATAATTTATCCAATCTCCTGTTATTGGACATTTTTGTTATATTCATTATTTTTGCTATTAGAAGCAACACTTCCATGACTATTCTTTAACATATTTCCTGGTTTCTCTAAGATGTATACTTACGAGTTAAATTGTTGGATTTTAGGTATGGGCATTCTCAACTTTACAGGTTAATGCCAAATTCTTTTCTAAAGTAATTGTAACAAACTGTAATCTCACTAGCAGCAGTCTTGTCAATATTTATTATTGTTATATTTCCTAATTTCTGCCAATCTAGTGGCTATATCATGTGCTTCATTTTGTCTTAGTTTACATATCTATGTTATTAACGGAAATGTGGGCATTTTCATGTTTAGTGGGCTGTTAGCTTTCTTTTTACATCTTTATTGGAGTATAATTGCTTTACAATGGTGTGTTAGTTTCTGCTTTATAACAAAGTGAATCAGTTATACATATACATATGTTCCCATATCTCTTCCATCTTGTGTCTCCCTCCCTCCCACCCTTCTTATCCCACTCCTCCAGGCGGTCACAAAGCACCGAGCTGATCTCCCTGTGCTATGCGGCTGCTTCCCACTAGCTATCTATTTTACGTTTGGTAGTGTATATATGTGCATGCCACTCTCTCACTTTGTCCCAGCTTACCCTTCCCCCTCCCCATATCCTCAAGTCCATTCTCTAGTAGGTCTGTGTCTTTATTCCTGTCTTACCCCTAGGTTCTTCATGACATTTTTTTCCCTTAAATTCCATATATATGTGTTAGCATACGGTATTTGTCTTTCTCTTTCTGAATTACTTCACTCTGTATGACAGACTCTAGGTCTATCCACCTCATTACAAATAGCTCAATTTCGTTTCTTTTTATGGCTAATATTCCATTGTATATATGTGCCACATTTTCTTTATCCATTCATCCGATGATGGACACTTAGGTTGTTTCCATATCCGGGCTATTATAAATAGAGCTGCAATGAACATTTTGGTACATGACTCTTTTTGAATTATGGTTTTCTCAGGGTATATGCCCAGTAGTGGGATTGCTGGGTCATATGGTAGTTCTATTTGTAGTTTATCAAGGAAACTCCATACTGTTCTCCACAGTGGCTGTATCAATTTACATTCCCACCAACAGTGCAAGAGGGTTCCCTTTTCTCCACACCCTCTCCAGCATTTATTGTTTCTAGAATTTTTGATGATGGCCATTCTGACTGGTGTGAGATGATATCTCATCGTAGTTTTGATGTGCATTTCTCTAATGATTAGTGATGTTGAGCATTCTTTCATGTGTTTGTTGGCAGTCTGTATATCTTCTTTGGAGAAATATCTATTTAGGTCTTCTGCCCATTTTTGGATTGGGTTGTTTGTTTTTTTTGTTATTGAGCTGCATGAGCTGCTTATAAATTTTGGAGATTAATCCTTTGTCAGTTGTTTCATTTGCAAATATTTTCTCCCATTCTGAGGGTTGTCTTTTGGTCTTGTTTATGGTTTCCTTTGCTGTGCAAAAGCTTTGAAGTTTCATTAGGTCCCATTTGTTTATTTTTATTTCCATTTCTTTAGGAGGTGGGTCAGAAAGGATCTTGCTGTGATTTATGTCATAGAGTGTCCTGCCTATATTTTCCTCTAAGAGTTTGAGGGTGTCTGGCCTTACATTTAGGTCTTTAATCCATTTTGAGATTATTTTTGTGTATGGTGTTAGGAAGTGACCTAATCTCATACTTTTACATGTACCTGTGCAGTTTTCCCAGCACCACTTATTGACGAGGCTGTCCTTTCTCCACTGTACATTCCTGCCTCCTGTGCTTCCTGGACTTGATTAACTATTTCCTTTCACCTATTAGGGAAGTTTTCAGCTATAATCTCTTCAAATATCTTCTCAGTCCCTTTCTTTTTCTCTTCTTCTTCTGGAACCCCTATAATTTGAAGGTTGGTGCATTTAATGTTGTCCCAGAGGTCTCTGAGACTGTCCTCTGTTCTTTTAATTCTTTTTTCTTTATTCTGCTCTGCAGTAGTTATTTCCACTATTTTATCTTCCAGGTCACTTATCTGTTCTTCTGCCTCAGTTATTCTGCTACTGATATCATCTAGAGTATTTTTAATTTCATTTATTGTGTTGTTCATCATTGTTTGTTTCATCTTTAGTTCTTCTAGGTCCTTGTTAAATGTTTCTTGCATTTTGTCCATTCTATTTCCAAGATTTTGGATCATCTTTACTATCATTATTCTGAATTCTTTTTCCAGTAGACTGCCTATTTCCTCTTCATTTGTTAGGTCTGGTGGGTTTTTATCTTGCTCCTTCATCTGCTGTGTGTTTTTCTGTCTCCTCATTTTGCTTATCTTACTGTGTTTGGGGTCTCCTTTTTGCAGGCTGCAGGCTCATAGTTCCCATTGCTTTTGGTGTCTGTCCCCAGTGGCTAAGGTTTGTTCAGTGGGTTGTATAGGCTTCCTGGTGGGGGGACTAGTGCCTGTGTTCTGGTGGATGAGTCTGGATCTTGTCTTTCTGGTGGGCAGGTCCATGTCTGGTGGTGTGTTTTGGGGTGTCTGTGGACTTATTAAGAGTTTAGGCAGTCTCTGTGCTAATGGGTGGGGTTGTGTTCCTATCTTGCTGGTTGTTTGGCATAGGATGTCCAGCACTGTAGCTTGCTGGTCGTTGAGTGAAGCTGCATGTCGCTGTTGAGATGGAGATCTCTGGCAGATTCTCGCTGTTTGATATTATGTGAGCTGGGAGGTCTCTTGTGGACCAGTGTCCTGAACTTGGCTCTTCCACCTCAGAGGCAGAGCACTGACTCCTGGCTGCAGCACCAAGAGCCTTTCATCCACACGGCTCAGAATAAAAGGGAGAAAAATTAGAAAGAAAGAATTAGTAGAAGTAGAAAGAAAGAAAGAAAGAAAGAAAGAAAGAAAGGAGGGAGGGAGGGAGGGAGGGAGGAAGCAAGGAAGAAAGGAGGGAAGAAAGGAGAAAAGAAAGAAAGAAAGAAGATAAAGTAAAATAAAATAAAATATAAAGTTACTAAAATAAAAAATTATTATTAATAAAAAAATTAAAAACAAACAAAAAAAACAAAAGAAAACAAACAAACAAAAAAACGGATGGATAGAACCCTAGGACAAATGGTGGAAGCAAAGCTATACAGCATAAATCTTGCTCTCAAAGTCCACCTCCTCAATTTGGGATGATTCTTTGTCTGTTCATGTATTCCACAGACATCACGTTGATTGTGGAGCTCTAATCCGCTGCTTCTGAGGCTGCTGGGAGAGATTTCCCTTTCTCTTCTTTTTTCTCACAGCTCCCAGGGGCTCAGCTTTGGATTTGGCCCCGCCTCTGCGTGTAGGTCGCTGGAGGGCGTTTATTCTTCGCTCAGACAGGACGGGGTTAAAGGAGCAGCTGATTCAGGGGCTCTGGCTCACTCAGGCCGGAGGGAGGGAGGGGCACGGAGTGCGGGGCGGGCCTACAGCGGCAGAGGCCTGCGTGACGTTGCACCAGCCTGAGGCGCGCCGTGCGTTCTCCTGGGGAAGTTGTCCCTCTATCGCGGGACCCTGGCAGTGGCGAGCTGCACAGGCTCCCAGAAGGGGAGGTGTGTGGATAGTGACCTGTGCTCGCACACAGGCTTCTTGGTGGCGGCAGCAGCAGCCTTAGTGTCTCATGCCCGTCTCCGGGGTCCGCGCTTTTAGCCGCGGCTCGCGCCTGCCTCTGGAGCTCCTTTAAGCAGCGCTCTTAATCCTCTCTCCCCGCGCACCAGGAAGCAAAGAGGTAAGAAAAAGTCTTTTGCGTCTTCGGCAGCTCCAGACTTTTCTCTGGACTCCCTCCCGGCTAGCCGTGGTGCACTAACCTCCTGCAGGCTGTGTTCATGCCGCCAACCTCAATCCTCTCCCGGCGCTCCTACCGAAGCCTGAGCCTCAGCTCCCAGCCCCGCCCGCTCCGGCGGGTGAGCAGACAAGCCTCGGGCTGGTGAGTGCCGGTCGGCCCTGATCCTCTGTGCGGGAATCTCTCTGCTTTGCCCTCCGCACCCCTGTTGCTGTGCTCTCCTCCGTGGCCTCGAAGCCTTCTCCGTCTGCCACCCGCCGTCTCCGCCCGTGAAGGGGCTTCTAGTGTGTGGAAACTTTTCCTCCTTCACTGCTCCCTCCCACTGGTACAGGTCCCGTCCCTACCCTTTTGTCTGTTTATTCTTTTTTCTTTTGCCCTACCCAGGTACCTGGGAAGTTTCTTGCCTTTTGGGAGGTCTGAGGTCTTCTGCCAGCCTTCAGTAGGTGTTCTGTAGGAGTTGTTCCACGTGTAGATGTATTTCTGGTGTATCTGTGGGGAGGAAGGTGATCTCCGCGTCTTACTCTTCCGCCATCTTCCCGGAAGCCCTCTGTTAGCTTTCTTTTGTAATGCAATTATTGTCCACATCTTTTGGGCATTTTCCTGCTGAGTTATCTGACTTCTTATTGATTCACAGAAGTTTTTGGTGTATTCTGGAAACTAATTTTTTGTCAGTTTTTTGTGTTGCCATTTCTCTCAATAGTTTCTGGTTTGTCTTTTCATTTTCTTTATGGTATCTTTTGATGAAAAGAAGTTCTTAATCTTATTATAATAGAATTTATAAAGTCTTTTCCTAAAATTTATAAGTCTTTTCCTTAATAGCTTGTATCTCATTTAAGGAATAATTTGTTATCCCAAGTCAATAGTATACTCTCCTAGATTTTGTTCTGAAAGTTTTAAAGTTACCATCACATTTTGTTTATAATGCATTAGAATTTGATTTTTATATATGACATAAGGTATGGTTTCAGTTTATTTTTTCCATGTGGATAATTAGTTGTTTCAACATCATTAAAAAAAACATTGATTTTCTTCTAATTACCTCTAGAGTTGTCTCTGCCAGATATCAAGATGCCATAAATACATAATTCTCTTTTTTGGCACTGCAATTGGTCAATTTCTTTATCTCTGTGCTTATAAGACACTATCTTAATTAAAATAAATTCATAATAAATCTTTGATATTTGATAGGGCAATTTCCCACGTTTTATTTTATTTTCCAGGTTGTTTAGGTCTTTCTTTGGCCATATAAACTTTAGAATCAGCTTGTTAACTTCCTAGAAGAAATCTGTTGGGATTTAGAAAAAACTTTTTTCACAAAAAATTACAAGTGTACATAAAAATAAGTAGAATGGTATAATGATTCATTATTTTATGAGAGAAAATTATTTTTGTAAGGGAATATGGGGGTTTAATCCAGAAAGATGATATTAGTTTGCTAGGGTTGCCAAAATAAAGTTCCAGAAACTTGGGTGGCTTAAACAATAGAAATATATTGCCTCAAAGTTCTGGAGGCTAGGTGTCTGAGATCAAGGTGTTTTCAGGGTTGGTTCCTTGTGAAGGAAGTTGGTTCCATGCCTTTCTCCTAGTTTCTGTTTGCTGGCAATCTTTGGCGTTCATTGTAGATGGCATTGTCCCTGTGTCTTCATATGGTTTGCCCTCTGTACATGTCTCTCTTCACATGAGGTTCTTTTTATAAGGACAATATTAGATTAAGGGACTACCTTACTCCAGTATAACCTCATCTTAACTAGTTACATCACAATGACCCTATTTCCAAATAAGGTCACATTCTGAGGTACTGGGAGGTGGTTAGGGCTTCAACATATAAATTTTTGGGGGGACACATTTCAACCCATAATGGATAGCTTGAGGTCCCAATGTGGAAGGTCTTGGAGAGCATTTGAAAGGGTTTCATATTTGTCCTGTGGGAAGCTTTTGAAAGTTTTTGAACAGAGTAGTGCTTTGATTAAAAGATATTTCTGAAAAACTGATTTGACAGCAGTGTTTTATCAGAGTTATGGTTAAAACATAACATAAGCTCAAAAATGATTTTTTGGGGGGAGCAATATATGGGAATTCACAGATGGGAAACAGAGAATCAGACTTGGAAAAACATAGGACCAAGTACACTCTAAGGGTCAAGTTAGAATGGTCAGAGTGTTAGATCTGACCATTTTCAGTCTTTGTATTACATCTGGTCAATATTGCTATTCTAAGAGGCAGTATGTGATGATTTACCTTGGGTCATGGATCTGCTATTAGGATTTGTAGGTCAAGTCACCTTGATTAACAGTCCAGATGCAATGGAGGAGAGGTAGTTATCCAAAAGAAAATTGTAGCACTGTAACTAAAGAGCAAATGTCCACAACAAATGTGTAAGGGAAGAACCTAGAGGCAGGGAGCCAGTGAAAAGATCATTTCAAAAGCACAATATGAGGTGATGAGATAATGGACCAGGGTGAAGGAGGTACTATAAGGTAAATTTGATGGTACCCCAAAACTGATTGATAATGAGGTGGGGTTTGCACAGAGTGATTTGAGGGTGATGACAAAAGCAGTGTGGTCAAGAGGGCAAGCTGGTTTTACCGGAAGGTGTAGAAACACTTCTACTTTTTGGTTGTGTAGCATCTAAACATTCTTCATATTTTGGAAAGATTCCAAAACAAGAAGGTAGAGTCCTACCTTCTACCATGGGAGACAAAAGTGTGTGTTCAGGAGCAGATAATCTCCCTCCAATCTTCTTCATACAGTAGCTGAAGTGTAGGTGATGTCACCTAGGCTGGACACAACAGATACACCCATGTGGAGCTTTAGTTCTTTTGGGAGTGATGGAAGAGGGCAGTGGATGGTCAGAGGTTATTTTTTGTGTGTGGCAGAGTTGTGAATCCGGTAGCATAAGAGTAACTGTTTAGTGGTGATGACATCCTCAGCAGCCTGTGACTGCGGTGGGGTGTGGCTGTGTCTTGGTTTCTGTTTATTTTCGAGGCTGGTTTTCCAGCCCTCCCATCAATCCTGTGAGCTAGCCTCTATAGACTTCCAAACAATTCATTTCTACTTAAGTGGAGAGTTTGTTCCTTTTGTTTGGAAAGATGGATGATGATGTACAGAGGCCACCGCAGGGTCGACAGTGACTGGCATTTTAGTCATGATGAGTGAAAGCAAACAGCGTGACAGTCACACAGAAATGTTCAGAGTCAGCTGGATAAGGGCAAGCAGTGCATTCAAGGGGTCAGTAGTGGAGGTAGTTTGTTAGTATCTACCTAAATGTGGTTAAGACAGTTATGACAGTGGATGAATTTGCTGGGGAGAGAGAGTATGAAGAGTGAGAATGCCTAGGGCTAATCTTCGGACTATATCACAGTGAGAGGATAGAACAAAAAAATAAACAACAGCAATCACAGAGGTGGGCAGAAAGGCAATACAGTTCAATCAGGTACGTCAAAGAAGCAGAGAAGTTCAAGGAGAAGCTGAAAAGTCAAATGGTCCATGAAGTGTTCAAAGAGAAGGTGCAATAAGTGTTCAAAGAGAATGAGAACTAAGTATAATTTATTCAGTTTGTCACGGGTAGCATTTAAAAAATTATGGATATCAAAGCAAAATATAACATATGTAGTGCTAACGCTCATTTGAATGTGGAAGGTCCTGTGATAAGCACTGTATATTATTGTACGGAAAATAGATATTATTTTCTGCCTTATGTACGTAAAGAAACTGAAACTTAGTGAAATGAAGTAATATGCCTGTGTTCACATGGCCAATAACTTGCAGATCTGGAATAGAAACAGGTTTGTAGGATTCCAGCAACCATGCTCTTAACCACTGCACTATAGTTAGTTCACAAGCATGGCAATACAAATGTTTTTTTTTTTTTTTTCGGCGGTACGTGGGCCTCTCACTGTTGTGGCCTCTCCTGTTGCGGAGCACAGGCTCCGGACGTGCAGGCTCAGCAGCCATGGCTCACGGGCCCAGCCGCTCCGCGGCATGTGGGATCTTCCCGGACCGGGGCACGAACCCGTGTCCCCTGCATCGGCAGGCGGACTCTCAACCACTGTGCCACCAACGAAGCCCATGCAAATGTATTTTAATATACAACTTAAAGCTGAGTTTGCCAGTCCTGTTAAACTTCTTGCTACAACCCAGCAATCTCTCATCCTGTTGATTCATTTGCACCTTGCACCATTTTATAGTTTCATTCTATTGGATCTTTGCCACTTATATATGCAATCACATATGGCCCAGTTTTTAAAATGAACTGTGGTTATGCGTGTAATCTTTGGATTTGAATGATTCTTAGTACCAGAAAGTATACTGAACTTTTGAAAAATATGGACGCCTCTCCTCTCATAATTTGGTTGTTTTGACTTCAGAAAAACAAATGTACATTATCTTCAATAGTTTCCTTAAAATTCACCAGAACACTGATAAAAATCATGTATGCAATGATTTACATGAATGTATATATATGTAAATATATCTAAAATATATCTTTATCTTTAATACAACATTTTAATTTTAGCCTACAAAGAGGAAAACATTCCGAAGTCATCATTTCCCTTGCCTTTTTCCTTTCTCTCTCTTTCATTTTCACATCATAATTTGTTATGGACCTAATAGGGTTTAACTCTTGGCTGTGTCACTTATTAAGTATTTGGCCCTAGGCCAGATATTCAACCACTCCAAGTCTCCATTTTCTCACCTGGAAGTGAAGACTATAATGGTACCTACTTTTTTGGGTTCCTGTGAGGACTCAGATACATTGTGTAGAGCTAAGAATAGTGCCAGACACAGGTTCTCTCAATCTCAATGCAGTGGGCAGGAAAACTTGCTTGCTGGTCTTAGCATGTAGTTGGTTTAGAGCATTCAAATGTCTGTTCCCATCTCTTCTTCCCACCAATTGCCTTCTCTGCTTCATCTTTCCATGTTTTCCACTTTTCATGAAAATATGATTTAAAAGTATTCTTATGTGGCCCTTCTGACTAACCTTACAAATATGATCATTTCATTCACTCAAGTGTTTTTTCAACTTGTAAGTCATTTGTTTCTCACCGTTGCATCATTTTACAGTTCCTTTGTATATCAAGTTATATGTATTTTCAAATTATTTTTCCCACTCCTATTTCTTTGTGTGTGTTGTTGTTATGATGTTGTAGAGGATGTGTTGGGAGAATTAAGTTACAATTCATGCCCTGATACTAACCATCTGTGTTGCGTTGAACAAATCCTTTATGTTGTCTGGGTCTCATTTTTAACTTCTGGAAAATAGGGGATTGGGCTAAGAATGAAAGCTAACATTGAGTGTTTTCTGTGTGCTAGCCACTTTTCCATACGTTTTATAATAATCTATGAAGTAAGCTCTGTGATTATGTCCATTTTACATGAGACAACTGGGGCTTACACTGCTAACTAATTTGTTTCACCTGAGCCAAGTCTGTTTAACATTTGAGTTTGCACTTTAATATCTATAATGATTCTAGAAGGTAATGAACTGCTTGGAATCTAGACTGACATTCTGTTCAGTTTTTTGTTTGTGTATTTTTTTATATATAATTTTTGCACAAAGCAGGGCCAATAGTCTTGATTACCTATCCACTTCAAAATGAAAATTGTTTAGGACTGCTTTGAGGAACTGTAGCTAACCAAACTTTGGGTAAGTTAAAAAAAAAAACAACCCTTATACATGCATTATCAACATTTTGGAAAGAATAAAACTCATTTAAAAAATATTTTGTTTCAGAAAGCATTTAAAAATATAAAACTCAGACTTTTGAATTCAAAATTCTTAGGGGATTCTTATTTCTATCTATGGCTATAGAACTAGGTCCCAGAGTAATGTATAAGATTTTTGTTGTTGTTGTTCTTAACCTTTAAGAATTTATGTTGACTTTGGAATAAATAGTTGTATTTTTGTCTCAAAAATCTGATAAAGATGGTAAATTGGTGTTTACACAGTTTGAGGAAAATAGACCATTAGAGAAGCCAGAGCTAGACCATCTTCTGAGCTGGTTAATTCTCCCATAATGTTAGGAAACTGAACAAATTTTAAAAGGTTCTAAGTTCTCTACTGCCTGCTTGAATTCCTGTCTCTAATGGGAATTATTCAGACCTCTGGAAAAGAGTATGAGTCTTTTTAGGGCTAGCCAAAATTCTAGAGAATTAAAACAAAATATTATCTAACCTTCAGAGCAAAATAGGTTTTCTTTTGTTTGATTTACCATACCTATCAACGTTTCCTAGAATGTGATCCATAAAACACGATTTCTTTGAAAAAAGAATTCTGTGTTCAGATATATTTGGGTAACTCTGGGTGAAATAAAACTGAAAAAAAATGTTTTAAATTGTAGTTCTTCTCAGAGTATTTAGTATTGGAAATGCATTTAATTTTTTGATTGGCAAATTCTCGTTAAACACCTTCCAGGGCCAGACACTGTAGTAGCATTTGGGGCATAGTAGATGCATTATTCCTGCCTTTAGTGAAGTAAGGGCTGGTGAGAATCTCTTGTCATTCTGCAAGCAAATGTAAGGTATGCAGTTTCTCTTACTTTTTAGACCACAGGAATCTTTTCTTCCTTCCTTCTTTATAGTGGAGCACTTCTGGAGACTATCTTTCAGAGGAACATGCTTTGAGAAAAGGTAGGACTACATTTACTAATAGATTCCCTTTATATGACTTTTCTTAGTGTTTTCCCTGAGAAGTCCAGATGCTAGAGAACAAGGCCAGGATGGAAGCAATGAAATAGACCCAACTGATGACTTTACACACCTAGGTTACCTAAGTGTACCCAGCCACGGTGAGGTCAGCACTGGGAACATAGGGACAAGATGGGACACAAGTACTTTGAAGTAGTGAAGTTTTTCAATGATTTAATATCAACAGAGATGCTGATGGATAGCATTTATATTTGGAATTTTTCAAAATATCAATTATCAGTTTGAATTCTAACCAGAGGGTGCATTATCTTTTTTTCTTCCTGGTGGTGGGGAGATGACACCAGGAGATTTCTTTGTGCTCAGAGGATTAAAGAACTCTGGGTATCTTTTCTTTGTGGAGAAGAACCAAGGAGGCAAAGGTTTGAGATGGTGAGAGCAAAGGTGGTGGGTGAGAGAAGAACATGAATCAGGAACACAAGTTGCGGACCTGAAGTATTTCCAACCAGTACTATAAACTAGTCACTTTGCAGAAGTGTTGAGGGTTCTGTGGACAGCAGGTCTTACACTTATATGTACGATTTTACATATAAATATGTAAGACCTGCTGTCCATGGAACGCTCAACACTGTTCTACAAAATGACTAGTTTATAGTACTGAGATGGTATCAGGAAAGGACAAGGCTTTCGATGTTAGATAGATCTGGATTTGAAACTGAGCTTCTTCATTTCTTATTGGGTGCCTGTGACATAATTATTATGCTCTCAACTATGTGCAAAAGTTCTGTGAAGGTTACAAAGATGGAACAAACAGGAACTTTGTCCTCAAAGAGCTAATGATTTGAATAGAAGATAAGGCATGTACTTTTACCTATGATATAAGGTAGAAAATGAATAAGGATCATAGAGATTATGCAGCGCTATTCAACCTTATATTTTCTGTTTACAATTTCATTCCTTTGAAATAAGGGCCTTTCATTTGCATCTGAAGACTGTATCATAGTGAATCTAATTTCTTAAGAAAGAATACTTTGTTGCCAAACACACCGATATCACACATATTTTTACTATGCCTGTTTCTAGCAAGTTTTGCTTTTATTTGTTACAATTAGGCATTAAACAGATAATGCTATTTCTACTCATAAACAATTTGAATAATTTGTATAGTACTTTCTAAGTTTCAACCTGCTTTCACATCTATTCTCTTATTTGTTCCTTGTAATAATTAGATGTGGTAGGAAAGGTACTAGCATTTCTTTTCAACACATGAAGAAACTGAGGCTCAAGATCATTCAGTGATTTACCCAAGTTCAGCAAATGAGGTAGAGTTGGAAATAAAACCACAGTTAATTGTTTCCAATTCCTGTGTTCTTTCTTGCAGATTGTGGTTTGCCAGCTTTTGGACTTCAGAATCTTAAAAAGGCCTCAAACTTATTCCAAGAGATTAGTGAATCCAAATATATACCAAAAATTAACTATAGTCTAAAGAAATACATTCTCACACATATATTCTCCATGCAGTTAAGATGCTATTATGACAAAGATAATGTAATCTCAGTTAAAAATGTAATTAATTCATACTTTTTTTGTTGTTTTGCATTTTCTTCAACTATCATAACCAGTGTCCATTTATTATTATTATTAACACAGAAAAGGAATCCTTGATGCCTACTCCTCTAGAAGGAAAATCATCAACTATTTTAAATAAAATGCAAATCAATCAATTGAAAACAACACTGCAGAGGAAGCTTTTTTCTTTCTTGTCTTTCTTCCTTCCTTCCTTCCTCCCTCCCTCCCTCCCTCCCTCCCTTCCTCTCTTCCTTCCTTCCTTCATTCCTTCCTTCTTTCCTTCCTGCTGGTCAATGATTTGGAAGCCTGTGGTTTCTTTGTAGTCCAAAGTGCTATTTTTAGTCTGCGCCCAAAGTCCTGGAATTCTCATATTGACACAGATGGCCAAATTTTCCTCTTGACCAAACTATTGGTGAGACAGGATACAGAAGTCTGTTTCTACCTTTATTTTTGTAATTGCTCTTAACATCTTATGAGATATTCTTAGAATATTTATGATTAGGTGATCCAGAAAAAAAAATTATCCTATAATTTTATATCAGATTAAACTAAAAACTGGTTCTGCTACTGTAACATGAAATGATAAAATCTTTCCATTTAAGTCCTCAATTAAAAGAAGCAGCTTTTTAATTGAGATTTAAAAAAAAAACAAAACTGTGCTATTTTAGGCCTGGAAAAGAACAATGGCAGACCATATGGAAGAAAATCACACAAGAGCGACTTCCCTGGTGGTGCAGTGGTTGGAAGTCCACCTGCCAATGCAGGGGACATGGGTTCGAGTCCTGTCTGGGAAGATCCCACATTCCGCAGAGCAACGAAGCCCGTGCGCCACAACTACTGAAGCCCGTGTACCTCGAGCCCATGCTCTGCAACAAGAGAAGCCACCGCAATGAGAAGCCCGCGCCCCACAACGAAGAGTAGCCCCTGCTTGCCGCAACTAGAGAAAGCCTGCGCTCAGCAAAGAAGAACCAATGCAGACAAAAATAAATAAATTAATTATTTAAAAAAAAAAATCACACAAGAGAATGGTGAAATAGGAAGGAGAATCATATCAGCCCCCTCTTTCTATCCCCCTCTCCATTTGTCCCTCATTGCTAGAACACTTTTGATGGTGAAAGAAAATGCTATTAATAATTATGTTGTTATATATTGGACAGTTTGCCCCTAGGAAACTGGGAATCACGATCTTTTTACTTATCACAACAGAACCAAACATAAGAATCAGCTTCAGTAAGGTATGTTTTAAAACATTTGGAAAATTTTAGAATTCCTTTCCCACTCTCTCACACTTGAACTATGACTCCCTGTATTAGCAAAGTGGTATGCGTGCTTCGTTGCTTTATTGTTCAAAGACAGCAAGAATAGAATTCCCTTTAAAATATGTTTGAGTGGTACTCCCATTAATCCTTGTGTTTTAGTTTCATAAGTCTTAGTACTACAGATAAGTGGTTGACAAAAGCAAGTCTTGCCAAATATGCAAATAAGGGAGAATAATTTAAATATTTCTACTTAAAAATGAGTGTGTTCTATTTTTTAAGGAAGTAAAAAGGAAATTCAGTTCAAAAAGATATTTTTCTAAGAATTAATATAAATTTTCAAATTGTTTAACATCTTTTCCCATTTTTCTTCATTAAGTTCACCATTTCTTGTACTCTGCTTTTTTTCCATTAATTTAATTTGTTTGCATGTTGCCACTTCCTACTGGTTAATTATTGGCTAATTTATTTTAAAAAGATGAAAATGGTTGACTATTCTAAAGATTAAAAAGCAGACCTCTCCCCCACTAACGTAGATGATGTGCTGAGACTCTTACAAATATTCCAAAAGGAAATAATTCCAAGAAAATAATTTATAATTATTTTTAAAGAAAGAGAAAACACAATGTGCTTTAATACCCAGAAAAGATGGCTGACATAATCACATAAGTATTCTGACCATCTTTTCAGGAATTTAAGGAGACCAGTACTGGTAGATTATGTTTAGAACCTTTTTGCTATTGCAAGGAGAGGGAAGGAAGTTGGTAAATTTTAAAGAATATAGTTGGAAAATTTTTTTCAGGATTTTAGATGGTTTAAGTTGTTTTTATTTATGCAAAATTATATACTTTTAAAAATTTTGTGCTCTGCTTGCAAACAATTTTTCAGTCAACTCTCATTATTCATGGTGTTTATTTCTATCACGTCACTATGAATACTGAATTAGTGAATACTGAAGTTCCACTCCTAGGCAAAATATAGAGTTAAGTTCCTGTGAATCTCCGGTCACAACATTTTTTTTTTTTTTAACATCTTTATTGGAGTGTAATTGCATTACAATGGTGTGTTAGTTTCTGCTTTATAACAAAGTGAATCAGTTATACATATACATATGTTCCCATATCTCTTCCCTCTTGCGTCTCCCTCCCTCCCACCCTCCCTATCCCACCCCTGTAGGTGGTCACAAAGCACTGAGCTGATCTCCCTGTGCTATGCGGCTGCTTCCCACTAGCTATCTATTTTACGTTTGGTAGTGTATATATGTGCATGCCACTCTCTCACTTTGTCCCAGCTTACACTTCCCCCTCCACATAGCCTCAAGTTCATTCTCTAGTAGGTCTGTGTCTTTATTCTCGTCTTGCCACTAGGTTCTTCATGACCATTTTTTTTTCTTAGATTACATATATATGTGTTAGCATATGGCATTTGTTTTTCTCTTCCTGACTTACTTCACTCTGTATGACAGACTCTAGGTCCATCCACCTCGCTACAAATAACTCAATTTGGTTTCTTTTTATGGCTGAGTAATATTCCATTGTATATATATGCCACATCTTCTTTATCCATTCATCTGTTGATGGACACTTAGGCTGCTTCCATGTCCTGGCTATTGTAAATAGAGCTGCAATGAACATTGTGGTATATGACTCTTTTTGAATTATGGTTTTCTCAGGTTATATGCCCAGTGGTGGGATTGTTAGGTCACACTGTAGTTCTATTTTTAGTTTTTTTGAGGAACCACCATACTGTTTTCCATAGTGGCTGTATCAATTTACATTCCCACCAACAGTGCAAGAGGGTTCCCTTTTCTCCACACCCTCTCCAACATTTATTGTTTGTAGATTTTTTTGATGATGGCCATTCTGACTGATGTGAGGTATACCTCATTGTAGTTTTGATTTGCATTTCACTAATAATTAGTGATGCAGAGCATCTTTTCATGTGCCTCTTGGCCATCTATATATCTTTGTAGAAATGTCTGTTTAGTTCTCCTGCCCATTTTTTGATTGAGTTGTTTGTTTTTTTGATATTGAGCAGCATGAGCTGTTTATATATTGTGGAGATTAATCCTTTGTCCATTCATTCATTTGCAAATATTTTCTCCTAATCTGAGGGTTGTCTTTTCATCTTGTTTGTGGTTTCCTTTGCTGTGCAAAAGCTTTTAAGTTTCATTAGGTCCCATTTGTTTATTTTTGTTTTTATTTCCATTTCTCTAGGAGGTGGATCAAAAAAAGATCTTGCTGTGATTTATGTCAAAGAGTGTTCTTCCTGTGTTTTCCTCGAAGAGTTTTATAGTGTCTCTTCTTACATTTAGGTCTTTAATCTATTTTGAGTTTAGTTTTGTGTATGGTGTTAGGGAGTGTTCTAATTTCATTCTTTTACATGTAGCTGTCCAGTTTTCCCAGCACCACTTATTGAAGAGGCTGTCTTTTCTCCACTGTATATCCTTGCCTCCTTTGTCATAGATTAGTTGACCATAGGTGTGTGAGTGTATTTCTGGGCTTTCTATCCTGTTCAATTGATCTGTATTTCTGTTTTTATGCCAGTACCATACTGTCTTGATTACTGTAGCTTTGTAGTATAGTCTGAAGTCACGGAGTCTGATTCCACCAGCTCCGCTTTTTTCCCGCAAGACTGCTTTGGCTACTCAGGGTCTTTTGTGTCTCCATACAAATTTTAAGATTTTTTGTTCTGGATCTGTAAAAAATGCCATTGGTCATTTGATAGGGATTGCATTGAATTTGTAGATTACTTTGGGTAGTATAGTCATTTTCACAATATTGATTCTTCAAATCCAAGGACATGATATATCTATCCATCTGTTGGTATCATCTTTAATTTCTTTCATCAACATCTTAGAGTTTTCTGCATACAGTTCTTTTGTCTCCCTAGGTAGGTTTATTCCTCGGTATTTTATTCTTTTTGTTGCAGTGGTAAATGGGAGTGTTTCATTAATTTCTCTGTCAGATTTTTCATCATTAGTGTATAGGAATGCAAGAGATTTCTGTGCATTAATTTTGTACCCTGCAACTTTACCAAATTCATTGATTAGCTCCAGTAGTTTTCTGGTGGCATCTTTAGGATTCTCTATGTATAGTATCGTGTCATCTGCAAACAGTGACAGTTTTACTTCTTCTTTTCCAATTTGTATTTCTTTTATTTATTTTTTTTCTCTGATTGCTGTGGCTAGGACGTCCAAAACTATGTTGAATAATAGTGGTTCAACACTATTGAGTGGATATCCTTGTCTTCTTCCTGATCTTAGAGGAAATGCTTTCAATTTTTCACCATTGAGAATGATGTTTGCTGTGGGTTTGTCGTATATGGCCTTTATTACGTTGAGGTAGGTTCCCTCTATGCCCTTTCTGGAGTTTTTATCATAAATTGGTGTTGAATTTTGTCAAAGGCTTTTTCTGCATCTATTGAGATGATCATATGGTTTTTATGCTTCAATTTGTTAATATGGTGTATCACATTGATTGATTTGCATATATTGAAGAAATCTTGCATCCCTGGGATAAATCCCACTTAATCATGGTGTATGATCCTTTTAATGTGTTGGATTCTGTTTGCTAGTATTTTGTTGAGGATTTTGCATCTATATTCATCAGTGATATTGATCTGTAATTTTCTTGTTTTGTAGTATCTATGTCTGGTTTTGGTATCAGGGTGATTGTGCCCTCGTAGAATGAGTTTGGGAGTGTTCCTTCCTCCACAATTTTTTGGAAGAGTTTGACAAGGATGGGTGTTAGCTCTTCTCTAAATGTTTGATAGATTTTGCCTGTGAAGCCATCTGGTCCTGGACTTTTCTTTGTTGGAAGATTTTCAGTCACAGTTTCAATTTCATTACTTGTAATTGGTCTGTTCATATTTTCTATTTCTTCCTGGTTCAGTCTTGGAAGGTTATACCTTTCTAAGGATTTGTCCATTTCTTCCAGGTTGTCCATTTTATTGGCATAGAGTTGCTTGTAGTAGTCTCTTAGGATGCTTTGTATTTCTGCAGTGTATTTTGAAACCTCTCCTTTTTCATTTCTAATTTTATTGATTTGAGTCCTCTCCCTCTTTTTCTTGATGAGTCTGGCTAATGGTTTTTCAATTTTGTTTATCTTCTCAAAGAACCAGCTTTTAGTTTTATTGACCTTTGCTATTGTTTTCTTTGTTTCTATTTCATTTATTTCTGCTCTGATCTTTATGATTTCTTTCCTTCTGCTAACTTTGGGTTTTGTTTGTTCTTCTTTCTCTAGTTCCTTTAGGTGTAAGTTTAGATTGTTTATTTGAGATTTTTCTTGTTCCTTGAGGTAGGCTTTTATAGCTATAAACTTCCCTCTTAGAACTACTTTTGCTGCATTCCGTATGTTTTGGATTGTTTTGTATTCATTGTCATTTGTCTCTAGGTATTTTTTGATATCCTCTTTGATTTCTTCAGTGATCTCTTGGTTATGTAGTAACGTATTGTTTAGCCTCCATGTGTTTGTGTGTTTTATGTTTTTTTCCCTATATTTGATTTTTAATCTCATAAAGTTGTGGTCAGAAGAGATGCTTGATATGATTACAGTTTTCTTAAATTTACTGAGGCTTGATTTGTGACCACGATATGATCTATCCTGCAGAATATTCTGTGTGCACTTGAGAAGAAAGTGTAATCTGTTGTTTTTGAAAGGAATGTCCTGTAAATATCAATTAAATCTATGTGGTCTATTGTGTCATTTAAAGCTCGTGTTTTCCTCATTAATTTTCTGTTTGGATGATCTGTCCATTTGTGTTAAGTGAAGTGTTAAAGTCCCCCACTATTATTGTGTTACTGTCGATTTCCTCTTTTATAGCTGTTAGCAGTTGCCTTATGTATTGAGGTGCTCCTATGTTGGGTGCATATATATTTATAATTGTTATATCTTCTTCTTGGTTTGATCCTGTGATCATTATGTAGTGTCCTTCCTTGTCTCTTGTAACATTCTTTATTTTAAAGTCTATTTTATCTGATATGAGTATTGCTGCTCCAGCTTTCTTTTGATTTCCATTTGCATGGAATATCTTTTTCCATCCCCTCACTTTCAGTCTGTATGTGTCCCTAGGTCTGAAGTGGGTCTCTTGTAGACAGCATATATATGGGTCTTGTTTTTGTATCCATTCAGCAAGCCTGTGTCTTTTGGTTGGAGCATTTAATCCATTCACGTTTAAGGTAATTGTCGATATGTGTGTTCCTATTACCATTTTCTTAATTGTTTTGGGGTTTTTTTTTGTAAGTCCTTTTCTTGTCTTGTGTTTCCCACTTAGAGAAGTTCCTTTAGCATTTGTCTTAGAGCTGGTTTGGGGGTGCTGAATTCTCTTAGCTTTTGCTTGTCTCTAAAGCTTTTGACTTCTCCATCAAATCTGCATGAGATCCTTGCTGGGTAGAGTAATCTTGGTTGTAGGTTTTTCCCTTTCATCACTTTAAGTATATCATGCCACTCTCTTCTGGCTTGTAGAATTTCTGCTGAGAATCAGCTGTTAACCTTATGTTATTTGTCGTTTTTCCCTTGCTGCTTTCAATAATTTTTCTTTGTCTTTAATTTTTGCCAATTTGATTACTATGTGTCTCAACGTTTTTTTCCTTGGTTTTATCCTGTCTGGGAGTCTCTGTACTTCCTGGACTTGGGTGGCTATTTCCTTTCCTATGTTAGGGAAGTTTTTCACTATAATCCCTTCAAATATTTTCTCGGGTCCTTTCTCTGTCTCTTCTCCTCTGGAACCCCTATAATGTGAATGTTGTTGCGTTTAATGTTGTCCCAGAGGTCTCTTAGGCTGTCTTCATTTCTTTTCGTTCTTTTTTCTTTATTCTATTCTGCAGCAGTGAATTCCACCATTCTGTCTTCCAGGTCACTTATCTGTTGTTCTGCTTCAGTTATTCTGCTACTGATTCCTTTCAGTGTATTTTTCATTTCAGTTATTGTATTGTTCATCTCTGTTTGTTTGTTCTTTAATTCTTCTAGATATTTGTTAAATATTTCTTGCACCTTCTCGATCTTTGTCTCCATTCTTTTTCCGAGGTCCTGGATCATCTTCACTATCATTATTCTGAATTCTTTTTCTGGAAGGTTGCCTATCTCCACTTCATTTAGTTGTTTTTCTGGGGTTTTATCTTGTTCCTTCATCTGGTACATAGCCCTCTGCCTTTTCATCTTGTCTATCTTTCTGTGAATGTTGTTTTTGTTCCACAGGCTGTAGGACTGTAGTTCTTCTTCTTTCTGCTGTCTGCCCTCTTGTGAATGAGGCTATCTAAGAGACTTATGCAAGTTTTCTGATGGGAGGGACTGGTGGTGGGTAGTGCTGGCTGTTGCTCTGGCGGGTAGAGCTCAGTAAAACTTTAATCTGCTTGACAGCTGGTGGGTGGGTGGGGCTGGGGTCCTCCCCTGTTGGCTGTTTGGCCTGAGGCGACCCAACACTGGAGCCTACCTGGACTCTGTGGTGGGGCTAATGGTGGACTCTCGGAGGGCTCACACCAAAGAGTACTTCCCAGAACTTCTGCTGCCAGCGTCTTTGTCCTCACGGTGAGACAGAGCCAACCCCTGCCTCTGTAGGAGACCCTCCAACACTAGCAGGTAGGTCTGGTTCAGTCTCCTATGGGGTCACTACTCCTTCCCCTGGGTCCCGATGCACACATCACTTTGTGTGTGCCCTCCAAGAGTGGAATCTCTGTTTCCCCCAGTCATGTCAAAGTACTGCAATCAAATCCCACTAACCTTCAAAGTCTGATTTTCTAGGAATTCCTCCTCCCATTGCTGGACCGTAGATTTGGAAGCCTGATCTGGGGCTCAGAACCTTCACTCCAGTGGGTGGACTTCTGTGATATAAGTGTTCTCCAGTCTGTGAGTCACCCACCCAGCAGTTATGGGATTTGATTTTATTATGATTGCACCCCTCCTACCATCTCATTGTGGCTTCTCCTTTGTCTTTGGATGTGGGTTATCTTTTTTGGTAAGTTCCAGTGTCTTCCTGTCAATGACTGTTCAGCAGTTAGTTGTGATTCTGGTGTTCTTGCAAGAGGGAGTGAAGGCATGTCCTTCTACTCTGCCAACTTGAGCCAATTCTAGTGTCCCTTAAGTTTTAAATGTATCCCAGTTGTATTGTCTTACTCTGTTTTATGCTCTTAAGAAGTTTGTGGTATACTAATTTTGTAAAGGTGAACATTTTAGATTAATATGAATACTTGTTTGTATAGGCTATGTTTCCTCTTTGAACTTGGAAAATCTCTGGCATCTAAAATTGATAAAAATTCTGATGCCAGTCTAAATCTCAGATCTTTGTAGTGTACCTGTTAACTCCTCCTCTCTGTGCCCCCTTTGGAAGATTTTAGGAATTTTTTCTTTTCCTTGAAAAAATGAAAATTCATGTGTATTTGGACTTTTTGAATTGGAGCATTTATATCTTTCTGTAGTTCTGGGAAATTTTCTACTTTTATTTCATTTGTTATATCTTTTCCTCTATTCTCTCTATGATGACAGAAATCCTATTAAATGAATTATAAACGTCTGAATCTAGATGACATATTTCTTTACGTTTCTTTTCTATATTTAACATATTGTCCTTTCATATTGTGTTCTGGATGCATAAGTTGATTTAAATTTCTAACTCAAATATTTATCTTCAGTCATGTACATTATGCTCTTCAGTCCATGTGTCAAGTTTTAGCAAAAAACTTACATGTATATTCATATAGAGTTAATTTTTATATATGGTGTAAGGGGTAGGGTACAAACTCATTCTTTTGCAGGTGGATATCAAGTTGCTCAAGCATCATTTGTTAAAAGGATTATTCTTTCCCCTTTGAATTGTCTTGGCTCCCTTGTTGAAAATCAGTTTACCATAAATGCATGGGTTTCTTTCTGGACTGTCAATTTTATTCCATTGAGCTATATGTCTAGTCTTATGTCATATCACACTGTCTCAATCATTGTAGCTTTGTACTGAGTTTTAGAATCAGTGAGCTCTCCAACTTTGTCCTTTTCAAGATTGATTTGGCTTTTCTGGGTCCCTTGCGTTTCCCTTTGAATTTAGAATCAACTTGTCAATTTCTGCAAAAATGACAGCTGTGACTTTGATAGGAATTGTATTTGAATCTGTAGATCAATGTAGCATGTACTGACATGTTAGCAATACCAAGCCTTCCAAATCCATGAATGTGGGATGTCTTCCCATTTGTTTAGATCTTCTTTAATTGCTTTCAATGATATTTTATAGCTTTTAGTATATAAGTTTTACACTCCATTTGTTAAATTTATTTTAAATATTTTACTTGTTTGAATGCTATTATAAATGAGATTATTTTCTTAGTTTCATTTTTGGATTGTTCATTGCTAGTACACAGAAATGTAAGTGACTTTTATATACTAATCTTTTATCCTGGCAATCTTGCTGAACTTGTTTATTAGTTCTAATAGCTTGTGTGTGTGCATGTGTATTCGTTAGGACTTTCTACACACAAGACCATATCATCCATGAATAGAGATAATTTCACTTCTTTTTTTCCAACCTGGGTACCTTTTTTATTTTTCTTGCTCAATGTCCTTGGGTAGACCCTCCAGTACAATGTTGACTGTAAGTGGGAAGAGTGGAATCTTTGTCTTAATCCTCATCTCGGGGAGAAAGACATTCCATCTTTCACCAGTAAATATGATGTTAACTCTAGTTTTTTATTTTGTAGAATTTCTTCATCAGGTCGAGGAAGTTTCTCTCTATTCCTAGTCTGTTGAGTGTTTTATCATGACTGAGCATCAGATTTTGGCAAATGCTTCTTCCACATCTATTGAGATGATGTGACTGACTCCCATTAAAAACCTCGGACTTCAAGGCTTGGGTGAGCTTCCCTGATTGACAGTACTCAGTACACGTTATCACAGTCATTGTAGGGAGAGTCTATATGACTCCAATAGGAAGACTTTGGAAGCTTCTGCCTTGTCTCTCTTGGAACCTGCCCTTTGTACCTTTTTCCCTTCCAGATTTTAATTGGTATCCTTTCTCTGTAATAAACTGTAATCATGAGTATAACTTTCCTGAGTTCTGTGAGTATCTCTAGTGAATCATGAACCTCAAGGTAGATTTAGAGACCCTTAACACAAGCTGATTTGAAATCTTTGTCTAGTAAGTCCAATGTTCAGACCTTCTCAGGGACAGTTTCTACTAACTGTCCCCCCCCACCCCCATGCCGTGTGGCCATACTTTCCCATTTCTTTTCATGTCTCATAATTTTTGTAGAAAATTGAACATTTTAAATAATATTATGGAAACCAGATTTCCCCCACTTCCTCATGTCTTGTTGTCATTGTTTATGCTTGTTGTCATGACAGTTTGTTTGCCTAGTGATTTTCCTCAACTAATTTTGTAAAGTCAGTATTTTTTGTCATGTGTGGCCACTGAAGTCTCTGGTCAGTTGGCTTAGTGGTCAGCTAATAATTAGACAGGGATTTCCTTGCATGATTTGAAGCAATAATTCTCCCAGCCTCTGCCAAAGGGTTCTGGGTGCATGTTTGGCACTTTTCACATTCTGCTAGTTACAGCTCTGCCTTACCCTTCACTTCCTGCCTGTGCAGAGCCTTAAGTTTGGTCAGAGGTCAGAGACAAGAGCTTTCCCAGGTCTTTTCTGAGCATGCACTTTGCCACCTAGGTTCCCAGGAATATGTTGGTGCTTTCTCAAAGCCTTCTGTGGACATCTAATTCCTCAAAAAAAAAAAAAAATTTAGACAGCCCTTTGTTTGCCCCAGCTGTTAATCTTAACTCAGGCAGCTGTGATGTTAAATCATAGCCACTGGTATTTTTCAGTAAATGCCCCATGGAAAAGGCTGTTCACAATGATGGAGTTCTAAGTCAGGTCAAATAAAGACAAGTCCTATGAGTGGGAATTTCCAGGTGTTTAAAAATTATACCTGAGATTTAACTTATAGAGATGTGACTGAGTGATGACATGGAGAGGCCAAGGTCATTAAAAAGAGACATACCACACCATTCAGGACCACAGGATAAATACCAGGTTTGGTTAGGCAGAAGCACAAATGAGGGGAAGGCCTACTTAAGAACATTTCTTGGGGTTTCTGTGGGAAAGGCAAAGCAGAGCAAAATAAACAGTTTAGGATTGGCCAGTTTAAATAATTCTGATGGGCTTTGGGTTCTAGTTGCCTGAACACTGGCCCTACAGTGATTTATGGGAGGGGAATTACAGGCTTGGTGTGTGAGTGTCAGATAAGAAGGTGGGTGGGGGCACAACCTTGGATCTGCTCATGAAAGGTGAGTTTCAGGCAGGCTGACTTGTAGGACAGGTAAACATGTGGCTGATAGTTTGGCCCTGGGATTAATGGATGCCAAATAGACATACAGAATCTAAAAACATAGATAGAACACCAGGGTACTGCCAGACAGGCCAAATAATGATGGTTCTCTTGTAATGGAGGTTTTTGGGGGGATTCTAGGCATGTTCTGTACCTTCCATTGACTGTAGACTGCTGTTTTTCGTAAGTATAGTTCCATGGCTGTTGGATTTTACAGCTACTATGGAGCTGGGGAAAGGGGATGGATATAGAGCAAATTAAAACACCACGAAACTCACTGTTCTTACTGAGAATCAGCTTGTTTCTTTAATAAACACTCTTTACTGTTTCCTATGCATGGAACATTATCTCCCCAGGTATTCCCATGGCTTAATCCCTTATTTCATTCAGGCTTCTGATCTAATTTTACCTTATCAGACTATCCTATAAAAAAATAGCATGCTTCTCTGTTCCTTTATACTGCTTTTTCTTTATAAATCATTACTATCTTAATGTATTCATTCATTTCTTTCTGAACTACAATATGAATGCCATAAAAGCAAAAACTTTGTCTTGTTCACTGCTCTATCTTCAGAGCCTAGAACAGTGTTTGGCACATAGTAGGTACTTAATAAATGTTTGTTAAATAAATAATTTTGTGAATGCATATCTGACATAAAACACAATCTGTTATTTTAGTCTATCATCTTACTTGACAAAATGTATCTGGACCCTAACTTCCTATTGAAGTTTGAGGAGTTAATATGGAGTATGAAAATAATAATGCTTCAAAATGTAGATGTTTAAACTTGGTTTTTACAAATCATATTTTGTCTAAGAACTGCTGGCAGTGGATGAAGCTCTCATTCTATCACAGGGTTGACTTTTTGAACTGCCAGAAACATTAAATAAGATAAATGAGTGTATAATCAGTTTTTGAGTGCCCATTGTATTGTGTTTTATAATCCTAGTTAATCATTGCTACATGTTAAACAGAGATTACTAACCCCAATTTTCAAAGGAGGAAGCTGAGGCCAAAGAAGATGAATCATTTCACCAATGGTGCAATGAAATAAGTCACAGTCTGAATTCAAACCCAGGTCTTCAAACTCTAAGTGCAGTGCTTTCTCCATAGGTTGATTCATTAATTTTAAAAATGTTTATTGAGTAGCCACTATGCTCCAGGTTCTGTTTTTTTGTTGTAGGGTACATAGTGGTGAATAAAACAGAAGAAAACATCTTCATGCTTTATTGTATTCTAGTGGTGGTGGCAAGAGAGAAAAATAACGACTAATTGACAAGTAAAAACTATATGAGATGCCTGATTAGATGGTGACAAGTGCTAAGGAGAAAATGAAGCAGAAAAGGAGATATGGCATTCTGTATGGGGTGTTGACAGTGGTGGACTTAATATTTTAAATAAAGTGCTTAGGGAAGACTTCACTGAGAAGGTGACATCCAATCTGCAATCATCTGGGGGAAGAGCATACTTAGCAGGCAGAAGAAGTGTAAAGGCTCTGAGGCTCCTGTGTGCTTGTGTACGTGAAGAAAAGCAAGAACCTGGTGTGTCTGGTGTGGAATGACCATGGTGGAGGGTAGTAGGAGATCAATGTCAAGCAGGTAAAGGGGAGGGAATTCAACATCTGGAATTTTGTAGGACTTTGGTTTTTACTGTGAAGGAAATAGGATGCTGTTGGACAGTTTTGATCAGGGAAGTGAGGTGATAATTTATATTTTAAAAGGATCTTGGGATTTATGTTTATTGAACAGATTTGGCTTGAAAGACCAAAAGTTTAGTGTTATCCATCTTCAGTTTGAGATGCCTGACATATCGAGTGGAAATATTGAGCAGGCAATCGGATACAGAGTTTGAAATCCAAGGGAGAGGTCTGAGTGGTGATATAAATTTGGAAATTGTCAGCAGATTGATGGTATTACATTTACAAATGTATTACAAAGTAATGCATTTGTATGAAAACACCTAGGGAATGAGGGAAGATGGGGAAGAGGTCCAAAGATTGAAATCTGGGGCTCCAACGTTAGGAACCAGCAAAGGAGACTGAGAAGGAGCATCTTGTGAGGTAGAAAGACAACCAGGAGAATGAGGTTGTCCAAGAAGCCAAGAGAAGCAAATGCTGAAAGGAGGAAGGAATAGTCAATTATGTAAAATAGTTCAGAACTGGAGTGTGCAGAAGGGAGAGAAGAGAGAAAAATACTTGTGGATATGTCCTTCTGTTTCAACTAAGAAAGTTTTCTTCCTCCCCACCTCCTCTGTAAGTCCGGCCATGTGGTGATGTAAGGTGATGGACTGGGTTGGGCGCCATGGTTGACTTGTTTTTGGTATGTGTAATCCCCCTGTCCCTCCTCTGCCCGGATTACTGATGATCCTGGCGAGGAACATTTCCATGGGGATGTGTGCATTTGCTATGTCTGGCTTGTAGACAAGTAAATACAAATGCTGCTTTATCAATTTACAGTACAATTGCTTAGTGGCCAAAAGCAGAGTTGGAAGCCTGCCTCCAACTGTCTTCAGGATAGAGGCCAATCTCCTTAACATGCCATATCAGCCTTCATCAGATGTCTTTATCCCACTTTCCACCTCCTCCACCTTACCCCACCCCTCCTTCCTACACCGTACAATGCCTATGCTCCATTCACGCTGGACTTCTGCTCACCTCTAGATGCACTGTGCTCTTCTATGCCTCTGCCTTTACACATGCTATTCCTTATGCTTGCAATGCCCTACCCTGCTTTTGTGCTCAGGAAGCACTGCTGGTCCTTGGAAGCCCAGTTCATGTGAAATTTCCACTGGGAAGTCTTCCTGATTCTTAGGCTGGAGTACTCATTCCTTTCTCTGCTACCCTGTCTCCTGTTGGATTTACATATTGCATTGAAATTGTTTATATGTCTGACATTTCTCAAAGGATTTTCAAGGTTCTTACTTGTCTCAGTATCCCCTACTTTGCCTGGCACAGAGCAGTTACTTAATGATAATAATAGTGACTTTAAAAAACTCTACAGGATGCTTGTCTTTGCGCTAAGTGCTTTTGCATGTATTTTTTCTTTTATCCTCATAACAACTTTCTGAGGTAAGGTTTATTATTTTCCCATGCCATAGCTGAAGAAACTGAGGTTCACAATAGTTATGAAATTGCCACTAGATTTCAAATAGGTTATATAAAGTAAATTTCAAATCCAGTTGATTGCAGGGTCTGAGTACTTAATTTCTGTTCTGTACACTTAAAGGAGAAAGGAATAGAAGTTGTTTTTTTCCCCCCTAGGGTCCAAAACTCCCATATTTTTGTCTTTCATTAATTTCTAAGTGAATGTGCCTTGCATTTACCATCTTTCTAAATGGTTATGTGGCATCCTTTCCCCTTTTGCATGTATTACAATAGTCCTCTTTGTTTATCCAGGAAATGTTCAATAGTGATCTGAACCCTGGGCACACCCAGACAGGCAGCTATAGCCCTGCCCGAGTCCAGGCAAAGGCTCCGAGTAGTTAGGTGTGTTGGGGTGGGAGGGGGGTGAATCAGTGAATAAGCTGGGCTATTATATTGCACAAGTCCTAGAGGAATTCCTCTCATTGTGATCTCATGTGTGTGTTTTTCTGTTTGTTTGTTTGGCTGCGCTGCACGGCATGCGGGATCTTATTTCCCTGACCAGGGATCGAACCTGTGCCCCTTGCAGTGGAAGCGGGGAGTCTTAACAACTGGACCGCCAGGGAAGTCTGTGATCTCATGTGAGTGGTGCACTGAAGGCAGATAGTAGAAAGAGATGGGTGAGTTTGATGGTCAGTTGTATGTGTCAACTTGGCTAGGCTGTAATTCCCAGTTAATCAATCAAACAGTCATGTGGGTGTTGCTGTGAATGTATTTTGTAGATCTGTTTAACATCTACAATCAGTTGACTCTAAGTAAGAGGAGATTATCCTGAAAAATCTGGGTGGGCTGGATCCAGTCAGTTGAAAGGCTTTGTGAACAGAGCTGAGGTTTCCCTGAGGAAGAAGAAATTCCACCTGCTGACTGCAGTGTCAAGCTCCTGCAAGAGTTTCCAGCCTGTCCTTCCTTCCAGCCTGCCCTAAGGATTTCAGACTTGCCTGGCCAGCCTCTACAATTGTGTAAGCCAATTCCTTGCAATAAATCCCTCCCTCTCTCTCTCGCTTTCTCTCTTTCCTTTTATCTCTATCTCTATCTATCTCCCATTTCTTTACATATATATCCTACTGGTTCTGTTTTCGCTGGTGGAAACCTGACTGATGACAGTGAGTAAATCAAAAGGTGTCTCTAAGAGAAGTTAGAGAGAAAAAGCAAGAGAAGAATATAATATATTAGATAATATGAAGAATGGTCAATGAGTGGAATTGGAGGATTAATTGTCATCCTTTAAGACTGCTTGGATGTTTCTTCATCCATTCCACCATCCTTTGCCTCATAACCCGGGCAGTTATTCTTCTTCTGTCTTGCCTATTGCCTCCTATCATGGTATTGAAGTTGCATACTGACATGTTTGTGATTCCCCCACCCTCCTTCTCCATCCCCTGGTATGTGAGTTTTGAGTCTCAGGGTGTAATTCTTTATCCCTGGCACATAGCTTAGTTCTTGACTCATATTAGGGGTGAGTAAACATTTGTTGATAAGTGAGTGAGAGTTCACAGCTTTAGGTGCTCAAAGATGCCCCACCCAGGCCATTCCATGGGCCAGGGTGGGCTTTCTGGAGGAAGCAGCCACTGAGAAGGGAAACCCCAGCCAGTTTTTATGGTTCTTGCTTCCCTCTATCCATTTGTTGGTGCCTTCAGGAGCACACAATTTGCTGGACCCCCTTCTCTGTAATGTGGTCCTATTAATATATTTACAGCACCCCTAGGAGACGGCATTCAGTGCCTCTCACTTGGTACTGTTTCATTGAAACACCCACTGGCCACTTTACACACACTGGCACTCTCACAAGGGTATCTTGATATCTTGAGGGGCTTGTGGATATTTTCATCTTCACTAGAGACATTCCTTGGGCTCCTTTTATCCTTCTCCGTGTTGGCACCAGAATTTGAACCATTTCCAGAGGACACAGATGTGCTGGATGGTGTCCTCTCTTTTCAAGATGAGATGCAAGGACCTTTCCCTGCAGGAAAAAAGAGAGCAGAGGTTCTTTTGGAGGGACAGCACCCACCCTAGGGATGCTTTGAGGGGGGTCCAGGTGTTGACTTTCTCCTGCAGATGGACTTTCCCCTCTGACAGTCTAGAAGTGTGACTTACCTCCTGGTAACGATAGGGAATAGAAGACGTGAAACCCTTTCTTCCTTCCTTCTCTCGAGGATCTGCTTCTTTTGAACTTATTTTTTGTGTGTGTCTGCTTCTCATCTCTTCTTTGTTGGAAGCAAAAGGAAACAGGAACTTCATGCTTATTTATTGAATAAAGAATTGTTGAAACAACTAAAATTGATAATAAAGATGAAAATATAATTGGAGAAATGGCTAATTCTAGGACTGGGGCAGGAAATAATACAAGATGAACCTGGTGAATCTTGTAGAGCCCCCAAATAAGGAAGGTCTGAACAAATGAACAAAAAAACGAACTAAAAACCAAACCTACGTTGATTTGTATTACATCAAAGGGGCACAGGAGTCAATTGAAAGAGATGCCAATGCCAAAGCTGGAAATTTTTGGACAACAAAATAAACAAAGTAGTATTGGATCATAACCCAGAGTATAAAATAAATATCTGTAAGCCCACACTGATATAGATAAATGATTGAATAAAGAGGTAGATGGGGGAGAAGAGACAAATCTCCCATGCAGAAGACGTCCAAATAAGTTGTGCAGATACTCCACCCTCAGGGAAGGGGGCATAACTCCTCACTTCTTAAGTGTGGACTGTATACATTGGTTTCCTTGAAAAATGCATACAGTACAGAAAGGGGAAAAAAGAGTAACTTTATAGTGGATAAACCTGACAAACACTACTTTAGCCAGTGACCAAGGTCAGCTTCAAAATAATTAGTTCTGTTGATTGTATGTACCCCTGATATGACTGTGGTAAAAATGACCCTTTACCTCTGTGCTCTTCCTCCCCCAAACCCATAATCCCAAACTGGACAAAAGAAAAACATCAAATTCCAGTAGAGGGCATCCTACAACACACCTGACCAGCACTCCTTAAAACTGTCAAGGTTATTAAAAACAAGGAAAATAGATAACGAATAAGGACCTACTGTATATAGCACAGGGAACTCTACTCAATACTCTGTAATGACCTATATGGGAAAAGAATCTAAAAAAGAGTGGAGATATGTATATGTATAACTGACTCACTTTGCTGTACAGCACAGATTAACACATCATTGTAAATCAGTTACACTCCAATAAAAACAAACAACAAAAACAACAAGGAAAGTGAGAAACGGTCATAGTCAAGATGAGCCTAAAGGGACATGATGACTAAATGTAATGAATGTGGTAGCCTTGTGGGATCCTCTAACAGAAAAAAGACATTAGGTAAAAACTAAAAGAAATATGTTAATAAATTCTGGACTTTATTTAATAATAATGTATCAATATTGGTTCATTAATTGTAACAAATGTACCATACTCATATAAGATGTTAATAATAGGGTATACTGGGTGAGGGGAAGGTATATGGGAGCACTCTGTACCATTTGCTCAGTTTCTCTGTAAATCTAAAACCTTTCTAAAAGAAATCTATTAAAAAAAAAAAAAACCTTAGGAGAAAAAGAGGGAAAAAGGCATAAGGGCCTCTGCTCTGGTGGTATAGGTGTGTAGAATTAAGTGCATGAACACACACATACACAGATCAACACTTTATGACAATCTGCTAAAATGAAGGCTAAGATTATTGCATAGTAATTATATGTCACCTACCTCTTACCTGACACATTGTCCTATTAAGTTATTGCCTACTGGAGCTTGGTTATTGATTCTCATGGCCATGATCTCTTGGAGAGAGAGGAAAGGGGTGCTGTGCCTACTTGGAATGCTTTCCTGTCTTCTTGAAATCGTCCTAGTGTTTAAAGTTCTATTTATTCTGGTTAAGATAGTATGAAGAAAGAGTATAGAGAGTAAGTAGCTCAAAGGCTGAATGCTTAGGATCTCCTAACCCTTACTCTTCAAGCTCACAATCTCCTTGGATGAAGAGGAGAGGAGGTACTGTTGGAGGAGAATATCACTTCATATGAAGTTTAATAATCCCTCTTGACATGTTCTATTCAGTTTGATCCAGCAATGGTTCCAAACCCTAAGAATGTTAAATCAAATTACCAGAAACAACAGAAGTTTGACAAAATGGTCCAAAAAAATGAAAAAACAAACAAAACGAAAGGGGACATTTTGGGACTTTAGTTTTAGGGTCAGCTGGGCCTAAATTGAGAATTAAGAGGAACGGAAGGGCTGTTGAAGAATTTACCAGAAAACAGATAAATAGTTTATATGGACACATATTTTTCATACCAAAGTCAGGACACAGGGCTGGCAAATATGAGAGAGTTTATGGGACAAAGAGGTGAACACTTTCAGCTGAGGGTGCCTTGGGAAATCCGGGTCACAGAGTCAATGAAAAGTGAAGAGGTTGGGAAATGGCAAAGTCAGACAACTAAGTAAAGGGGAAATAAGCTGTTGATCCTACAAGCCCTGCTTATCTTTTGTGATTGATGTGCATAATTTGCAAACCAATATCCTTTCTTTTTTCAAATTAACTGAACTCCTATTTTATTGTGTGGAAATATGCCTAGCTACAAAAGGTATTTCCCAGCCTCCCTTTCAGCTATGAGTAGCCATGTGACGCAGTTCTGGACAATGAGATGTAAGCAGAATTTCCTGGTAGGGGCTTCTGAGAAATTCTTTGAAAGGAGCAGAATTAGCCTCTCTTCATCCTTTCCCTCTTTTCAACTGAAACACTGACTCAAATTTTGATATGAAGGAACAGCCTTGGCACAAGGCAGCAGCATGAGAAGGGAAGACACCTGCAAAGGAAGAGTGAAAAGTGGGGAAAAATTAGAAAGAACCTAGATCCTTGAGGGCATCAGAGTGTTACCATTCATTCTTTGACTGCCAAACTCTGGACTCATTTTATGTGACAAAAATGAAGCCCCTGAATGGTTTAGGTTGCTATTTTTATGGTTTTCTTTCCAGCCGACCCCAACTTTAACATAGACCTCTTAAAGAGAGCTGTTGTTTTGCATATTACCAAATTCTTCTATGCAATGTCTGAGAGCAGGAACTGTCACCACTAATAGGATCTCTGCTCTACCCCATTCAGAATATAAATCTTCCAGAGTAGATATCAAATGAATTTGGTGCTTGTCATTTTGGTTTCTTTCCTACTGAAAATTCCAGCCCAGTGGCTAAGAGACCGTACTGTGGACTTCATGTGTAACAACCACTTAGTCGCCATCAGCTTGTGTAATCTCTGGCAGCTCTCTTAAACTTTTTGTACCTCTGTTTCCTCATAAACTAAATGGGGTTAACAATACCTATCTCATACGACCGTTCTGAAAATTGAATGAGATACGTTGTGTATAAAATTTAGCATGGTTCCTGGCTCATAAATACTTAGCAGTAAATGGTGATTATCATTTCAATTTGGTTTTTTCTAAAGCTTTGCAAATTGTAAGGAGTTATACAAGTATATTATTCTTCCGATTATAACTGGGCCAGTTATTAAGCTATTGCCTTTCAGCTCCAAACCATCTTTCTAGATTCAGCTCAGCAATGTTGGGGCTAGGACTCTGCAAACCACATCCAGCTTTGCCGCCAGTTCCCTTTTCCTCTTCCATCAGGGGGCACTAGAGGGAGATGGCCAGGCTGGAGGAGGAAGCCACGCTCCTTCCCGTCTGCTTCCTGTTGGCTTCTGAGCTCTTCCTGTTCCTATGAGCTGTGCTCCAGCAGTGCTTTTCCATCCTGCGGTGGCAGTTCCTTCCTGAAGTCAGAATTGAATCCAGTTTGCAGTTCCTCTGACACTTTCAAATATTGTGCTTCATTTCAGTCACTGGCACCAGTCACACCTCCTTTTTGTTTATATATTTATGTGTGCATGCATTTATTTATTTTTCACACTTCTCCATCAGATTTATTTATTTATTATTTTGAAAGGAATGGATTTGGAGAAGAAAAAACATGGGGACTAGATAAAAATTACAAATGTAGGCTGCTTTGCTAATTGTTTTATAACCACAAGAAATTAGAATACCCTGTTCAAAGCAAGACAATGAAATCTCAAAGATCGAGGTGTTCCTTTAGGGGAGGATGAAGATTTCAGTCTCAGGTATTTGGAATTCAGGCTGCAGTCCTTGTTTTTGGATAGATCACCGGGTGTGTGGTACAATCCATGTTTCTAACCAGATCTGAACGGAAGAATGGCCACTTGGCTCAGGTAGAAGTAGATCAAGTGTTTAGTTACAGGGGTCGCGTAAGTACCGAAGTTCCTTCTGCGATGCTGTGCCGGGTGGGCTTGTACTTGTCAAATGTCCTTCTCAGTGTTATATTTCTCCAACACCTGGGTAGCACACTCCACCAAGCCCGTTGCATCTCCTCCGACATATCTGCATTTTTGATCACGGCCTTTCGGGTACACGTGGTTACCATGGAGCAGAGGCTGCCTCACGCTGCGGTGCCCCTCCTCCAGGCTACTAAGTTTCAGTAATTCCAGCTTCTTTGTTCCTCAGCCCTAGGGATGTTAGCGGTTTCCTGCAGTTGCTACCTCTGTGCCAGAACCAGCCCATATTGGCTTGCAGAGTCTATTGTTAAATTTTCAGGAATTTTGCAAGGGAGATGGTAAACTGCTGGTAGCTGGAAATCTGCCATGCTGGGAGTATTTACACCACGAAAATTGGCAAATGCTACAAATCAGATTTCCCCAACCAGAGATCTGATTGTAAACACTTAGCAGCCCACCACTAATTAGAGTTCTCCTTTTACTCCTTCGGTTACCTAGTTAATTACTTTGTATCTAGTTAAGAATACTTTATATTCATTTCTCTCTATTCAGTTAACTGGTGTGGTTTCTGTATCCTGGATTAACCCTGAATGATACATTACCTTGTAGAGTTGTGCCTCTATCAATCCCAGTTGTACTCCAGGAAAACTGGACAAAAAAACAAATATCTTCTGTAAAAAGTGCCTAACACCTAGAATTTTATAAATAATCAATTAACATGAGTTGTGTTACTAACATTAGTTAACATCAATAACCTGAGTTGCTGCTGGTTCAGAGACTCCAGTAGTCATGTGGAAAGCTATCTTGCCTGTTTTAGGATACAGTTTGTAAATCTTTTTCTGTATAGAAGGGAAGGAGATATAGCCAATAACCACATTTTGCTGAGCAAGGAGGATGGCATGTTTCTTGAAAAAAACAAATAAATAAAATCCTGTTCTCAACATGTTAGGCTAAAAGGAAAAACATTTCCTATTCTGGCACTTGTATAGATTGGGTCAGATTTCTAAAAAGCAAGGTATATTCGATATCTCCGATTCCTTAAGATATACGCTGTGGCTCTTGATAACTATATACTTTCTGTTAAGGTTTTCAAGCTCCATTTTAACTGCATAATTTTGCTTATTCGACTTGGAGCAGCCTTCCGTTGGCTCTCCAAAGCTTTGATCTTACTCAACATGTGTATGAGACTCCACAGAGTTATATTCTGAAAAAAGATGCCAACTTTCCAACATAATTTCAAAATAACTTGTAAGAAAAAGCAAACTTTTCACACAAATCCTATATTTAAAGATGCCTTCCTTCCAATAACATTCATTAAGCGACCATCTGTTTGCCTTTGATTATCATCTGGACCACTAATAAGCGAGTTTAATCTGAACAGTGTTATTTGCACGCTACTTCTAAATTTAGTGCCTTTCGAAGAAGTCAGCAAGGCTGGTCTCCAGGAAATATTGCCTTTGATGTAACATCTGGTTTTCAGGGAATTTCTATGTAGTGCCCAACTGGCGGGTGGACCAAAGGGCAAAGAGAAATCAAGTGACTTGCCCAGGGTCACGTAATGTGTTAATGACTTAACCTGGGTTACCTGCAGTTTCTATCTGTGGCTAAAAGTCCTAGCCTGCTTTTTTCTATTCTGTATGTTATGTAGATACTGAACATGTAGACATAGCTATTCCCTTCCCTGCATTCACGAATGGATAAATGTGTGTATCCATAAGACTGGTTATAGATTTATTGATATTTATTTGCATCTTTCTATTTGGTGTTTCCTCTCTATATTTTGAGAAGAAAGGAAAACTTCCTGCATTATCCTCCCCTTTAGTAAAAAAAATTATTAGAAGTAACAGTGAATTGTTATTGACTGCAAAATCTTCTCTAGAAGTGAACTGACCTTTTTCCTTGCAAGGGAAGTGGAAGGTTAAACTGTATGGACAACTCACTTTATTTGAGGGAAACTGAAAGGCATCATCACAGGCATCATCAACATTCAGCCTTTCTCCCTTCTCTTTTGTCTTCTCTATTTTTCTCTCCTTTCTCCTTCCCTGGGCTGGAGATCACAGAGCTGTCAACACCTTAAATGCATGATTATAAAGAAAGTTCAAGGTTATGAGGCTTTATTATAAAAGCAATTCTTTTTGTTACTTTACTGAGTCAATACGTTTTCTAATTGATATGTGATTTTAATATCCTTGTACTAATTATAGCATAATATATTCAATCTAGTTAGTGCTTATAGCTTTAAAGGTATTTTCACATTTAAGGTTTATTTTAATTGTCTCAGGTTTATATTATAAAACAGTTTGTATTTTATGTATGCTTAGAATTGTTTTTCCATAACCTAAAGGACCACTCCAATTTTTGTACAGCGAAGCATAACTTAATATCTTATAAATTAAAAAAATTAAAATTTTAATCTGACAAATTGGGGTTGAAGTCTCAGCTCTACTGGCTGTGTGACTGTGGGCAACTCACTAGCTCTTTCTAACCTTCAATGTCCTCATCCGAAATACCTATCTCATAACGTTGAGAGAATGAAATGAGATTATATGTAAAGCTGTTAGCACAGTGCTCTGATATACATTGAAAGTTCAGGAAATAGTCGTCAATTTTCTTTCTTGTTCTTTTTTTTTTTTTTTCTATAAAGTACATTAGTCTTCTGGGCTTTCCTGGTGGCACAGTGGTTGAGAGTCTGCCTGCTGATACAGGGGACACGGGTTTGTGCCCCGGTCCGGGAAGATCCCACATGCCGCGGAGCGGCTGGGCCTGTGAGCCATGGCTGCTGAGCCTGTGCGTCCGGAGCCTGTCTGTGCTTGTTTTTGCCTGACTCTTAGAGATTTTATGAAAATCACAATCACATAGTGGAGTGAGAGAGGATCTTCGGAAACTGAGAAACCTGGATTAGAAGATTAAATGAAATGGTGTGTTAGAGACTTTTGCGTTTGGCTGGACAAGATCCATTCCCTTTGCTTTGGGTAATGCCACCCTGATTCCCTTTAAGGGAGTTCCTTTTGCTCTTCTTTTGTGGAGTCTTAGGAGTACAGTCAGAGAAGTGACAGGCCTTCCCTTAGCCAAGGGCTGAGCATGAGACCTAAGCCATTGAAATTGTGCCATCTCTTTCTTTAGGACTTTGATCCTGGTGAAATAATGCAAGGGCAGGAAAATTGTTAAAGTCACTTGGGGCCTTGAAGCGACTACCCATCAGAGAGGTCATAGTATGCTGAGTGGTTAAGAGCAAGACTCAGGAGCCAGATAGCCTGGGTTCAAATCCCTTACTAGCTAAATGACCATAGCTAGGGGGAGTTACTTAACCTCTTCCTTAAAAAAAAGTATGAATTGTTTATTTCTGGAATTTTTCTTTTAATGTTTTTGTTTTTTTAAATTTTATATTGGCATATAGTTGATTATCAGTAATGTGTTAATTTTAGGTCTACAGCAAAGTGACTCAGTTACACACGTACTTGTGTCTATTCTTTTTCGAATTCTTTCCCCATTTAGGTTATTACAGAATATTGAGCAGAGTTCCCTGTGCTATACAATAGGTTCTTGTTGTACTTAACCTCTTTATGCCAAGTTTCTTTACCTCTACAATGGAGTCATTAATAGTATCTAACTCGTTGGGTTGTTATGAGAATTAAATAAGTTAGACTATCTAAAGGGTTTAGGATATGCCTAATACCGATTAAATACAGTATACATTATAACCGCAGCTGCTAATACTGGAACTATCATTACTCTGTTCTTGCCTTGAGACATCCAGACCTACCTTCCCTCCTGTTCTTCCCTGATCCTGGTTCTCCAGCCTTCCCTTTGATTCTGAGGGAGCTACCCCAAATCCCTTTTATAAACTTCTTTACTGTCTAAAGTAGCCAGAGTTGGTCTCTGTTCCTTGCAACCATATGATCTTAAGTAATAAGAATGGTCCTGAGAAACCATGACATCCCATCTCCTCTTTTTATAGATTTTTAATATAGATTAGAAAACTAAGTGAAATTCCTTGGGTGAGCTCACTTAGCACGTAAATAGCAATATTTGAATTAGTGTCTGGCTATACTGACAACTACTTGTGGATTTTGTCTAGTGGACCAAGATTATGCTTAATTTGTCCTTATTCTTTTCTTTCTTTCTTTATAACAACCCCACCCCAGATCCTTAGTTGTTACTGAAACTTGGCTAATTTCTTTTACACATTATTTTTAAATACAGTCATCACCTCTGTCATTTAATTGTTTTTTACACTCGACTTGACAGACCAAGGTATATACCACTTGGGTTTCACTGATAATATTTAGGGACTCAATTAGGACTCGAAAGACACTTGGTCCTTTCCCCATACTCCTCTCCACCAGTCATACTCCTGTCTTTTTATTTTGAAAAATCTTATTGGTTGATTCATTCATTTGTTGCTTCATTCGCTCATATATTCATTTAATCAGTTGACACTTACTGAGCATCTATAATGTGCTAGGAACTGTTCTAGATCCTGGAGATATGGCAATGAACAAAGCATAGTCCTTTACTGCAAGGAGCTTATATACCCAGTGGATTTCGGAATACCTAAATATAATTATAATAGTATGTTATACAGTGATAAAAACTATCAAGGGTAAGGGGATGGAGGGGGAGGTTCTTATTTCATATAGGGTATTGAGGAAGTAACATCTGAACACAGAATTGAATGAAGTGAAGATGGGAACCCTGTGAATATCTGTGGGAGGAGCATTCACTGAGATGGGCATATACTTGGGATGTTTGAGGAATAACAAAGAGGTCAGTATGGTTAGAGGACAGCAAATAAGAAGAATGGTAAGATCTGAGGGGTAGCAGGGGCAGGTCATGTAGGGCTTTGAATTCATAGCAAGAACTCTGGATTTTTTTCCAAGTGTGCGGGTAACAGTGATGTCTTGGAGCCCATTTCCACTACTCATGAGATCAGACTGTTAGCATTTCTTCCCAACCTCGTTTTTGGTGATTTCACACAGGTTATTAAATGTTGTCAAGCATAATACTGGATGGGACGCTCTTGGAGTGTTAAGAGGAGGAGAGTGGCACAATCCCATTTATCTTTTAGAAGGATCACTCTGGCTACTCTATGGAGAGCAATTTGTAGGAGGCCAAGAGTGGCTGCAAGGAGACCAGGTAGGAGTCTACTGCTATAGTCCTGGGAGTGTTGATGGTGGCTCACAGTTTGGGAGTAGTGGTAGGTTATGCAGGAAATAGCGGAATGTAGGACATATTTTAGAGATAGAGTGACAGTAGAAGCTGAAGAATTAAATAAAGCTGTGAGTGAAAGAGAGGAGTCAATAGTGACTCCAAATTTGGGTTCTGAGAAAATGGCTTAATAGAGGTACTGATCCCTGAGATGGGGAAGACTGGGGAAGTGACAGATTGGGGTAGGAACTTATATCCAAAAGTTGTAGTATGGATCTGTTTCCAGAGTAGAAAACACCTGAGGAAGAGTAAGCATTGTTAAAAGGCCGAAACTAGGAGGTTGAAACTAGGAAGTTGTCAGTTGTCCAGCTTATTGTTGGGAATGAAGAATTGTAACTGAAATCCTTGAGGGCAGGTATTAGCCTATTAGACAAAGAGTCGGTCACTTCGTTCTTAGGTATAAATACGTTTCTACCTACCATTAAAAATATACCTCTTGCATAAAGACCTTGAACAAACATATATACAGAAAAACATTTAATTAATTATTACCTTTCTAAGCCTCAGCCAGATTCTCTCAATGCCTAAAGAAATTATTAATTATAAAGTTTTACTGAACAATTCACCCTGACTCGTTTGGGCCACACTATTACAGTGAAAGAATAGAATAGTGAAAGAATAGAATGAATAGAATAGTGAAACAATAGAATAGTGGTTAAGAGAACAGGTGCTGGAGCTCAAATGCCTGGGTTCATATCGCAACTCTGTCCATTCCCAGCTGTGTGACTTTGGGTGAATTGATGGAACAGTCTCTATCTGCAAGTTTTGGGTCTCTCGGTAGAGGGGAAACACACATGGCTAACCATGTGTTAATTCTTAAAACTTCTTTTCAAAGGTGACAAATGTGACTTTTGCTTACATTCCATTGGCCAAAGGCAGTTATATGGTCAAGCCTGACCTCAACAGGCTAGGGATATTTAATCTTCTCAAAGAGAGGGCAACACAAATCACAAGACGAAGACTGATTTCAGCCTCCTTCAGAGATTAACAGCAAATACTTTGAGCAATAATACAGACTACTTGAGGGTAGTATAGGTACAGGGTAATATAATACATGGACCTCATCTTTAGCATGAAATGACTTATGATCTTAAAGCTCTGGTTCCATGTTTATTATTACTGATGGCATCAAGATTCTTTTCAAAAATGAAAAATTCTCATTAACACCTAGAAGGAACAGACCAGAGAATCATATTCCTGGCAGCTAATTAGAAAAGAATGGCTTTCCAATCTTGGGACTTTAGATTGTGCTATAAGAGTAAATTTCTTTGGAGGGCCTGTGTTTCTGTGGGTTTAGGGCCTGGATTTTAGAATGGGTAGCTGCTGCTTGGATGTCTACCCTGGCAGCCCCACAGGCATGGTATAGCAATTCTGCCACTCATCCCATCCCCTGGGTCTCATCGTTTTTTTGTGAAACAAAGTAGACCACTTGTCATCCCCTCGACTGACTCACAGTCATGTTGTGAGGATTAATGAGTTAAAGTTTGTAAAATGTCTTCAGCTACTGAAAGGTGATAAATAGAAGGTGTAATTATTGGTATTTTCCCATCTTTATTTAGACTTGAAAGGCCTTTCTAGTCACCTTTGAGATTCTGACATAATCCAGCTACTGTGGTGAATTTCTTTGTTTTCCCTCTCTTCTGTTTGACATTTTCCTACCCTCATCCCATCACAGTGACTTTAAAGAAAGAATGTCAACCTTAACCTTTTACATCTCCATCTGTTGAGATTTTTGGCTTGTCTTACTGTTATTTTGTGTATTTTATTCTACCATTTACAAGACAGTGCTCTCAGACCTATGCTATTAGCTAAGTAACACAGAGGTGTGAAGGGCAAACTGTAGTCACATGTTTATTCTATATAGTGCCTGGTAAGTTCATAGGGTGGCTCAGTGATGAGCCAACATCATTCACAACCACAGGCTTCCAGTGAGTGAGCTCTCAATTGGGAAGTCTCATTACTAATTTAAAACAGAGTTCAAAACAAATGTTTATTATTAATATAGTCAATGCATTACCATATAGGTACTCTCCATCCCTGGCTTTGAGCAGATATCATAGAGAGAGAAGAGAGTTGAGAGAGGAATATTCTGTGTAGAGGTTGTCATTACAGGGGTGTCATTTAAATTTGCACTATTGTATCCACTGTGATTTTGCCTGTGGGATACAGAAATTAACTGTAACGCTTCTCTAGTCAGGCAAATTGGGTTTCTCTCAAGAACATGCATATAGATGGCTTCCATTTTCACATTTTTTTGCTTATTGCTTCTGTAAGGGCAGACCTCTCTGGAGATTCATGTTTCACCTTTAAAACTTGTTTCTGCAAAACTGACTTGCATTAGACTAACTTCAGTCATGAGTTATTTGGCTTTACTTTAGCACTAATGGAGGCAGGATGGTACAGTAGATAATGCCATTAAAACCCTAGTTTATGTAAAACCCTATTATTATAGTAAAATCCAAGAGTTACATGTAAAATATGAATCAGAAAATCAAGGGTTCAAGTTTTGGCTTATTCCTATATCCAGTCAACAGACATGTGTAAATTGCTTTTCAGAAGTCAGACGTTATGTTTGGTGCGAGGTGCATTCTGCCCCTTGACCAGGGTGTTCCTTTGGGCAAATCACTGGGGCTTTTAAGCCTCAGTTTCCTATCTGTAAAATGGGAATAATACACTTTATCTTGTTAAGAGGACCTGTTTTAATTTTCTTTTGGTTGCAAGCTCCAGAGTCCCATTATTCCTGTGCCTTTAACCCAGCAATGCACTAACTCAGTACTAATAGGATGAGGCCTCAAAATTAAATCCTTGAAATCTTTTGCTTCTTACCCACTTTGGTCCTTGACTTAAATTGTTTTCCTGCATTTACTGTGCTCCTGATCTTTCTGTGTCATCTAACGTTGTTGGTTGTAAGTAAAATCCTTGGCATAGGTTTAAGATTTGGCCTCTTGAGTTAACACTTGGCTTTTTCTCTCCATCACTTGTGATAACCTTGGTGTACTACAGAGGCTGTTCAAACCTTGTCCGATCCTGACATCCAATCTTGCAGTTGACCTGCTGGATTTTTGACTTGGTTGAGCATGCTCTGGTCTGATTTAAGGGGATATTTCATAGATATGGTCTCAGCCTCATTGAGAGGAGACCAGAAAGTGTTAGCGTGGTCATCAGGGCTCTGTTTGGACGGGGTTCAGGCAGGACCCCGGGTCTAGTGAAAGAACTGGAGTCTTATTCAGAACCTGCAGCAGAACCAGTTGTATGGTTATTCCCCAAAGTGTTAAGAGGATGCCATGGCTTGGTGAGCTTGTGAGAGTCCAGGGATTATTTTAGTAAACCGGATACGAAACCCATAGGACAAATCTACTGTCTCTGTTTGTTGTTGCATCTTAGAGGGAATGGATCAGAAAATAAGTGGCTGTTAGACTACAGGTTGGAGTGTTCAAGTTCACTGCAGAGAGGGACCAGGAAAGGCAGGTATTAACATTTTGTAAACTATACAAATGTGGGTGTCATCATTACCAACACTACGTGGCAAAAAGCAGGTACTGAACAGGTATTTGCTCAATAATATCCATTGCTTTTATTGCTTAGTTTTTTAAAATTGATTTATTGGTTAGTGGCTCATATGTTTATTAGGAAATGTTCTTGTGTCTACTATACATTCTTATTTCAAAGCCTTATTTTTTCTCTCCAGAGAGATCTGGCAAAGTTGTCTAGTGCTGGTGGTATGGTAGCTAGTACCATGAAAGAGCTCGTTCATGTAAAACCCTAGGAACAGGGAGGCTCAAGAAGTTCCATGTAATTTTTTTTTTTAATTTGGGTTTAAGTTACCTTTAAACTTTGAATCAGAAAGTTGGGGGTTCAAGTTTTGGCTTATTTCTATATCCAGTCAACAAACATTTATAAAGGGCTTATTAGGTGTGGTACTATCTACCATTCCACCCAGTACGATCTAGACTCCTGATTCATAGCAGTTTATTCAGTATATGGTGATTCGGTATAGGAGTGGGAGAAGCCGTGGATTCCTTTTATCAGCCATCTTTATATAATACAAATAATATTAATGTAGTACAAATAATAGACTGGCCATAGTTAGGCCTTCCTGGGAGAAAGTAATTTAATATATGTTAATTTCTACCTCACAAGCAATTTTTGAGAGCTAGAGATTAAATGTGTAGTTGTAACTCTGTTTCCTAAGGCTGACTAACTGCTTTTGTTCCTTGGCTGGAAGACTTGTTTAAAAGCTGAACAATATTAATGGCAATGTATATCATTAATCATTGCTCTGGCTTTGATTAAGCAAGTATTCTAAGTTGCTCAATGCATTATTCTATTTATGCTTCTAAAATCCTCTGTGATTGATCTTGGGCAAACTAACTACATTCTCTGAATCATAATTTCTTTACCTATGCTGTGAAAATGGTCATGGTTACCATTCAGGATTATTATGAGGACTCAATGAAACCATGCAGTCCTTCGATAGGTATTTACTGAGTGCCTCCTATGTGTCAGGCACTGAGATATCTCCTAAGTATACAATAATGAAGCAAATTTTGACATTGTCCCTGCCCTCATGGAGATTACAGTCTAGGGAGGGAAAAATACATTAAATAATACAGATTGTTATTTAATTACAGTTGTGATCAGTGCTACCAAGGACAAGGGTACTATGAGAGAGAATTTCATTGAAACTGACCGAGAATGTGGAGTCAGGGAAGGAAGTTTCTCTTGGGAAGAAGTGTAAGACCTGAGGATGAGTAAACAGAGGTGGGGAGACCCATGGAAGAACATTTCAGGAAGAGGAAATAACCTGCTGTGAGAGGAGTTTGGCACCTTGATGCTGTGGTGGGATTTCAGTGGGCAAGAGTGAAAGGGATGCCTGTGAGCTTGGGGAATTGTTACGGATCTGATGGTGTAGGGCTATGTAGTCTGTGTTGAAAAATTCTGAATCTATCATAAGGATTATAGAAACCATTGAAACACTTCAAGTAGATTTGAATTACATTTACTTTTTATTTGACTCTGATAGCACTGTGGAGAAAAGTGTAGAAGGAATCCAGAGTGGATGCAGGGAAGCCATTTGGAGGCTATGGTAGCTGTCCAGGTAAATGCTGGTGCTTTGGGCCTAGGGAGGTGTCCATGGAGATGGGGAGAAGGGATGCCCTGGTTATGGTAGGATAGGGAGAGAGGGGTTAAGGATAGTGCCCAGGTTTTCTGGTATGAGTCACTGAGTGAAAGGTGTTAATGGTGTCTTTACTGAGAGAAGAGACACTGAAGGAGGAAAAGGTTTGGAGTAGACAGAGAATACTAAGTTCATTTTCAGACATGTTAAGTTGAAGGTGGCTGTGAGACATCCAGGTGAAGACACCAGGTACACAGACAGTATATTGATATATAGGTTTAGAGCCCAGAAAAGATGTCTGGATGGAGAACAGATTTTCTGTAATCGAAGTACAGTTGATATACAATGTTGTGTGAGTTTCACATATAAGGAGAACACATTTGTGTCTTCGTTGCTGTGCGCGGACTTTCTCTAGTTGTGGTGAGCAGGGGCTACTCTTTGTTGCGGTGCACAGGCTTCTCATTGCAGTGGCTTCTCTTGTTGCAGAGCACGGGCTCTAGGTACGTGGGCTTCAGTAGTTGTGGCACGCGGGTTCAGTAGTTGTGGTTCATGGGCATAGCTGCTCCACGGCATGTGGGATCTTCCCGGACCAGGGCTCAAACATGTGTCCCCTGTATTGGCAGGTGGATTCTTAACTACTGAGCCACCAGGGAAGCCCCAGGAGAACAGATTTTGATGTAGGAAGGATGGCAATTAAAGTCATGGAAAGGAGGAGGTGGCTTAGGGAAAAGGCGTAGAGTAAGAAGAGAAGCCCTAGACCTAGGTTGGGAGGACCTAGGGCTAGGCTGTAAGGAATATCAATATTTAAAGGTTACATAGAGTAGGAGGGACAGGCCAAAGAGGCTGGAATAGAATGGGAAAAAAGACGACAGGGAAATTAAGAGTGTGCTATCACAGTACCAAAGCAAAGGCAGTTTTTAAGAAAAAAGGCACAAATGGGCCCATGCATATTTTTGGAAGGATGGAAAATTTTTTTTAGAATTGGACTGTTGTGGTGATTCCACGATTCCATACATTTACTAAAAAGAATTGAGTTTTACGTTTAAAATGGATGCATTTTATGGTAAGTAAATTAGACCTCAATATGCTGTGAAGAAAATAAAAAGGAAAGAAAGCATGGTAACCATGCTGATAGTCAAAGAGGGATTGAGACAGATAAAGACTAAGAAATATATATATTTTTTCCATCGAAAGGAGGCCTTCATTAGAAAGATGGAAGAAAGGTGGAAGGGTGTTTGGAAGGAGTCGAGAACTGAATGGATGGTGAGGCGTGGAGTCAGTGAGTGCTGACAACTTTGTAGACACTAAAGTGCTTTGAAAACTATAAATCACATTATGTTGTACTGAGATTTTTTTTTTTTTTTTTTTTTGCTGTACGCGGGTCTCTCACTCTTGTAGCCTCTCCCATTGCGGGCCATAGGCTCTGGACACACAGACTCAGCGGCCATGGCTCACGGGCCCAGCCGCTCTGCGGCATGTGGGATCTTCCTGGACCGGGGCACGAGCCCGTGTCCCCTGCATCGTCAGGCGGACCCTCAACCACTGCGCCACCAGGGAAGCCCTGTAATGAGATTTTTTTTCCTAAGAGATAACAAGCTCTTTCCCTGGAACAGTGATTTCTAAAGTGGAGTACAAGAGGAAATATTAGACCTTGCAGGTATTAATTTCATCTATATAAGAGAAATTAGCTTTACTAATTTTTAACCTGCTGATTGACAGTGGTGTTCTCCCTTGGTCCACACTGGCTGTTTCACAAATGGTATTTATGGTGCTGGGGGAAAATGTGAGGGTTTCACAAAGTAGAGAGTGGACAGTGGTACTGACCTGGGCGCTAGCTTGTTTACTTGTAGTGAAATGTGGTATATTCCAGTTTATGTCTGGGTAAGAAGTTTCACATTATCAGGCTGTAATGAAGCAAACTTTCAAAAAATGCACATGTTTCTTAAGTGTTCCTGTAATTAAACCATATTATCAAAGAGAATTTTAATTATTTAACTACAAAGAACAAGAAAGTGCTCCCTCCCCTTCTAGTACAAGCTGTCTGTCACTTTGCAATAACAAAATAATGATTTAATCCAACCAGAAGTTGGCCAAAACACTTGAAACAGTTACAATGAATTGATATATGAGTCTCATCTACTGTTGTTAATCAACTTTGTCCTGTTTGTTTTCTATTGTGTATATTGTACCTTTGCAAGCTATATTTTCCAGCTGTAAAGCAGCTATAAATCCATTAAAGCCAAATATTGAAATAAACTATATTTAGAAGCAACCTTTAAATTGCTGTGTCGCAGAGTGTGAAGCCAAAGATTTTAGAAAAACCAAGCATAACCAATGCAGCTCTTGCATCAGAATTAATACTAATTATTTTTCTGATGTAGTAAAAAATACTTAGCATTTGTTTATGCTGTCCCTGCGATACTACTGTTTACCATCTTGGTCGGTCCAGGGCAGAGATTGTAAAGAAGGTAAAGTCTGTTTTTAATATTCACCTCCTCAGTTCTTGATAGAGCCTTTTCCTCTAATCTAACCTTCTTCCTTAGCGCTTCCTAATCCATCCCTGAGGTTGGTTCTGCTTATTTCACTGGGCAGCTATGGTAGTTGTAGGTGACACTGGCAATTCTCAGGCACCCCTAAAGCAAGCGTTCTCCTACCCTACCTGGGAGGGTGTAAGTTGACAGTAATCTTTAAAAGTCTACATATCCACTGACTTCAAAATTCCACTTTTAGAGATTTATCATAAGGACATTTTCATAGCAGCCTACAGGGTTAGCTTTAAAGATGCCACATTGCTGATAATACAGAAGAGTCAGAAACTATTTAAATGCCCAAGATATAGAGTTAAATTATGGTACTTCCACACAATGGATATTAACCAGCCATTGGGGATGATGTTGCAGAAGAACATTTTGTGACCAAGCTATTTGTGATATATAACATTTACCGAAAAATGTAGAATATAGAAATATATATTTGATTCCATTTTTAGAAAAAAATTAATATGAATAGAAAAAAGGCTGGAAGGATATGCATGAAAACATTAAGAATCATTACCTTTTGGTTAGGGTATTACAGATGATTTTTAATTTCTCCTTTGTGCTTATAGATCCCCTATGTTTTCTAGAAGGAACATAACGTGTATTATAAGTTTCAATAAGTTACTGAAAAAAATAATTGTCCGATCCCTCTTTTTCCCCATCTCTCCCAAAGAAAAGTCAAGATTAGGAAATCAGAGTCTCCAATGAGACCATTATTGACTGCAAATGGCCAGGATCGCTGATGTTCAAATATCACCCAGAACTGCTTTTCAGTGCAGAGGGAAGGGCAATGAGCACAGAAGCATCAGCCACAGTTCCTGAGCATCAATCTGTGCTGATCATCCATCTAGGCTCTTGGAACACAGCAACAAATGATATGATGTCCTTGGCCTCAGGAATTTTATGTTCTAGTGAGCTAAGGCAGTCAGTTAATAAAAAACAAGTACGTGATGTGTCAGGTGTAACAAAGTCTATGGAAAAAATTTAGCAGGTTAAGAAGATTGAGCATGTTTGTGTGTGTGTGTGTATACTTGTGGGCTACATTAGACAGGGAAATAAAGAAGGCAGCTCTGGTAAGGTTATATCTGAGCAGAGACCTCAAAGAAATGGGGGATGGACCCATGTGGTTACCTGGTTATCTAGGCTGAGGAAACGGTCAGTGGAGAGGTCCTGAGGCAGAAATGTGCTCATCGGGTTTGAGGAATCGAAGGGAGGTCAGCAGTGCTGGAGGGTGAGCAAGGGTGAAGAGAATCAGGGTGCTAGATCAGAGGGGCAGGCAGAGGTCAGAGAGTCTTGTGGGTCATAGGAAGGGCTTTGGATTTTATTCGGACATGAGACACCATTGGAGCATTTTGAGCAGGGGAATGATGTGATGTGATTTAAGTTGTAAAAGGATCACCCTGACTGCTGTGGGGATAACGGACTGTGAGGTTGCAAGGGTGGATACGAAGAGTCTAGTTAGAACATTAGTGTAATTGTTCAATCAAAAGATGATAGTGGATTACCACATGATCCAGGAATTCCACTTTTAGACATATACCCAAAAGAATAGAAGGGAGGTCTCAAACAGATACTTGTAAACCAAGGTTCATAGGAGCATTATTCACAATAGCCAAAAGGCTGAAACAGCTCAAATGTCCATCAACAGATGAATGGATAAGCAAAATGTGGTATAGACGTACAATGGAATATTATTCAGCCTTAAAAAGGAAAAGGAAAATTTGATACATGTTACGACATGGATAAACCTTTAAAAAATGCTAAGTGAAATGAGCCAGACATAAAAGGACAAATATTGTGTGATTTCACTTATATGAAATACCTAAGAGAATCAGATTCATAGAGAGTGAAAATAGAATAGAGGTTATCAGGGGCTGGTGGGGGGAAATGGGAAATGGGGAGCTACTGTTTATTGGGTTTGGGATGATGTAAACGTTTTGGAAATAGATAGTGGTGATGGTTGTACAACATTATGAATATACTTAATTCCACAGAATCATATGCTTAAAAATAGTTGACATGGCAAATTTTATGTCTATTTTACCAAATTAAAAAGGTGATAGTGGCTTGAACTAAGAGGCTGAGGAGGAAGTGGTAGGAGGTGTTGGATTTTGGATATATTTTGAATTTTAGCCAGTAAGATTCTCTGATGGTTTGGATTTTTATGTGGGAGAGCAAGAAAAGAATTAGTGATAATACCAAGTTTGTGGGCCTGAGCAGCTGGAAGCATGGAGTTGCCATTTCTTGAGATGTGGGAGACTGTGGCAGGAGAAGGTAAGAGAATCAAGGGGAAAGTTTCAGATGTGCTAATTCTGAGATGCTTGTAAGACAGCCAAGCAAAGATGGTGAGTTATCCGGTGCTAATCACTGGTCCATCCAACTAGGCCTTCCCTTTGGAAATCCATGAGGACCTTGTCACAGGGAGTCTGTTATTTAAAATATATCAATTATCTAACAATGGAATACTACTCAACCATAAAAAATAGTGAAATCCTGCCATTTGCAGCAACATGGATGGACTTGGAGGACATTACACACAGTGAAATAAGTCAGACAGAAAGACAAATATTGTATGATATCACTTACATGTGGAATCTGAAAAATACAACAAACTAGTGAACATAACAAAAAAGAAGCAGACTCACAGATATAGAGAACAAACTAGAGGTTATGGGCAGGTGGGGAGAGGCAATGTAGGGGTGGGGGAGTGAGAGGCACAAACTACTGGGAGTAAGATAGGCTCAAGGATGCATTGTTCAACATGGGAAAGTAGCCAGTATTCTGTAATAACTGTAAATTTACTCAATGTAAATTTTGTAATAAACTTTAAAAATTATATAAAAATTAAAAACATTTAAAAATCAGTTATCTGTCAGATTTTATTTGAATATATCACATGAAACAAATAGGTAAACAGATTGATGGATAGATAAATAAATATGTGACTAAAATACAGCAAGCCAGCTTTTCAGGACAACTGAAAAAGAGATGTGATATTCTGGTGATTTTCCTTAATGCAGAATTTGTGGCTGTGTAATCTGGGGCTAATTGCACTGTTGAAATCAGTACATTGTGTTCATTATCTTTTATCACGAGGTGGCCTTAATTCACTTGGTGCTTCAGATAAAGTTTAATGGAAGAATCTCAGAGTCACCTTGATCCTCCTTACCTGACAAATTAGGGTAATATAGAACTCAAATCTAACCTGAGCTCAAAGTTGTTAAATACTTTAAATTTCATCTGTGTTTTGTGTTGGAAAATAATTTTAATATTAAAGGACAGCTGTAGACTGCTAATGACTTGAATACAGTTTGACTGTTTTCATGAAGTGCTCTGTGGGATGTCAGAATATTTAATTCAGGATGTTAAAAACATCCCAAAATGTCACAATAATTATATCACAGCAGGCAATTAAAACACTGGAAAATGCCAACTGACTAAGAGTGTTCCTTGTTATTTAGGAAACTATTAAGAACCTGACATATAAAGTAAAAAACCCTGGTTATAATTTTCTATTTCAATAGACAATTTCATCGTCATATATGAAATTGACACTTGATACAGTAAGGGTCACGTTAAAAATGCAGCCCAAGGCAGAGCTAAGGAAGAGATCTCTACTTGATCTTTAACTCTATAATATCTATATTCACGCATTATGAAAAAAGGTTGTTTGGTTTTATGTATCATACCATATGTGCTGCAATACCCTCCATACAATGGTTGTGTTAATTAAATCATATGTTGGCAGCCTTAATTGATCTGATTTTGCCACCCTAAATTACAGGCAATAGAATTACTTCCTCGTTTTTCAAATTGTAATTTTGTAAATCCTAATGGATTAACAATGTAATGCTGAAGACCAGGGCCAAAGTTTGCTTAATCCCTGAGGATTAGAGTGTCATTCTCAGTGGGGATCTTAAGCACTGACTACCATGAGCTGGAAGGGAATATACTCAGACAGGGTGAGGTACAGAAAACAGAGTGTATTAAAGTCCCAAGAGTTTAAATGCATTTACAAGCAGGTTATCTTGAGTATAAGTGAACAGTTTGCCTGTGCAACTGTAACATTTGGAAGGACAGTGTTTATGAACAAAGAACCTACAGTTAACCTGAAGCTGCATTTTGAGGAGCTATGTACAAGCTTAAAATGGGTCGCCTGAGGGGTTAAACATTATCTTTAACCACCACACTTATGAAGGACTTGTTAAGATATGCAGCTGGCACAGTAGCATTCATAGAGAGCAGGACTTATTACAAAAACATTTATTTTTGATTTGGGGAAATATTATGGAAAACAATTGCCCTGCCTTCAAAAAATGTATATAATTAAATGAGGTAGTGTCATAAAGCACCTGATACGCTGTCCAGCAAGAAGAGTTGCTTAAAACAGTTTAGTTCTTTCTTTCCTTTGTGAAAACAGACATCAACACAAAGTAATATGGTGTAGAGGTGGCATTTGGGCAGAGCATTAAAGGATAAATAGACTGGGTGGAAGAGGAAGACAATGTCTTGGAATAATGTCCAAACTCGGGGACAGATTTCAGTGTTTACACAATTTGGGGGCCCTCCTTAGGGAAAATAACACAAGATTATCAACGCAACACTTAGGAACAAAGTGAATATTTAAGAATGAGGAAAGAAAACACAACAAAGTGTACATTTAAAAAATCTGACAAATACCACAAATGTTCTAAAATTGAGAAAAACAATATTTTATTTTTATTAATTATCCAACTACTGTACCACTGGAATACTTTCTTTTCTTCATTTTTTAGATGCATGCGTTTTGATCATGTTTTTATATGACAGCAGTTTTGTAAAATCTTCTATAAAGAGTGTAGGTTGATAATTCAATCTTTTCTTTAAAATGGTAAAAATATGTTTTACATTATTGATTTTTAGAAAAGTTTTCTTTTTAGAATAGCTTCACAACACATTATTAATATGCCATGTAACTGTTTAAGACTATTGTGAAATTTGGGGAAACCCCTATTAAATTTCTTCCAAATATGAGTTGTAAGATTTTAGGGCATTTCAAATTTTCTAATGATTGATCTTCCATGACTAATCTTCAGGACCCGTAGAGTTGATGACACACATTAAGCAATTCGTTGTTGATGCCCCCTCTGCAGTGGAGTATTAAGAGTTAACTGTCATTTTTGTTGACTTAAGTATTTTATTTCAAATTAGCAAGAATTTTAAGTCTTTTGCCAATGTGTTCATATGATTCATTCCTCTGCACTAATTGGATTATCAAAATATCCAGGCGCTTATTTGTTACTTCAATTCAGAATTTATTTCCTCCTCTTAATTAATCATTTCGTTTGGTATGATCGGAAAGCTTATTGTTACAATTTGCTTTTCAATGTTAGCGTAATTTTTATTGATTTCGTTTCTAATCTCTATTGCATCTATGCTATATTTCATTATTTTAATCTGTAATTTATCAGCTATTTAAAAAATAATTTAAAAGTGATAAAAGAAGATACCTGTCACAGGCACTCATGTTAGGAGTCTTTAATTCCTAACTTGTTTTATGGATATGTCTTCCGAATGGCAATAAAAACTATGTATTTGAACTTTATCAAATATGCCATTCTCATTAAAAGAAGGAAAAAGCCTTTCTTATGCTGAGATGGCTTGCAATAATTTTACCATATCTGGAAATGAATTTCACCATATCTGGAAATGGTTATGAACAGTAAACCCAAACTAATTTATAGTCAACCCTACCTTCCATAGCTAGATGCCCCCCAAGTGCCATAGCCACTTCAGTGCCAACTGACACCACAGGAAGTTTAATGGAGGGGAAGTCAGAATGGAGTAGACAGCTGTCTTTACCAATTTCAGTGAAAAGTGTTTTTCCTATGCAAAATTTTCCAAAACTGTGACTATATGAACCGCTTGCTAGGGCCCCTCCCAGGGCCTTGGAATTGTTCCATGGGAGTAGAGGGCTTCGTTAGCTTTGAGGTAATTCTGCCTTTGTCCAAATGTCTTAATATAGCTATTTATGATTTAGCTTCTGCTAACTTCTCCAACTCAGTCTCTCACCACGTTTTCCCCTTGCTTTCTCTGTCTGAGCCTTATTCAGTTTCTTTCAGCTCCTTAACTCTGCCATGCTCTCCCTTACTCCAGGGCGTTCACTAGTACTATTCTTTGTCTGGCTAAACATTCATCCTCCACATGTCACTTTAGAAGTCACTTAGCTTTCCCTGACTACCCAAATCTGTGATAAATGTCTCCTGTATTTGCTCTCATGGACAGTATATCAATAATTGTAATAACAATCAGTAATTAATAATTCCATGCTACAACGTAGTAAGAACAATAATTAAAAATCTGTATCATGTCCAATTATTTAGTGTGTACTTGCATTCTTACCTGTATCTGCCATTAGAGGTAAGTTCTGTGAGGGAAAAGACCATTTCTTTCTTCTTCGGCATTGTAACTCCATTTTCAGGCACAGTTCTTAGAACATTCGATAAATATTTATTGAAATGAGGGAGGCAGAGTATTCTGGGCTGAGGGAAAGGTACCAACAGAAACAGAAGCTTAAAAGATAATATAGAAAGGTGGTTGGGAGTATAAGCTCTGGACTAAGATGGCTGGTGTTTAAATCCCAGGCCCATTAGCTGCTTGACTGTAGGCATGCTTCTTAATATTTCTGTGCCTCAGCTTCCTTACCTGTGAAATGAGGATAAAAGTAGGACATACCTCATATGGTTTCTGAAAATTAAATAGTACAAAACATGTGAAGTGCTTAGAACAGTGTCTGATACATATGAAGCCCCCAATAAATGTTAGTTATTATTAAAATTCACAGCTTAATCCCAGTAAAAAAAAGTTTACTTATTTTAGACTAATCACCCTTCAGCTTTCTCATCAACCTGACATTTACAAGACACAAGATCAGTTTGGAGCAAACTCCTCATTTTACAGGGGAGGACATTAGTGCACAAAAGCCAGCTGGGCAGTGCCAGGATTAGACCCAGTATCTGCCAGATCAAGCTGATGACAGTGGTGGGTTTAGAACCAGAGACTTGGTGATGCGTGGCTTGCAGATATAGAGATATATGGAGGTAAATGTAGTCGAGCTGCTTTCTGAAGGTGGTGGTTGTGTTTTACTGCCGCAGGAGCTGTGCCCACTTCAAGGATTCCATGCTACTCCTTACATGTACCAGTCTGGGTAGTAAGACTCTGGAAGAGCCACAGAAAAGGTCACAGTAGACTTCTGACTTGTAATCCAGTCCATACTACCTTTATTTGGATGTCAGAGAGGCTGGTGCAATGGATGGAAAGTCAGCAAGAAGACTGGTTTCTGGCTCTCAGTCTTCCAGTCAAAAAGCTGCATTAATAGACCCTCCTTGAGTGTATCTTCACTTTACTGCTACGAACTGAGACCCTCCAAACAGGACGAGGCAGTGTCTCTGTGGAATTCAGCACAGAGGCATGTGGAATTCTAGGAGACTGAGTATCTCAGATTTTAGAGCTTGTGTGCTTAGAGGGACACCACACATACAGAGTTAGAAAGAAGCAATTTTTTCCAAGTGTCTGGGTTAGGTGGCTAGCTTTAAAATGCATCCTAATGTACTGTGACTATTTCTCATGTCCTGTAAGATGTTGCTCAGTCAAATAGCAGAACTATTCGTAAAGAATTCTGCTAGGATGACTGCTTATCACTTCTGCTCAAAGTAAGTAATAGGACCTAAACTACAAACAGATTTGGTCCACTGTATTCTGCTATTTCTCTTTAACAATAAATTGTTATTGTTAAAGGGCCTGAGTTAAAGGGCGACCTTTAACTCAGGTCTTTGAAAGACAAAAGATTGGTTGAGAAACGGACAGAAAGGAATAAACTATGCTTATTTTACTAAGCTCATAAATATACTCAGAACACTGCAAATAGTACAAAGATAAGATAGATATAGATAGATAGATGACAGATAGATAGATAGATAGATAGATAGATAGATAGATAGATGATAGATCAGTTAGACCAGGATGGGTCTGGGTCTGTTTTAAACTTATCTTCAGAGTACTTGTTGGCATGCTGTGCCTTTGTTAGAAGGGGTAACGCGGTGCCTTTTATTTCATTCCAGATCTGCTCATTGAAGTCAAGTATATTTAAAAAAATAATTAATAAACACTCACTATGTGATGGAAGCTGTGCTATGCTAATTATTGTGTAGGTAAGGATAACTAAGGTGTGGTTCTTGTCTTCAAGCAGCTTTCTTTTGAAGGGGGTTGGTGGAGATCCTGTGACCCTACCCAGGTAGGAATTATTTCTTGGAGTTGTTATTTTTTTATTTTTATTTTTTTTTGCGGTATGCGGGCCTCTCACTGTTGTGGCCTCTCCCGTTGCGGAGCACAGGCTCCGGATGCGCAGGCTCAGCGGCCATGGCTCACGGGCCCAGCTGCTCCGCGGCATGTGGGATCTTCCCGGACTGGGGCACAAACCCGTGTACCCTGCAACGGCAGGCAGACTCTCAACCACTGTGCCACCAGGGAAGCCGTCTTGGAGTTACTTTTTGTGTGTGTTGTGTTGTTTTGTTTTGGAATTGTCCTTTTATTTCTATGTTGGTGTCTCCACTAGATTAATTGTTTCTTGGTATCAGAATGTTTTTCCTCACTCTAGAGCAATGCCGGTTGGTTAGAGTTCAATTTTTCATCATCGATTAGAATTAACTACTACTACTACCACTACTACATATTTATTGCATTCGTTATTTCTGTTCTGACTTGCTATTGTACAAATCTAAGCAATGCCGGAAATGACAAAGTGAATAGATGCTCTAAATAATGCCTTTTGCCTGTAACTGCTGAGGTGGGAAGAAGATTATAGTCCACTATGGTTTGGAGCAGGAAAAAAAAATATACTCAAGGCTGGGTGTTGCCTAGAAGACTACTCCCTGCCACTCTAAAGTCCTTTTCTTTGGGAATGTTTCCTGACTCCTACAAGCCATTACATTCCCTCCGAAATAGACATTTAGAATTAAGATCTGTACTTTATGAAAAAGTGCAGTGCTCTTAGGCTTTTCCTGTTTAAAGTCTCATGTATTCTCTATACAAGTTACACCTAAGTAAAGGTGTGTGAAGTCCAATTCATGACTATAAAGACTAGGTCATTAATTTGGTTTGCTTACTATCTAAAGTCTCTTTGCAAAATTCCCACATTTATACCATAAGGCTGTGTGTGTACATGTTTAAATCTTATGTTTTTCTTGTATGTTAATAGTTTTTTATCATATATGGAGAGAACTTTTATATATTTCTCTTCTAATCTTCAAATCTGCCCAGTGATATAGCTGAGCTGTGTGAGATGACTTCCCAATTACAGTTTAGGAAACTAAAACTCAAATAATTGACTCTCCTAGATAGCATGAAGTAAGGAGCAGAAATCAGACTAATTAGGTGTTTGTCTCTCTAGAATCCCTTCCCCTGTCTTTTGGCAATAATTTTCAAGTTTCACTGGAGAGCCATACCTTCCCCATCTTCTGTCTGTGTGGACTGGGTGGGACTCCACCCATAGTTTCAGGGCTGTATCTTATCCTGAAGGCCTAAGACAATGGCATTCTGTGGTCTGGCCCCAGTAATGAGATGAATTCAGAGTAAGCAAGTGACTGACCTGTGTTCATTGGGAGGAATCCTAGACTTTGGGGAGAGATGTGGGAAATGGATCCTCTTTTCCTCTCAGCCTGGTGTTGGGAGAGGGTGGGACTAGAGTTGCTTGCCACTACATGGAGTCTTGGAAGAAAGCCAAGAGAGCAGAAGGCAATGCCAGATAAGGAGGAAAAAGACTCTATGTGCTGGTAATATTGACGTAGGTAAGCACCTACATCAGGCCACACCTCAAAGTCTACCTTACCTTTGGACTTTTAGTTCAGTGAATAACCTTTTTCTGCTCAAGCTTGTTTGGGTTGGGAGTTTAGTCCTAACTGATGTAACTTTGTAGGTGAATAAGTCACAGTTCCAATTTTCAAGGACCACAATTTCCCAATGTAGAAAACGAAGGTGCTTTTCTAGCTTGTTATGACTCTGAAGTCGTGATTCCATCTTGATTCTCTAAGGGTCATCTCAACAGCATGCTGAGAGCACTGCATGTTCTTTGGTGTCTGACAATTTGAGTTTGTTCTTGGGAGTGGTGTTTCTTTCCCTCTGGCAAATAGTTGATTTTCCCAAGGCTAACAGAGTCTAGAAAAGATTTACTGGGGGAGACCTTCAAGATGGAGAGGAGTAAGATGTGGAGATCACCTTCCTCCCCACAAATACATCAAAAATACAACTATGTGTGGAACAACTCCTACAGAACACCTACTGAATTCTGGCAGAAGACCTCAGACCTCCCAAAAGGCAAGAAACTCCCCACGTACCTGGGTAGCGCAAAAGAAAAAAGAGAGACAAAGTAATAGGGATGGGACCTGCGCCTCTAGGAGGGAGCTGTGAAGGAGGAAAGGTTTCCACACACTAGGAAGCCCCTTCCCTGGAGGAGACGGGGGTGTGGCGGAGGGAAACTTCGGAGCTGCAGAGGAGAGCGCAGCCACAGGGGTGCGGAGGGCAAAGCGGACAGATTCCAGCACAGAGGATCGGTGCCGACCAGCACTCACCAGCCCGAGACGCTTGTCTGCTCACCCGCGGGGATGGACAGGGGCTGGGAGCCTGAGGCTCGGGCTTCGGAGGTCAGATCCCAGGGAGAGGACTGGGGTTGGCGGTGTGAACACAGCCTGAAGGGGGCTAGTGTGCCATAGCTAGCCGGGAGGGAGTCCAGGAAAAAGTCTGGAACTGCCTAAGAGGCAAGAGACCACTGTTTCAGGGTACCGAGGAGAGGGGATTCCTTCCTTGTGGGCCCACAGAAGGCAGAGCACTGCCTAAGTGAGCTTCAGAGATGGGCGGGAGCCACGGCTATCAGCTCAGATCCCAGAGATGGGCATGAAACGCTAACGCTGCTGCTGCAGCCACCAAGAAGCCTGTGTGCGAGCACAGGTCACTCTCCACACCCCATGGGAGTCTTGTAGCACACCACTGCCAGGGTCCCGAGATCCAGGGACAACTTCCCCGGGAGAACACACAGCGTGCCTCAGGCTACTGCAATGTCATGCCGGCCTCTGCCACCGCAGGCTTGCCCCGCATTCTAATTATGACTACTGTACCCCTCCCTTTCCTGGCCTGAGTGAGCAAGGGAGCCCTAATCAGCCGCTGCTTTTACCCCCTCCTCTCCGGCCAGGGAACAGACACCTGAGGGTGACCTACATGCAGAGGCAGGGCCAAAACGAAAGCTGAACCCCAGGAGCTGGGCGAACAAAGAAGAGAAAGGGAAGTTTCTCTGTGCAGCCTCAGGAGCAGTGGATTAAATCCCCACAATCAACTTGATGAACCCTGCAACTGTGGAATACCTGAATAGACAATGAATGTTCCCAAAATTGAGACAGTGGACTTTGGGAGCAACTGTAGACTTGGAGTTTACTTTCTGTAACTGATTTGTTTCTAAGGAGACAAAAGGCCTGTATGCAGAAAATTATAAGACACTGATGAAAGAAATTAAAGATGATACAAACAGATGGAGAGATATACCATGTTCTTGGATTGGAAGAATCAACATTGGGAAAATGACTCTACTCCCCAAAGCAATCTACAGATTCAATGCAATCCCTGTCAAACTACCAATGGCATTTTTCACAGAACTAGAACAAAAAATTTCACAATTTGTGTGGAAACACAAAAGACCCCAAATAGCCAAAGCAATCTTGAGAAAGAAAAATGGAGCTGGAGGAATCAGGCTCCCTGACTTCAGACCTTACTACAAAGCTGCAGTAATCAAGATAGTATGGTACTGGCACAGAAACAGAAAGATAGATCAATGGAACAGGATAGAAAGCCCAGAGATAAACCCATGCACATATGGTCACCTTATCTTTGATAAAGGAGGCAAGAATATACAATGGAGAAAAGACAGCCTCTTCAATAAGTGGTACTGGGAAAACTGGACAGCTACATGTAAAAGAATGAAATTAGAACACTTCTTAACACCATACACAAAAATAAACTCAAAATGGATTAAAGACCTAAATATAAGGCCAGACACTATAAAACTCTTAGAGGAAAGCATAGACAGAACACTCTGTGATATAAATCACAGTAAGATCTTTTTTGATCCACCTCCTATAGTAATGGAAATAAAACCAAAAATAAACAAATGGGACCTAATGAAACTTAAAAGCTTTTTGCACAGCAAAGGAAACCATAAACAGGATGAAAAGACAACCCTCAGAATGGGAGAAAATATTTGCAAATGAAGCAACTGACAAAGGATTAATCTCCAAAATATACAAGCAGCTCATGCACCTCAATATGCAAAAAAACCCCAACCCAATCCAAAGATGGGTGGAAGACCTAAATAGATATTTCTCCAAAGAAGATATACAGATTGCCAACAAACACATGAAAGGATGCTCAACATCACTAATCATTAGAGAAATGCAAATCAAAACTACAATGAGGTATAACCTCACACCGGTCAGAATGGCCATCATCAAAAAATCTACAAACAATAAATGCTAGAGTGGGTGTGGAGAAAAGGGAGCCCTCTTGCCCTGTTGGTGGGAATGTAAATTGATCCAGCCACTATGGAAAACAATATGGAGGTTCCTTACAAAACTAAAAATAGAACTACCATATGACCCAGCAATCCCACTCCTGGGCATATACCCGGAGAAAACCATAATTCAAAAAGAGACATACCACAATATTCATTGCAACACTATTTACAATAACGAAGACATGGAAGCAACCTAAGTGTCCATTTACAGATGAATGGATAAGGAAGATGTGGCGCATATATACAATGAAATATTACTCAGCCATAAAAAGGAATGAAACTGAGTTTTTTGTAGTGAGGTGGATGGACCCAGAGACTTACTTACAGACTTACTTACTTACTTACTTACAGAGTGAAGTAAGTCAGAAAGAGGAAAACAAATACCATATGCTAACACATATATACGGAATCTGAAAAAAATAAGGTTCTGATGAACCTAGGGGCAGGACAGAAATAAAGGCGCAGACATAGAGAATGGACTTGAGGACATGGGGAGGGGGAAGGGTAAGCTGGGTTGAACTGAGAGAGTAACATTGACATGTATACACTACCAAATGTAAAATAGATAGCTAGTGGGAAGCAGCCGCATAGCACAGGGAGATCAGCTCAGTGCTTTGTGACCACCTAGAGCTGTGGAGAGGGAGGCTGGGAGGGAGACACAAGAGGGAGGAGATATGGGGATATATGTATACATATAGCTGATTCACTTTGTTATACAGCAGAAACTAACACACCATTGTAAAGCAATTATACTCCAATAAAGATGTTAAATAAAAAGATTTATTGTAACTCAAGATTTTGATTCAGAAATGGCTAGGGAGTTATCCTTTAAAATATTAAGAAAAATACTGAAGAACTTAGTCAAAAGTTGATACTAGCTAAACAATATCCAGTCTGACAGAAATCTATGTGCTCAACCCAGGTGTTACTTCGGCATTAAATAATTGGTGTTCTTAGTATATAAACAGAGTAAATTCCTTCCACGATGTTAAATGTGGTCCCAAAAATTTAGTCATGAAAATTGTGGTGCTTTGTTGTTGCAATGTTAAACAAAAATCGTATACATTGAAAAAATATTATTCCAGTTGTGCAGAGGAAGAAAGAAAAACATGTTTTTCCTTTATTAGGTGTATAAGAAATAGACCAACTATTACAATCAAAATGTGCATCATACACTAAACTGAAAAATGCCTGAACGCTGTCGGAAGAGTCACTTTTAACACCCCCTCTACTCACAGAAGTGAACTAACCCTTCAAAGTTGCCACAATTTCCTCGTAAGGATGCTAAATGGAAGATATGAGCAAATTGCCAATTGCTTTATGGCCATGTTGGTTGCATGGTGAAGTTTTACTGTATTTGATAAAATGGCATGAATATCCTATTTAAATCCTCATGGCAAATTAAATGTTTGGGGATTTTTAGAAAGTGATTACTTATGGTTCCCTGAACACACTAGGGGGTTTTGTATTTTCATGCTTTTGCATATGCAGTTCCCCCAAACTGAAATGCCATTCCTTGCTTTCTCCACCAAAGGAGTCCCTGCATGCCTTTCAAGACAGTTCAAGCATTTTGTTTTTCTTGGGCTCCTCCTCTAGGCATTTGATTGCTCTGAACTTTGGTCCATGATTCCACCACTGTACCTTATTTCTGTTTTTAAAATTGTAGAATCAGTCAAAATCTATTGCACTAATTTCTCTGCTCCCTGTCTCTGCCACTGGACTTTGGGGACCTGGGATTCAAAGACATGGCTTTACCTTGTAAGTGCCCAATACATATTTGCTGAATGAATAGAAAACATTAGTGGTCCTCATTTGAGTAAACCTTCTAACCATAATTGTAATGGCTATTCATTTTGAATACCTAATAAGGGCCAGGCAATTTATATACACTGTAATTTATTGTAGTTTAATCTTTAACCCTGCAAAGTGTGTATTATCCCTCTCCCCACTTTGTAGATGAGAAAACTGAGGCTCTAAGAGGTTGAGAGGGTTTCCCAAGATGTCACTAGTACGTAGTAGTGTAGGGATTCACAGTCTGTGCTCCTTACTCCACATCATATCTCCAACTTTGTTGGAAATAGTTATTTAAAAAAATTTCTAAAATGCTTCCTTTTAAACATTCTTTGAATACTCCCCTGAGGGCTCTGTTTCCTGCTAGATTCGTGCTACCTTCTTCCGTCTGCAAAATCAAATAAGCCACTTTATGCAGCTCCTTCCTCAGGAAATCTGGAAAACGGAGCTGTTCTTTCTAGGAACACTGACAATCCATCTCCACTTACTGGCCTGGCTTATGATTTTCAGTTTAACCCATTGTGACTCCTGTTCCCTGGGTTGGGATTGTTCGCATAATAAGTCTAAAAAAGTTGTTATTCCCAGCAAACAGAATCAGGAAGTGGAAGCAGATTTTAGGAAAGAAGTTATTTCAGGAACTGAAGGCAAACAGACATTTTGATTAAAATGATCTAATTCCAATTCTTTGCTTTGCTCTGCCACCTGTTATACTCTGCAGTGCACTTTACCCCAGTGATTGCTAAATGCTGGTTTGTGAATTCAACCTGCTTAAGGTTTTGATGAGGTTTTCATCAGTCTGAAGAGAAATCAGAAACAAAGAGGTGCTATTATATGTGCATATGAATATATACATGTGTACATATGCACAACATACACACAGTCATAGGTTCCCTTTTGGGTAACGATTGTTTTTCATTCTGAGGTTATTTCTTTCTACCTACTTTTGGAATAAAATATTCTTTTTCTTGATATATTAGGGTATGAATAGAGGGTAGATAATTTTCTTAATGCTTCAACCTTCATGACAAAATAAATGTCTTAAAGAGTCCCATTTCCCTTGATTTTTTAAAATTTAATTTTTTAATTTGAATTTTATTTTTTTTATATAGCAGGTTCTTATTAGTTATCTATTTTATACATATTAGTGTATCTATATCAATCCCAATCTCCCAATTCATCCCACTATCACCTCTCCTTGATTTTTTTTTTTTTTAACAAATTTTACAGGACCACAAAATTCCAGAGTGCTGGAACCACGTCCCACTTCCTTTATCCTTTGTTTTTTTTTTTTTGGCGATAAATAACAAATCTGCTCCCAAAGATGGAAGGCTAATGTTTTCAAAATTGTTTCCTCCTTTGGACTCTGGTCTCACCTGTTGTCTTTACCCTTCACTGGCCATTAGACTATGATGCCTTGCATAGTGAGTATAGATTTATGTCCTACCTAGTAAAATAGATTGTAACCATACCTATCCGAGGTAGGAAGCTTCACTTTCTTTCCATGTACTGCCAGAATCCACACATAACAGATGCCCAGATGTTTTAAAATATGTTTAATGTCAGGGGGTTTGGGGAAGCTGCTGGAAATTAATAAGATAATAATGACAATAGATTAAAATGAATATTTATTAAGTGCTTTCTATACATTAGGCACTATTTAAGTATTCCAATTATGTGCCTTGTTTAATCCTCTCAACAGCCAAAAGAGATAGGTTTTATTATAATTGCCTTCATTTTACAGGAAACGGAGATAACAAAAGATTAAGTAACCTGTTTAGAGTCACATGGCTTTACTTGGTAGTGGTAGAATTTGAACCCAGATGGGTTTAGCTTGAGAGTGCAACATCCTAATCACCACACCATGGCGCCTCCTGCAAGAACAGTGCTGGCAGCTGCATTTAGAGAAGAATGATAGCAACAGCAGCAGCAATTGCAACAACTAGATGATCCCAGGGCTTTGTGTATGCTAAGGGATTTATGTGTAGTATTTCATGCTCACAACAACCCTATGCCATCCAGGCTCCTGTTATCCCATTTTACAGATGAGGAAGCTGAGGCACAGAGGTCTTGAATGACTTGCCCAAGACTGAGAAGTGGCTGAACCTGAACTCAGGCGTAGGTTTGTCTGACTCTAAACCCCATGGGCTATGATGGTGTACTTGGATGAGCTCAGGATTTGGGGCAGGAAAATTCCATCTCCAGCCTCTCCAGTAGCTGAGCGGCCATGGCCATGACACTGGGCTCTCTGAGATTGTTCTGTCATCTGTAAGAGGAGGATATGTGTGTAAGATGCTTAATAAAGAGTAATTGCTGCTTAAATGTAATTTATTTATATATGTGGCAGATGCTTGTTACATTTCCTGGTCTTCTGAGCATCTCTGGAGATTCAGAACGCTCACTGCCTTTCCTCTTTCCTTCACTTGCTAGCTTCCCATACCAGCAGACGCTTCAGAAAACTTTGAGTCCCTGTTGCTGAGTAGCTATGGGGAATGTATTTCGAGTTCCCAATCTCCTCTAGCCACAGAAAGAAAATCAAGGCTGACAAGAACCATGCTCATTAGGCAGACGCTCAGTTTTATCCAGCCACAAAGATATTAGGAAAAGATATTTATAGTTGACCTTTCAAGATTAATAATTCCTGTGAAAGAGAAACTGTAGTATTCAACACAACTAAAAAGAAAATCCTGAGTATTGAAGGAAATAATTATTTTACTGTTTGTAGTACAGTTTGTTACTTTTATTAAAAATTTAATAAAATGAATATGCATAGCTATCACACTTAAAAGACACTAATAATGTAAAGTCAGTTCAGTTTGCTTCTTTAAAATTGGGTTGTGACATTCTTAAGACTTTTAATTATTTTGATATTTTCTTAAAAATATATGCATTAATCTCGTTATTTGAGAAAGTAAAATTCCATAACAATTAATTAATAAGAAACTCAAGAATGGATCTTTTAGGCACATTAAAAATCAAATGCTAAAGCATTCATGATTTTAAATGTTAGGAAATAAGAATTAATAGGAGTTAACATGTTCCTTTTTCTTAACTTTTGATCTTCCTTTATTCTTCCTTCTGACTCCACATTAGACTGACAACTAATCTCATGTTTAGGCACCATATGTCTGGTGAAGATTTTCCTGTTTTATCTTATTGTTTGGAAAAGGCAAGAATTAGGAGAATCCATTTTGTCCCCAAATAAATGTATTCTCATTGAGGCAACTTCAGTTGACACCCCTTATACCATAAGTAATTAAATGCTCTGTGCTTTGGACATTAACTATGCTGTACCCTGGGTGGAAAAAGCCCCCCAGTTTTTCTAAATAGGAGCGACTTGAGGTTTTGAGATGGGGAGGGAGAGGGTGAAGGCACTGAGAACACAGTGTAAGTTAACATTGTGGAAATATTTACTTTAGTACTTGATGCTTCTGGTTTGTTGTTTTTAGTGCAAATAAAAAATTGTTATGAGTTAGTCTTAAAAACATTTAAAAATAATTTTGTAAACATAAAAGCATTTCCTGAATAGTAACACCTCATCCTTTGTTTTTGAAATTGTAAACTAAAAAGGATTTTTAAAAGATTATTATAAAATAATGACCATTAACACATCAAATAACAACCATTTTTATTAAGCATTTTCCTTTAAAGTCTTTGTTCACGTATTATAAGAATTTTCAATTTTAGATTATTTAAAGAAATTGAAATTACATTACATTTACTTCATTATTATCATTATTAAAGTCTACATAGTACCTTGATTTGGTTAGTCACTACTTATTTAACCATTTCCTTGTTTTTTATAATTAGGTTTTTGTTCATTCACTTTACTTTCCTAGAAATGGCAACTACACATTCTAGGTTTTCTAAATGTTTTGTTCCATTATCCCTATAATTTTCTTTGTATTTGTGTATCCTGCTTTTTGCTTTAAAAAATATGGTCTTGATAATCATCATTAATAATACAATAAGCCAAAATATGCCTACAGGATTTTTTCCTATGGTGAGTTATTTGTTTAGAACAAATTTTTTTTTTTTTGCAGTACGCGGGCCTCTCACAGTTGTGGCCTCTCCTGTTGCAGAGCACAGGCTTCGGACGCACAGTCTCAGCGGCCATGGCTCACGGGCCCAGCCGCTCCGCGGCATGTGGGATCTTCCCGGACCGGGGCATGAACCAGTGTCCCCTGCATCGGCAGGTGGACTCTCAACCACTGCGCCACCAGGGAAGCCCTAGAACAAATTTTCATTTCTCTGCTTGAGCAAATTTTTTTTGCCATATTCTATGAAGTCTTATTAATCATTTATAACCCAGCTTAAATATCTTTTTGCTGAGGTTTTCATTGATATTCTCTAGCAGTGTCTGTCAGTCTGTCCTTTATACATTACTTCTTTGTAGCAGAGAATACCTTGTAGTACAATTATGTTTAATTAAAACAATTTACTGTTCCTATTCCACTGTGCATTTGTTGAAGACAGGCCCTGAGTGTAGTTTGTACATCATCCCAAATTCACAGAACAGTTTTAGACAAATTCAATGTTGATTAAATAAATGATTGAATTAAATAAAAGAGCTTACCAGGGCCTAGACGAGTGGAAGAAGAAATAAAACGCTGCAGTGGAGGAGTTCAGGGATGAGAAAGACCATTTGGGGACTGGAGGAGGAGATGGCAGGAAACCTACTTCTATTGAGCTTTGTTACATACCAGGCACTGTGCCAGGTGCTTTACATACCTTATATCATTTAACCCTGAGAACAGCTCTGAAGTCAGTTCTGTTGCTCTCATATTGCAGATACAAAAAATTAATGTTCATTGAGTAATTACTAACTTTCACTCTGGAGCTGGAGGAGAAACAAAAGGGACATTTCACTGAAGTTCAAAAGAAGGGATGGGCGGGCAGATTCTGCAAAGGCACATGGACAAAGACAGATAGGAGTTATCAGCTAGTGTTACAGGTGATGAAGGAGTCCAACCTGGCTAACCTGGAGAGCTCGAACGGGGTTGGGAGACGAGTAATTTGTGTTCATGGTATCACATACTTTAAGAATCATTAAGGGGCTTCCCTGGTGGCGCAGTGGTTGAGAGTCCGCCTGCCAATGCAGGCGACGCGGGTTCGTGCCCCGGTCCGGGAATATCCCATGTGCCGTGGAGCGGCTGGGCCCGTGAGCCATGGCCGCTGAGCCTGCGCGTCCGGAGCCTGTGCTCCACAAAAAAAAAAAAAAAAAAAAAAAGAACCATTAAGCCATTAAGGTCACTGACAGAGTAGAAGGGGTTAAGGTTCTGGTGAAGGGTGCGTCTGCATAAATAATGGTTACGAGTAGACTAGGTAGCCTGGGCAACTCCTGATACCAAAGGCAGGTCATATTCTCACTACGGCTCTGTTACCAGATGATTAAGGCTGAGCCCATAGGAATTAATTTACATTGCCGAGAGCCTTTGGGAATGCTCAGTTGAAAGTTTTAATGAAGCAAAAGAGATAGTTGAACTAAGAAAAATAGTTCAAGTTAGAAAGAAGGCTCTGATACTTGAAAGATTATATGAAAAATCAAAATGCATTATTTAAAAGGGAAAAAAGGATTAGCAAAAGTTGGCATTTAATTTTCTTCTTTCTTTTCCATAGGACACTTGTAAAATGAAATACAACATTTAGGCATAGGTGGTGTCTTAGTCTGTTTAGCCTGCTATGACAAAAATATCATAGACTGTGTGGCTTATAAACAACAGAAGTTTATTTCTGTTGCATTGGCAGATCATTGCATTGGCAGATTTGGTGTCTAATGAGGCTCCTGGTTCAGAGACAGCTACCTTCTGGCTATATCCTCATGTGGCAGAAGGGGCATGAAAACTCTCTGAGAACTCTTTTTTTTTTTAACAATTTCTTGAGTACTTCCTGTTTTATTTATTTGTTTATTTTATTTATTTTATTTTTGGTTGCACTGGGTCTTCGTTGCTACACTGTGCTCAGGCTTTCTCTAGTTGTAGCGAGTGGAGGCTACTCTTCGTTGTGGTGCGCGGACTTCTCGTTGTGGTGGCTTCTCTTGTTGCGAAGCATGGGCTCTACGTGCATGGGCTTCAGCAGTTGTGGCACGCGGGCTCTAAAGCACAGGCTCAGTGGTTGTGGCACACGGGCTTAGTTGTTCCACGGCATGTGGGATCTTCCCGGACCAGGGCTCTAACCTGTGTCCCCTACACTGGCAGGCAGATTCTTAACCACCGTGCCACCAGAGAAGCCCTGGGGGCCTCTTTTATAAGGGGACTAATCCCGTTCATGAGTTCTCTGTCCTCATGACCTATTCACCTCCCACAAGCCCCTCCTTCAAATACCATCACTTTGGGATATGAATTTTGAGGGAACACAAATATTCAGCCTATAGCAGGTGGTTATGGGCACCTTTTTTGTCAGTGCTTTATCTTTGTGTTTTGGGTCCTCACCACCACCACCATCACCAAGTCATCATGTTGTACACCTCCTGACGTACAATGCTGGACACCTTTGGGTACACTAATAGACATAAGGCCCAGTTCCTGTTCTTGAAGAGGAAATGGGATGTGTAGGGAAGACAGTAAAGGAACTAACATTTATTTAGAACTTTCTACGTGCCATCCATTTATATCAAATATATACCATGAGGAAAGACTGAAAAATACTGCTATCTTGACAACTGGCATCGCCAAAGAGTTACTTTAGGAAGAGAAGAGTCATTGTTTAAAAAACTTTGTTAGACTACTTTGGTGGTGGAAAGTGCAGCTTGGTGACCTGGTATGAAGAAGACTGTGCTGTAAGGAGATGGCAAAAGTGGAAATTAAACATTTTGGGAGGAGGGAAACAGAGTCAGGTATGGTGCCCCACATTGCTCACTTCTGGAATGAAATATAGATGAGCTTGATTGGCTTAGTCCAGGCTCCATGCTAATATTTGCTTATACTCAAACTTCCTAAGCAAGGAGGGCTAGGAAAGGGAGTTTTGAGTTCTAGCTTGGAGAGGTAAGAGTCATAATTTAGGGCATTCTTATGGGCCCACTATAAATAGAAATCCTCTTTTGAATCTATTTCCATCTTTCCTTTTTTTTTTTTTTTTTTTGCAGTACGCGGGCCTCTCACTGCTGTGCCCTCTCCCATTGCGGAGCACAGGTTCTGGATGCGCAGGCTCAGCGGCCATGGCTCACGGGCCTAGCCGCTCCGCGGCATGTGGGATCTTCCCGGACCAGGGCACGAACCCGTGTCCCCTGCATCGGCAGGTGGACTCTCAACCACTGCGCCACCAGGGAAGCCCTCCATCTCTCCTTTCTTGATTACAGAGACCCATGAAAAATAGTGCCTAGGGTCACTGTGTACAGAAGTACTAGCTGTGTACTGCATGACTCCTCAGGGTGTGCCATTCATGAAAACTCTGATGTGAATGGTTCCTTTAGAGTCACGCAACTTGGAAGCCCTAAAAGTCCCCCTTGCATTTTACAATACTAATTAATATGAAAAAGCGTTATGGAATGGTTACTGTGATCCAGATACCATCCTGCTTCAGGGCAATGGAATTGCCCAGAGCATGGTCTTTGAGGCCTTGGCTTTCAATTTCACTTCTGCCACTTACCAGTTTTGTGGCCACGGACAAGTTATCTAAACTCTCAGAATCTTACTTTCTTCGTCTGTAAAATGGAGGTACCGATATTTACTTCATGGTGTTGTTATATAAGCTCGGTCCAGGACGAGCATGTGGAAAATGGTAGCTATAATTATGATTTACAAGCATTACCTCATTTAATTCCCATTACAGTCTTATAATTTAGTTCTAATTCATGGGGAAACTGAGGTTCAGAGGACGTAAGACTTATGCAAGATAAGGTATCTGTAGGGTGGCAGAGCATGAATTCACACTCATATTTGGGAACCTGTGCTCATTCTATACTGACAACTTGGTTTTTACCTATTTCCAAGGATAAATCTTCAATCAAGTCCTTTTCCTCCGATACTCTCTTGCCACGTCCAACATAAATATTAATGCAGCTACCATCTGCCATTATGTAAAAGCACTTGGTCAAATCTATTTTAGCAAACGAAGTAAAATTGCCTTTTGTTTGGTTTAGTGTATGTGTGTGTATTATGCTTTCTTGTGACTATCCAGTCTGTTTTTGAAGTGGAGTCTTGGTTACCTAGGGAACTGGAATACAGTACTGGTAAATGCTTTTATTTTTAATGAGATGCAAGTTCAAAGTGGCTAGAATTGTTAGCTGAATTTCAAATGGTAACCTCTGTATTGACTGGAAAGTAACACAATTTTACTTTTTTCACATAAAAATAAAATTAAAGGTGGGAGAAAATTAAAGGAGTTGATGAGAGTTGGTGAAAAATAAGAATCTTTAAGTTGCAGACATTCTGCTTGCAGTTCAAAGTTAGCTAATTAATGTCTTTATTTTAGACTGTATAATTTGCACACTTTTTTTCACTTTGGGAAAAGTTTTATATATTTTGAATGGGAATACGTTTCACATGCCATGTTATAGGAGCTATGTAGGCATTAATGGTTTTAAGTTCCTTTCTGGTATGGTATTATATAACATCTATGGGATCTTGCCTCTCGCTAGACTTTTGTTTCTTTTTAAAGAAGCCTGGGCTTAGTTCACAAAATAACTTAATTCACAAAACTCTTACAACACACGAACTATCATTATAAAAATAAGTGAAATTAAAAATGAAGTAAAAATTACCCCGAGCCCATTTCTCTGCCTCAGGGACTACAACTTGTAAAGACAAGGTGATGGCAGAGAGATCCAACCTGAAGTGACAGAGGATTTGGGGAACTAAAGGCATAAATCAAAACAATGTTTGTTGAAATCTGAGGCCCCTCTGCCAAAGAGAATACCACGAGTGCCAGCCTGGAGGTCTGGAGAATGGAAATATGAGGACTTAGAATGAAAAGTTTGGAGCCAGGTAATGACTCAAAAGTTATGAGCCTGAATTGCAGTTGAACGAGGGGAAAGTTGGATGCTGTTTGTGTTTTACTTTAATGGTGGCAGGTGATCAAAACTTGGATTGGTCAGCCTACGTTAAGAGGCCACTGTTGGGGAAAACATGTCCACACAGAGTGTGTATTTCAGTTTTGCCATATTTTCTCTTCATCTTTTATATTAATCAGAATTAAGTTGGGCCACGAGGGACTGTCTTCATTTGGCTTCCTAAAAGCAGAGCCTGAGAATATGGAGCCAAGGGGAGGTATGTACAACAGTCCAGGGCTGAGGCTGGAGTTGAGAGTGAAGTGTATAACTACCGATGTGTTAATTTAATGGGCCTGGGTAGAGAGATAATCAGTTATGTGGTAGGAATCAGAGACTCCAAAACAGAGCAAGCAGGATGGGAAAAAAAGGCAGGAGGTGCCCTGAGGTGCTGGCTGTAACCACAGACATTTCCTAAAGTGCTTGTTGCTGATCTGTTAGAGCTAGAAAGGATGTTCTTACAGGCACTCATCCATATAGACTAATTGGACTTTGAAGGGTAGATAGGTTCAGATGGAGTGATGTAGGGGAGGGTAGCTCAGTGGACATGTGCTCAAGATGAGCCAATATGGGAGGATTGGTTGAAATATTTCATAGATCTCTGGAACCCATTCCCCTTAGCTGTGTGACATCCACATTATGCCATTTAAGATTTACTTTTGGGGTACATCTGGGCCCTTTCAGTTGAGCCATACTGAGACAAGAAAGCCAGCTATTGCTGATGCCATGAGTTAGTTGGGTAGTCATTGTTCTAAAGAGACTCCTTTACATTCATAATAATATTATTCCATGACTGGTGTTGAGACAGCAAAACAAAGTGGCTTTGGCCTGTCCTATAAAGTCATTCAGACTGAAAAGATGAAGAACTTTCCAGGAAGTTCACTGAAACGCAAAATATTTTCAACCTGAAGTGGGCAGTGGCAGTTCACCAACTGAGCAAGCGCAGAAGAAAGAAAAAGTGTGCAAAGGTCAGCAATTAGAGGAGACGGGCAAGGCGACCTTCTAAGAACTAGTCATTGGAGCAGGAAAGTGAGTAATGCAATAAAGAGGCACAGAATAAGCATAACGGGGGAGTGTGAGTCTACCACAACCCACAAAGAGGACTGAAGGGGATGAGGACAGAAGAGAAAGGGAGCAGTCAGACACCGACCAGCCATGCCCAGAGGGAGTTCGTGTGGACCAGCCCATGGTGGGAGGGGGAACTGGTGGGCAAAACTAAGGACACAGGTGGTTCCTGTGTGTATAACAAGTATTTTATCTTGTCTGAGGTTAACAAAATCATTTAGTCTGTATAATATGTTATTATCAAGCATGTTCCTTTCTAAAAATTACAAGCTCCAGTAGAGAATACAAACAGTTAGCGAAATGCTTCAATTTGGGTGGTGAATAGCCTCCTGTTCCCTGGATTCATGCCCAGACTGGACAGTTTCTCCTAATTCTAGTCTACCTATATCCTTATTTTCTGATAGGAAAAAAAGGGCTTTGGGTACTTACTTGTATATTTGAAATAAGGGATCTTTGATGTAATGGAGTTGTGTGTAAGTGTAGACAAGCTGCCTACTCTCAAAAACACTTCACTTTCCAAGTGCAGAAAGGTGTAAATTTAATGAGAAATTTCTACAAATAAATCACTCCATATACACTTGCTGATCTATGAATATACAGTGCTTTCAGGAACAAATAGAAATGGACTAAAATGTTTATATGGACCTGTAAATTCTTCACATTTGAAAAATATGACCAAGGACATTAAAATATTCATAGAGGCCCCTTTTCAAAAGAATTGACTTAAGACTTTTTCTGCCTGCAACAAACTGTATTTAATTGTTAGGAGGAGGACTAGAAAAATCGATGTGTTTGTCCCTCACAACAGAGCGAAGGCTAATGCTCTGCTGGAGGGCAGCACACTTTTAAGCCCGTTCTGAGCAAATTGCTGGTACATTATAAATCTTCTGGAGGCGCTGAATTATTAGATTTAAAAGAGCAGGCATGCATAGTTGTCAAGTAAATTGTTTATAATATAGTTATAGTTACATATGGTGCTATTTGATAATCTAAAAAGCATGGCATGGAAGCATAAAAATGCATCTTTGAATAAGATGCCAAGGAGAGAAAACCTTGACATTACTGGCTTTAATATTTCTGTTTTTTCACTATTTCTGAGTGACCCTGGAAATCCACGGAATGTAATCCTTTGCCATTCTGCTGAAGCACATGTAGCATGGAGCTTATTTTAGTCACAGAATTTATGTTGATGACTTTGTAAATTCTTATTTTTCTGTCCCTATAGAATCTTTATAAATTGTCAGGAGGTCAGTTGAAATTTTTCACTAATAGTTACTGCATTTTTACAGGAGAAATTGTATGTTGTAATGACATTTTTACATACTTCTCATGGATGTTAATCGTCATCATATGAATAAAGGTAGTGTTAGAAACATGTTTCCCTGTATGATAGGAATTCTGAGAGGGAACAGAACCTGATAACTATGAATCGTTAGTACACACGTGTGCGTGGCCCAGGAGTGGTGATAAAGAAGTTATGTACAGCTATAGATGTTCTCTGCTTTTGCTTTCATGTTTAATTCTTAAAGAAGAAAAATTATTTCAAGGAGATAGGAAGGTCAGAAATGTAGGTCAAGTTCAAAGAGCAAGGCAAGGATTGAGAGCAGTTAGTAGCCCAGAGAGTAAGAGCATGGAGGACAAGGACTGAAGAATGGGCAGAGGTTCACCGTAGCAAACACAAGCAGGTAAAAGAAGGAGGAAGACTGCAGGTTGGTCATATTGCCTGGAATAAAAATCTCTAGTTTTCTTAATAGGTGGCTGTCTAATCTCTTTTTTGAATCGTGCCTTAGAGATGGGACATTCTATTTTGGGGGTGTTCTAACTTTCTAAAAGTTATCTATTATATATTGAACACAAATCTTCAGTTTCTTTTTATCCCTTGGTATTAGATAATTTCCAGATACTTCACAATTCTTCCTTTTAATAAATATTTACTGAGGACCTGCTATGTGTAGGCACTGTTATTGGTGCTAGATATACAGTGTTAACAGGACCGACAAGGTCTGAAGACACAGAGCTTACATTTTAGTGAGGGCAGACAAAACTATGCAAGGAATGAACACAAATAAATCAAAGTGACAAGTATTGTGCAGAGAATTAAATAGGGTGACATCCTATGGAGTGACTGGGAGGCCAAAGGAGACTTCCCTGCAAGGTAACTAGCAAGCTATGCAAAGATTGGAGGGGTTCGGGCTAGCCAGCGTTTAACTCTAGGGAACAGTATGCAAAAGGCAAAACGTGCTCAAGAACTTCAGTGTGTGTTAGAGGAGCTTAACCAAGGCTTTTGTGGCAAAGTATAGTGTATGAGGAAGAGAGTAGCCCAAGACGTGGGTGGAAAGGAAAGCAAGGGGCAGATCACCCAGGACTTTGTGAGCGGGGAAAGAAGTTGGTTTTTATTTTAATTGTGATTGGAAAGTCATTAGAAGTTTTAAACAGGGCAAAGGGACCATGTTATGTACATTATAAAAGGATCACTCTGGCTGCTGGGTTGAGAATAGATGGTGGGGAAGCCACAGCAGAATAAAGGCGACACCAGGGGGCTATAGTGATAGTTCTGGTGATGGTGGCTTGGAGTGGGATGGTAGTGATGGGAGGGAGTGAAATTAACATATTAGAGATATGTTTTGGAGGACTTGATGGATAGATTGGTTATTGAATGTAAGGAAAGACAGGAGTCAAGGAAGACGTTTAAGTCTTTGGCTTGCACAATGGATGATGTTTCTGCTCCTTAAAGGGGCACACATATTGTCGTTTGTTTCTCTGTGTTAAAATATTCCAAGCGATATGGTTTACAAATGTATTTGATATATCACATGAAGGGTAGTTAGAAAGGAAGATGTTTACCATTATAGAGTTTATTCTATTTTTGTTAGAGTCCCAAAACATACACCTATCCTAAATTTATTTAACTAAAATTTTAAACACATTTTAGAATCTAGAGTTGCTGTTAGAAACAAGATGTTTATAGAATGCATTAGTATTTTCTTGATATTGTGACCTCACAGGCAGTATTTAACAAAAAAAATTACACATTTTAAAAGTTATAAAGTAATGTAAAAATTATGAAAAAATAAGTGGCAAAAGAAAAACATCTTGGGAAAATACTTCGATAGATAAAACTGATAAGAGATTAATATTCTTAATTTCTAATGATTCTTACAAGTCCAAAAAAAACCCTGTGGCTCCTCGGGTGCATGCGCGCGCACGGCATTCTGGGAAGGCGTCCCCCCGGAAGCCGTTTTATTCGGCTCCTCTTCAGGAGAGCCGTTTCGGCCCTTGTAAAGGTGCGAGGGGTTGATGGTGGTGTCGCCGGCGTTACTTTGGCTGATCCCGGGGCTGGTGGGAGCAGCCGCCCGAGAAAAGCACCATGATTTTGACCGCAGAATTTTTGGTTGAGTTAATCAGCTGGGACCGAAATCTCGCCCCGGCAAGAAGCGCAGCATCGCACGGTGGAACCACCAGAGGGTTTGTAAATATTACTTCTGTGGTTATTGTCTTGCGGAATTGTTCTTTAAAAAAAAAACAAAGAGGGGCTTCCCTGGTGGCGCAGTGGTTAAGAGTCTGCCTGCCGATGCAGGGGACACGGGTTCGTGCCCCGGTCCGGGAAGATCCCACATACTGCGGAGCGGCTGGGCCCGTGAGCCATGGCCGCTGAGCCTGCGCGTCCGGAGCCTGTGCTCCGCAACGGGAGAGGCCACAACAGTGAGAGGCCCGCGTACCACAAAAAAAAAAAACCAAAGAAACCCTGACAAACTCCTTATTAGGAATATGAGCACAGAACGTGAAAAGGCAGTTCGCAAAAGGTCAACAGCATGAGAGAAAGTTCAGTCACACCAGTAATCAAATCATTCAGTAATTAAAATAATAATAAGAAAATATTATAGTAGATAAGAGCACAAACTCTGGAACCGGAATTCCTGAGTTTGAAGACCTAGCTCTAACACTTACTAACTGACTAACTTTGGGCAAGTAACTTAACCCATATTTGCTTGAGTTACGTTACCTGTAAGATGGAGTCATAGTAGTGTCTACCTCAAGGTTGTTTTGCATAGTAAATGGGTGTTAATAGAGGTATATTGCTTAGAACAGTTCCTAGGATGCAGTAATGGCTCTGTGAGTTTTTAGAAGTTCTCCTTATTAGTGTCTTGTTATAATCTAGTCTCTAATTATTGTTAAATATTGATAAAATGACAATACTTAATATTGGCTAGGTGGGGAAAATGGGTATTTTCATACGCTGTAGATGAGACTATAAGTTGGTCCATTATTTTTGGAAGGAAGTTTTCCAATATGTCTCAAAAGTCTAAAAATAAATAACATCTTTAATAAAGAAATTCTACTTTTGGGAACTCAGTCAATGGTCTCTGAAATTATGTGTTCATACTTATAATGGTAAAAAATTAGAAACAGGTAAAGAAGTGATTTGAATATATACATTTAATTTCACTCACTCAACTTCATTAAAACTACAATAAAAAGGATATATTTTATTTAAGTAAAATTCACACATACAGAAATATATATATTTTAAAGTGTATAATTTGATGAGTTTTGAGAAATATATATTACCTGTGCTACCAATCTCTCAATCAAAAACATTCCCATTCCCCTGGAAAGTTCTTTTATGCCCAATTCCAGTCAATTCCCACCTCCATAGGCTATACTTTTCACATTTCTTTCACCATAGATTAGTTTTGCTTGTTCTTGGAATTCATATAAATGGAATCATGCAGTATGGATTCTTTTGTGTCTGGCTTCTTTCATTCACTATAATTCTGAAAAACCTGTTCATACTGTTATACTAACATTTACTCCTCTTTATTCTTATACTCTCTGTTTCTTCATTGCTGAATAGTGTTCCATTTTTTGACTATACTAGAATTTATTTCCCTATTGGTGATGTTTTTGTTGTTTTTGACTATCATGAGTAATGTTATGAACACTTCTGTGCAAGACTTTTTGTGGTCATGGTTTTCATTTCTCTTGGGTAAATTCTTAGGAATCAGAGTGCTGGGTCATAGCATAAGTGTACGTTTAACGTTATAATAAGCTGCTAAACAGTTCTATAAAGTGATTGTACGATTTTATACTTTCACCAGCATGTATGTTGTCTAATGTGCATTGCTCCATTTCTTTGCTAACGTTTGGTATTGTCAGTTTTTAAATTTAAGCCATTCTATTAGGTGTGAAGGCATATCTAACTATAGTTGTATTTTGCATTTCTCTGCTGACTGGTGATGCTGAGCACCTTTTCATGTGTTAATTGGCCATTTACACATCTTCTTTAGTGAAGTATTTATTCAGAACTTTTGCCCAATGTTGTAAAGACACTCTCCAGAATTTTCTTCCGGTAAGCCTTATGGTTTTAGCGTACAGGTATACCTCATTTTGTTGCATTTCAATTTGTTGCACTTTGCAGATTTTGCATTTTTTACAAATTGAAGGTTTGTGGCAATACTTCATTGAGTAAGTCTATCAGCATTATTTTTCCAACAGCATTTGCTCATTTCCTGTCTCTGTGTCACATTTTGGTAATTCTCACGTTATTTCAAACTTTTTTATTATTATATTTGTTATAGTGATCTGTGATCAGTGATCTTCAGTGTTACTATTGTAATTGTTTTGGGGCATCGTAAACTACACCCATATAAGATGGCAAATTTAGTGGATAAATGTGTGTGTTCTGACAGCTCCACTCACTGCCATTCGCCTGTCTCTCCCCTTCTCCTTGGGCATCTCCTGCGGTGGTCTGGAACCGAACCTGCAATATCTCTGAGGTGTACCTGTATACATTTAGGTTTATCATTGGTTTCAAATTAATTTTTGTGTATGATGTGAGATAGAGGTTGAGGTTCATATTTTCCATAGTTCTTCCTAGTTGTTTCAGCTCAATTTATTGAAAAGACTTTTCTTTCCCCATTGTTATCTTGGTGTCTTTATTGAAATTCAATGAAATGTACACGTACAGTTTTTTCCTAAACTCTACATTATGTTACATTAATCTCTTTATCCATTCTTATACTAAAGCTACAGTCTCGGTTACTGCAACCTTATAATAAGTCTTGAAATCAGTTTTGTGAATGGTCCACAGTTTCTTCTTTAAAATTGTGCTGACTATTCTAGATCCTTTGAATTTCTGTATAAATTTTATTAAAAAATTTTTTTTTATTTTTAAAATTTTTATGGGAGTATAGTTGCTTTACAATGTTGTGTTAGTTTCTACTGTACAGCAAAGTGAATCAGCTATACATGTACGTATACCCCCTCTTTTTTGGATTTCCTTCTCATTTAGGTCACTACAGAGCACGGGGTAGAGTTCCCTGAGCTATATAGTAGGTTTTCATTAGTTATCTATTTTATACATCGTATCAGTAGTGTATATATGTCAATCCCAATCCCCCAATTCATCCCACCCCACTTTCCCCTTTGGTATCCATACGTTTGTTCTCTATGTCTGTGGTGCTATTTCTGCTTTGTAAATAAGATTGTCTATACCAATTTTTTCAGATTTCACATATATATGTTAATATACAATATTTGTTTTTCTCTTTCTGACTTACTTCACTGTGTATGACAGTCTCCAGGTCCATCCATGTCTCTACAAATGACCCAATTTCACTCCTTTTTATGGTTGAGTAATATTCCATTGTATTGTATATATGTACCACATATTCTTTTTTTTTTTTTTGTGCGGTACGCGGGCTTCTCACTGTTGTGGCCTCTCCCGCTGCGGAGCACAGGCTCCGGACGCGCAGGCCCAGTGGCCATGGCTCACGCGCCCAGCTGCTCCGCGGCATGTGGGATCTTCCCGGACCGGGGCACGAACCCGTGTACCCTGCATCGGCAGACGGACTCCCAACCACTGCACCACCAGGGAAGCCCGTACCACATATTCTTTATCCATTCCTCTGTTGATGGACATTTTAGGTTGTTTCCATGTCCTGGCTATTGTAAATAGCACTGCAGTGAGCATTGGGATGCATGTGTCTTTTTGAATTATGATTTTCTCTGGGTTTATGCCCAGTAGTGGGATTGCTGGGTCCCATGGTAGTTCTATTTTTAGTTTTTTAAGGAACCCCCATACTGTTTTCCATGGTGGCTGTATCAATTTACATTCCCACCAACAGTGAAGGAGGGTGCTCTTTTCTCCACACCCTTTCCAGCATTTATTGTTTGTAGATTTTGTGGTGATGGCCATTCTGACCAGTGTGAAGTGATACCTCATTGTAGTTTTGATTTGTCTTTCTCTAATGATTAGAGATGTTGAGAATCTTTTCATGTGTTTGTTGGCAATCTGTGTATCTTCTTTGGAGAAATGTCTATTTAGGTCTTCTGCCCATTTTTGGATTGGGTTGTTTGTTTTTCTGATATTGAGCTGCGTGAGCTGTTTGTATATTTTGGAGATTAATCCTTTGTCAGTTGATTTCGTTTGCAAATATTTTCTCCCATTCTGAGGGTAGTCTTTTTGTCTTGTTTATAGTTTCCTTTGCTGTGCAAAAGCTTTTAAGTTTCACTAGGTCCAATTTGTTTATTTTTGTTTTTATTCTCATTACTCTAGGAGGTGGGTCAAAAAAGATTTTGCTGCAATTTATGTCATAGAGTGTTCTGCCTATGTTTTCCCCTAAGAGTTTTATAGTGTCTGGCCTTACATTTAGGTCTTTAATCCATTTTGAGTGTATTTTTGCATATGGTGTTAGGTAGTGTTCTAATTTCATTCTTTTACATGTAGCTGTCCAGTTTTCCCAGTACCACTTATTGAAGAGGCTGTCTTTGCTCCATTGTATATTCTGGCCTCCTTTGTCTAGATTAGGTGACCATAAGTGTGTGGGTTTATCTCTGGGCTTTCTGTCCTGTTCCATGGATCTGTATTTCTGTTTTTGTGCCAGTACCGTACTGTCTTGATTACAGTAGCTTTGTAGTAAGGTCTGAAGTCAGGGAGCCTGATTCCTCCAGCTCCGTTTTTTTTTCTCAAGATTGCTTTTGCTATTTGAGGTCTTCTGTGTATCCATACAAATTGTAAGATTTTTTGTTCTAGTTCTGTGAAAAATGCCATTGGTAATTTGATAGGGATTGCATTGAATCTGTAGATTGCTTTGGGTAGTATAGTCATTTTCCCAATGTTGATTCTTCCAATCCAAGAACATGGTATATCTCTTTTCTGTTTGTGTTGTCTTTGATTTCTTTCATCAGTGTCTTATAGTTTTCTGTGTATAGGTCTTTTACCTCCTTAAGTAGGTTTATTCCTAGGTATTTTATTCTTTTTGTTGCAGTGGTAAATGGGATTGTTTCCTTAATTTCTCTTTCTGATCTTTCATTGTTAGTGTATAGGAATGCAAGAGATTTCTGTGTATTAATTTTGTATCCTGTGACTTTACCAAATTCATTGTTTAGCTCTAGTAGTTTTCTGGGCCTGCCGTGTACTCTTGATTCATAAAAGGTTGCTTGAGTGGACACTAAGCTGGATACAGTACCTGATCTCCTGCTTGTTTTTAATTAGGAATCAGATAATATTGAAGTGTGATCATAGATTATAAAGAATTAAGTTATTTTGCAAGCTTTTGCTATTCTATAGTCAAAATAAATCTGGTTTTTAGCCCTTTGTTTCTGGATAGAATAGTTTCTTTGTTGTAGAATAATTTATTAATCTGGAGTTGGTTTGTATTAAAACTGTTCTAATGTGATTATTACTGTTTAGAGAGGAGGGTAAGATAGTGAGATAAGGATGTGTTGAGATAAAAATAAGTTGAAGGGTAATATGTGATAGTGAAGTGAAAAGGATATTTGGTTGAATTTTAAAAACATGTTAAATGACTTGAGGCATTATTCAGATTAAGAAAGCCAGGTAGGTTTAAGAAGCTCAGAGAGCAAAAGCTTCTAATTACAGAAATATATCTACTGAAATAATGCTAATTTTTAAATAAATTAGGGTGCAAAGAAAGGGACTGCCTTGGTTTTAGCTTCACAGATAAATTAGCAGATATAGTAATTGATTAGTTTGACACTTATTAACTCATTCTTTTTTTTAAAAAAATAAATTTATTTATTTTATTTATTTATTTTTGGCTGCTTGGGTCTTTATTGCTGTGCGTGGGCTTTCTCTCTAGCTGCAGTGAACGGGGGCTACTTTTTGTTGCAGTGTGCAGGCTTTTCATTGCGGTGGCTTCTCTTGTTGCAGAGCATGGGCTCTAGGTGCATGGGCTTCAGTAGTTGTGGCTCGTGGGCTCTAGAGCACAGGCTCAGTAGTTGTGATGCACAGGCTTAGTTGCTCCTTGGCATGTGGCATCTTCCGGGACCAGGGCTCAACCTGTGTCCCCTGCATTGGCAGGTGGATTGTTAACCACTGTGCCACCAGGGAAGTCCCTCATTCACTCATTCTTAACCAATCAGGTTGACATATTCTTTAGTCATATTTATGTTTAGTTTTTAAATGGAAATAATCCATTCACCATACAACTGAGACAATATAAATGCCCAGTCCCTGCAACTATCCTCCATTCCCATCTTTCAGACTTCCATCTTTCAGGCATGCCACCCTCTTGCTTTGTCTGGCTCTTTAATATTCGGATTAATATACTCAGGCTGTCCTTTATTGATACTTTGTTTAGACTTCCTAGCATATTGGGCTACCCTATTGGACCATTTAAAATGTATATTTATCCATCGAATTTTGTTTATTGCAAAAAAAAAGTGAGAAAATAGGTATAAGTGTAAAGAATGATACAAGGACCAATTGTAATCCCAGCTATGTAAAATAATTACCAAGGTCAAATAATTACTAATATTTTACTGTATTTCATCAAATCTAAGACACCATTGACTAGAACTTCCACTATTTTACCACTGTGAAAGGAGAAATGCTGTCACACTATGACACACGATTTTCTTTCATATTAAAACGTTTATGCTTGTTGGAAAAATTCTTTTAGACTTGTTTAGATATAGACTTCTATTATGAACAGCTTTACAGCATATCTCAAAAAGAAAATATAAGAAAAACAAGTTGCTTAAAGTAGTTCTAAAACCTCTTCACATTCAGAGTCCAACAGTTCCATGTCACTTTTTGATTCAGAGTTGTCTATGTCTGTGTTTTTCCTAATGGTTTCATCCTCTGTGCTATCAAAAACATTGATGATGCAATTTGCATAAAAGAGAGTCCTCCAAGAGAACCTGCAAAGAGTTGTCTCCAAGATTTTCATCCAAGCTCATCTATTTACCCCTTCTTTTTAGCATTGAAACTGTCTTCTCACTAGTTTGGGGTGGGCACATGGTGGCCCAGTTAGAGACATTTCTGAGACTCCCTGGTGGTTTAGTGCTATGGCCTGAATGCCCGTGTCCCTCCAAAATTCATGTTGAAATCCTGACCCCCAAGGTGATGGTGTTAGTAGGTGAGGCCTTTGGTAGGTGATTAGGTCATGAAGGTGGAACTCTCTTGAATGGGATTATTGCCAGTATAAAAGAGATCCCCACAGAACTCCCTAACCCTTCTGCCACGTGAGGACACAAGGCGAATTCTCTGCAAACAAGAAGAGAGGCTTCATTCAACCATGTGGGTGCTACCATCTTGGACTTCCAATATCCAGAACTGTGAGAGAGAGATTTCTAATGTTTGTAAGCCATCCAGTCTGTGGTGTTTTGTTATAGCAGCCTGAGCTGACTAAGAAACTTGTTATGACCATGTTCTGACTAGTAGGGTAGGAGAAGTGGTGTGTGCAACTTCTAGTTCAAATTCTTAAAAGGAAGCTGCTTACCTTCCACTTTCTTTTTCACCCTCTCCTTGGGATGAAAAGCAGGCATGGTGATAGTGAGCCAGCTTTAATCATGTAGAAGATACCCTGGGGATAGTGGAACAACTAGATAGAGAGATCTGGATTTTTTTTTTTTAATTATTTTTATTTGTTTATTTTTTGTGGTACGCGGGCCTCTCACTGTTGTGGCCTCTCCTGTTGCGGAGCACAGGCTCCGGACGCACAGGCTCAGCGGCCATGGCTCACGGGCCCAGCCGCTCCGCGGCATGTGGGGTGTTCCCAGACCGGGGCACAAACCCACATCCCCTGCATCGGCAGGCGGACTCCCAACCACTGCGCCACCAGGGAAACCCCCAAAGATCTGGATTTTTAGATTAATGTGTAGAGCGGAGCTGCCTGCCTGCAAAGTATGAACAGAAGCTCTCATGGGAGGGAAAAATAAACCTTCCATCTTGTTTAAACCTGTTATTGTCAGAGTAGCCAAATTAATGTTCATGTTATATATACTGTTTTTTAAATTCCTTTTAAAATTTACTATCATATTGAAAAATACTTTTATTCATCATTAAAATTTTTAACGGCTAAGTAATATTCAAGGTACGGATATGTTATTATTTATTTAACTAAGCCCCTATCATTGGGCATTTAGTTTGTTCCAATTTTTCTCTATTGTTAATAATAGTGGAATGAGAATTCTACTGCTATAAATCTTACACATGATAAACACACACACGTGTATGTATATGTGCACACACAGACATCTCTGATTGTTTCCCTAAAATAAATTCCTGTAAATAGAATTACTTGGTCAAAGGCCTTTCACATTTTTAAGATTCATTATCAAATTGACTGCCAGTATTTCTGCATTAATCTACCCTACCACTATAGATTGTACCATTAATTTACCCTACCACCATTCTCTCTCTATATATATACATATTCTCTACATTTGTAAAAATGTTTTTGAGGTATAATTTGCACAGAATAAGTGTATGGATCTTAAGTGCTCAGTTCCATAAGTTTTAGTATCATGTAACTGCTATAGCAAAAAAGATATAGAACAATTCCATTACCTAGAAAGTTATATCGTGCCCCTTTCCTTAATCCCTATCCTGCAGAGGCAAGTACTGTTTTGACTTCTAATTTTGCCTAGTTTTGAACTTCATATAGATGGAATCATAGAGTAGGTATTCTTTCATTTCTAGCTTCTTTGTTTTCATTTTTGAGATTCATCCATGTTGTTGCAAATATCAGTAGTGTTCTGTTGTACGATGTTACTACATTGAAAAAATATCTGCTCTCCAGTTGATAAATATTTGTGTTGTTTCCAGGTTTGGGTAAAGAATATGACTTTTTGTGAACGTATGTTTTTCATTTAGTTTGTCTTGAGTAAATACCTAAAGTGGGATTGCTGGGTCATAAGGTAGATGCGTATTTAACTTTTAAGGAAATTGACATGTAGCTCTCAAAAGTGGTTGTACAACTTTATGCTTCCACCAGCAGCAATGCGTGAGAGTTCTAGATGCTTGTTTTCCTGGCAAACAATTGTATTGTCAGTCTTTTAGATTTTAGCCATTCACGTGGCTGTGAGAATGTTAACTTTTGTTTTCCTTTTGACTAAGGATGTTGAGCTCCTTTGTATATGCTTATTGACTATTCATTTATCTTCTGTAAAGGATTTGTTCATGTCTTTTGTCCATTTTTACAAATTGAGTTTTCTTTTTTCTTTTTTTTTTTTTTTTGCGGTACGCGGGCCTCTCACTGTTGTGGCCTCTCCCATTGCGGAGCACAGGCTCTGGACGCGCAGGCCCAGCGGCCATGGCTCACGGGCCCAGCCGCTCCGTGGCATGTGGGATCTTCCCAGACCAGGGCACGAACCCATGTCCCCTGCGTCGGCAGGCGGACTCTCAACCACTGCCCCACCAGGGAAGCCCTGAGTTTTCTTTTAATTATTGATTTATAGGAGTTCTTTATATGTTTTGGACACAAGTTCTTTATCAGATATATGTCTTGTGAATTTTATTTTCTAGAGTGTAATTTTGTAAGCAGAAATTTTAATTAGGAAAAAATATATATCAATTTTTTTCTTTTGTACTTAGTTGTTTCTTGTGTATTCTGTGAAATTTTTACCTACTGCAAGATTACAAAGACATTATCCTATGTTTTCTTCTAGGCTCTCTGGTTCTGATTTTTCCAATACAGTTTATGGTCGGTCTCAAGTTAACTCTGTTATTGGAATGAGGTAGGTTTCAGGTTCATTTATTTTCTGATTTTTGCCAATATGATAAGTATATATGATAAGTATATATTTTATTATTGTTTTATGCCCTAATGAACTCTTGACTTTGAATATTTTCCCGAGTTTCCATGTTCCTACAATTTTGAGTAAGAGCTATTCCAGTAGCCAACCCTGAAGGGCTAACTTTTTGACTTCAGTAAAAAAAATCTTATTTTTTTTTTTTTGAGAGATGTGAAATTACCTTAGCAGGAATGATCTAGTGACATCTGTGTCAGTCAAGATTAGAAAATACCCAGAATAGGGGCTTCCCTGGTGGTGCAGTGGTTGGGGGTCCGCCTGCCAATGCAGGGGATGCGGGTTCTTGCCCTGGTCTGGGAAGATCCCACATGCCGTGGAGTGGCTGGGCCCGTGGGCCATGGCCGCTGGGCCTGCACGTCCGGAGCCTGTTGCTCCGCAGCGGGAGAGGCCACAACAGTGAGAGGCCCGCGTACCGCAAAAAAAAAACAAAAAAGAAAAGAAAATACCCAGAATAATTATTGGCAACCATCAGTCTACTTTAAATTAGTTAGGATTTAGACTGATTTATGAAACATTAAGATGGCCATATTTCTATGATGTTGCTCAACTGGAAGAGGTTGAATTGTTCAACATGGGTTAACACATAGGAAATGACTAATTATACCAAATACTTAGAATAGTATACTAACTGTTATATCAGTAAAACATGAGCTCTGCTTCCTAGGGAAATAAAAGAAACTGGTTTTAAATACGTTTGATATAAAAGAGAACAGAGAATACATTTCAAGGAAGAAGCTTATGCTGATAAGTTAAACCAAATTGCTTTGGTGATTTTGCCCTTAGATTTTATGACCTACAGAAAATAGGAGCCATGAACCTGATGTCGAAATCTGAGTTCCTCAGAGAAGCGTAAGTCTCAGCCCCACTGAGTTTTTCAGGGATTATCCTACACATAGATAGATGAGCTAGAGCTCTAAGGAGAGTAGAAAGAACATTCACATTCATTTTGGAGGGTTAATGTCTGAGAAAATTGACTAACAAAACAGCTATAATAATTCCAACAGAGAGTACATTTACATTTTCTAATAATACAATTAATGTAATTCTTTATGTCACATAAATCTTTTCCACAGACTTCCACATATTTGGCTTCCATAAACTCCATTACAACTATAAATTGAGCTCAAATCTTCCTTTTTGCTGATATTTTTCCATCAGTTAACTTCTTCCCATAACCTCTAGTAGTGATGTTGTGTCATTTGAACTTAGAACCTTAAATGATTTTTATTCCATTCTCTCTATCTTCTTTTCTGACAAATGATAAGTCTTACTATTTAATTATCTAAAAATATTTCTCACGCATATTCTATTATTATAGTTTGTATTTTGTAACTCACCACATCTTAATTTCTTATTTTCTATTTGCTGAGTAAAAAATAAGGCCAGACTCAATACAAAGGCAAGTAATTGCCACAGGAGAGCATTGTCATAATTTCCCCCAAGGAACTCCATCTTAAAATTGCTGAGAACATTTTTCTTAAGGGATTTAGCATTAATTTTTTCCAGTACTTTTATGCTGCTAAAAAACTATTTTATATATTGAGTGAGTTCCAGTAGTATCTGTGACAGCAGTTCTGTCAAAACACTTGAAAAGTATGTTCACTTATGGAAATTTTGAAAGCCTCTGTCCCTTCAAAAATGTATGTTTTGCTTTGAAAGCTACACAAAACAGCTTAAATTTTGGAACAGCATTGGGAGCAATCCTCAGAGAAAGCATTTTAGTTTTCTAGTTAGAGAATACAGGACAGTGTTACAGGAACCAGTCTAGAAAACATCACTTTATCTAAAACAATTCTAATAACACCTTCTAGAAGGTTCTCTGCAACAGCAAAGATTTATTTTTCAGCATCGCCATAACAATGTATCAGCAGCTTAAAGAATTGCAGTGCCATGAATGCAAGGCATTGAAGATCCAAATCCTCTGAGTTGATCCTTTCTGACAGAGAAAGGCCAATAAGCCAACCCCAAATGGTATAATCAGGAGAAGTGCATAATTAAAAGCCATCTGCATGTCTTGTGTGCCCCTTTCTGTATGTGAAATAGGGCCAGCACTATGTGAGTACTTAAAAGCTCCTTTCAAAAAATTTAAAATCCTTATTGAGAAGTTATCCTACAGTGCAGAGAATAAGACAAACCAAAGTATTCATGACCAGCCCCTCCCACTTCTTATTTTCTTACAATATGTGTGAGTGATTTACAACCAAATTAACATAATGCCATACCACCAACATTAGAAATGTTTATTGTAGATTTAAAAATATTCTGTTTCATGAAAAGAAGTTAGGTCGTGGGAGCTAAGAAAATAACGTTGTTTTGTGTCTCCATAAAGATTACAGTCCAGAGTTCATTCTGGATTCCAGTGGAGGCTGTGCTCTACTCCCACAAACAAATGCTAGTTACTAAGCCCTCAGATTCAGAAGTTTTACTTTTTCTTCTTTAGGATGAACTTTCTAAGTAGATATTTAATATGTTTTCTTTAGTAGGAATTAATTGGTAAAGGAGCCTATTCAATAGTTCTTGTAAGAGGATTGAGCATCACTAGGTGATGCTCCTTTTAATCCCATTTAATTTTAGAAGATTTGTTCATCCTACACAGATCATCAGTACCATCCAAGAACACATTTTCTTTTTGTGGTTCTATTGTTTGGGATGTTATATAAGGGAAATCTGAATTGTCATAGAGGGGAAATTGGTCTTGATGCCCTTATAAATCCCTTTTTTTTTGAATTTTTTTTTTTTTTTTTTTGCGGTACGCGGGCCTCTCACCGCTGTGGGCCCTCCTGTTGCAGAGCACAGGCTCCGGACGTGCAGGCTTAGCGGCCATGGCTCACGGGCCCAGCCGCTCCGCGGCATGTGGGATCTTCCCGGACCGGGGCACGAACCCATGTCCCCTGCATCGGCAGGCGGACTCCCAACAACTGCACCACCAGGGAAGACCTTTTTGCAATTTTTGAATTTTATTTTATTTATTTTTTTATACAGCAGGTTCTTATTAGTCATCCATTTTATGCACATTAGTGTATACATGTCAATCCCAATCTCCCAATTCATCACACCCCCACCCCCACCCCCCAACCACTTTACCCCTTGGTGTCCATACATTTGTCCTCTACATCTCTGTCTCAGTTTCTGCCCTGCAAACCAGTTCATCTGTACCATTTTTCTAGGTTCCACATATAAGCATTAATATACGATGTTTATTTTTCTCTTTCTGACTTACTTCACTCTGTATGACAGTCTTTAGATCCATCCATGTCTCAACAAATGACCCATTTTCGTTCCTTTTCATGGCTGAGTAATATTCCATTGTATATATGTACCACATCTTCTTTATCCATTCCTCTGTCGATGGGCATTTAGGTTGCTTCCATGACCTGGCTGTTGTAAATAGTGCTGCAATGAACATTGGGGTACCTGTGTCTTTTTGAATTATGGTTTTCTGTGGGTATATGCCCAGTAGTGAGATTGCTGGATCATATGTTATTTCTATTTTTATTTTATTTATTTATTTTTTTTGCGGTACGTGTGCCTCTCACTGCTGTGGCCTCTGCCGTTGTGGAGCACAGGCTCCAGATGCGCAGGCTCAGTGGCCATGGCCCATGGGCCTAGCCGCTCCGCGGCATGTGGGATCTTCCCAGACCGGGGCACGAACCCGCGTCTCCTGCATTGGCAGGCAGACCCTCAACTACTGCGCCACCAGGGAAGCCCTATTTTTAGTTTTTTAAGGAACCTCTATACTGTTCACCATAATGGCTGTATCAATTTACATTCCCACCAACAGTGCAAGAGGGTTCCCCTTTATCCACACCCTCTCCAGCATTTGTTGTTTGTAGATTTTCTGAGGATGCCCATTCTAACTGGTGTGAGGTGATACCTCATTGTAGTTTTGATTTGCATTTCTTGAATAATTAGTGATGTTGAGCAGCTTTTTATGTGCTTCTTGGCCATCTGTATGTCTTCTTTGGAGAAATGTCTATTTAGGTCTACCCATTTTTTGATTGGGTTATTTGGTTTTTTAATATTGCATGAGCTGTTTATATATTTTGGAGATTAATCCTTTGTCCGTTGATACGTTTGCAAATATTTTCTCCCATTCTGAGGGTTGTCTTTTTGTCTTATTTATGGTTTCCTTTGCTGTGCAAAAGCTTTTAAGTTTCATTAGGTCCCATTTGTTTATTTTTGTTTTTATTTCCATTACTATAGGAGGTGGATCAAAAAAGATCTTGCTGTGATTTATGTCAGAGTGTTCTTCCTATGTTTTCTCCAAGAGTTTTATAGTGTCTGGTCTTACATTTAGGTCTCTAATCCATTTGAGTTTATTTTTGTGTATGGTGTTAGCGAGTGTTCTAATTTCATTCTTTTACATGTAGCTGTCCAGTTTTCCTGGGACCACTTATTGAAGAGACTGTCTTTTCTCCATTGTATATCCTTGCCTCCTTTGTCATAGATTAGTTGACCATAGGTGGGTGGGTTTTACTTCTGGGCTTTTCTCTCCTGTTCCATTGATCTATATTTCTGTTTTTGTGCCAGTACCATATTGTCTTGATTACTGTAGCTTTATAGTATGGTCTGAAGTCAGGGAGTCTGATTCCTCCAGCTCTGCTTTTTTCCCTCAAGACTGCTTTGGCTATTCAGGGTCTTTTGTGTCTCCATACAAATTTTAAGATTTTTTGTGCTAGTTCTCTGAAAAATGCCCTTGGTAGTTTGATAGGGATTGCATTGAATCTGTAGATTGCTTTGGGTAGTCATTTTCACAATATTGATTATTCCAATCCAAGAACATGGTATATCTCTCCATCTGTTGGTGTCATCTTTAATTTCTTTCATCAGTGTCTTATAGTTTTCAGCATACAGGTCTTTTGTCTCCCTAGGTAGGTTTATTCCTAGATATTTTATTCTTTTTGTTGCAGTGGTAAATGGGAGTGTTTCCTTAATTTCTCTTTCAGATTTTTCATCATTATTATAGAGGAATACAAGAGATTTCTGTGCATTAATTTTGTATACTGCAACTTTACCAGATTCATTGATTAGCTCTAGTAGTTTTCTGGTGGCATCTTTAGGATTCTCTATGTAGAGTCTCATGTCATCTGCAAACAGTGACAGTTTTACTTCTTGTTTTCCAATTTGGATTCCTTTTATTTCTTTTTCTTCTCTGATTGCCATAGTGAGGACTTCCAAAACTATGTTGAATAATAGTGTGAGAGTGGACATCCTTGTCTTGTTCCTGATCTTAGAGGAAATTCTTTCAGTTTATCACTGTTGAGTATTATGTTAGCTGTGAGTTTGTCATATATGGCCTTTATTATGTTGCAGTAGGTTTCCTCCATGACCACTTTCTGGAGAGTTTTTATCATAAATGGGTGTTGAATTTTGTCAAAAGCTTTTTCTGCATCTCTTGAGATGATCATATGGTTTTTCTTCTTCATTTTGTTAATATGGTTTATCACATTGATTGATTTGTGTATATTGAAGAATCCTTGCATCCCTGGGATAAATCCCACTTGATCATGGTGTATGATCCTTTTACTGTGTTGGTGGATTCTGTTCGCTAGTACTTCGTTGAGGAGTTTTGCATCTATATTCATCCGTGGTATTGGTCTGTAATTTTCTTTTTCTGTAGTATCTCTGTCTGGTTTTAGTATCAGGGTGATGGTGGCCTCATAGAATGAGTTTGGGAGTGTTCCTTCCTCTGCAATTTTTTGGAAGAATTTGAGAAGGATGGGTGTTAGCTCTTCTCTAAATGTTTGATAGAATTTGCCTGTGAAGCCATCTGGTCCTGGACTTGTGTTTGTTGGAAGATTTTTAATCACAGTTTAAATTTCAATACTTGTGATTGGTCTGTTCATATTTTCTGTTTTTTCCTGGTTCAGTCTTGGAGGTTGTGCATTTCTAAGAATTTGTCCATTTCTTCCAGGTTGTCCATTTTATTGGCATAGAGTTTCTTATAGTAGTCTCTTAGGATGCTTTGTATTTATGCAGTGTCTGTTGTAACTTCTCCATTTCATTTCTAATTTTATTGATTTGAGTCCTTTCCCTCTTTTTTTTTGATGAGTCTGGCTGATGGTTTATCAATTTTGCTTATCTTCTCAAAGATCTAGCTTTTAGTTTTATTGATCTTTGCTGTTGTTCTCCTTGTTTCTATTTCATTTATTTCTGCTCTGATCTTTATGATTTCTTTCCTTCTCCTAACTTTGGGTTTTGTTTATTCTTCTTTCTCTAGTTCCTTTAGGTGTAAGGTTAGGTTTTTTATTTTTGAATTTTCTTGTTTCTTGAGATAGGCTTGTATAGCTATAAACTTCCCTCTTAGAACTACTTTTGCTGCATCCTATAGGTTTTGGATCGTTGTGTTTTCATTGTCATTTGTCTCTAGGTATTTTTTGATTTCCTCTTTGATTTCTCCACTAAATGATCTCTTGGTCATTTAGTAACGTATTGTTTAGCCTCCATGAATTTGTGTTTTTAATTTTTTTCCCTGTAATAGATTTCTAATCTCATAGCGTTGTGGTCAGAAAAGATGCTTGATATGATTTCAATTTTCTTAAATTTACTGAGGCTTGATTTGTCACCCAAAATATGATCTATCCAGGAGAATGTTCCATGCACACTTGAGAAGAAAGTGTAATCTGCTGTTTTTGGATGGAATATCTTATAAATATCAATTAAATCTATGTGGTGTATTGTGTCATTTAAAGTTTTTGTTTCTTTATTTATTTTCATTTTGGATGATCTGTCCATTGGTGTGAGGTGTTGAAGTCCTCCACTATTATTGTGTTACTGTCTGTTAGCAGTTGCCTTATGTATTGAGATGCTCCTGTGTTGGGTGCATATATATTTATTTATTTTTTTTTATTTTTTTTTATTTTTTAACATCTTTATTGGGGTATAATTACTTTACAATGGTGTGTTAGTTTCTGCTTTATAACAAAGTGAATCAGTTATACATATACATATGTTCCCATATCTCTTCCCTCTTGCGTCTCCCTCCCTCCCACCCTCCCTATCCCACCCCTCCAGGCTGTCACAGAGCACCGAGCCAATATCCCCGTGCCATGCGGCTGCTTCCCTCTAGCTATCTACCTTACTACGTTTGTTAGTGTGTATATGTCCATGACTCTCTCTCGCCCCGTCACAGCTCACCCTTCCCCCTCCCCATAACCTCAAGTCCGTTCTCTAGGAGGTCTGCGTCTTTATTCCTGCCTTACCCCTAGGTTCTTCATGAGCATATATATTTATAATTGTTATTTCTTATTCTTGGATTGATCCCTTGATCATTATGTAGTGTTCTTCCTTTTCTCTTGTAACATTGTTTATTTTAAAGTCTATTTTATCTGATACGAGTATTGCTACTCCAGCTTTCTTTTGATTTCCCATTGCATGGAATATCTTTTTCCATCCCCTCACTTTCAGTCTGTATGTGTCCCTAGGTCTGAAGTGGGTCTCTTGTAGGCAGCATATATATGGGTCTTGTTTTTGTATCCATTCAGCAAGTCTGTGTCTTTTGGTTGGAGCATTTAATCCATTCACATTTAAGGTAAGTATCAATATGTGTGTTCGTTCCTATGACCATTTTCTTAATTGTTTTGCCTGTGTTTTTGTAGGTCCTTTTCTTCTCTTGTGTTTCCTACTTAGAGAAGTTCCTTTAGCGTTTGTTGTAGAGCTGGTTTGGTGGTGCTGAATTCTCTTAGCTTTTGCTTGTCTGGAAAGCTTTTGATTTCTCCATCAAATCTGAATGAGATCCTTGCTGGGTAGACTAATCTTGGTTGTAGGTTCTTCCCTTTCATCACTTTAAGTATATCATGCCACTCCCATCTGGCTTGTAGGGTTTCTGCTGAGAAATCAGCTGTTAACCTTATGGGAGTTCCCTTGTATCTTATCTGTCATTTTTTCCTTGCTGCTTTCAATAATTTTTCTTTGTCTTTAAATTTTGCCAGTTTGTTTATTATGTATCTCGGAATGTATCTCCTTGGGTTTATCCTGTATGGGACTCTGTGCACTTCCTGGACTTGGGTGGCTATTTCCTTTCCCATGTTAGGGAAGTTTTTGACTATAATCTCTTAAAATATTTTCTCAGGTCCTTTCTCCCTCTCTTCTCCTTCTGGGACCCCTATAATGTGAATGTTGTTGTGTTTAATGTTGTCCCAGAGGTCTCTTAGACTGTCTTCATGTGTTTTCCTTCTTTTTTCTTTATTCTGTTCTGCAGCAATGAATTCCACCATTCTATCTTCCAAGTCACTTATCCGTTCTTCTGCCTCAGTTATTCTGCTAATGATTCCTTCTAGTGTATTTTTCATTTCAGTTATTGTATTGTTCATCTCTGTTTGTTTGTTCTTTAATTCTTCTAGGTCTTTGTTAAACATTTCTTGCATCTTCCCGATCTTTGCCTCCATTATTTTTCTGAGGTCCTGGATCATTTCACTGTCATTATTCTGAATTCTTTTTCTGGAAGGTTGCCTATCTCCACTTCATTTAGTTGTTTTTCTGTGGTTTTATCTTGTTCCTTCATCTGGTACATAGCCCTCTGCTTTTTCATCTTGTCTATCCTTCTGTGAATGTGGTTTTTGTTCTACAGGCTGCAGGGTTGTAGTTCTTCTTACTTCTGCTGTCTGCTCTGTGGTGGATGAGCCTATGTAAGAGGCTTGTGCAAGTTTCCTGTTGGGAGAGACTGGTAGTGGGTAGAGCTGGCTGTTGCTCTGGTGGGCAGAGCTCAGTAAAACTTTAATCTGCTTGACAGGTGATGGGTGGGGCTGGGTTCCCTCCCTGTTGGTTTTTTGCCTGAGGTAACCCAACACTAGAGCCTGCAGGTTCTTCGGTGGGGCTAATGGAGGACTCTGGGAGGGCTCACGCGAATCAGTACTTCCCAGAACTTCTGCTGCCAGTGTCCTTGTCCTCATGGTGAGCCACAGCCATCCCCGGCCTCTGCAGGAGACCCTGCAACACTAGCAGGTAGATGTGGTTCAGTCTCCCCTGGGGTCACTGCTCCTTCCCCTGGGTCCCGATGCGTACGCTACTTTGTGTGTGTCTTCCAAGAGTGGAGTCTCTGTTTCCCCCAGTCCTGTCAGAGTCCTGCAATCAAATCCCAGTAGCCTTCAAAGTCTGATTCTCTAGGAATTCCTCCTCCCATTGGGAAACCTGACGTGGGGCTCAGAACCTTCACCTCAGTGGGTGGACTTCTGTGGTATAAGTGTTCTCCAGTTTGTGAGTCACCCACCCAGCAGTTATGGGATTTGATTTTATTGTGATTGCGCCACTCTTACCATCTCATTTTGGCTTCTCCTTTGTCTTTGGATGTGGGGTATCATTTTGGTGAGTTCCAGTGTCTTCCTGTCGATGATTGTTCAGCAGTTATTTGTGATTCTGGTGTTCTTGCACGAGGGAGTGAGGGTATGTCCTTCTACTCTGCCATCTTGGTTCAGGCTCCTAAATCCCTTCTAACTCTTAGATTCCATAAGTTTATGAGTTTCAGTTTTAGACTGCTATATATCAACAGTCAGTGAAAATATGTAGGGTTATTATGTAAATTGATGTAAGAATATTCAAAGATCAGAATTTTTAATATGTTTACATTTAAAAAATTGTTTTAAATGCTCTTGCTTCCTACATATCACATGTATAGAATTTATATCATTACTGTTTACTCTGTTTTTTCTCATGAAAAGCTTCAATTTAATACGTGTTTCCAAATGTAGCTGGTATTTTCAGGTTGGAATATAGTAATTGATATTCCCAAATTCAACAATTCTGAATTCCCAAAGGTTTGTATATTAGCAGAAAGACTCTCCAGTCTTTCTTTGGAGACTCTCTGTTGATGCCCTTTAATCCCCATGGGCTTAGTGGAGCCTAACTGGTCATTTCTGGTTGTTTTTTAATCACTCACAAATGCAGCCAGAACTCAGTCTGTTTGATTCTTTTGAGGTCAGAGGACTTGGTAATCTCATAATGTCATCCTTTGTCTGTGTGTCTCTTATTGTTTTTACTACAAAACCCCAAATCTTCACAGAACCACCGGGTTGCTCTGGGGTTTTACATGGCCAAGAGATTCACTAGTCAAAGTGGCCCAGGACTCTCCGGGTCTCAGAGTCTTTGTCCAGTTGGTTTTAGCTCTAGACAGAGGAAGATGTCTTTCTGTCTCCCAGTTTGCAGATGCTGTTTTCTGATTTAGGATTAATTTTTTCACAGGATGATTGAGAGGGAAGATGTATTCGCTGTAGGGAAGTTCTCATCTCCCACCTTGGGAGTAGAAGTGTGGTGTGGCTGGATCTGACAAGACAATTAGTAACTATCCTGATGTGAATATCAGTGTTGTATGGTTATTTTCACCGTCAACTTCTTTTTTTTACCTTCAGAATTTTTTTTAAAATTGAAGTACAGTTGATGTACAATATTATATAAGTTACAGGTGTACAATATAGTGATTCACAATTGTTAAAGGTTATACTCCATTTATAGTTATTGTAAAATATTGGCTATATTCCCCATGTTGTACAATATATCCTTGTAGCTTATTTTATACCTAACAGTTTGTACTCTTAATCCCCTACACCTGTATTACTCCTCTCCTCTCCCCTCTCCTCTCTCTCCACCTGTAACACTAGTTTGTTCTCTATATCTGTGAGTCTGCTTCTTTTTTGTTATATTCACTAGTTGTATTTTTTATATTCCACATATAAGTGATTTCATGCAGTATTTACCTCTCTCTGTATGACTTATTTCACTTAGTGTAATGCCCTCTGAGTCCATCCATGTTGCTGCAAATGTCAAAATTTTATTCTTTTCTATGGCTGAGTAGTATTTCTTTGTGTGTGTGTATGTGTGTAGGTATATATATATATGTATATGTATATATTACATACCACATCTTCTTTATCCATTCGTCCACTAATGGATACTTAGATTGCTTCCGTATCTTGGCAACTGTAAATAATGCTGCTATGAACACTGGGGTGCATGTATCTTTTCGAATTTCACTGTCAACTTTTTAAGCCTAGACAGTCTAATGAAGGGACTTACTGAGTTCACATTTACATGGAATTTATTGGGAAGGAAGTGCAAGTGTGTTAAATTCTTTTTTTCCCCCAATTTTTAAAAATGTAGAAAGACTACACTTTCTAATCTTTAAAAATTCCCATCCCCCCAATTTTTATACCTTCATAATAACTCCTAATTCTAGCACACTGTCTTATTTAACAGTGGTTTTTTAAATGGCACTTAGGAGAGAACAAGCATAGGTTTCAAACTTCTCCATCAATAGTTTCGTGGTTCTGTTTACCAAAATGATATATAGGTGGTATCACACACATTTCATTAATTCCATAAGTATTTATTTCATATTTACAGTGTGTCATCACAATTATAGATTCTCTGGAGACTATGGAAAGTATGAGACAACTCTGAATAAAATTGTTTACATTTGAAAGCCTGGGAGTAAAGTGGTCATTATAATTAATCGCAATCAAGAATCAAGAGTTATAATAATAATAATAATATGAAGCAAATGGTTTATTAAAGAAATTGCTTTAAAAGAAGTATAATCATATTCTATGGAAATATGGATGAAATTCACAATTATTTCAAAAGCTACAAAAATTAGTATGACAAAAATTTTAACACTCTTGCTTATACAAGTAAATTTAAAAGGTAAATTTCTCAGAGAATTTCTGCTTTCTCCCTGGCTATGGAAATACATTGTTGCATTGCCTTATTTTTTTATTTCTCCCAAGCTGTAAGATAAAAACAAGCCTTTTATCAAAAGAACTGGAAATGTTTAGATGCAGTGGTTGAAACTGGTGAAGTGAGGTCTGTGGATTCATTGTTTAAGTGGTGTTTTATGTAATTGGAAGATATGGTTTTAATGTTGTTGGTACTGAAGTAAAGTTTTATTGCTAATTTCATTTACATCTATAAGTACAGACACTAAGGGATTAACCCTTTTATTTCAAAAGTGGATGTTCGTTGCTTTTTAAAATCATGTTTTGAAACTTGTAATAAATTAGAGATTTTTGACTTAATGTTGTCACCAGAAATGACAGGGAACTAACATTTTCTTATGTCACATACTACTTTATGCTAGACACTTTCCATGCATTCTTTCATTTAATTTGACAACTGTAGGGGGAAGCTGCTCTACCCATCCATCCATATACCCAACAAATGTTTATTAAATGTTTACTATGTACTGACCATAATGATGGCAATAATAATAAGGTGTGCCTTGTAAGTAAAGGGAGACGTGTGTGCCCATGATTTAAGTAATTGGAAGGAGAGGGCTGGTTCTGGACTTAACACATCAATGATGCTAAAATCCTTCCATATCCCAATCCCCCCGGAACTGTTGTAGGAGGCAGCAGTGAAGTCGATTATCAGGAATTTGGTTGGACTTTCCCAGGATGCCTGGGTTTAGTGTCTGTACTGTATGGACAGCCAGCATCAGGGAAGAGGTACCTTTGCATGGGCTGATGATATTCTCCGACCATTTTAAATGGGATTTTTGCTGTGGACAGAGAAAGCAGCACTTGTAATGGAGGGAATGTCTAGAAGGAGTGTGAACTGTGATTCACAGGGTGGGATTTGAGATGTACTAATTTGGATATTAAAAGAGTGACGTTGCTGTGTGCCCCAGAATAATAAGTTTGGACGAATGGGTTATGTACATATAAAGAAAGTGAAGCTTTGAAAGTCCTACAGTTAAGAAGCAAAGACCCTGGGATTCAAACCCAGGTTTGTGCAACCTCCTTGGGCAACTTTTTAAACCACTTGTAGACAGTTACTTGAAATGCTTTCCTTAAAATTTGTCTTTGCTACTGCATGAAAAGAATCTGTATAAAGTGGAACACTTTTCGTAATAGCAAAATGCTTCAGTAAATAGAAAGTCATTCTAAGTTGTACTCTGACTCTGTCCTTTGTTCAAATGTACTATTCACATATCCAGAGACAGAGTGTCTCTATGACTTAATTATGATGAGTATAATAATTGAAAGTAGGTGGTTATATTATGCCAGAGGAGATAATTAAATAGAGAATTGCACTATTAGCTGGGCTTTTAGTAGCATGCATTATCCTTATGAAAGATGATGTTATGATTCCATTGTACATTGCCCAGGCAAAAAATATTTACAGAGTCAACACTTCAGATCAGAGGGCATTAAGAAGTACATTAGATATAAAAGGCATCCCAGAGATAGAATTAAAATACTTTGGAAATTTTATAAGTGTAAATACAGGACATTGACTTCCTTTTCAACCAGTAGTTTTATTGTCAGTAGGACTGGCAATTCTTCTTGCACCTATGGTTTCAGTAGAAATAAATTAATCATCAAAGTGGATATGATAGTAGCATAGGCAGCTTAGTTGTAAATCTTACCCATTTTTTTCTTGAAAATCAAAAGGAGAATAGAAACAAAACAAAATTTTTTTCTCTAGAAAACAGAGAATTCACAAACTCTAGGTTACATTTAATTATGGCCCAAGCAAATGAAATCAACATCAACTTCATGGGAATGATGGGGCTTTGGGCGCTGAAGGTAGGATGAAGAATTTGGGAACATAGAAGGGATTAGCAGTGGTGGATATAAGAAATCAAAAAACAATATCTACTCCCAAAAAGAGCAGACCCATCTCTGAATGGGAAGTGCTACGAACTGGACTGAGACAGAACAGGGTTTAACTGCTAAGGAAGGTGGGTAAAGAAGTTGCAGAAAGCATCTGGGGAAATCAAGAGGTCACTGACATGTCTCAGAAAACTCCAGGTACCAAAAGGGAGTGAACAAACAGTTTGGAAGGCAAGAGGTATATCCCCTTGGTATCAGTGATAAGCAAAGGATCCAAGGGAAATTAGAGTTGGGAGTAGAAGCTATTCTGAACCAGGTTAGGTGCTTAAGTGTCAGAGGAGCTGTGGATTGTATTTTAAATAGTCTACTACTTTAGCAATACCAGTGAGAACTTTTGAACAAAGAATCCTAGAAAACTGTTCACTGAGTCTTGTTAATAGCTGGTCTAGGAAAATTCAACTCATTTAAATATACATAACAAGAATGGATTAAAGACAGCATCCAAACACAAAACCAATAAGAAAACTGTGCAAAAGAGCACCAAAACTCCCCTATATAGAAAGAAAGCTCATTGGAAAATGTTGCATGAAGCAAATGAAAATTATAACCAACATTTTAATGTGAATTAAAAAAATTAATGTAGCAATTACAGCTCTCAGTTAATACCATAAATCAGAAATATAAGAAACCAGGAAAAGCTGAACAGTCAGCAGAAGGTGTCAGCCAGACTATTGGAGGAGTTGAAGCAGAAAGTGGTAGGTTTCAGAAAAGAGAAAGAAGAAAAAGAAAATACATAATTTATAAGTGAAGACTAAATTTCAAAGTGTAAAACAGAGAACAGATATATTAGGAAGCACAGTAAGTGACATAGAAGAAAGAAATGAGAAAAAACAAGCAAATGAAATATAAATAAGGACATACAATGATTAGAGAGAAAAAGCTAGGTATAGAATAAAGACAAAGGAGATCCAGCACGTTTACAATTGGAATTTCCAAAGGGGGGGGGGGAACCCAAACGGTATAATAGAGCAATTATATAAATATATAATTTATAAAATGTCTCCTGAAAAAAAGAAAATCTGAAGTTATATATTGAAAAGGATTTTAGCCTGCATATCAGAATCCTAAGCCATGCTCAGAAGTTAATTTATAGCCTTAAATACTTAGTACAATAAAAAGAAACCATAAAAATATGACACAAAAGATAGAAAAAGAACAGAATAAACCAAATGGAAGTCAAAGGATTAATGAAGAAAAAGGCAGAATGGAAGGAGTTAGAGAATGTAACAAAAAAACAAAATAAAAATCTAGTGATTTGAAAAAAACTGATTTGATAAATGATGAGATAATCTAATTAAGAGAAAAGGAAGAAAGTACATATATACAAGAGAAATGACATGAAGGGAAAACGAAACAGAAAGAGGAAAATTGGAAATTAATCCTTTGTTGTTTCATTTGGAAATATTTTCTGCCATTCTGAGGGTTGTCTTTTTGTCTTGTTTATGGTTTCCTTTGCTGTGCAAAGCTTTTGAGTTTAATTGAGTCCCATTTGTTTATTTTTATTTCCATTACTCTAGGAGGTGGGTCAAAAAAGATCTTGCTGTGGTTTATGTCAAAGAGTATTTTTCCTGTGTTTTCCTCTAAGAGTTTTATATTTTTATAGTTTTATATTTAAGTCTTTAATCCATTTGGAGTTTATTTTTGTGTAAATGCTGGAAAGGGTGTGGTGAAAAGGGAACCCTCCTGCACTGTTGGTGGGAATGTAAATTGATACAACCATTATGGAAAGCAGTATGGAGGTTCCTTAAAAAACTACAAATAGAACTACCATATGACCCAGCAATCCCACTACTGGGCATATACCCTGAGAAAACTATAATTCATAAAGAGTCATGTACCACAATGTTCATTGCAGCTCTATTTACAATAGCCGGGACATGGAAGCAACCTTAGCGTCCATTGACAGATGAATGGATAAAGAAGATGTGGCACATATATACAATGGAATATTACTCAGCCATAAAAAGAAATGAAATTGAGTTATTTGTAGTGAGGTGGATGGACCTAGAGTCTGTTATACAGAGTGAAGTAAGTGAGAAAGAGAAAAACAAATACCGTATGCTAACACATATATATGGTATCTAAAAAAAAAATTGTTCTGAAGAACCTTGGGGCAGCAGGAATAAAGATGCAAATGTAGAGAATGGTCTTGAGGACACGAGGAGGGGGAAGGGTAAGCTGGGATGAAGTGAGAGAGTGGTGTGGACATATATACACTACCAAATGTAAAATAGGTAGCTAGTGGGAAGCAGCCACATAGCACAGGGAGATCAGCTTGGTGCTTTGTGTCCACCTAGAGGGGTGGGATAGCGAGGGTGGGAGGGAGACACAAGAGGGACGAGATATGGGGATATTTGTATATGCCTCTGAGGTCTAAATCCATCCTTCTAAATGTTCTTCTCTGAAGCTGGGGCTGGGCCTTTGAGAACTGCAGTTCACAGGGTCCTTTGCCTGCTGCCTTTTGCAGGTAGGGAGCACTGAGAAAGGTGAAAGTCAGGAGCTGTAGAGAATGGGCTTTCTTTTGATTTTTTGATGTTTCTGTTTGTCACCCATCCTTCTGCTTCTAAGGGGATCCCTGGAAACAGCTTCATCATACCCCTGAGGTCAGAGCCTCCATTTGCTGGGCTCTTCCTTCAAGCTCCTGGGTTCTTGTAATTCCACTCTCTTCCCCTTTGTTGCTCCACCCCTAAGAGTGGTACCAGTCTTTTACAGTTGTCTCTTGCTTTGCCTCAGTGTTCCCTTCTTACTCCTTCAGCTTTTCAATACCTGTGTAATCAATTTCTTGCATTGAATTCCATCTTTCGAAATATATAGTGTCCCCCTACCCGCCGATTTAACATCTCTTGCTTCAGTTTCCTCAGATGTAAAATGGAGATGATGGTGATGATGTAATAATGATGATAATAATGACACTTAGCTCATTGGGTTGTTGTGAAGATTAAATGTGTTAATATGTGTAGGTTGTTATAATAAGGTCTGGCAAAGAGTAAACCCAATGTTAAATTATTGCCATTATCAAAAAGATTTACCTCCCACCCCCGCAAAAGCACAGCACTTGGCCTAGACAGATTTGTAAAAAACTTTACTGAAAACTTTAAAGTGCAGATACTTTCTTTGATATTTCATCTATTCTAGAGCATGGAGAAAGAAGGAAAACTTCCAAATCAATTCTTGTGATGTAAGTACGACATTGATAACAAAGCTTAAGAAAAATTTTACAGAAAAGGAAATTGTAAAACTATCTGACTTTACAAATAAAAATGGAAAATACTAAATAAGGCATTAGCAAAGAAAACTTGGTAGCTCATTAAAAAATAATACAGCATAATGAAATCAGAAATGAAAAGGCTTAATATTAGGAAATTTAGTAATGTACTTTATTATATTAATAGGTTTAGTAGGTGTAACTTAATGTTGGAGGCCCTAGGGTTCACTCTGTGGTCCTCCTTTCCTCTCTATCTGCATTCACTCCCTTGGTGACCCCAAGTTATCCTGACTTCATGTGTTATTCATGACCTGTTTTTGCACAACTCTCAAGAATGTTTTTTCATTTTTAAAGGGTTGTAAAAAACCAACGAGCCAACTGACCAACCAACCAAATAAACAAACAAAAAAAACCCCAAAAGATAGAATGATATCTCATAAAGTCTAAAATGTTCACTATCTAGCGTTTTAAAGAAAAGATTTGCTTCTCAGATACAAAAAATGGCTTTTGGAATAGACTGAGTTCTAAAAGATTTTAAATTTAAGTACAGTGCACATTCAGAAAAGTGCACATGCCCTAAGTGTACTACTCCACCAATTTCATAAACTGACCTACCTGTGTAACCAGCACCCAGATCAAGAAACAGAATATTCCTTGGTTCCCAGAAACCACCTTGTAATGGGAATGACTTGGGCTTCTGTTCTTGCAAATGCATATCCTCATTTTTAATCCATTGCAATCTTAAGAATACAATTTTAAAATTTGTCTCCCATATTCTTACTTCTCCCACTCTTTTAAAAATTTCCTTCTCACCAGAAAGGAAAATATCTTAATTTTATTGTTATCTTGCCCTATTTCTTTTTAACAACTTGAAATCTTTAGCAGAAATCAAAACTACATTAAGCCAAACAACATGAAACTAATGCAACAGCATTGTGTAGGATGGCAGTATATTTTTTTCTCTAAACAGACAGAACATAACACTGAGAAATAACATAGTACTTCACTTTAAATAGATTAGGGAGAATGACGCTTTGTGTCTTCAAGGTAGCATATACACAATCAAATGCCAAAGTTGCTATGGAAACTATTGAATGATAGAAAAAACAGTTGCATAAAATCTGTATAATTCATGGATTTCTGAGAATTTTCAAATCTAAGTTTATAACACACAGAACTTCTTACCCAATGGGGCGTTTACCTATTTGGTAAACATCTTTTTTTTTTTTTTTTGTCTATATGTGCTGAAATACTTCTGATATTGATTGAATTACTCTGAAAAACCTGCCTGGATTATCAAAATTCTGTTTTGAAGGCTTAAATTTGTGAAATAAACTTGTTTTTAATAAAAGTATACATGCATACACATTCTTCACTTATTTAAAGAATCAATAAAGTACCATAAACAATTTAAGTTATTAAATAAAGGCACTGTTCAGCCTTTTAGAAATTTAACAGGGATGAGTGATCTGTGGGAAAAGAAAACTGATAATCTAGAAATTAATACATTACAAAGACTAATTTTTTACTCCAAAGTGGTTCTGAACCAATTTTAGAAAAGATGGTGGGAATCTATGTCATAAGCCACAGATATTTTCATCCTCCGTTTCAAAAAAAAAAAAAGTAACAGGAATTGATTACTTCAACAAGCATTTATGTAAGCCTTCTTTGTTTTTAGCATTCTTCTAGGTACTGGGGATACAGCAGAAAACGAGACTGTAGGAGTACAATCCTTGTTCTCACGAGGCTTACATTCTAGCAGTGGTAGATAGATGCTAAACAAATGAAAATATTAGCTAGTGATGAGTGCTACAATGACAATCAGATAGAGGGGCTATTTATTTTACTAGTGGGTAAAGGGAAGTCCTCATCAAGGGGATTACCTTTGATCTAAAACCTAAATGGCAAGGAGGCACGTGGGTGGAGATTTGGGGAAGCAACACCCAAGTAGAGGAGAAGTTGAGGCACACTCTAGGACACAGATGAGTTTATTTCTCTCTCCTAAGAACTGCAGGCTGCTTTTATTACCTAGTACCCATGTCCAAGTGAAATTTAGAGATTGCTGTGTTGTTTGAGATTGGAGTGACATTAAAAGGGAAGAAAAGTTTGCCTTTTTTGTTGACTACCTTCTCTGCAATCATGACCTTGATGCTTGAAAGTGATCTCCCTGCTATCAGACAGAAACAGAAGGTTCAGCAGCAGTGTTCTAGCTCAGCATGCACTCTTTTCCTTATATGTACATCTTTTCATTTTCCTTTCCTGCCTCCTTCTTGCTGGCCGTCTTCCCTTCTTTCTACCCTTCTTTTCTCCTTTCTTCCCTCCCTACCTTTCTTCCTTTATTCCACAAACATCTGCGAAATTCCCAGGGTGTGTGTACATGACAAAGGCACAATAAAAGAAGTTTCACGGGAACAGATTCATCAGTTGGAGTTCACTGAGAACAGGTGGTCTCCATCCAAGGAATTCAAACGCACAGCTTGCTTCAGCTTTGGCTGATTTTCTGAGGCAGAATTTAAAAGTTCCAGATTCCCAAATTTCAAAACACAATAGCCTCTTCTGTTTGTTTCACTTATTATAGCAAATGTCTCTCATTTGTGAGATCAACATTTTTGGCGTGAGCATTTTGAGGTGGGAGTGTGGGGGAAAGTGTTATGCCAACAGTCAGGGGGAAAGGAAACTTTGTTCTTTATGCGTGAAAATAATGACTAATTCCTTTACGTGAGGGTTGGTCTTTGGGATATTGGTTTTGAAAACTTAACTCATTGGTGGGGGGAAAAAAACAACAGGCATGAAAATAAGCCATAAAATAGTGAAAAGTGGACTCTGTGCTAAGGGTGAGCATTAATACAATAGAACTGTTCTATTGTAGTGTGTAGTACATCCAGACAGGAATATATTTTGGAGCCTTTTATACCATTTTTATAAGTGGATTAGGCAGAATTACTGATCTGTTTTACCCACACTGGACTTCAAAATTTTGAATGCAATTGTTAATGGAGTCAACATCATTTGGATATTGTTATTACTATTTTTATTGTTTTAATTAACACTCTCTGAGGAGGTTCTTTCACTAGAAACCTTATGAAGATAATTAAAGGGTTGCTAGTGAATCCACACTAGCAAATGAGAACTATGTACGGTTTATTAACTATACATGTAAGACCTAATCATAATTACATTTTAAGTACATTATAAATAATAACTAGGTAGAACTTCCTGTCTCTTCTCACTGAGAGCTAGTGCAGCCCTTGGTCTTGCATTGCCAAGAGAAAGGTCCCTGTTGTGGGCTGACTGGGATTCTCCCTTCCTTTAGTCTCCATTGATCCACATCCCATAGCAGTTGGTCATGGAAAAGCTGCTTCATTGGATATGATGGGTAATGTTATGTGTCAACTTGACTGGGCTAAAGGATTCCCAGATAGCTGGTAAAATATCATATCTGAGTGTGTCGGTAGGATGTTTCCTGAAGAGATCAGCATTTGATTCAGAAGACAGGAAGATCTACCCTCACAAATGTGGGTGGGCATCATCCAATCTGTTGGGGGCCTGAATGGAACAGAAAAGTGAGAAGGGGTGACATCTCTCTCTTCTTGAGCTGGGAAGTCTTATCTTCTCCTACCCTCAGGCAATAGAGCTCCTGGTTCTTGGGCTTAGGGACTCCAGGACTTATGCTATTGGCTCCCCTGGTTCTCTTCTGAATTGGACGGAATTATACCACTGGTTTTCCTGGTTCTGTAGCTTGCAAACAGCAGATTGTGGGACTTCTCAATTTCTGTTTCTTCAGTTTTTTGGTGTTTAAGTTCTGCTATGGTCTGAATGTTTCTGTTACCCCAAAATCTGTGTATTGAAATTCTAACCTCCAAGGTAATTGTTTTAGGAAATGGTCTTTGGGAGGTGATTAGAACATGAGGGCAGAGCCCTCCTGAATGGGGTTAGTGCCCTTATAAAAGGGACCCCAAAGAGCTGTCTCACCCTCTTTCCATGGTGTGAGGATACAATGAGAAGTCTGCAGACTACTAAGAAGGTTCTTACCAGAATCCGACCATGCTGGCATCTTGATCTTGGACTTCCAGCCTCCAGATTGTGAGAAATGAATTTCTGTTGTTTGTAAGTCTCTCAGTCTCTGGTATTTTGTTATAGCAGCCTGAACAAACTAAGACAATTTCTAACCACAGTTTTTTTATTGCTTTTCTTCAATGTTCTTTTCAAAACATCAGCTGCTCAGGGCTGCTGTTGTATGGTTCTGTGTTTTCAGCAGCATCTCTCTTCTCTCCTCCGGGTCCCTCTAGACTTGGGCACTGGGGGGCGGGGGCGGGAAGGGGGCTGTTAATCAATCCTGACTTTTTTTGTGTGTGAAGCAACTTCTTGACTGGATCAGAACTAATAAACAATTCCCCTTTTCCATGACTGTCTATGAACCGTATTGTCCTCCCTAACGCTACTGACAAATGCCCCTTTGGCTCAAGTTCTCACCTAGAGGCTCTGATCTCTGTCTAGCTGCCTACCTACTTACTCACCTACCTCAATCATCCCACTCTCCATGCTCTAGATACACTGGACTTTTTTTAGTTTCTGGACCCACCATATTCTCTTCTTGTCTCAGCTCTGTCTTAGATGCTATTCCTTCTGCTTTTTTGATGTGATCAGCCCTTTTCCCTGTCCCAGCACGCTCTCTCTCCTTTTGCTAGCTGATTCCTACTCATTTCTCAGATCTCTGTTAAATGCCTCTACTGCAGAGATAATGTCCTTGACCATGTAGTCTACATTGGACTTCCTCACAGTACATTCTCTGCATTAGTTAGGGTGATGCTAACTAATTTAACTTCCTAATTTCAGTGGTTTTACGCAGCTTATTTGTTATTCATTATATTAACTTCCTAGGACTGATGAAACAAAGTACCAGAAGCAGGATGGCTTAAAACAACAGAAAATTATTGTCTCACAAGTCTGGAGCCTAGAAGTCTGAAATCAAGGTGTCAGATATTCTCTCTGATGGATTTAAGGGAGAATTCTTTCTTAGTGTTTTCTAGCCTCTGGTATTTGCTGGTCATCCTTGACTTGGTAGATGCATCACTCCAGCTACATGGCTGTTTTCTTCCTGTGTGTCTTCACATTGTCTTTCCTCTGTGTGTGTCTGTCTCTGTGACCAAATTTCTCCCTTTTTTAAGGACACCAGTCATATTGGATTAGGACCCACTATAATGACCTCATTTTAAATTGATTACCTCTGTAAAGACCCTATCCCCAAATAAGGCCACATTCTGAGATATTGGGAGTTATGACTTCAATATAATTCAACCCATAATACTCACATAATGTAGATGGTTTTGGTCAGTGAGCAGCTTTCCTATCCGTGATGATTTAGGAATTAGACTCCTCTTACTTTATGGCTCTACTGTCCCTCAGACTTCGACATCATCTGTGTGAAGCTGATGAAAGAAGGAAGAGAGTGTGGAGAAGGCACAATACCTCATTCCAATGTTGGTGCAGAGGTGGTGCACATCCCTTCTCCTCACCATTGGGCGGGCTTTGTCCCAAGACTCTACTTAGACATAAGAGGGGAATGGAACATGTAATCTGCTGCGTGTGGTTTCTTAAGTCATCTGTGGTGAAGAGCTGGTACTTTTATTTACAGCCCATCACAGACCAATGTTTTATAAAGTATAGTAAAACGTATTATATTGAAAAATGAATTGAAAACATATATAGTATAAGATCTTTTTGTTATTAAAATTTAGCAGACATAAAATTCCTTTAATAAAATTCTGTAAGTTTCCAAACACTTAAACTCCCAATTTTTGTCTCATCATGGACCACTAACAAATAGTTTGCAGATGGGCACTAGGTCATGGCCCACACTTTGAGTAGCACTGCCTTACACAGTGGATGGGAGTGGTTTTAGTCAGCTCTGGCTGCTAAAACAAAAATACCACAGACTGGGTGTATTAAACAACAGACATTTATTTCTCTCAGTTCTGGAGGCTGGGAAGTTCAATATCAAGGTGCTGGCAAGTTTGGCTTGGTGAGGGCCCTCTTCCTGGCTTGCAGACAGCCACCTTCTCATTGTATCCTCATATGCTGAAGAGAAAGTGAGCTTTGGTCTATTCCTCTTCTTGTACAGACACTAATCTGATCTTGGGGGCTCCACTCTCATGACCTCATGTAAACCTGATTATCTCCCAAAGGCTCCACCTCCAAACACCATCCCATTGGGGGTTAGGGCTTCAATATGAATTTTGGGGGGACACAAGTCATAATAAATTTTTCGTATAGATGACTTTCTCTGCCTCACTCTTATAACTCCTGGTACTTACCTCACCCCTGCCTTCACCCTTTATTATACTATAATTATTGTTTGGCATTTGTCTTTTCTGCTCATTCCCTGGACTTTAAGCTCTGTGGGGGCAGAGACCACATTCCTCTTATTTACATTTGGGCCCTCAGCATTTATTTGAGTGCTTGTCATAAAGCTGGAGATTGATAAATACTTGTCAAAATTCTGTTTCTGGTCTGCACCTGGAATAATCTCTAAAAAATATGTTTACCTAATATTTATGACATTAATTCACTTAACAGAAGTTTTGTTATTTTCTTCTGCTTTTTAAATGTTTTCCTCATGCCTTGTTTATCACTCATACTCTAAGTCCATATATAGTGCAGGAAAGAAGGATTTCCTTGAAACCATGGGCCTAATAAAATGATTAGTGGTCGGACTGGGTGGCCGGCCTGGATTAGGGCAAGAAGAGTGTCAATAGTTGTAAGAATTCCGACTGCACATAGGGAGAATAATTTGTGAGCAAAATAAAAATATTTTGTTAAAGAAGTAATTATTGAGAAAGAGAAGGCCCAGCTAGTAACCATAACCGATGAGAACTCTTTTAGGAAGATAGAAAAAGAAAATTATAGATAATAGATGCTGATAACATGTAGCCATAGAGAATGGCATGTTGCTGAGTTCTGTACAGAATACATTTAGTGAGTATTCTAAATGCCAAACTCAGAAGAGGCCCCAGTAGTCAAGCAAGAATCTAATAAAAGACTTGAGCAGGATTATATGCAATATTTTCCTCCAGCAGCTGGAAATTTTATTGTTCTTTAGGAAAGAGCTTGGGTGGACTTTTTCCTAATTTTGTATCTGAGTCTTTCTCAAGAGTCTAGTTGCTCCATACAGAAAGACATGAATGCTTAGCATGTATACGTTAAATAAAAATAGCTAACATTTGTTGAGAGGTTACTTATGTCAGGTACTGAACTACGTACTTGATATGCATTGTTCATTTAACCCTCGCAGTAGCTCTACTTGGTAGATTTTGACTTTTCTCCATTCCATGGGTAAGAGAACTGAATCTGTAAAAAGTTAAGTGATTTCCCAGAGTCCCAGAGCTTATAAGTGGAGGGGTATGTACCTAGTTGTTAATAACTTCTTATTTTAATACCAAATTCAATCATCCAAAAGTCAGTCTTTCCCCCAGGGACAAATCACCATAGATGTCTTTTAGTTTTAGAAATAATGACATCTTCTGTTAGCATATTTTTTCTTACTGAAACTCTTTATGTTATATTACATTATGTTGTAATACCATATTTATTAATTTTTGGTGACAAAGATTTTCTTAACTGTAACTGTTTGAGTATGGCATCACACCGAATTTTCAGAGCTAATATAATTCAGAGTCAGAGAAACAAGAGAATACATGGGGATTTAGATTAACAATACTAGGATTTCATAGGTAACCCACTGCTTTCATATATTACTCTCTGGAGAAGCTCTTGAGGTATGGAGAAGAATGTTAAACTCTAGTGACAAGACAGTAAACCAGCAAAATAATATGTTGAAAGAATGTTTATTGAAGGTGCCATTCTGGTGGAATAAAAGTTATTGCTTCAAGAAAGGAGATGATGGCAACTTGCAGTGACTCAATTTCTTTCCAGCAGTTAAAATGTGTTTTAAACTCATAAGCTTCCATATTATTTGAGTTTCCTGCTTAGCAATCTCATTTAGTATGGTATGGCTTCCCTTTCCTCTTTAAAATTGACAGTCAACTCAGGTTGTGTGTTCCTTCCCTTGCTTTCCTTTGTATCCTCTGGTTAGTGGCAGATGTGTGCCCTATTAGTGTGGCAGCCATCCTGGGAAGGGAGCCTGGAAGGCATCTTGCTTGGCTTACTGTCTGGGATACAGTAAATCATGATACAATATGCTGTGTACTCTCAAAGTACTAAGTTTAATGTGCTGTGGACACACAGTGGGAGAATTAGTTGTTTTTATATGGATGAGGGGAGGCTGGACGGAGGATGAAAAATTCAAGCTGAATTTCTGAATACACCAGATTAGCAGCTCCATGAAGGCAAAACTTAGATCTATTTGTTTACCACTATTACCGAGAGTTTATGGCTGTTATTGAAACATAACAAGCACGAAAGAAATATTTGCTGAATGAATGAATAGGTGGATAAATGACTGAGAAACCACTGTGGCATAGCCAGAAAATGTAAGGACTATGGAGTTGAAATGTTCTAGTTTGTTTCCTTCCCAAGTGTGCTCCTGACCAGCTGTGTGGTCTTGAAGTCATCTACCCTGAGTGTGAAAATGGAGAAAGTAAAGGAAATGTTGAAAAATCATTGTGAATATTAAATGAAGTAAAATATATCAAAATACAAAAAATAGGCCATTAATACATTTTAGGTTTTTTAAAATACTGAATTTATAAAGATTTATTTAATAATATACCTTTAAACACCCACCATTTTTACAATGGCTCTTTCAGATTTTCTTAGAGTTAATTTCCAAATCATTTTAAGAAATCTTTGGAGCACAAATAAACTTAGTTACCACCCATTGTTGTATAGTAAGCAGTATATAAAAAATATAAAATATTTCCTCTCATAAGGACAAATATCCTTCTATTTTTGGCTCTACATAGGCAATTCTGATACATATAAAAAATGTTCAGTCATTTTCTAAATGCAAATATTTATATTTCCCCTATAGTGGACTGTATTTATTTGAGAGGATATATTCAGAAGAGTCTAATATTACAATATCTGAAAATAGGTTTTCAGAGACACAAAGACTGTCACAAGTTATTCATCCTTTCCCATGGTTCAAGACCTATTGTCCATGAAATTTCTCTCTTTCTAAATCCTGAGACCCAATGTATCGTTTTCTAGCAGTGTTAATAAAACATAATTTGACAAACCAACTTAAGTAAAAAAGGAGTTCCATGCTTTACTCTCATTTCTAAAAAATGTTAAAAGGATTCAGACATACAGTGCCGTAGGCAGTATTTTAAGATGGCTCCTGAGATTCCCACGCTCTGGTTTACATGTTTTATGTAATCCCTTTCCCTTTGAGTGTAGATGAGACCAGTGAATATTAGGTTACTAATCAGTTGACTTTGAGTTAATCAAAGGGGATTATCCTGGATGGGAATGACCTAATCAGATGAACTTTTAGAAGAAGTGGTGGCCTGGAAGAAAGCAAATTTACCTATGTTGTGAACTGACTATAAGACAAGGCAAGAACTATGTACAACTTCTAGACACTGAGTGTGGTCCCCAGCCACCAATAGCTAGCAAGAAAATATGGCCTCTTTCAGTCCCATAACCATAAGGAATTGAATTCAGGCAACACTGAATGAGTGAATGTGCTTGGTAAAGAACCCCATGCTCCAAATGAGTACTGCAGCACAGCTGACACCTTGACTGCAGCTTTGTGAGATGCTGAACAGAAGTCCAGTTAAGTTGTGCCTGGACTTTTGATCCAAGGAAACTGTGAGATAACAAATTTGTGTTGTTTTAAGTCTCTAGGGTTATCAGTTAGTTATGTATTAATAGAAAAACTAATAATACAGTTTTTTTAGAATTCATTAGAATCCTCTTTCTTCTCTGCTCTTCTCTCATCTCCATAGGCTCATTCAACTCATTCTTCAATTCCCGAAATATTTCTTCCTATTAATCAGGTCCAGACTGATTAGCTTTATTATATATTCTTCCCTTCTAACTCCCACTCAGCATTTTATTTGGAAGATCAGCTTAGGTTTCCTTTCAGCAGAAAAGAGTCTTTCCTTTCTAAAAGAAGTGAGGAGGAGAGCTAGGCAGGCAATTTCAAGCAACTCTTGCACCTGAAGAGGGAGTGGAGTAGCCCATGAACATGCCTTTGTTACAGTTTTTGTGCCTACACACACACTTTTAATCAGACACGCACATATATGATGAGGCTTAACCACTTGCTTTTGACTCTTGAGTGAAAATAGCCTGTTAAGCTCACCTAGGTTTTTTCCCCCAGGCACCCAATTATGGTTTATTCTTGGTTTCTTGGCAGAAATTGAATTGTCTTCCAATACCTATTCATTTTCTTCCTTGTTATAGAAATTTTACCATTGGGCCCATGACCAGCCAATTAATAGAGTCCATTTTCCAGCCTCTCTTGCAGCTAGGTTCAGGTATGATATAAGATAAAGTGTTATTTGCAACTTTTAGGGCATGCCCTTAAAAGGAAGGCATGTACCATCCCACTTTTCCCATTTCCTGTTGGCTGCAAAGTGGCCATAATGGCAGGGGACTCTTTAGTCTTATTGAGTGATGAGATGGAAGTCATGTGATGACAAAAGCAGAGCCACAAGATAGAAGAAATCTGGGTTCCAGGGAAGTTAAGGGTAGCTTTTTGTGACACAAACTTCACAGCTGTACTCAATATTTCACCTCCATTTCTTCTACTTTTTAGCATTGAACTCCATGCCCCCAGACTTATCTAGACACATAGGCAACTAGATAGATAACTCATTTCCTAGCCTTTCTTATAGCTAGCGTGGCCATGTGACCAAGTTCTCACCAGTGAAATATAAGCAGAAATGCTCAAATTCTACCTTTTCCTAGTTAAAACATGCTCCCAACCCTTTTGGTATCTTTGTGGTAGAAATTGGGTCAGTCCAATCCTGGAGATAGCCAAGATAGATTACTTGAAATTTTTATATCAGTTGTATAAATCACCTAGCATCTTCCACCAGTATGTAGTATAACAGGAAGCAGACCATTTGGTTGAACTGCCCTTCCTTCAGGCTTAGCTGTCAGAACTTTTATCAAAGTACTTGTGTTTTGTGTCAGTCTCAGCCTACTGATGGTGACGTTGTCAGCTAGGAATGCCTGAAGCACTCACCTGGTTACTACTACTACTTGGGGTGAGCTCTCACAGACATTTCCCAGACCAGAGCCTATGTTGTGGCTGGATTGTCCCCTGTGGTTTTTATTATGATTGCAAGATGTGTAACAGGGAAGAGGCAATTCTGACTCCATATTGGATCTGTTTCTTTTACTGTAACCTTTGCTTTTCGTTGCTTTTGTTATTATAATCAGTCTATAGCTGTAAGCATCCTGCCACAGGGAACCCTGCCCCTCTGCCTGACTATTAAACTAAAAGGCCTTTGTTCAGCTCACAGAGAGACATTCTGACCCTGCCCACCTGTGAATGGCTGAAGAAAAGGAGAAATTAACACATCCTCTCCTGTTTTGCCAGATAAATGGCCTTTTTGCTTTACTTCCTCACGTCCTCCTCCTCCCTGTCTATAAAAGAAACTGGCATCCAGACCCTGATAAGATCGTTCTTTGAGGACCCTACTCTACCATCTTCTCAGTCTGCCAACTTTCCGAATAAAGTTGCTATTCCTTGCCTCAGCACCTTGTCTCCCGATTTATTGGCCTGTTGTGCGGCAAGCAAAGTGAGGTTGGACTCGATAACAGATACACCTTAGCAATAACCATCAGGGAGCTTAAAAAACAAAGTTTATTACTCATAGGACCTGGAGGGTACAGGGCATGCCCAAGATCAAACAGGGAGGTCACAGGTAGAGAGAGAGAAAGAGAGAGAGGGAAAGGGAGAAGGAGAGGGAGAGAGCAGACCTGGGGCTCTGCTTTTTTGTGGGATCAAGTGTGGGGTGCCTACATTTTTGCAGGTTCACTGTTAATTGTTGAATTTAAAACATAGACATGAGAATTAAAGTGCAGGAAGGGAAAAAAAAGCAGGGTCACTCGAGTGGTCAGTTACCTAAGTCATCCAGGGTTTCCAAAAGGGGAACTTCATGGATGGGGTGGCCTGGTTCTCTATCTAGCTGTGTAGCTCTCAATGTGTTTATTAGAGATGAATGTCTTTGAAGTGGATGCCTCGGCAATCAAAAGCTTAATGTTTGGCACTTACATTACAATCAAAAAAGCTAATTGTTAGGCACTTACACTACAAATTGTCATTGGCATTGTTGCTTTAGTTGTCTGTTCTATGCACTAGATTGTGATTCCTGGAAGATGAGGATTGGCTTAATATTTCTCTGAATTCCTAGTTCCTGGAATAGGTCCTAATATACAAAAGATACCAGTAGATGTTTGCTGAACAAATGAATGAAGATGATGTCTAATGATTGTGGGAACCTAGAATGGAATGATGGGAAGTTAGTCTAAACACAGAACTGAGAATCAGGAGTTGGAAAGAAACTTGAAGAGATTATTTTCAGAGCTCTCACTGGTTACATAGTTGATTAGTGACTTATCCAGAATATGAATAATGTTGGCTGACTCCTAGTCTCTACTTTTACCACTATAATGTGGCTGCAACTATATCTGAGTCAGGAGATGTTTAGGAAGGAAATCTTAAGGAGAGGCAACAGATGAGCAGGAGACTACAGAATAGGAGTGTTTTTGTATGTATGAGGATTTGTGTGTATACTTGTGATATTGTGATTTATAATAATAGACGTTTGGTTTTCCTCTTGGTTCCTGGCACAGAGCTTCTAAAACTCACGGAATTTCTTGTAAGAGCAATAGTCCTTTTTTGTTCATAACAAGTCCCTTTCAGCCACACCTGAGTTTATATTAATGAGGTGATTTTTGAAAAGCCCTTAAGGATAGGGGCTGGTTGCTAGGGGAACCAACCCTGTGATTGGAGAGTTGGAACTTTCAGCCCCACCCCTTAACCTCAGGGGAGGGGAAAGAGGCTAGAGGTTGATTTAATCACAAAATGACGAATTATTTAATCAATCATGACTATATAATGAAGCCTCTATAAAAATCTCTGAAGTATGGGGTTCAGAGAGCTGTTGGTGCTGGGAGAGTGTTGCACTAGGAGAGGGCATGGAGGCTGTGTGCCACTTCCCCCATACCTTGTGCTACTCGTCTACATATCCTTTTTTTTTCTTTTAGCTGTTTTTAATTGAAGTGTAGTTAATATACAATGTTATGTTAGTTTCAGGTATACAGCAAAGTGATTCATTCACATATATATATATATATATATATATATATATATATATATTCTTTCTCAGATTCTTTTCCATTATAGGTTATTACAAGATATTGAATATAGTTCCCTGTGCTACACAGCAGGTCCTTGTTGTTTATCTATTTTATATATAGTAGTGTGTATATGTTAATCCCAAACTCCTAATTTATTTTTCCGCCCACCCCCCTCCATCCCCTTTGGTAACTGTAAGTTTGTTTCCTATGTCTGTTGAGTCTATTTCTGTTTTGTAAATAAGTTCATTTGTATCATTGTTTTAGATTCCACATATAAGTGATATCATACAGTATTTGTCTTTCTCTGTCTAACTTACTTCACTTAGCATGATAATTTCTAGGTCTATCCATGTTGCTGCAAATGGCATTATTTCATTCTTTTTTATGGCTGAGTAATATTCCATTGTGTGTGTGTGTGTGTGTGTGTGTGTGTGTGTGTGTGTGTGTGTGTGTATGTGTGTATGTGTGTATGTATACACACACACACCACATCTTCTTTATATGTTCATCTGTCTGTGAATATTTAGTTTGCTTCCATGTCTTAGCTATTGTAAATAGTGCTGCTATGAATATTGGGGTGCATGTATCTTTTTGAATTATAGTTTTCTTTGGATATATGCCCGTGAGTGGGATTGCAGGATCATATGGTAACTCTATTTTTAATTTTTTAGGGAACCTCCATACTGTTCTCCAAAGTGGCTGTTCCAATCTACAGTCCCACCAACAGTATAGGAGGGTTCCTGCCAATGAAATATCAGAAAGAGAAATTAAGGAAAAAATTCCATTTATCATTGCATCAAAAAGAATAAAATACCTAGGAATAAACCTACTAAGGATGCAAAGGACCTGTACTCTGAAAAAGTATAAGAAAGAAATTGAAGATGATGCAAACAGTTGGAAAGATACTCTGTGTTCTTTGATTGGAACAATCAATATTGTCAAAATGACAATACTCCCCAAGCTAATCTACAGATTCAGTGCAATCCCCCAAATTACCAATGGCATTTTTCACAGAACCAAGGCAAATAATTTTAAAATCTGTATGGAAACACAAAAGACCCTGAATAGTCAGAGCAATCTTGAGAAAGAAAAACGAAGCTGGAAAAATCAGGCTCCCTGACTTCAGACTGTAGTACAAAGCTACAGTAATCAAAATAGTATGGTACTGGCAAAAAACCAGACATATAGATCAATGGAACAGGATAGAAAGCCCAGAAATAAACCCATCCAATTATGGTCAATTAATCTACAACAAAGGAGGCAAGAATATACAATAGAGAAAAGACAATCTCTTCAATAAGTAGTGCTGGGAAAACTGGACAGCTACATGGAAAAGAATAAAATTAGAACATTCTGTAATATCATATACAAAAATAAGCTCAAAATAGATTAAAGATCTAAATGTAAGACCAGACACTACAAAACTCCTAGAGGAAAACATAGGCAGAACACTCCTTGACATAAATCGCAGCAATGTTATTTTGGGTCCGTCTCTTAGAGTGATGGAAATGAAAACAAAAATAAACAAATGGGACCCAATTAAACTTAAAAGCTTTTGCACAGCAAAGGAAACCATAAGCAAAATGAACCTATGGAATGGGAGAAAATATTTGCAAATGATGCTAGGGATTAGTTTCCAAAATATACAAATAGCTCATACAGCTTCATATCAAAAAACAAACAACCAAATCAGAAAATGGGCAGAAGACCTAAAGAGATATTTCTCCGAAGAAGACATCCAGATGGCCAACAGGCACATGAAAAGATGCTCAATATTGCTTATTATTAGAGAAGTGCAAATCAAAATACAATGAGGTACATCTCACACCAGTCAGAATGGCCATCATTAAGAAGTCTACAAATAATAAATGCTGGAGAGGGTATGGAGAAAAAGGAACCCTTCTATATATCCTTTTACAGCAAATCAGGAATCTAGTAAGTAAACAATTTTCCTGAGTTCTGTGAGCCATTCTAGTGAATTATGAAACCTGAGAGTTATGAAACCTGAGGAGGGGGTTGTGAGAACCCCTAATTTGTAGCTAGTGGGTCATAAGCCCAGGTGACAACCTGTACTTGCGACTAGTTCTGAAATGAGGGGACAGTCTTGTGGGACTTAGCCCTTACCCTTTGGGGTCTGACACTGTCTCCAGGTAGGGTCAGAATTGAATTAAATTATAGGACATCCAGCTCGTGTCAGAGAATTGCTTGGAATGGGAAAATCCCCCAGACATCTGGTGTCAGAAGTATTGGGAGTAGAGTGTGGAAAAAGAATTTTTTCTTTCAGTACCCATACACAAGTCTTTGGTAGGACACATTAATGGCCCTAATTCTTCCCTTCTCCATGTATCCATGTGCATTGTTATGTGACTTTGCAGTTTATTCCACTAAAGAGGCAGAGTGTATTTCCCTACTCTTTTGGGTTCAGACCAATGCTTCTGCCAATGGAATGTTAACAGGCATGACATGACCAAAGGCGTGAAAAAAGCCTGCATGATTGAGCTTCCTCCTGTTACCAGGAGCAGGATGATAGACAAGTGGAGCAGAGACAGTTTGCTAGAGTTGAGCCCAGTCTAGGGTCTGCTGGTCCCCTGACAACCTTCAGATGTGTAAATGAGCCCAGGTGGGAGCAGTAAAATTGCCCAGCTGAGCCCAGTGTAAATCAATTTACCCACAGCCATGAGATAGATAAATCCGTATTATTGTATGCTGCTGAGATTGTTATACAGCACTATTGTAGCCATAATGAACTGATAGGGAATTATTGCTAGAAATAGATGATGATGGGGGAGTGATGTCAGTAAGGTTTTCTTGAAAAGGAATTGTGGGAATTGAGGATTGCATTTCAGTGGGAGGGCAAAGCCAGTGAAATGCCATGTTTGCATGTTAGACTTGTAGTGGTGTCCTCATGACACACATTTAAGTTTTAGATGGCAATATTTGATTCTAAGAATGATTAAATTATTTTCATTTTACAAAGAGCAGAGTCATGAAACAGCACGTTTTCTGAACTTGTTATGAAGACTAGATACGGATGAAAGAAATAAGATAAATAGTATCTCACTCTTTATTGCTGTATAGTTGAAAAATTAGATGAAAATCCACTTTATTAGAAGATAGAGAGCTCAGAGTTATTTGTACTATTTGCACAATAAAGGGCATTTGCTTTATGGGGAGCAATACCACTTTACTTCATTAACACATTTGCCTGTATAATTAGAGAACCCACCGTTGCCAAAAATAAACTACTGACTTTAAATTATGGCAAGAAAGTGAAATGGTCTTGAATAAGTATTTTTCAAGTTCCTCTTGATTTAAAACAAGAGGCTCAGTACTAGGCAGATTCTCTTCACTCCCTCCTTTCCTTCTTCAGCTGAGTCCTCTGCCTCAGTCATCCTTAGATTTCTTCTTTCACTTTTGTCTCTGGTTAGGAGTTTACTTCTTTCAGCCTTAGTGTTATCACATTCTTATGCCTTTAATTCATAACTCTTCCCACATCTCTTTTGTTTCAAGACATATACCAAGTTTAGGTGGGTAAGGACAAGGATCCCCAATTACCTAAGAAGACACCATGCTGCTATAGCAAGGAAACCCCAATCTATAAAGGCTCAAATAAGAGACAAGTTTATTTCTCTGTCACTGAATATTCCAGAGGGAAGGAGTAGGAAGATGACTCTGACTCACAAGGTCAGCCAGGAATCCAGTCACTTTAATCATGTTGCCCCGCTTTTGACTAGGGTGTTGTCCACATCTGTAATTTTGATGCTTGTATTTTATGGCCACATTTATGTTCCAGTCTTCAGGAAGAGGAAAAGAGAGAAGTAGAGGGCAGTGATTCCCATTTAAGGAAGTGATGTAAAAGCTGCACACGTTACCCCTGTGTACATTCCACTGGTGAGAACCTAGTCACTTGGCCATATTATTTTATTTAAAAAAATTTTTAATTTTATATTGGTGCAGAGTTGATTTACAATGTTGTGTTTCAGGTGTACAGCAAAGTGATTCAGTTATACATATGCATATATCTATTCTTTTTCAGGATCTTTTCCCATATAGGTTATTACAGAGTATTTAGTAGAGTTCCCTGTGTTATACAGTAGGTCCTTGTTGATTATCTATTTTATATATAGTAGTTGTTTTTTTTTTAACATCTTTATTGGAGTACAACTGCTTTACAATGGTGCGCTAGTTTCTGCTTTACAACAAAGTGAATCAGTTATACATATACATATGTTCCCATATCTCTTCCCTCTTGCATCTCTCTCCCTCCCACCCTCCCTATCCCACCCCTCTAGGTGGTCACAAACCACCTAGCTGATCTCCCTGTGCTATGCGGCTGCTTCCCACTAGCTATCCACCCTACGTTTGGTAGTGTATATATGTCCATGCCACTCTCTCACTTTGTCACAGCTTACCCTTCCCCCTCCCCATATCCTCAAGTCCATGCTCTAGTAGGTCTGTGCTTTATTTCCATCCTACCCCTAGGCTCTTCATGACATTTTCTTTTTTCTTAGATTCCATATATATGTGTTAGCATACGGGATTTGTTTTTCTTCTTCTGACTTAGTTCACTCTGTATGGCAGACTCCAGGTCCATCCACCTCACTACAAATAACTCAATTTCGTTTCTTTTTATGGCTGAGTAATATTCCATTGTATATATGTGCCACATCTTCTTTATCCATTCCTCTGTTGATGGACATTTAGGTTGCTTCCATGTCCCGGCTACTGTAAATAGAGCTGCAATGAACATTGTGGTACATGACTCTTTTTGAATTATGATTTTCTCAGGGTATATGCCCAGTAGTGGGATTGCTGGGTCATATGGTAGTTCTATTTGTAGTTTTTTAAGGAACCTCCATACTGTTCTCCATAGTGGTTGTATCAATTTACATTCCCACCAACAGTGCAAGAGGGTCCCCTTTTCTTCACACCCTCTCCAGCATTTCTTGTTTCTAGATTTCTTGATGATGGCCATTCTGACTGGTATGAGATGATATCTCATTGTAGTTTTGATTTGCATTTCTCTAATGATTAATGATGTTGAGCATTCTTTCATGTGTTTGTTGGCAATCTGTATATCTTCTTTGGAGCAATGTCTATTTAGGTCTCCTGCCGATTTTTGGATAAGGTTGTTTGTTTTCTTGTTATTGAGCTGCATGAGCTGCTTGTAAATTTTGGAGATTAATCTTTTGTCAGTTGCTTCATTTGCAAATATTTTCTCCCATTCTGAGGGTTGTCTTTTGGTCTTGTTTATGATTTCCTTTGCTGTGCAAAAGCTTTTAAGTTTCATTAGGTCCCATTTGTTTATTTTTGTTTTTATTTCCATTTCTCTAGGAAGTGGGTCAAAAAGAATCTTGCTGTGATTTATGTCATAGAGTGTTCTGCCTATGTTTTCCTCTAAGAGTTTTATAGTGTATGGCCTTACATTTAGGTCTTTAAACCATTTTGAGTTTATTTTTGTGTATGGTGTTAGGTAGTGTTCTAATTTCATACTTTTTGTTGTTGTTTTTTTTTTGCGGTACGCGGGCCTCTCACTGTTGTGGCCTCTCCTGTTGCGGAGCACAGGCTCTGGACGCGCAGGCTCAGCGGCCATGGCTCACGGGCCCAGCCGCTCCGCGGCATGTGGGATCCTCCCGGACCAGGGCACGAACCCGTGTCCCCTGCATCGGCAGGCGGACCCTCAACCACTGCACCACCAGGGAAGCCCTAATTTCATACTTTTACATGTACCTGTCCAGTTTTCCCAGCACCAATTATTGAAGAGGCTGTCTTTTCTCCACTGTATATTCTTGCCTCCTTTATGAAAGATAAGGTGACCATATGTGCATGGGTTTATCTCTGGGCTTTCTATCCTGTTCCATTGATCTATATTTCTGTTTTTGTGCCAGTACCATACTCTCTTGATTACTGTAGCTTTGTAGTGTAGTCTGAAGTCAGGGAGCCTGATTCCTCCAGCTTCATTTTTCATTCTCAAGATTGCTTTGGCTATTTGGGGTCTTTTGTGTTTCCATACAAATTGTGAAATTTTTTGTTCTAGTTCTGTGAAAAATGCCAGTGGTAGTGTCATAGGGACTGCATTGAATCTGTAGATTGCTTTGGGTAGTAGAGTCATTTTCACAATGTTGATTCTTCCAATCCAGAAACATGGTATATCTCTCCATCTATTTGTATCATCTTTAATTTCTTTCATCAGTGTCTTATAATTTTCTGCATACAGGTCTTTTGTCTCATTAGGTGGGTTTATTCCTAGATATTTTATTCTTTTTGTTGCAGTGGTAAATGGGAATGTTTTCTTAATTTCACTTTCAGATTTTTCATCATTGGTGTATAAGAATGCCAGAGATTTCTGTGCATTAATTTTGTATCCTGCTACTTTACCAAATTCATTGATTAGCTCTAGTAGTTTTCTGGTAGCATCTATAGGATTCTCTATGTATAGTGTCATGTCATCTGCAAAGAGTGACAGCTTTACTTCTTCTTTTCCAATTTGGATTCCTTTTATTTCTTTTTCTTCTCTCATTGCTGTGGCTAGAATTTCCAAAACTATGTTGAATAAGAGTGGTGAGAGTGAGCAACCTTGTCTTCTTCCTGATCTTAGTGGAATTGGTTTCAGTTTTTCACCATTGAGGATGATGTTGGCTGTGGGTTTGTCATATATGGCCTTTATTATGTTGAGGCAAGTTCCCTCTGTGCCTACTTTCTGCAGAGTTTTTATCATAAATGGGTGTTGAATTTTGTTGAAAGCTTTCTCTGCATCTATTGAGATGATCATATGGTTTTTCTCCTTCAGTTTGATAGTATGGTGTATCACGTTGACTGATCTGCGTATACTGAGGAATCCTTGCATTCCTGGAATAAACCCCACTTGATTATTGTGTATGATCCTTTTAATATGCTGTTGGATTCTGTGTGCTAGTATTTTGTTGAGGATTTTTGCATCTATGTTCACCAGTGATATTGGTCTGTAGTTTTCTTCCTTTGTGACATCTTTGTCTGGTTTTGGTATCAGGGTGATGGTGGCCTTGTAGAATGAGTTTGGGAGTGTTCCTCCCTCTGCTCTATTTTGGAAGAGTTTGAGAAGGATAGGTGTTAGCTCTTCTCTAAATGTTTGATAGAATTCGCCTGTGAAGCCATCTGGTCCTGGGCTTTTGTTTGTTGGAAAATTTTTAATCACAGTTTCAGTTTCAGTGCTTGTGATTGGTGTGTTCATATTTTCTATTTCTGCCTTGTTCAGTCTCGGCAGGTTGTGCATTTCTAAGAATTTGTCCATTTCTTCCAGGTTGTCCATTTTATGGGCATAGAGCTGCTTGTAGTAATCTCTCATGATCTTTTGTATTTCTGCAGTGTTAGTTGTTACTTCTCCTTTTTTATTTCTAATTGTATTGATTTGAGTCTTCTCCCTTTTTTTCTTGATGAGTCTGGCTAATGGTTTATCAATTTTGTTTATCTTCTCAAAGAACCAGCTTTTAGTTTTATTGATCTTTGCTATCATTTCCATCATTTCTTTTTCATTTATTTCTGATCTGATCTTTATGATTTCTTTCCTTCTGCTAAATTTGGGGTGTTTTTGTTCTTCTTTCTCTAATTGCTTTAGGTGCAAGGTTAGGTTGTTTATTTGAAATGTATCCTGTTTCTTAAGGTAGGACTGTATTGCTATAACTTCCCTCTTAGAACTGCTTTTGCTGCATCCCATAGGTTTTGGGTCGTTGTGTCTCCATTGTCATTTGTTTCTAGGTATTTTTTGATTTCCTCTTTGATTTCTTCAGTGATCACTTTGTTATTAAGTAGTGTATTGTTTAGCCTCCATGTGTTTGTATTTTTTACAGATCTTTTTTCTGTAATTGTTATCTAGTCTCATACCATTGTGGTTGGAAAAGATACTTGATACGATTTCAATTTTCTTAAATTTACCAAGGCTAGATTTGTGACCCAAGATAAGATCTATCCTGGAGAATGTTCCATGAGCACCTGAGAAAAATGTGTATTCTGTTGTTTTTGGATGGAATGTCCTATAAATATCAGTTAAGTCCATTTGTTTTATGTATCATTTAAAGCTTGTGTTTCCTCATTTATTTTCATTTTGGGTGACCTGTCCATTGGTGCAAGTGGGGTGTTAAAGTCCCCTACTATGATTGTGTTACTGTCGATTTCCCCTTTTATGGCTGTTAGTATTTGCCTTATGCATTGAGGTGCTCCTATGTTGGGTGCATAAATATTTACAATTGTTATGTCTTCTTCTTGGGTCGATCCCTTGATCATTACGTAGTGGCCTTCTTTGTCTGTAGTAATAGTCTTTATTTTAAAGTCTATTTTGTCTGATATGAGAATTTCTACTCCAGCTTTCTTCTGATTTCCATTTGCATGGAATACCTTTCTCTATCCCCTCACTTTCAGTCTGTATGTGTCCCTAGGTCTGAAGTGGGTCTCTTGTAGACAGCATATAAGCAGGTCTTGTTTTTGTATCCATTCAGCCAGTCTGTGTCTTTTGGTGGGAGCATTTTTAATCCATTTATATTTAAGGTAATTATCGATATGTATGTTCCTATTCCCATTTACTTAATTGTTTTGGGTTTGTTATTGTAGGTCTTTTCCTTCTCTTGTGTTTCTTGCCTAGAGAAGTTCCTTTAGCATTTGTTGTAAAGCTGGTTTGGTGGTGCTGAATTCTCTTAGTTTTTGCTTGTCTGTAAAGGTTTTAATTTCTCCATCGAATCTGAATGAGTTCCTTGCTGGGTAGAGTTATCTTGGTTGTAGGTTTTTCTCCTTCATCACTTTAAATATGTCATGTTACTCCCTTCTGGCTTGCAGAGTTTCTGCTGAAAGATCAACTGTTAACCTTATGGGGATTCCCTTGTGTGTTATTTGTTGTTTTTCCCTTGCTGCTTTTAATATGTTTTCTTTGTATTTAATTTTTGACAGTTTGATTAATATGTGTCTTGGCGTGTTTCTCCTTGGATTTATCCTGTATGGGACTCTCTGTGCTTCCTGGACTTGATTAACTCTTTCCTTTCCCATATTAGGGAAGTTTTCAACTATAATCTCTTCAAATATTTTCTCAGTCCCTTTCTTTTTCTCTTCTTCTTCTGGGACCCCTGTAATTCAAATGTTGGTGGGTTTAATGTTGTCCCAGAGGTCTATGAGACTGTCCTTAGTTCTTTTCATTCTTTTTTCTTTATTCTGCTCTGCAGTAGTTATTTCCACTATTTTATCTTCCAGGTCACTTATCCGTTCTTCTGCCTCGTTATTCTACCATTGATCCCTTCTAGAGTATTTTTAATTTCATTTAGTGTGTTCTTCATCATTTCTTGTTTCCTCTTTAGTTCTTCCAGGTCCTTGTTAAATGTTTCTTGCATTTTCTCTATTCCATTTCCAAGATTTTGGATCATCTTTACTATCATTATTCTGTATTCTCTTTCAGGTAGACTGCCTATTTCCTCTTCGTTTGTTAGGTCTGGTGGGTTTTTACCTTGCTCCTTCATCTGCTGTGTGTTTTTCTGTCTTTTCATTTTGCTTATCTTACTGTGTTTGCGGTCTCCTTTTCGCAGGCTGCAGGTTTGTAGTTCCCGTTTTTTGGTGTCTGTCCCCAGTGGCTAAAGTTGGTTCAGTGGGTTGTGTAGGTTTCCTGGTGGAGGGGACTAGTGCTTGTGTTCTGGTGGATGAGGCTGGATCTTGTCTTTCTGGTGGGCAGGTCCACGTCTGGTGGTGTGTTTTGGGGTGTCTGTGGACATATTATGATTTTAGGCAGCCTCTCTGCTAATGGGTGGGGTTGTGTTCGTGTCTTGCTCGTTGTTTGGCATAGGGTGTCCAGCACTGTAGCTTGCTGGTCGTTGAGTGAGGCTGGGTATTGGTGTTGAGATGGAGATCTCTGGGAGATTTTTGCCGTTTGATATTACGTGGAGCTGGGAGGTCTCTTGTGGACCAGTGTCCTGAAGTTGGCTCTCCCACCTCAGAGGCACAGCACTGACTCCTGGCTGCAGCACCAAGAGCCTTTCATCCACACGGCTCAGAATGAAAGGGAGAAAAAAGGAAGGAAGGAAGTAAAAGAAAGAAAGAAAGGAAGGAAGGAAGGAAGGAAGGGGATAAAATAAAATAAAGTTATGAAAATAAAAAAATAATTATTAAGCAAAAACATTTTTTTAAGTAAAAAAAAAAAAAAAAAGGATGGTCAGAACCCTAGGACAAATGGTGAAAGCAAAGCTCTACAGACAAAGTCTCACACAGAAGCATACATATACACACTCACAGAAAGTGGAAAAGGGGAAAAAATAATATATCTTGCTCCCAGAGTCCACCTCCTCAATTTGGGATGATTTGTTGTCTATTCAGGTGTTCTACAGATGCAGGGTACATCAAATTGATTGTGGAGCTTTAATCCGCTGCTTCTGAGGCTGCTGGGAGAAATTTCCCTTTCTCTTCTTTCTTTGCGCAGCTCCCAGGGTTCAGTTTTGGATTTGGCCCCGCCTCTGTGTGTAAGTCGTCTGCGGGCGTCTGTTGTTTGCTGAGACAGGATGGAGTTAAAGGAGCAGCTTATTCAGGGGCTCTGGCTCACTTAGGCTGGGGGGAGGGAAGGGTACGGATGCGGGGTGAGCCTGCAGGGCAGAGGCCGGCGTGACGTTGCAGTAGCCTGAGGCACACTGTGTGTTCTTCCGGGGAAGTTGTCCCCGTATCACGGGACCCTGGCAGTGGCGGGCTGCACAGGCTCCCGGGAGGGGCGGTGTGGATAGTGACCTGTGCTTGCACACAGGCTTCTTGGTGGCTGCAGTAGCAGCCTTAGCGTCTCATGGCCGTCGCTGGGGTCCGCTCTGATAGCCGTGGCTTGCGCCTGTCTCTGGAGCTCCTTTAAGCAGCGCTGTGAATCCCCTCTCCTCGCGCACCCCAAACCAATGGTGTCTTGCCTCTTAGGCAGTTCCAGACTTTTTCCCGTACTCCCTCCCGGCTAGCCGTGGTGCACTAACCTCTTCAGCCTGTGTTCACACCGCCAACCCCAGTCCTCTCCTTGGGATCTGACATTCGAAGCCCGAACCTCAGCTCCTAGCCCCCGCCCGCCCCGGTGGGTGAGCAGACAAGCCTCTCGGGCTGGTGAGTGCCGGTCGGCACCGATCCTCCATGCGGGAATCTCTCCGTTTGCCCTCTGCACCCCTGTGGCTGCGCTGTCGTCCGTGGCTCTGAAACTTCCGCCCTCCGCCACCCGCAGTCGTCGCCCGCGAAGGGGCTTCTAGTGTGTGGAAACCTTTCCGCCTTCACAGCTCAGTCCCACTGGTGCAGGTCCCGTCCCTATTCTTATGTCTCTTTTTTCTTCTGCCCTACCCAGGTACGTGGGGAGTTTCTTGCCTTTTGGGAGGTCTGAGGTCTTCTGCCAGCCATCAGTGGGTGTTCTATAGGATCAGTTCCACTTGTAGATGTATTTCTGATGTATCTTTGGGGGGAAGGTGATCTCCACGTCTTACTCTTCCGCCATCTTCTCCAGAATCCTATAGTAGTGTTTATATGTTACTCCCAAACTCCTAGTTTATCCCTCCCCCCCCCCACCTTTCCCTTTGGTAACTGTAAGTTTGTTTTCAAAGTCTGTGAGTCTGTTTCTGTTTTGTAAAGAAGTTCATTTGTATCACTGTTTTAGATTCCACATATAAGTGATATCATACAGTATTTGTCTTTCCCTGTCTGACTTACTTCACTTAGCATGATAATCTCTATGTCCATCCATGTTGCTGCAAATGGCATTATTTTGTTCTTTTTTTATGGCTGAGTAATATTCCATTGTATATATCTACCACATCTCCTTTTTCCACTCCTTTGTCAATGGACATTTAGGTTGCTTCCATGTACTGGCTATTGCGAATAGTGGTACAGTGAACATTGGGGTGCACGGATCATTTTGAATTATGGTTTTCTCTGGATATATGCTTGGGAGTGGGATTGCTGGGTCATATGGTAGCGCTATTATTTTTTTTTTTAAGGAACCTCCATACTGTTTTTGATAGTGGTTGTACCAGTTTACATTCCCACCAACAGTGTAGGAGGGTTCCCTTTTCTCCACACCCTTTCTAGCATTTACTGTTTGTAGACTTTTTGGTAATGGCCATTCTGACCGTGATACTTCACTGTAGTTTTGATTTGCATTTCTCTAATAATTAGAGATGTTGAGCATCTTTTCGTGTGCCTTTTGGACATCCGTGTGTCTTCTTTGGAGAAATGTCTATTTAGGTCTTCTGTTCATTTTTCAATTGGGTTGTTTTTTTTTTTTTTATATTGAGCTGGACGAGCTGTTTGTATATTTTGGAGATTATCCCTTGTCAGTAGCATCTTTTGCAAGTATTTTCTCATGGTTTCGTTTTGTTTATGGTTTCCTTTGCTGTGCAAAAGCTTTTAAGTTTAATTAGGTCCCATTTGTTTATTTTTGTTTTCACTTTCAGTACTCTAGGAGGTAGATCCAAAAAAGATATTGCTGCAATTTATGTGAAAGAGTGTTCTGCCTATGTTTTCCTCTAAGAGTTTTATAGTATCTGATCTTACATATAGGTCTTTAATCCATTTGGAGTTTATTTTTGTGTATGGTGTTAGAGGATGTTTTGATTTCATTCTTTTATATGTAGCTGTCCAGTTTTCCCAGCACCACTTATTGAAGAGACTGTCTTTTCTCCATTGTATATTCTTGCCTCCTTGTGATAGATTAGTTGACCATAGGTGTGTGGGTTTATTTCTGGGCTTTCTATTCTGTTCCATTGATCTGTATCTGTTTTTGTGCCAGTACCATACTGTTTTGATTACTCTAGCCATATTTAGATGCAAGGGAGTCTGGGAAGTGTATTAGGCAATTGATTGGCTATGTTTCATGTTCAACCTTTTTGCAGGGGGTGTGGAATATTAAAAGGAAGGATGAGAGACTAGACATTAGGGTCAATTAGCAGGCTCTGTCACAAGGAGCTACTCTTAATTTTCCTACAAGTGCAACCGTATTTATTGCTTGAGTGCCTTTTTCTTGTAATCGTAAAATCCCTTAGTGGAGCTGAGAATAATCAAATTCCTTAGTAACTTGAAACAACTGCTACTCCCATCCTATGAGGAATGGGAAATGCTGTAGAGATCTTCCAATGTGGATTTTATGGTCTTCTCATGCTGTACCCATGAACTAGGCAGTAAACTGTCCCCTTCTTCATCTGAACCTGTCAACTCACTGCTTAAAATGAAAAAAATGAAGACATTGCTATACTTACAAAATACATAGGACAAAATTATGGAATGTATTTTTCTTTGTTCAGAAATACTGTTTTGAGCAAAAAAGTTTAAGTTTGTCAAAGCAAATCTCTTATCTCTAATTCTATGCCACCAAATACTAAAATATCCTGAAGGTATTTCCTCCTTAAATAATTATGGAACGATAAGACCCCAAATCATTTTCTAGTTTATCTGGAAAGGCCTTTCTTGGGATTTCAGAGATGGACCCTTTCCATTTCATTCCATTTGTTCCTTTCCTTTTCCATGCTGTTTAACTCCATGCTACAGAGTTTCTTTCTTTCTCCCTCTCTCCCTTCCTCCCTCCCTTTGTTTCTATTCTAACAATCAAGGTCCAGTCAGGAAGCAGAAATCATTAAACAAATTTATTGAAGTATTATTGATTTACAGCAAAGTGTGCCTGTTTAATTTGTAAAATTTGATGTTTTGACATATGCATACACCTGCAAAACCATCATTACAATCAAGATAATGAATATCTTCATCACCTCCAACAGTTTCCTTTGTCCTTTAATAATTCCTCTCTTTCCCCCCACCTACCCCCTGCCTCATCCTCAGGCAACCACTGATCTGCTTTGTCACTGTAGATAAGTTTGCATTTCCTAAAACTTTACATAAATGGAACAATACAGTATGAGTTCCTTTTTTTCTGTCTTCTTTCAGAAATCATAATTATTCTGAGAGTCATCCATGGTGTAGCACATATCAGTTGTCCATTCCTTTCTATTGCTGAATAGTATTTCATGTGCAGATATACCACCGTTTATTCAGTCACCTTTTGATGGGCATTTGGGTTGTTTTAGTTTTTGGCTATTATAAATAAACTGCTATGAGCTTTCACCTACAGGTCTTTCAATAGATATATGCTTTCATTCTTTTTGAGTAAATACCTAGACTGGAATGACTGAATTATATGGTAGGCAAACTTTTAACTTTTTGAGAAACTGCCAAACTGGTTTCCAAAGTGAGTGTACCATTTTACATTTCCAGCTGCTGTGTATGAGAGGTCTAGTTCCTTCACCTTCTTACCAATGCTTGGAACTGTCAACTATTTTAAACTTTCTCCTCTCTAGTAGGTATCTAGTGGTATTTCACTGTGAACATAATAACTAATGTTGTTGCACTTTCCCTGGCTTATTTACCCTCTATATTTCTTTATATAGTCTAGATATAATTCCTTTATCAGATATATGATTTGAAAATATTTTCACCATTATGTTTTTTTTCCTTATTATTCTCTGAACAGTGTTATCCAAAGAGCAGAAGTTTTAATTTCTGATAGAGTTTGATTTATCAATTTTTTTCTTTTATTGACTGTGATAACAAATGGATATCCAATTGTTTCAGCACCATTTGTTGAAAAGAATACTCTTGCTCCTCCGAACTGAATTTGCATCTGTGTTGAAAATGAGTTTTCTGTGTATGTGTGGGTCTGTTTCTTTATTCTGTTCCATTGTTCTATTTGTCTATCTTTATGTCAGTACCACACTCTCTTAATTACTGTAGCTTTATGATATGTCATGAAATCAGTGTTAGTTCTCCACCTTTGTGTTTCTTTGTCAAAGTTCTTCTAACTATTGTAGGTCATTTTGCATTTTTACATGAATTTTAAAAGTACCTTGTCAAATTTCTACAAAACAAAAGCCTGTTTGGATTTTGATTGTGATTCCATTGAATCTATAGATCAGTTTAGGAAAAATTAATATGTTAACAAAATGGAGTCTTCTGTTCCATGAACATGATATGTCTTTCCATTTATTTATACCTCATTCAATTTCTATAAGCAATGTTTTGTAATTTCTAGTGTATGTTTTTCATGAATTTTGTCACATTTATCTCTAAATATTTTATGTATTTTAATGTTGCTGTAAATTGTTTTACAATTTTAATTTCTAATTGTTCATTGCTACTATTTAGAAATATACTTGTTTTAATCTATTTATCTTGTATCCTACAACCTTGCTAAACTCATTGATTGATTATAGCAGCTTTTTGTAGATTTTATTGGATGGACCCTCTACATAAATGATTATGTTGTCTGCAAATAAAAGCATTTTAATTCTTTCTTTCTATTGTACATGTTTTAAAATTTTAAATATTGCTTTATTTCACTGTCTGGAACCTTGAATAAAAGGTTGAATAGAAGTGGGGAGGGCAGACATCTTGCTTTGTTACTGATCTTACAGAGAAAGTATTCAGTCTTTCCTCATTAAATATGATGTTAGCTGTAGGGTTTTTGTGGATGTTCTTTATCAGGTTGAGGAAGCCCCCTTTTATTCCTATTTTTCTGATAGGTTTTATCAGGAATGGATATTGAATTTGGTTAAATGCTTCTTCTGCATTTGTTAGAATGGTAATGTGGCTTTTACTTTTTAGTTTGTTAATATGTTTAGCTTGTTAACAAACCTTGCATTCCTGTGATAATTCCCACTTTTATATATAGAAATTTATTTTGTATATCATTAGGTCATGATATGTTACCCTTTTCATATATTGTTGGATTTGAGTTTCTAATTTACTTAATAGCTTTATTGAAATATAATTTGCATACCATAAAGCTTACTTATTTAAAGTATAAAATGTAATGGTTTTAATTATAGTACAGATTTGTACAGCAATCATCATAATCTGATTTTTTCATGCCCCCCAAAAGAAACCCTGGTCCTATTAGCAGTCTCTCCCAGGCAACCCTTCCACCCAGCACTGGACAATCACTAATCTATGTCTTATAGATTTGCCTATTCTGGACATTTCATATATGGAATCATATAATATGTGGTCTTTTGTGTCTGGCTCCTTACACTTTGCATTAAGACTCAACTGTTTTGTAACATGTATCACTAATAAATTCCTTTTTATTGCCAAATAATAGTCTATTGTATACATATACCACATTTATTTATCTAGTCAAATGATGAGAATTTGGATTGTTTCCACTTTTTGGCTATTATGATTAATGCTGCTGTAAACATTTGTGTACGTTTTTGTGTGGACACATGTTTTATTTCTTTTGGGTAGATACCTGGGAGTAGAATTGTTGTGTCATATGGTAACTCTAATAGTTTGGGAAACTGCAAACTGTTTTCCAAAGCAGCTCCCCCATTTTAAATTCCCACTTGTAATGTATGAAGGTTTGAGTTGATAAAATTTGTTCAGAATTTATTCATCTATGTTCATTAGAGGTTATCTATCATTTGTTTTCTTGCAGTGTCCTTCTCTGGTTTTGTTACCAGGGTAATGATGGCTTTATTGACTTAGGAAGTAGTCTCTCTTCAGTTTTCTGGAAGAGTTTGTGCAGGTTGGTATTATTTGTTCCTTAAATGTTTGGTAGAATTCATCAAAGAAGCCATCTAGACCTGGACTTTTCTTTGTGGGAAGGTCTTTAATTATAAATTCATTTTCTTTAATAAATATATGGCTATTCAGATTATCTGTTTCTTCTTATGTGAACTTTGTAAATTTATGTCTTTCAAGGGATTTGTCCATTTCATCTAATTTGAATTTATTGGCATATACTTGTTCCATCTCAAAGAACAAGTTTTTGGTGTCACTAATTATCTCTGATCTTTATTATTATTTTTTTCTTCCACTAACTCTGAGTTTAATTTGTTCTTATTTTCCTAGCTTTTTAATATTCAAAGGTTTTTTTAAAAAAATATTTGAGACCTTTCTTCTTTTTTAAGGTAGACATTTAATGCTACATACCCCTTCCTAAGTATTACTTTAGTTGCATCCCCCAAACTTTAATGTGTTCTCATTTTTATTGAGTTCAGTTCAAACACTTATTAATCTCCCTTTTGAAGTCTTCTTTGGTCCATGGGTTATTAGGTTGTTTACATTTCAGATATTTAGACATCTTCCAGAAGGGTTTTTGTTCTTGAGTTCTGGTACAATCCCACTGTGGTTAGAGAACATACTTTTAAATTTATTGGAAACATTTTAATGACCCAGAATATGACATATGCTGGTAAATATTCAGTGTGCATTAGAAAAAGTGTTTATTTTTCTGTTGTCATGTGGAGTGTTCTATGAATGTCAATTAAATCAAGTTTGTTAAATGCATTGCTCAAATCTTCTATGCTTCACTGATTTTCTGTTTAGTCATTCTATTGATTATTTCTGTGGACTGAATTGTGTCCTCCACAAATTTATACGTTGGAAGTCCTAACCCCCAGTGTGATGGTATTTGGAGATGGGGCTTTGGGGGGTAATTAGGTTTAGACAGCATCATGAGAGTGGGGAACCTCATGATGAGATTAGTGTCCTTTTAAGAAGAGACACCAGAGAGCTTTCTCTCTCTCTCTCTGCCATGTGAGGACACAGCAAGAAGGTAGCCATCTGCAAAGCAGGAAGAGAGATCTCACCACATTCTGACCTTGCTGACCCTGTAATCTCAGACTTCAGGCCTCCAGAATTGTGAGAAAATTATTTCTGTTCTGTAAGCCATTTACTCTGTGACGTTTTGTTATGGCATCCCAAGCGGATGAAGATAATTATTGAGAGTGGGTATTGAAATATTTGATCAAAATTAATTTATTTCTATCTTCAGTTCTGTCCATTTTTGTTTCTTATGTTTTGAAGCTCTATTATTGGACGAATATATCTAAATGTAAAAGCTGAAATTTTAAAACTTCTAAACAAAATATAGAAGTAATTCTTTATGACCTTGGGCAGGCAAAGATTACTTAGGGCTCAACAGTCATGAGTTAGAAAGGAGAAAATTGATCATTTGGAATTCATCAAAAATTAAAATTTGTTCTTTGAAAGACACTTATAGGAAACGAAATGGGAAGCCATAGACTGGGAGAAAATATTCCAACACATAAACCTGATAAAGTACATGCATCGATGATATATAAAGAACTCTTATAACTCAATAGCAGAGGACAAATTACCCAATTAAAAAGGTGACAAAATATATGAATAGATACATTACAGAAGAAAATATGACTGGCCAATTAAAAATGAAAATACACTAAAAATCATTAGTCCTTAGGAAATGCAAATTAAACCACAGTCAAAACTCCTACACACCCAGTGGAATGACTAAAATTAAAAGACTGACCACAGCAAGTGCTGATCAGGATATGGAGGAGCTGCAACTTGCAAACACTGCTGATGGGTGTATAATATGGTACAATGTCTTTGAAAAATAGTTTGACACTTTCTTATAAAGGTAAACATACAATTACCATACAACTCACCAATACCACTATTAGGTATTTACCTGAGAGAAATGAAAGCATATGTACATTCAATGCCTTGTACATGAATGTCATAGCAGTTTCATTCATAATAGCTCAACACTGGAAAAAAACAGCTGCCCAACAACAGGTGAGTAGATAAATAAACTATGGTAAATATATACTAAGAAGTAGTTACCAGCAATAAAAAGAAAAAGAATTACTGATTCTCATAACCACATTGATTAATCTTGAAGAAATTATGCTGAACAAATGAAGCCAAACACAAAATGTACATACTGCATGATTTCAGTTTTATGAAATCCTAGTAAAAGCAAAACTAGAAAGTAAAAAACAGATCATTTGTTTTCTGAGAGTTTGTGTGGAGAGAGGTATTGATTGCAGAGGGGCATAAAGGTGCTTTTTGGGGTGATGGAAATTATTTGTATTTTAATTGGAATAATTATATTCATATATGTCAAATTTCATAAAACTGTATAATTAAAATGGTAACATTTTGTTTTATGTAAATTAAAGCTCAGTAAAGTTGGTTTGAAAGAAAAAGGAAGGTTTTGAAATGGATTTGAAACTCTGACCTCAGTTGAAGGGTACCAGTGATGGTACTGGTGTCGCTGAGGTGGTAGGATGAGGCTGGTTCTACCAGTGTGGGAGGAAACCCCAAAATGGATTCAGCTGCTGCTCCAGGAAGGCATTGCCAGAGGTGAGGAAGCATTTCTAAGGTGCTGTTCACATAGGAATAGGGAACAGACAGGATGTCAACAGGAAGGAAATAAGAATGAGCAATTGTCACCTCCCTCCTCCAGCCTTGCATTCTCCCTCTAGTGTACCCCAGAGCAGAAGTTTGGTTGCAGTTCCAGTCCCAACATCATGGAGTAAGTATAGCAGGGTAGGTTTGGAACTGAGAATCAAGAGCTTAATAATTAATTAGCTAGATTGGAATCAAGATGGCAGAGTAGAAGGACGTGCTCTCACTCCCTCTTGCGAGAGCACCAGGATCGCAACTAGCTGCTGGACAATCATTGACAGGAGGACACTGGAACTCACCAAAAAAGATACCCCACGTCCAAGGACAAAGGACAAGCCACAGTGAGACAGTAGGAGGGGCGCAATCACAGTAAAATCAAGTCCCATAACTGCTGGGTGGGTGACTCACAGACTGGAGAACACTTATACCACAGAAGTCCACCCACTAGAGTGAAGGTTCTGAGCCCCACGTCAGGCTTCCCAACCTGGGGGTCTGGTAACGGGAGGAGGAATTCCTAGAGAATCAGACTTTGAAGGCTACTGGGATTTGATTGCAGGACTTTGACAGAACTGGGGGAAACAGAGACTCCACTCTTGGAGGGCACACACAAAGTGGTGTGCGCGTCAGGACCCAGGGGAAGGAGTAGTGACCCCATAGGAGACTGAAACAGACCAACCTGCTAGTGTTGGAGGGTCTCCTGAGGAGGCAGGAGGTGGCTGTGGCTCACCATGGGGGACAAGGACACTGGCAGCAGAAGTTCTGGGAAGTACTGATTGATGTGAGCCCTCCCAGAGTCCACCATTAGCCCCACCAAAGAGCCCAGGTAGGCTCCAGTGTTGGGTTGCCCCAGGCCAAACAACCAACAGGGAGGGAACCCAGCCCCACCCATCAGCAATCAAGCACATTAAAGTTTTACTGAGCTCCGCCCACCAGAGCAACAGCTTTACCCACCACCAGTCCCTCCCATCAGGGAACTTGCATAATCCTCATAGATAGCCTCATCTACCAGAGGGCAGACAGCAGAAGCAAGAAGAACTACAATCCTTCAGCCTATGGAACAAAAACCACATTCACAGAAGGATAGACAAGATGAAAAGGCAGAGGGCTATGTACCAGATGAAGGAACAAGGTAAAACCACAGAAAAACAACTAAATGAAGTGGAGATAGGCAACCTTCCAGAAAAAGAATTCAGAATAATGACAGTGAAGATGATCCAGGACCTCAGGAGAAGAACGGAGGCAAAGATCAAGAAGATACAAGAAATGTTTAACAAAGACCTAGAGGAATTAAAGAACAAACAAACAGAGATGAACAATACAATAACTGAAATGAAAACTACACTAGAAGGAATCAATAGCAGAATAACCAAGGCAGAAGAACAGATAAGTGACCTGGAAGACAGAATGGTGGAATTCACTGCTGTGGGACAGAATAAAGAAAAAAGAATGAAAAGAAATGAAGACAGTCTAAGAGACCTCTGGGACAACATTAAACACAACAACATTTGCATTATAGGGGTCCCAGAAGGAGAAGAGAGAGAGAGAGGACCCGAGAAAATATTTGAAGAGATTATAGTCAAAAACTTCCCTAACATGGGAAAGCAAATAGCCACCCAAGTCCAGGAAGCACAGAGTCCCATACAGGATAAACCCAAGGAGAAACATGCTGAGACACATAGTAATCAAATTGGCAAAAAATTAAAGACAAAGAAAAATTATTAAAAGCAGCAAGGGAAAAACGACAAATAACATACAAGGAAATTCCCATAAGGTTAACAGCTGATTTCTCAGCAGAAACTCTACAAGCCAGAAGGGAGTGGCATGATATACTTAAAGTGTTGAAAGGGAAGAACCTACAACCAAGATTAGTCTACCGGCAAGGCTCTCATTCAGATTCGATGGAGAAATCAAAAGCTTCCCAGACAAGCAAAAGCTAAGAGAATTCAGCACCACCAAACCAGCTCTACAACAAATGCTAAAGGAACTTCTGTAAGTGGGAAACATAAGAGAAGAAAAGGACCTACAAAAGCAAACCCAAAACAATTAAGAAAATGGTAATAGGAACATATATATAGATAATTACCCTAAAAGTGAATGGATTAAATGCTCCAACCAAAAGACACAGGCTTGCTGAATGGATACAAAAACAAGACCTGCTTATATGCTGTCTACAAGAGACCCACTTCAGACCTAGGGACACATTCAGACTGAAAGTTAGGGGATGGAAAAAGATATTCCATGCTAATGGAAATCAAAAGAAAGCTGGAGTAGCAATACTCATATCAGATAAAATAGACTTTAAAATAAAGAATGTTACAAGAGACAAGGAAGGACACTACATAATGATCAGGGGATTAATCCAAGAAGAAGGTGTAACAATTATATATGCCCCCAACATAGGAGGACCTCAATACATAAGGCAACTGCTAACAGCTATAAAAGAGGAAATCAACACAATAATAGTGGGGGGTATTAACACCTCACGCACACCAATGGACAGATAATCCAAAATGAAAATAAAGAAACAAAAACTTTAAATGACACAATACACCACATAGATTTAATTGATATTTATAAGATATTCCATCCAAAAACAGCAGATTACACTTTCTTCTCAAGTGCGCACGGAACATTCTCCTGGATAGATCATATTTTGGGTCACAAATCAAGCCTCAGTAAATTTAAGAAAATTGAAATCATATCAAGCATCTTTTCTGACAAAAACACTATGAGATTAGAAATCAGTTACAGGGAAAAAAAACGTAAAAAACACAAACATATAGAGGCTAAAGAATATGTTACTAAATAATCGAGATCACTGAAGAGATCAGAGGAATCAAAAAATACCTAGAGACAAATGACAATGGAGACACGACAACCCAAAACCTATGGGATGCAGCAAAAGCAGTTCTAAGAGGGATGTTTATAGCTATACAAGCCTACCTCAAGAAACAGAAAAATCTCAAACAATCTAACCTTACACCTAAAGGAACTAGAGAAAGAAGAACAAACAAAACCCAAAGTTAGCAGAAGGAAAGAAATCATGAAGATCAGAGAAGAAATAAATGAAGTAGAAACAAAGAAAACAATAGCAAAGATCAATAAAACTAAAAGCTGGTTCTTTGAGATGATAAACAAAATTGGTAAACCATTAGCCAGACTCATCAAGAAAAAGAGGGAGAGGACTCAAATCAATAAAATTAGAAATGAAAAAGGAGAAGTTACAACAGACACCACAGAAATACAAAGCATCCTAAGAGACTACTACAAGCAACTGTATGCCAATAAAATGGACAACCTGGAAGAAATGGTCAAATTCTTAGAAAGGTATAACCTTCCAAGACTGAACCAGGAAAAAATAGAAAATATGAACAGAGCATATGAACAGAGCAATCACAAGTAATGAAATTGAAACTGTGATTAGAAATCTTCCAACAAACACAAGTCCAGGACCAGATGGCTTCACAGGCGAATTCTATCAAAGATTTAGAGAAGAGCTAACACCCATCCTTCTCAAATTCTTCCCGAAAATTGCGGAGGAAAGAACAGTCCCAGTGTCATGCTATGAGGCCACCATCATCCTGATACCAAAACCAGACAAAGATACTATAAAAAAAGAAAAATTACAGACCAATATCACTGATGAATATAGACGCAAAAATCCTCAACAAAATGCTAGCAAAGAGAATCCAACAACACATTACAAGAATCGTACACCATCACCAAGTGGGATTTATCCCAGGGATGTAAGGATTCTTCATTATGCACATATCAATCAATGTGATACACCATATTAACAAATTGAAGGATAAAAAACATATGATCATCTCAATAGTTGCAGAAAAAGCTTTTGACAAAATTCAACAGCCATTTATGATAAAAACTCTCCAGAAAGTGGGCATAGAGGGAACCTACCTCAACATAATAAAGGCCATATATGACAAACCCACAGCAAACATCATTCTCAATGGTGAAAAAGTGAAAGCATTTCCTCTAAGATCAGGAACAAGACAAGGATGTTCACTCTCGCCACTATTTTTCAACATAGTTTTAGAAGTCCTAGCCACAGCACTCAGAGAAGAAAAAGAAATAAAAGGAATCAAAATTGGAAAAGAAGAAGTAAAACTGTCACTGTTTGCTGATGACATGATACTATACATAGAGAATCCTAAAGATGCCACCAGAAAACTACTAGAGCTAATCAAATGAATTTGGTAAAGTTGCCGGATACAAAATTCATGCACAGAAATCTCTTGCATTCCTATACACTAATGATAAAAAATCATGAAAGAGAATTTAAGGAAACACTCCCATTTACCATTGCAACAAAAATAATAAAATACCTAGAAATAAACCTACCTAGAGAGACACCTATATGCAGAAAACTATAAGACACTGATGAAAGAAATTAAAGATGATACCAACAGATGGAGAGGTATACCATGTTCTTGGATTGGAAGAATCAATATTGTGTAAATGACTATACTACCCAAAGCAATCTAGAGATTCAGTGCAATCCCTATCAAATGACCAATGGCCTTTTTTACAGAACTAGAACAAAAAATCTTAAAATTTGTATGGAGACACAAAAGACCCCAAATAGCCAAAGCAGTCTTCATGGAAATAAACAGAGCTGGAGGAGTCAGACTCCCTGACTTCAGACTATACTATAAAGCTACAATAATCAAAACAATATGGTACTGGCACAAAAACAGAAAGATAGATCAGTGGAACAGGAAAGAAAGCCCAGAGAGAAACCCACGCACCTATGGTCAACTAATCTAAGACAAAGGAGGCAAGGATATACAATGGAGAAAAGACAGTATCTTCAATAAGTGGTGCTGGGAAAACTGCACAGCTACATGTAAAAGAATGAAATTAGAACACTCCCTAACACCATACACACAGATAAACTCAAAATGGATTAGAGACCTAAATGTAGGACTGGACACTATAAAACTCTTAGAGGAAAATGTAAGAACAGTCTTTGACATAAATCACAGCAAGATCTTTTTTGATCCACCTCCTAGAGTAATGGAAATAAAAACAAAAATAAATGGGACCTAATGAAACTTAAAAGCTTTTGCACAGCAAAGGAAACCATAAAGAAGATGAAAAGACAACCCTCAGAATGTGAGAAAATATTTGCAAATGAATCAGCGGACAAAGGATTAATCTCCAAAATATATAAACAGCTCATGCAGCTCAATATTAAAAAAACAACCCAATCCAAAAATGGGCAGAAGACCTAAATAGACATTTCTCCAAAGAAGACATACAGATGGCCAAGAAGCACATGAAAAGCTACTCAACATCACTAATTATTCGAGAAATGCAAAACAAAACTGCAATGAGTTATCACCTCACAGCAGTTAGAATGGGCATCCTCAGAAAATCTACAAACAAAAAATGTTGGAGAGGGTGTGGATAAAAGGGAACCCTCTTGCACTGTTTCTGGGAATGTAAATTGATACAGCCACTAGGCGAACAGTATGGAGGTTCCTTAAAAAACTAAAAATAGAATTACCATATGACCCAGCAATCCTACTACTGGGCATATACCCACAGAAAACCATAATTCAAAAGGACACATGCACCTGAATGTTCATTGCAGCATAGTTTACAATAGCCAGGTCATGGAAGCAACCTAAATGCCCATCAGCAGACGAATGGATAAAGAAGATGTGGTACATATATACAATGGAATATTACTCAGCCATAAAAAGGAATGAATATGGGTCATTTGTTGAGACATGGATGGATCTAGAGACTGCCATACAGAGTGAAATAAGTCAGAAAGAGGAAAACAAATATCGTATATTAATGCACATACGTGGAACCTAGAAAAATGGTAATCATGAACTGGTTTCCAGGGCAGAAATAGAGACACAGATGTATAGAACAAATGTATGGACACCAAGAGGGGAAAGCGCAGGGCGGGGTGGTGGTGGTGGGATGAATTGGGAGATTGGGATTGACATGTATACACTGATGTGGATAAAATGGATGACTAATGAGAACCTGCTGTATAAAAAAATATATATTGTTCAAGTCATCCAATGAAATAAATAAATAAAAAGAAAAAGAAAAAATCAATTAATTAATGCACACCTTACATATGTGGCAAGCAGTGTGCTAAGCTTTGCAGGATGGACAAGGGTGGAGAGGCTAGTGCTTGCCTTCAAGGAGCTTTCAGTTTCATAGGGCAGATAAAGCATATGCATCAATGGCTGTAACAAAAGTTAAGATGAGATATTGCTGTTCTAGGAGTATGAAAACAAAATCCTGTGGGTGGTCAAAGGGAGGATGAATCACTTTCACATGGGGTTTGGAGAAACTTCTTTGGGAGAAGTTGTATTTCAACTGGTGGTCACTTACTCTTCTTTCAAGAGTCCTCTGAAAGGCGTACTCTTTTTGGGAAGGCTTCCCCAATTCCCAAGACGAATGGATGTTTCTTACCTTGTGTTTCCATAAAAGCCATACCTAGCACTTTTTGAATACTTAATGTGGGTCAGACATGCACTGGCTTAAGCTCCAAGAAGGTATTATTGCTTGATCTTCACAGTAACCCTATGAAGTTGATCCGATTATCCCCCATCAAGGAGGAAACAGAGTATAAATAACTTGCTTTATTAATAGTAAAAGTGCCCTAGATTATGATAGTAAAAGTGTCCTAGATTCTGATCTAAGTGATCTGACTCCAGAACTTGTGCACTGACCTGTCACATCTGACTGCTTTTCCAATAAAGTCTATTTACATTTTCATTAAAGAACTTTACTGTATGGTTATTATTTATATGTAGACCTGTCTCCTTTGCGTTAGTTTTGTAAGGTATTATTCAATTTTGCAAACAGTCTTCAGCCCAGTGTTTGGTCCTAGTAGTTCCTCAATGTATGTTTTCTGAGTGAATGAATATGGTTGCTTTCATAGTACTTGCCACTGTAGGAGGGAAATTACATAAGGGTTCCACCTAGGAGACTCAAAAATCAGGGGAGTGTATGTTGCATGCATTCTTCAACCAGGACAACAGAAATCATTAAATATTTACAACAGAGGGAATTTAATGCAGAGAATTGGTTACACAGGTTTTGGAGGGGCTAGAAAGTCAAAGGATAATGTGGCAGCCTTTAGATTAGCAATGGCAGGAAGCCCTTAGTGGGCAGAAGGGACACATGGAGGAGGTAGAGAATGAAAATCATGTGAGATGTGTGCACAGGAGAACTTGCTGCTGGACATGCAGCCTGAGGCAGAGAGGGAGGGTGATGTCTACCCTGCTTCTCTTTTTTACCACCTTCTAATCCCTTTCCATTACCTTGTACTGGCTTTCACAGGTGTCTGGAAGTAGCCTGCAAGAGTCAATGTCCATGTAATACAGAGCAGAGCAGAGTGTGGGTTAGGACTAGATCTGAGGCCAAACAAGTCCAGGAGTGGTGCACATAGTGGGTTTTGACAGTGGCAGAATGTGGGTTGAAGCTGTGGTAGACTGTAAAAATGATCTCTGAAGAGGTACAGTCTTTCTCTCCTCTCGACTTGAATCTGGGTTGATTTTGAGCCTGGATTTGACCAATGGAGAGTAGTAAATGGAATGTAAGCAGATGACCCAAAATGGTATGCGCATTAGGACTTATCCTTCTTGCGGTGCATAGAGCTCGAGGCTGCCAGGTGAATGAGCCTAAGCTAGCCTCTGGATAACAGGAAGCTGCATGGATGAGAGCCCAGGTCCCCCAGCCAGTTCCCAACTGCCCCAACAGCTGACCCAGTAGCCAACTGCAGACACATCAGTGAGGCCTAGCTGAAATCAGTTATGCTCAGCCCAAATCTCTGACCTACAGTTTATAAACTAAATAAGTGATTGTTGCTTTGAGCCACTAAGTTTTGGGGTAGTTTGTTATGCAGCAAAGCTAACTGATAGATAAGCCCAGTTCTTCTACTTACATAGCTATATGACTGTGCAAATTGCTTCATCTTGAAGCCTCGTTTTCTTCCTTTGTGACATGGGATAATGACAACACATATCACCGGACAATTGGGAATATTTAATGAAAAATGCATGTAAAATGGAAACACGATGCTGGGCACATCGTGAGTGCTCAGTAATCTGCAGCTTTTATGAGGATGATTTCAGGCCTTTCCAGCCTGCTTTGTCTAATTGTTGACTCTATGTGGGAAAACGATGAGGTTATTGCTTAACAGGGCACAGCTCGACACAAATGTTTTATTAAGAAGCTGTCTTAATTTCCTGCTGGCATGAGGCAAATGAAGAGGGCAGATATTTTGTTAATTAAAAATTTAAAAGTACATAATTCTCTCTTTGGCATAAGTGTGTATGTAAGTCTGCAAAGCTAAATCTCTGAAACAGAGGATATTCACAAAGGTGTGTCTTGAATAGCAATTGTGATTCACGCAGAATGTATATTTGTGTTAGAGATGTTGTGGATAAGATTATGTCAAAAAGCGCAGGATAATAAATTGCTGAAACTCATTAATTCACATAACATCGACGTGCATTGCCATATTCCAGATGCTTGATTGCAATTCTTTAATATAACGAGTTGCCAATTCCTTTTCTCAAGAGAAGGATTGGCAGATTGTAATGCAATCTGTTGATGCTCTTTGACGGTGATTCTCAGTCACCGCCACCACTGCTAAGGAGCTGGAATCCTAAACACAGAGGCTTTGCTGAGGGAACTGTGTGTCAGTGCTGGGTGTTGCAGCCACTCCCACTGATATTAGGAAATATAAACTATCAGCTAAAGAGTGAGATTTGAGGAGCTTCAAAAAAGGAGCAGAAACTGGCTAAGAATGTCACACAGAGGAACCAACAATTAAATTACAGTGTGTGTTTTACAGAACAAGGTGACTTCACAGGAGACAAAGGAAAGCTGATAAAAATGAATTATAGGGAGATTAAAAGACCATAAAACCTCGAGGTTTTTGAAGCTTGTATCTTTAAATCTTGGGGCAGAGATGAGGCTGGGGAGAAGAGGTTTGGTGTGGCTAGGAAGGTAAGATTGCCTTTGAGATGTGTAAGAAAGATCACAAGGGAAGAATAAGCTCTCAAGTCATAATGCTATTGATTTCTGGTTAGCAAATCTAGTTGCTTTCAGTTGATTTTTAGAACTTATTTACTCAAATTATAAACTAGTACGTATTCATAGCCAGAAGTATGGCACAGTGGTTAAGATCCGGAGTCAGCCTGCCTGTTCTCAAATCCTTTACAATTGTGGGATTTGGAGAAAGTTAGTTCACCTCTTTAAGCCTTTTGTATATAACAGGGATATGGATTTACTTCATATGCTTCGTTTGAGGATAAAATGAGATAAAGCATGGAAAGTGCTTAGAACCATGGCTGCCAAATAGTAAGCACCCTGCAATTATTAGTTATTGGAGAAAATTTGGAAAAGACAGCAAAGATAATAAATAAGAAAAAATATCACCTATCACCAGAAAGCAATTACCATTAATATTTTGATGTATTTTCTTTTGAAATCCATATCTTTTTATTTTATTTATTTATTTATTTATTTTGCGGTACACGGGCCTCTCACTGCTGTGGCCTCTCTCGCTGCAAAGCACAGGCTCCGGACGTGCAGGCTCATTGGCCATGGCTCACGGGCCCAGCCGCTCCACGGCATGTGGGATCTTCCTGGACCAGGGCACGAACCCATGTCCCCTGCATCGACGGGCGGACTCTCAACCACTGTGCCACCAGAGAAGCCCTGAAATACATGTCTTTTTAAAAGGATATTGGTAACTCATACAAACTCAGAGAAGACTGGCATCTCTATTACTTAGGAGAATTTCTTTAGGGAGAAAATGGAAAATGAGATTGGCTAATTCAAATGAAAACAATTTGTGTATTATAGCAGGTGGGGTTTTAAGAGAAGGCTATAAATTCAGAAGATTCATTGGGAATGAAAAATAGTTTTTATAAGCTCATAGAAAAGCTGGATTTGGCTGTCTACCATATTGCAGAATGTGAAGAGTTTGATAATATCCAGTGTGGGTTGAGTGTGGGGAAAAGATGTCTTTAAACACTGCTTTTGAGAGTGCAAATTGATATAGCCCTTTGGGAGGACTCTTTGGCAATGTCTAATTACATTTTTGAACGTACATACTCTTAAGATCCAGCAATATCATGCTTGAATCTCTTCAAAACAGGGCATGCCCAAGAATATTCATAAAGATTAGACACAATCTAAATGTCTATCAAAAAGTGAGTAGAAATGATAAGTAATGAATTTCCATGTTATGTAATACTGTGCAGAAATTAGACATAGCAAGGTATATCTACATATAATGACCTCATAAGAATACTATAACATATTAAGGGACAAAGGCCAACTGCAGAATAGTACATATGATAACATTTATGTTAGAAATAAAAACAAAATTATAAATTTCTATGAGTAGATGATGTGAAATTGATTAGAAAACAACAACAACAACTGAAAAGTGTTTGCCTGAAAACAAACTGATAGTCCTTGCCCTCAAGTCAGGGAGGGGTGGAAGTAGGGAATAGGAACTCAGAGAGGGCTTCCCTTTGTCTGTGTTGTATTACTTACAAGGAGAAGGCAGTCAAGTATTTCTTCTTGGTATCATTATTAATAAATTGAAAATATTAAAAAGTTAAACAAACGTCAGTGTAAATTTACAGGATTTTTAAGGGGGGAAATGGCACTTTTGATTGTTAGGACTTATTTTCAGAGAAAAGTCTAATGTTGTAAAAAGCATTATAAAACATATTCAGCACAATTTGGCAAGTTTATTGATGAATAAATAGAAAAGCACCCAAATGTAAGATTAATTTTTTTCAGTTCTTTTTCAGACATTCTACTCTGTCTTCATTAAGAAGTTTGTTTATTTATTTAAAAATTTTTTAAAGGGTCAGAATTCCTGGCTTTCTTAAATTTTTTGCAGGCAGAAGATTTTCAAGATTTTAATAACAGTTATTTGGAGGTTGAGCATGTGGTGAGCTCTTCCTTGAGAAGTAGTAAAAGGGACACGTGGGTACTTTCCAGATGGGCTGTTGCCTTGCTCATCTGGTTTGTCGATTTCTTTCAGGAATTTCTAGGAATCCACTAGGATACACTTATATATTGCCAAATGATTATCACTATAGCATTAGCTAACACCTGTATCATGTCACATAATTACCATTTCTTTTTTGTGGTGAGGAATTTGAGATCTACTCTCTTAGCAATTTTCAAGTATACAGTATGGTATTATTAACTGTAATCACTATGGTATAAACTAGATCCCCAGAACTTGATCATCTTACAACTGAAAGCTTTGTACTCTTTGACCAACATCTCCCTTTTCCTCTACCCCACAACCCCTGGTAACCACCATTCCAGTCTCTGTTTCAATGAGTTGGACTTTTTTAGATGCACATACGATTGCTATCATACAGTATTTGTCTTTTCTTCGTCTGACTTATTTCACTTAGCATAATGTCCTCAAGTTTCATCCATGTTGTGGCAAATGGCAGGATATCCCTTGTTCTCATGGCTGAATAATATTCCATTGTGTGTGTGTACACACACACACCCCATCTTCTTTATCCATTCATCGGTTGATGGACACTTAGATTGTTTCCATATCTTGGCTATTTTGAATAATGCTGTAAAGAACATGGGAGCAGATCTTCTTGAGATCCTGATTTCATTTCTTTTGGATATATATTCAGAGGTAGGATTGCTGGACCATATGGTAGTCCTATTTTTTAATTTTTGAGGAAACGTAGACCAGTGGTTTTATTTTTGTATTTTATTTTATTTATATTTTATGCAGCAGGTTCTTATTAGTTATCTATTTTATACATATTAGTGTATATATATCACCACCACCACCACCCGCACTTTCCCCCCTTGGTGACCATACGTTTTTTCTCTACATCTGTGTCTCTATTTCTGCCCTGCAAATTGGTTCATCTGTACCATTTATCTAGGTTCCACATATATGAGTTAATATACGATATTTGTTTTTCTCTTTCTGACTTAACTTCACTCTGTATGATAGTCTCTAGGTCCATCCACGTCTCTACAAATGACCCAATTTCGTTCCTTTTTATGGCTGAGTAATATTCCATTGTATATATGTACCAAATCTTCTTTATCCATTTGTCTGTCAGTGGGCATTTAGGTTGCTTCCATGACCTGGCTATTGTAAATAGTGCTGCAATGAACATTGGAGTGCATGTGTCTTTTTGAATTATGGCTTTCTCTGGGTATATGCCCAGTAGTGGGATTGCTGGCTCCTATGGTAATTCTATTTTTAGTTCTTTAAGGAACCTCCATACTGTTCTCCTAGTGGCTGTATCAATTTACATTCCCAGAAACAGTGCAAGAGGGTTCTCTTTTCTCTACACCCTCTCCAGCATTTGTTGTTTGTAGATTTTCTGAGGATGCCCATTCTAACTGGTGTGAGGTGATACCTCATTATAGTTTTGATTTGCATTTCTCGAATAATTAGTGATGTTGAGCAGCTTTTCATGTGCTTCTTGGCCATCTGTATGTCTTCTTTGGAGGAATGTCTATTTAGGTCTTCTGCCCATTTTTGGATTAGGTTGTTTTTTTTTTAAATATTGAGCTGCATGAGCTGTTTATATATTTTGGAGATTAATCCTTTGTCCATTGATTCGTTTGCAAATATTTTCTCTCATTCTGAGGGTAGTCTTTTCATCTTGTTTGTAGTTTCCTTTGCTGTGCAAAAGCTTTTCAGTTTCATTAGGTCCCATTTGTTTATTTTTGTTTTTATTTCCATTACTCTAGGAGGTGGGTCAAAAAAAGATCTTGCTGTGATTTATGTCAAAGAGTGTTCTTCCTAGGTTTTCCTCTAAGAGTTTTACAGTGTCTCGTCTTACATTTAGGTCTTTAATCCATTTTGAGTTTATTTTTGTGTATGGTGTTAGCGAGTGTTCTAATTTCATTCTTTTACATGTAGCTGTCCAGTTTTCCCAGCACCACTTATTGAAGAGACTGTCTTTTCTCCATTTTATATCCTTGCGTTCTTTGTTATAGATTAGTTGACCACAGGTGCTTGGATTTCTCTCTGGGCTTTCTTTCCTGTTCCATTGATCTATCTTTCTGTTTTTGTGTCAGTACCATATTGTCTTGATTGCTGTAGTTTTGTAGTATAGTGTGAAGTCAGGGAGTCTGATCCCTCCAGCTGTTTTTTTCCCTCAAGATTGCTTTGGCTGTTTGGGGTCTTTTGTGTCTCCATACAAATTTTAAGATTTTTTGTTCTAGTTCTGTAAAAAAATGCCATTGGTAATTTGATAGGGGTTGCACTGAATCTGTAGATTGCTCTGGGTAGTAGAGTTATTTTCACAATATTGATTCTTCCAATCCAAGAACATAGACCAGTGGTTCTTAAAGTGTGCTCCCCAAAAGAACATCTACACCACCTCGAACTGTATGAGAAATGTAAATTCTCAGTTCCCCCTCAAAGCTGACTTAGATGCACACTGAAGCATGAAAACTATTGTCATAGATAGTAAACCCTTTGAATGTAGGAGCCATTGCATTGCCTGGACCCTTGCTTAGGCCTTAGGATATGATAGGTGCTACATTTATTCAGTGAATGAGCAAGTTTGGGAGGTGTGGGTATAGCAGGAGACGTATTTGTAAGCTACAGAGGTCAATGTGGTGAACAACCAACCATAGGGGTACTGAAGAGCACCTCCTCATTGGGAGGTAAACTAAAAGCAGGGCAATAAGCTCTCTGTTTTCATCAAATGTATAGTCTACCTGGGAGGGAAAAAATAAATATATGTGGAATATTCAGAGGCCAATAAAGGTACTGATTTTCTTGTTTCTGATGTTAAGTTTAGAAAAATAGGAGTTTTTGATCAGCTGAATCTGAATCATTCATTCTTTGGCCTGTTTACTGAATTATAGATTTGTAGACTATTATATTATTGCTTCTAGGAAGCCAATAAAGGTTAAATAAAATTAACATATTTTAAAACACCAATTTGATTACCATTATCCTGCTTCAAGCTTTTTGGAACAATATGCCCATTTTAACAGTGATTTTGAGCATTAGAATTTAAAACTACAAACTTCCCTCTAATTACTTATTTGTTCATTTTTTCACAAGTATATTTGAGAATTTATCATGTGTCAGGCAAATAATAATTTTCCAAATGTGAATAATAGTCCTCAAAGTGCTGAATTTAAAAAATGTGAATGCTATGTAATAAAATCCTTCTTTGCCTCAAGTGAAATTGTTCACTTATACAGTCAGTCCTATTATGTAGTGAAGATTTGGTGGTTATTTAATAAATTTAAATCATAAGGTCAAGTGGGATAGCTGATGCTGCAGAATTGGTTTCTTGGATCAAAGGATCTGATTTTGCTATCCACAAAGATCAAATAAATGGAGAACTACCAGATATCTACTTCATTTTGTGTTGGGTAGACACAGCCAGAGATGGGCAAGAAAGCTGAGTTTTAAAAGGCAGGATTATTTCAAAGACAGCAATAGTACTGGAGAAATGAATGCAGTGTCATGTGGAAAAGTATTGATTATACAAGGCCAGAAGGAACTGGGGAGACCAACTATCTGAGATTCTGAGATGGTTAGGGGGCCTGCTGTGAAGTGGCATGGAGGACACCTGCCAAATGGTTAGACTTTGGGAAAAAGTCCTCCATCACTCCATTATAAAATGTCTGTAGTATGCTGCTGAAACCTGTAGATTCAGTATTAGACAAGGTGAGTAGATTAAAGTGAATCTTCTGTGATCTCAGCTTTGACACTTTTTAATTGTCATCTAGTTAGTGTTTCGGAATTCTGGCCTTGGATTTTACTAGGGATGGAAAATCCAGGACTATTTTTAGGAGGAGAGATGGGACAGAAATCCCAGATTATTCAGAATTCCAGACTGTGATCTCCTTCAGTGTAGGGTTTATGTCCAGCTCACCTCTGCATCCAGGGGCCTGGCCTGAACGCAGCTTGGTGAGAGTCACTAAATTTGTTGGACTCCTGCATCTTTTGTTTCATTATTGCTCTTCAGATAAAGGCCCTTCCTGAGAGAGCTCTCCACAGAGCTGGAAAGACCAAGATAATCTGAGAAAAGGCACTTGTTTCTACAGAGATATTTTCATCTTGAAAAATCAGAGCAGAAATAAATGAAATAGAAATGAAAAAAGAATAGCAAAGATCAGTAAAACTAAAAACTGGTTCTTTGAGAAGATAAACAAAATTGATAAACCTTTAGCCAGACTCATCAAGAAAAAGAGGGAGAGGACTCAAATCAATAAAATTAGAAATGAAAAAGAAGTTACAACTGACACTGCAGAAATACAAAGGATCATGAGACTACTACAAGCAACTATATGCCAATAAAATGGACAACCTGGAAGAAATGGACACATTCTTAGAAAAGCACAACCTTCCAAGACTGAACCAGGAAAAAATAGAAAACACGAACAGACCAATCACAAGTAATGAAATTGAAACTGTGATTAAAAATCTTCCAACAAACAAAAGTCCAGGACCAGATGGCTTCACAGGCAAATTCTATCAAACATTTACAGAAGACCTAACACCTATCCTTCTCAAACTCCTCCAAAATATTGCAGAGGGAGGAACACTCCTAAACTCATTCTACGAGGCCACCATCACCCTGATACCAAAACCAGACAAAGATATCACAAAAAAAGAAAATTACAGGCCAATATCACTGATGAATAGAGATGCAAAAATTCTCAACAAAATACCAGCAAACAGAATCCAACAGCACATTAAAAGGATCATACACCATGATCAAGTGGGACTTATCCCAGGGATGCAAAGATTGTTCAATATACGGAAATCAATCAATGTGATACACCATATTAACAAATTGAAGAAAAAAATCATCTTTAAAATTTAATAACATACCCCTGATCATTGGAGCAATAGGTTTTAAAGAGTTTTAAAGACTTTTAAAGAGTTTTTTGTTTGTTTTTAAAAAATAAATATAGCTTATTGCAAGGTGCACACTGATTTATTTAATATCAAAGTCATAAGATATATATTTTTTTAATTTTAAGAAAAATTGCGGAAAATCAGATTATATTATATAAGCTCCACTCCCCCCACCCTCTTCAAATACCCTGATGCCAACTTGGAGTGTGGTGTCGGGAGGAGAAGGGCTGAAAGACTGGAAATTGTTTTGAATCATCCAAGAAGGCACTAAGATATCCAAAGAAAATATCAAACAAATCTCTCTCTTTCTCTTTCTTTTTTTCTTTCTCTTTGTCTCTCTTTCACACACACACACACACACACCATGCACAATCTTTAAATGATAGGATGGGGGAACCTGGCCTGTGCTCCTTGGATGGGCTTGAGTCAGTTATGTAGGAAGTTTGTCTTCACCTTTTTCAGCTCTAACTCCCCATCTTTTTCTCTACCCTTCTCCCTATCAGAAAGACCAGACTATTGAGGCATGAGGCTGTAGAAGGGGCGTAAATGTCCCACAATAGACTATACTGTGCCGTCTTAGTATAGGTAGCTTAAAAGAATTGCCTGTTCTTTCTCTTATCCTTCTTCTGCATATCCGTTTTCAAGACTCAGCTCATATGTCACCTCTCCTAGAAACCTTTACTCCCTTAGGCAGAATTTCCCCTCTGGGCACATTGTATTATAATGATGTGTCTTCATGTCTATCTTCACGACTCTATATGAGTCTGTAAAAACATCACTTTTTGATTTACTGTTTCATCTCCAGTGACAAGTAAATGTCTGACCTATAGAAAGTGTTCAATATGTTCAATGACTAAATTACTCATACCTTGAAGTATCTGCGTTGGGAACTGTGACTCTTCAAGCTTTGACTCTGAAAGGGGCATTCCAACCACAGGATGAAAGATCCATGGCATGTTAAGATCTTGCCATTATTCCTGGAACATGTCTTGAGCCCAACAGCTGAATGGAGATCAGTCTAGTGTAAAGAGCTCCAAAAGCTTTGAACAACTGCTCCAAAAGAGACTACTAAAAGTGACTCTAACATACTGAGTGCAGAGGAAACATTGCTTCTGGCTACTGCCCCATTATCTTGGGATAGTTGAGTGAGTAAGAAATCTAATGACATATTTATTTACACAGTGCTTTATAATTTATGAGCCTGTTCTCTAGGTGATTTCACTTGATACTCATAAAAACTGTGAAGTAGGTATAGATTTTTATTCCCATTTTAGAGATGTAGAAACTTAAGATCAGAGGTGGTAAATGACTTGCCTAGGTCACAGAGACCAGTGCTTTCTTCATTCCTCTTAAGCTCTGAAGAGATGCCATCTTGTTATCTCTCTGAACAGAGCCACCATATTTCGCCTATGGTAAATAATAAGAGCTAACAGTGATCAAGTTGTTATTTTGTGCCGGACGCTGGGTTAAGCACTATGCACTGATTTACTTAAAACTTATTAAATGCATTATTACTATCCCCATTTCATAGACGTGGAAACCAAGGCATAGAGATGTTAATCAATTCCATGGTCACATATCTGCTAAGTAGCAATGCTGGATTGAGAATTCAGGCAGTCTGACTTCAGAGAATACATGCTTAACCACTAATACATTGTTTTGCATTAATACAGGTTCTGAAATTAGACCATCAAGCCTAAATTAATGGCTGCTACTCTTGTTAACGGTAGCCTTGGCCAAGAAACATGGCCTCTCCAAGCCTCAGTTTTCTGATTTATAAAATGAGATTAAAAGTAAAGCTAGGAATAAAAGAATGAAATATGCCACAGTGTCTGGTACATAGTACATGCTCCACAAATGTTAGTTGTTATTTTGGTAGAAGATATTCTGTTATCCATCCCTAGATGACTTGATGGTAGGCAGTCATAGGAAGTCATTGCTAGAACTTTGAGAGTTTGATTAATGAAATCAGAACATAACAGATGAGAACAGAGCCATGTAATTCACTTCAAAAGAGACAATGACTCCCAGACTACCAAAATCTGATCATAGTTTAACCAATAGGATGCCAGAATATGAGGATGGAAGAGCAAAGCTCAGCAAGGAAAGACCAAAAATAAAAAGAGAAAGGTTTTGAGATGCAACATTTGTGTGTATGCATCCAATACTGTCCACAGGAGAGGATGGCCTGACCTTGCCTGGCTATGATCCTGTCTGGGTGCTTGAAGGGTATATCAATTCAACATTAAATATGACTGCATAAAATAGGAATAGGACTCCCATGGATTAACCTGGTGGAGGATTTATTTTTCTCTCATATTAAGTTTGGTGATAGATCGTCTGGGGCTGCTACCACCAGAGACCCTGGCTCCTTCCATGTTTCTGCTCTGCCATTCTCCACTGTCATCCTCATGGTAACATGGCTGCTCTTCCTCTGTCCTCTCATCTGTATTCAGGTAGGAAGAAGAAGGCAGAAGGCATAAGAAAGAAGGAATGGCATCTACATTTGGAAAGGAAAATTCTTCCAAAAATTCCAAGCAGACTTTTGCTTATATATCATTGACCAAAACTGTGTCACTAGGAGCTATTAAGAAGGAAAAAAAAACATGGCAAATAGACATCGAGTAAGCAGTTTTGTCCCCCTAGATCTACTCTCCAATCTTCTCTGTCCCTTCAGCCCTGCAAGCTGACCTATATGGATTATATCAAGTTCCTGGAATTTTGGCTTCCAGTTTGGTTTGGCCAGTGGGAGCCCAGGCAGGAGGCTGGAGGGAATGAAGAGAGGGGGGTCAGGGTATATTTATTTCCTCAGTTGCCTTCTTAAGAAATTACCCAGAGGTATCTGTGTCCTTGACCAAAGATCACAGCTCGTCTAAAATGGCCCTCTATACAAACTTATTTTCTGGGTCCCAGTGGTCATTCCCTCCTCCATGTCTTTAGGCTTATTGTGTTGTAACAGCCCCAGGATCATGCACTTTCCCTACATCATGTCCACACGTTTGTAAACGCTTTTATTAAACCCTCTTTAAATCATCCTAATTTGCACGTGTGCCGTTAGCTTCCTGATGAAAACTGACAGAATAATCATCAGTGTCTGCCTCCTCAGGGCATATTACTATGGTCGGAAGGAGTGCATTAAAGCCTTATGATGAATGCCATCATTTATTTAGCCAATATTTATTGAGCATCAGTGTACCAAGACACAATGCTAGATAAAAATCCAATTCCTTGCCCTCAAGTAGCTCACAGTTATTTAAACCTTTACATCACTCAACTCACTCCTCTTGCTTAGTCTCCAAGCTTGTCAACTCGATAGTAAATTGCAGTTTGGCTTTCTGTGTAGCATTCCCACAGGGATAAAATTCACTTTTTATGCTATTTCAAGATCCAATTGACTATTAATGATATTCTTTGTGAAAATGAAGATGTATAGAATAGTGCCAGATAGCATGGATTTTGGAGTCAGGCAGATTAACATTCAAAACTCACCCGATGTATAACTTTGGACAAGTTACATAACCTCCGTGGCCCTGAGTCATTTTTCTTATACATGGGGCTAAATTGCATTTATGTCCTCTGACTGCTGTAAAGACAGAAGGAGATCATTTCCACAAAGCTCTTAGCTCAGCGTCTGGTTCACTAAAGAAATGGCAGCTATTCTAGTTTATACATTACTTTCTTGTGAGTATGTTTAGTACAGGCTGCTTTTAAATGAATGGTCATCTCTTGAGAGAATGACTGTTGAGTTTCTTACATGCAAAATTTAGGAACAGTCCCTGGTCTGTGGTGACTGCACCCAGAAAATATTACCAAGGAAGGCTCTCTCTGGGCAGCTTGCAAGTTAGTCTCAGTCCTTTACTTGAGGATACGATCCACATTGACAAGAAAGTCCCAACCCTTGGGAGTCCGGGCTCTGGACCAGTCAGACACTCTGGTTCCAGCGGGTGAGAAGTAGAATATCCAGGGTGAGGACAGGTTGGCAGGACCAGCAGAAGGTCTAGGGCCAGACAGGCTACAGGCAGGGGGCTATTTGAGTTCAGGTGAGGCAGGAAATGAAGAACGTAGATGAACTCTATCCAGGGCGTGGGAACTCAAAGGTTTAGGAAAAGTGCAGCCGGGCAGGAGACACCAACGTGGAATCCTGACGACCTGCTCTCTGCAATCTTTTATGTTTTCTGTGCTGGCATAGGCAGGCATGTTTAAATAAGTGTGATTTTAGCCAGAGGAACAGAGAAGGTATGGTTAGAGTCTGATCAAAGCAGGGAGAGAAGGTTTGGGAATTCCAGAATTTCTTCCACTAAGACCTTGATTGGTTAAGACTCTGTTTTGAAAGAATCTAGAAAGAGTTTCTTCCTGTTTGGCTATTGAATTCATGTAATAAAAAAGCTGGAAATAATTCTAAGAGTCTCTCAGCATTAGGAATCCCCAGAATAAACAGCATTATACTACTACTCTCTTATGTGGTTCTGATTATACATTGTTTTTAACTTAATGATACCTTATGATTCCATAGCACATTACAGTTTTCAAAATGTTTTTACTTGGATGATCTAATTTAATCCTCATAGTAATAATGTGAGGTGGTTATTATTATCTATTATTATCACTCTGTTGTAGATTCAGCTCAGCTCAATTCCATGGAACATTTATTGAGCACCTACTTTGTGCCTGGCACTCTGCTAGGTGTTGGGGTATAACGTCCTTCACACATAAGTGAAGACTTTCAGAGATTGCTATAGCAGAGGAGTCAGCACCATCACTTGTGTTTGGCAGAACTAAAAAGGCAAGCAGAGGAGTGGGAAAGTTTTACAGTGAAAACAGAGGAAGGTTTCAGCTATGCGCTGATTGGAGGCTGCTGTCATGGGGAACTGGAGATGAGCTATCTACATGCAGGGCAACCTGTGTTATCAATTGGTGGAGCATAATTGACTTTTTCTAGTTGGTCCTAAGTTGGAAGTGGGGCCGAAACTTAGGGAAGCTGACAGTTAATGATCAACTTCTTACTCTTGTGGGCGGATTGCTACAGAGGTTGTGGTTTAATGTTTTTGGACTGGTTGCTACGGAACTTGTCGATCAGTATACTGTTGCTATCAGTGGTCTGTTTGTATATTCAGTCTCTCAACAGTATGGGTGACAAACACATAACAACATGAGAGTATGAATTTTGGAGTCAGACAGATGAACATTCAAATGAACTCCATAGATGTGTAACCTGGCGCAAATTACGTCATCTCTGTGGACCTGAGTAGCCTTACCTGAGGCTACTCATCTTCCTGAGGGGATGAAGAAACAGGGGCAGCCAGATCTTTAACCAACTCTCCTGGAGTCATGAAAAGTGGAATGAAGAACTGGAGTTTAACCTGGGTTTTCCAACTCCGTTCAGTGCTCTTCCTGGTTACGACTTTTAGAGTTTATCATTCACTTTGGGAAGAGGTAAGCACAGATCTTTCTTTTAGTACAGTAGCAGTGCACTTCTGAGCATGAGTAAACATTTCCCCTTGAATCTTTTATCTGTGTAGCTGTAGATGGTGATCAGTGAACACCTTCTTTATTTGCACTAAAAATTTGACAAGAGAAGACTGGTACAATAGCAAAGATGCTGTAGAGCCCAGAATCAGGTCTCCAGTTTACCAGTTCTTGGCTTCCTTTTGGGGGCTCTGTGACTGTTTTCTGTTCTCCTGGGGATTATCACCATTATATGCTAACCTCCCAGACAGATTCTCATTTCCTTTTTGTTTTTAATGTCTGTTTCACCTCATACTCCATACCCCTGCTCCCTCAGCCATCCTTGGAAAGGTTGACAACTGTGCTGACCGCTCTTCCAATATTATGGCTTCACACTTTCTATTGTCATTCTTTTTTTCAATGTGCAAAATTTACTAGGCAATGACTAGGTTTCAGGGACTGTTCTAGGTGTGGGGAATACAGAGGGGAAAAGACAGTAAAAGTTCCTGCCCTTGTAGTGCTAACACTCTAGTGGGGAAGCAGACAAGACACAGATGAGTAAACAAATAAGTATGTCAGATAGTGATAAGTGCTAAAGCCGGTCAAAGGAGGTAGAGTATGATGTGTGTGCATATAGGCGCTGCAGCTGCTTTTTAGGTAAGGTGGTCAAAGAAGGTCTCTCCAAGGAGGTGACCTTTAAGCCGAAGCTGAAATGGAGAGAGGGTGTGAACTAAGGAAGTCCTAGAGAGATATCATTCCAGGTAGCAAGAGTAGCAAGTGCCATATCCTAGAGGCACTGGTGTATCTGAGGGATAGCAAGAAGTCCTGTCAGGCTAGACTGGGGTTAGTGAAGGAACTTGCGCAGCTATAGCGTACTAACTACATTTTTAACTTGCGGAATAAATGTCAGTAAAGGCAGAAGGAAAATATTTGTTTGCTACTTCCATTGGTTAAAGGAAACATATACAACATGCCCATTTTCTTTTTTAGTATCAAGTCTGTATGTGGCTCTCCAGCCCATTGCTATCCCTTTCTGTCAGGGATATCATGATGTGTTTTTGCCTTAACAAGCTTTGAGGAGAGTCATCTTTTATTTTTGTTTTATTGTGTTGTGTTTTTCCATCTAATCCTTGGCCTTGCCTTGAACTTGCGTAATGCTCATGTACAATATATTCAATAGAGAAAGAGTGAGGGGCACAGGGAGGAATATGACATGAGTGTGGGACGTGCAATAGACACTATTGGTTTGCCTGCCCACCACTACTTCTTCCTTCTCCTTCTAATAGCACTATCCTCCCCTTTCACCTGAGAAATGCTCTTTACTCCACATCAACTATGGAGTTTGAATAAGAGCTGCCATCTTTTTATGGAAGTTCCCCCCCCTCCCCTCGCACCCACCTTCAATTTCACAATGCTGCATTGACTTTTCAGCACAGTTGATGATCTCAGGATGGACAGTTGACTTAAGCTGAGCAAAAGGAGAGTTTTCATCGATATTTTTGGGCTAGAGCTTGAGAACAGGATTTATATCCTCTTGGATGGCAAAAACCTACAGATGAGTGGGTGAGGGGGTGCTGAGATCTTCTGGTAGCTATGTTCTTTGACTTGTGGTGGTTCCTGGTCAGAGAGAATGAAGCAGACACATCAACACAATAGCAAAGATAAGTGGGTGTGGTGGCATTTTATCTCCGGTCCCATTCCAGGTTCTCTGTGTCCTGGCTGAGTGCTTATTCTTCCCTTAGTTATCTGAAACTTCAAATGCACTTCTCTTTTAAATTTAAGAAGGTTTGAGTTGCTACTTTCAATGGAGAGAATTGTAAGAAATGCAAAATACATTTAAAAATATACCATTATGTTTTACATTCAAAATTGTGGTTATAAGTGATCCTGTTAAGTACTTGATACAATTCTTACAGTCAACTAGAGCAGTGCTTCTCAAACTTTAAAGGGCACACAACTCACTAGGGAATCTTGTGAAAATGTGGATTCTGATTTGGTAGGTCAGTGTGTGTTCAGGGAGTCTGCATTTCCAGTGAGCTCCCAGGGGATGCTGCAGGTTTGAAGACCACAGTTTGAGAAGCATGGGACTAGACAGCATATGTAAAGCCTCTAGCCCACTGGGCTGGTGGTCATAGATGTCAGCTGTTAAATACATACCTATTGAGCTGAGTGAAAACTTTCAGATCCACATTGTTCTATTGAGGTTGGATAAATTAAATGATGCTGAAAATTGGGAAAGCAGTTTAATACAAGGCATTATGAGGTTTACTCACCAGAAAAACACACTCCTATTTTTTTTAGGATTTGAAAATGTGAATAACACATTTAAAAAATCCTTTGACAGACTGAGACCCAGTCTTTTAGAGAGATTGCATGGTGGAGTGGAAAGAATGATTCTTCCTGAAGCCACACAGCCTGGGGCTGGAAATATGTTTTGTTCATTTCCAGCTTTGTGTACCAAAAAAGTCTTAGTTCTTTCATTCATGTGTAGTAGGTAATTTTATGGTCAAGTGTGTAAATATAAAATTTTCTGTTTCTCTAATAACTGAACAAGTGTATCTTTTTGGCCTCTCTGTTCCCCTTAGAGCAGAAAACTCAATCTTACCAAATCTTAGTAAACTCAAACACATTTCCCTTAGTCCCTTCGGATAAACTTTACTCAGTTCAAGATTTCTCCACCTCATTTATTTTCCTTTTCTCTTCAGGGATGTCTCAGTTCTGGAGGGCTCATGTGTGGTCCAGGTATTGGTGGGAGGCAGCCTTTACTTCTCATCCTTGGTCTTTCTCATTTCTGTATTGGAATCTGAAGCTCCTGTATTTATACGTTTGTTCCTTGTCAGTCTCTTTCTAGGTCTTATCTGCTGCTAAATCTTCTATAGCCCCCTGTCTCCAGGTCCTTGCAGACCATTTTGCATCCTTCTTGTCCATTGGACAACCTCCGTAGGTCAATTGACCAATTCTCAGGCACTTCTGAATCCCTCTTGGGGTCATGGGAAACATAGAAACTCTCAAGTTTCTCAGGGATGCATCTTATCCATCTTTAATGCAATTATTCAACAAACACCAAGCGTCTCCTATGTAACAAGCACAGTTCTGGACACTGGCACCAATATTCTTTACCCTAACATAGTGCTTAGCTTACAATAGATGTTTAATAAAAGTTTATTGAACAAATGGATATTTCTTAAAATGAAAAACTGTAGAAATGGAAATACTTGGATAGATACATGTTTCTCAAAATAACAACCAGTCATTCATGAAAATAAGTAGAAATGTTCCAGACTATTTTATTTAATACAGTCTAATCTCTCCAAGGGTGGAGTGAAATTGTCCTTTGGTATCATAACAGGGCACTGAGATGCACCTTTAGACTACATTTGATGTTCTAAAGATGTGAGACTACAGCCAGAATGTTCCATAGTACTCAATTGTGGTATCATTGATTGACCTAATTGGATTCTTGATTTACTTAAACCTTGACTTGTTTTTTAAAGTGTCACTAATTCCATTACTTGGTTATTCAAGAATGTGATAGTTCCTTACTACAGCTCATTTCCTGCCCCATCTCCCCTACCTGGGCTGTTCAGTTTCTGTGTGTGCATTTTGTGATTTAACAGCATTACTGATGGTCAGTAAATATGGAACATGTCTAATTGTGTTGGTTTGATGTTTCTGTCCTACAGTGTTTTGGGGTCTTGGAGGCTTCTGCGTGCAGGGAGGATTGGAGCTACTTAAATTTTCTTTTCCTAAACATAGCCTTTCAACTCTACTTTGGCTTGATAGTAGGTCCGTGATTTTAGAGTATGTGATGATTTAGGAAGAGGGCTTCATTTGGAAGGGATTTAGAGATTGTCTCTGCTCAGCAAACACCTAAACCTCCATGGGGTTTTATCAGCTTTCCCTGGGCCTTCGCTGGAGGTGGGCAGAAGGATTCGTTAGGTAGCCATTACCTACAATCAAGTCTTATTCCTTCTAAGTTTCTCCCCTCCACTAGCTTTTTGTAATTTAATGTTGTTTTATTGAGAGGAAAAAAGGTTTACACAATGTAATTTATTCTTTTCTTTTCTGAGGTTGATGTTATCAACTTTCTTTTCCTAAGTTTTCTAAGCCAGTAGCTTTTTAAAGTTCAAACCGCATTTGCTTTCTTTGAAGTCTAGCTTAGATAACTTTAGCTTTCAAAACTATTTTCTAAGCTCTGAATTAAAAAAAAACACCAAAACAACAATCCATTCAGAGACTCATTTGCCTTCCTGGCTCATATTTATATTTCCTCTCCCTGCAAAATGATGAAATCCCTCATTCAAAAGCTGGTGGATCACAGGGCAACAGGAGTACTGAGGGAAAGAGAAACCTCATTTGCTCTCCCAGAATTTTATCCCTTCATCTGTAAGAGGGGGAAAGGCTCATGAGATAGCCAGACATGGAACAGGAATGACTTTCTTCAACAGGAACACTGGTATCTCTTGGGCTCCCAGAGATGTACCACACAGCATGGAGAGCAAAAGAATAAAGGCAGCAGATAGACACATAGGTGGACTACCAATTTTACTTGTATTGTTTTTGGTGCTTTTCTGCCATTTGCTGTTTGCAGGGAATGCCTTCCAGAAATGCTGGGTTTAAGGAATTGTTCTAAACTGCTTGGTTGTGTATTAAGACTTAATTCTCCCCTTTCTCTGGAATGAAATCTTCAATCTTTATCAAATGGCTAGAGCCCAATGTGTCTGGAGAGGGAGCTGGCCGTGCTACAAGAATTCATGTTTCCATCCTCCTAAGTCCCATCTGTGCCCTGGATGTCACCTGGAGAGACTGTTTTTGGAAGGGTAGATCAGGGACAGGCCAAGGACAAAACGTGGATGAGTCAGTCAGGAGCCTTTGCTAAGGGGGCAAGGCTTCTTCCTTGCCTTCTTGCATTGTTTCCTATAGTGGGGGTTGTTTATTTTAACGTCCCTTTCCTGTGCTCTTAAAGGCTGCTTTCTGACATTGTGAAAGCTTCCTGAGACCTTTAGAAATTCTGCATGTTTACCTATCTCTGAGCCCTTTTGAGGTAGAATACTGAGATATTTGCTTCTCTCCCCAGGATTAAATTTATAATTTGAAGGTTATTTCTAATGAACCAAGGCTGAGAAGAAACAGAAAAAAATTTTTTCATGGAGTTCCCCTCCCCCACTCAACATAAACACACACACACACACACACACACACACACACACACATGCTTCAAATGGGAAAAGTGTTCGAAATAGAGGCAGACTAATTATCCAGGTTGGAATAGGGCCAGGATATTGGTCATCGGATTCTCTCTCTTCCCCAGTTTCTTTTCCTCTCCCTTCTGTCATCTTTCCTCAACCATCAGGTGGGTGGGTGGGTTGCTGGCTGGCTGTTGGTTGGCAAACAGAAATAGTTTAGGAGCAAGTGTTCTTGGGGTATGTTCACTGAAGGATGAACCAGAGCAACAAAGAGTGATTTTTCTCTCCACATTCAGCCAATTTACATACAAGGAGAGCAGGTGGGGAGATGTAATTCGTAAAAGACTGTAGACACAGAGATTTAAATCTGAGGATGTGATAGATTTTCCACAGTGAAGAAATAGGAGTGTGATGGGAAGTGTTTTACCCAAAGAGCAGTAAGTAAGGGATGTACATATCCATCACAGCAGACAATAAGTTACTCCATTCTGAGGGGTGCACGAATGAATGTGGGTGCCTTGAAAGAGAATGGATTTCAATGTGAATTGGACGAGAGGGTAATTAAAAGCCATGAGACTGAAGACACCAGAAGTCGAGCAACTTAAATGGGCCAGATATGTTTAAGAACTAGCCTTTTCCTGGTTTGTGATGTGTCCTTAAGTTAGCAACATCGCATTGTTTGTACAAGGAAACTGTGCTCGCAGATTAATTCAGTCATCAAAGATACACCCAAAGAGTGCTACAATTCGTAATCTGGATTTCAAAGGTGCAGACTGTCTATATTCAGACAGTTTAAGAGGATTTATTCAATAAGTAGAGATTTGTCTTGCAACAAGCCTGTCTGGGCCACCTATGGAAGAAAGCAAGCTAAACTCCACAGACTTGCCTTTGAAACACTGTAGCAACTTCTTTTGGGCTACACGATCCTTTTGCTCTGACCAGGCTGGTCTCCTCACCACCAAACGCACCTGTCTGCCTGATTCCGGGCAGGGTATCTTGGCTGATGCTCTTTCCTTCACCTAAAAAGCTTTTTTCTTCTCCTTGGTCCGTCTGGGTACATAATTTTTCTTTGAGTCTCTCCCCCTTTGGATGCAAATTCTACAAAACACCTTTATTCTGTGATGACAGAACCTCCTGCTTGGGAGGGAGGAATCTCAAATATTATCTACTGGAATCAGTATTCATTGCACAGTGTGGTGGGAAGGACACAGCCTTTAGAGCATGAGATCCACTTGGTAACAGTTGCTATACACTTTAGGCCCTGCATTAAGTAATCATATTTATTTCTCATAGAAATACACTAGGAGAAAAGTGAAGCACAGGAAGATTAAATAACTTGTCAGGGCTGTACACTGAGTAATTAGTTGATTTGGAATTATAACCAAAATCTCTGTGACTCCCATGCCCAGTGCATACTACTACTACGATCTCCCTGGCGTGGGCAAGTTATTTGCATTTCCGCTGCCTTCCATCTATCGTTTGTGGGTAAAGATGAGAGATTATGTACGTTCAACACCTAGTACAATGCCTGACAATATTAAATGCTTCCTACATGGTAATTAGGTTATTATTAATAATCAGGTGATTGTTGTACCCCTTGCTATTTAGAGTTCGGTCTGTGGATCAGAGCATCAACTCTATGTGGGAGCTTGTTAGAAATGCAGAATCTTGGACTTCAGACCTCCTGAATCAGAATGTGCATTTTAATAAGATCCCCAGGTGATCTGTATACAATTTAAAGTTTGAGAAACACTCCACTACCCTCACACTTGCATACCCACAGAGGATGAAACCTGTTACCTTTTTTCTTTTTCTTTACTCTTTATTTAGAAATATTTCCACACTTCCAAAAATATAACAAAGAACTTGTTCCTTTTAGTGGAGAATGGTATTTAGAAATTAAGATCCATGTGCCAGGTGTGCTCAAAACCACAGGATTCCTTCCGGCTTTCCCACTTTTCATATTTGTAACTCCTTTTTCTGTTGGTGAAGAACCTGGGATATCCATTATCCCCAATATGTTTGTGTATTTGCCTGTTCCCTTTGTATGTAACCAAAACCAGTTTCCTGCTCTGCCCATCTTCCCATTTGACAGTCTTCCTGGTATGGGTCCTGACCCCCACCAGCTTACCACTAGTCCTGGTGGCTTATTTGTTATTCCCTGAGGCAGCTCCTTCTAGCCCAGAATAGCTCCTACCAAGAGAAGTTTCTTTCTTATATTGAACTAGAGTCATATTCTTGTAGCTTCCTCTCCTCTCTTTTCCTCCTTGGGAATATGAAGTGTAAGTGTGCTCAGATATAGTGTGATGTGGTTGGAAAGGGCACGGCCTGGAGTATGAGACATTGTTCTACACTTGCTTCCTGTGAGAACTGTTCACATTATGTGACCTCTCCTTGCCTCAGTTTTTTCATTTGCAAAACTGGGGACAACATACCTACTTACAGGTAATTGAGGACCAAATGAGACAAGAATATAAATGGCTTAGCATTAATATGGCTGGTCCATATTAAAGGCAAAATGACATGAGCTCCTTCCTCCATTCATTCCCTCCGTCTCTCTATTCCTCCCTCCTTTCCTTTCTTTCTTACTTCTTTCCTTTAATAAAACATTTGCTAAGTCCCTAAGCTGTGTTGCACCGTAGTAAACAAAATAGACATGGTTTCTTCTCCCACAGAGCTTACAAGATAGAGGTAAATAGGTATATTTAAAAAATTACCTAGATATGCAATTAGAGGTTGTAACAAGTATATGCTCTAGGTACTGGGATACAGAAGTAAACTAGATAGAGAAGGGCCCCACTTTTATGGAGGTTATATTCTAGGGGACAAGAGAAAAAATAAACAAGAAACAAGTAAGTAAACGCATAAGATAATATCAGATAATGGTGAGTACTGTGAAGAAGCACAAGCAGAATGATGTAATTATGATGGGACAAGGGGAGCCTCTTTGGACTGCATGGTCATGGAAGGCTTCTCTGAGGAGGTGGCCTTGGGTTGAGCCCCAAGAAGCAAGGAGTCAGCTACATGAAGATACGAGGAAGAATGTCCTAGGAAAATGGAGTGGCTGGACAGAATGAATTTGTGTGTTTGAGGAGCAGAAGAAAGGCCCATGTGACTGGAGCTGAGTGAGTGAGGGGTGGGTGGTGTGAGATGGGGCTAGAAAGGGAGGTCCAGTGGGTCACACAGAGCCTTGGAGGCCACAGTGGGCTGTTCTGTACCATATCACTATAGATAAGAAGTTCACTCTTTTGAGGGCCCTATCTGTAAAAGGGGGACACTAATATTCTCCAGGCTGACTTCATGAGGTTTGTTGTGAATATAAATCAAGGAGAAATATAAGAATTTTATAAAGCTCGATGTGATTATTGTTGTCTAGTAGGCATTCTGTGGAACTTTTGGTGAATGGAGAAACAAAAGAATAAGATAGCAAAGATGCAAAAGACAGCCGACTATGCTGTCTGTCTTTGTCATTCCTAAAAGGAAGGATCAAGAGGCACTTGGAAAAGGGCTGCAAATTTGAGATCACAATAGAAAAAGCTTTTTTAGTGGAGACATGATGAATTTTTAGAAGGTATTTTCAGGGAGGCAGGTAGATAGCATTTAAATGGCCTGACAAAGACACTTGCTTTAAAATACACAAGTAAAAAGGTTAACAATTTGAATCTATCTTGACATTTCCTATTGTCAGCCCCGGGGCTATGTTCTTCCTTGCTTAGGATCATCATTTTCACATACACTTGAGATTGTTATTTCCTGGGCTGGACCACCCACCATGGAGTGGCGGCTCGGCATGCACGTAAATAGGAGTAGTTATTGGGCAGCATCCACATCGCCTTTGCGTTTCTCTCCTTTACCTTTCACCTCCTCATCCCATGTTTTTGTAACCTGGTCAGCGTGTGGATCATGGTGGTCTCATCCCATATTATTGTGGTCTGGTGGTCATGTGGACCACTGTGGTTTTGGACTGAAGCCCATTCGTACATTTGCCATAAAAACACTTGCCAAATTGAATAGATCCTGTGTTTGATAGACAACTGTATTGCTCTCCAAGGGGCTTGGAAACCAGCATATCCAGTGATCTTGATGAGTTGGATGGTTTTAGGGAAAACCAGGAAGAAGGCAAGGGATGTCTTTTATGATTTTGTCCCCTGCACCCCCCCCCCCTTTTCTTTAAACCAGTGCAATGCTGGATATTTTCCTTCCTCCTGATACTCTCTCCATTCTCTTTTTCCCTGTTCTCCACCTTGGGAGACTGACTTACATGGGCTACATCAGTAAGGCTGCTTTTGGCTTCTAGTTGGGCTGACTAATTGGCCCCTGGCAGGAGATGAGAGGGCAAGAGGGGAGTGAGGTTGGGATATTTTACCTTCCATGTAAGACCTCTTTAGACTGAGTGTGCCCAGGGTGGAAGGTTACTGACTCTCATGAGGGAATTAACCCTGGGGCTAAACTTATATGACTTCTTCCTTCTGAAGATTCTGGTGGTCATACCCTTCCCTGGTCTCTTTGGGCATAGGAGTGCTAATAGCTCAGTTGCCATGATGAGCTCCAGTTTACTGGATTATGCCTTACAGTTACCACACAGCCACACTTTGTAAACAGCTGCTTTGTTAGTTAAACCTTTTTTAAATCATCCTATTGTGAATGTTCTGTCTGTGTGAGATCCTGACTAGTACAGGTACTATAGGTGTTGGCTGACAAACCCTGTAAGCATGGCCTGTGCTTAGAGGCAACACAGTATAGTAGAAAGAGCTTTGAGTTCAACTGGACAGTGTTTGAGTTCAGTTTTGTTACTTCCACATTTGTAACTATGGGCAAAGTTTATAATGTCTCAAAGTTTATAATGTTTATAATTGAGGTCCTCAGTTATAAAAATAAGAAAATAATATCTTTTTTTAGAATTTTTTTTTTTTTTTTTTTTGCGGTATGCGGGCCTCTCACTGCTGTGGCCTCTCCCGTTGTGGAGCACAGGCTCCGGACGCGCAACCCCAGCGGCCACGGCTCACGGGCCCAGCCACTCCATGGCATGTGGGACCCTCCCGGACCGGGGCACAAACCCGCGTCCCCTGCATCGGCAGGCGGACTCTCAACCACTGTGCCACCAGGGAAGCCCTAGAGTTGTTTTGATGCTTGTGTAAAATGTCTGCTCATAGTAGAGCCTCAATCCCTATTTTCACAAATATTCTTTCCTGTAAGAAAAAAAGCCAAATGAGATTAGGAGAGGGACAGGCAAGCTGGTAAAAAGTTGAGTTAGGCCAAGCCCTGAAACTTTCTTCATCCAGTCCCAGCATTTGTTTCTGTCCCAGTAGACCCCTCTGCAGAAAGGGGAACTGAGAGAGGGTGTATTTCTCCCCAAGTCAGTGACACTCTGGTTCTCACTGGAGAAGTCCTTCTCAAACAGCTGAGCAGAGCAGGGCTCAGCCAGCCCCACTAACGTCACCCAGATAGGGAGAGCCCGAGGCTCGCAGTGCTCAGCAAAGGGTGGCAGTGATGATAGGGTGACTGGCTCAGCAAATGGCGACAATGGCAGGAGAATGATTGCGTCCAAATATGTCTCCTAGACTAGGAATCGTGTTGATTTTCATCCAGCCACCTCTCAGATGCCACTCTCGCTGTTCTTTGCCAAGCTGTCCCTTACCCTGCTGTCATTTTTTGCTCCACAGAAGATATACTCTCCATGGTAATCAAGAGTCTGCTTTTTAAGAGCAGGGTCAAGGGGAACTTGGAGTAGGGAGGGGCCATGACAGGTCCCTCCCATATTAATCTCTATCTGCAAATCCATTCCAAATCAACACACAATTTAAGAAAAAACTGAAATCTTATACAAATTCAAGACACATTTTCTGGCACCACTTGAGTGTGCTCCCTCTAAGTGCTTCCCCCAGGGAAATTCTGGACCCCTCACTGCTGCTCTCCACTCTTCCTCAACGCTACCCTGAGGCCCGCCCTCTGACACCAGTGCCCACCCAGTGCATCCCCTGGGCTCCCTAATTTAAACGCAATCACACATTTAACTAGCTTAGTCCTGAGTGTCTGACACAGAGCTTACATTTCATTTCTCTCTTTCCTGCAAGCTTCCAGAAAGCTGTACACAACCGGATTCATGTTGGGAGCTTTAGGGGTCATCTATCTGTCTTCTCCTTTCCTCTTTACTGGCTAAGGTGACTTCTCCTCACTCAAAATGATTTGCAGACCCTCCAAAAATAGCTGTTTTATACTTTTCCACCTCCCCAGCAAACACATTTTTGTCCTGCATAATGATTAGTATTCACATGCATGGGCACACATTGATTCATCACTTACATTTAATAAAGGTATTTCAAGCACCTAATATATCAGGTTCTGTTTTAGACACTGGGAGCTATAGCAGTCAATGAAGCAGATAGGGCCTTACCCTTTAAGAGCTTCTATTCCCAGATATTATCTCTCCCCCGGATCCCCAGGTAGCAGCAAAGCAAAGCAAAGCAAAAAAAAAAAAAAAAAAAACCCAAAATAAAAACACAGAGAAGTATCAGCCTTTTTTTGCTGATGGGGAAGGGAACCCAATAATTGCAAGTGATGGCTGGAGTGTAAAGATTAAATGCTCAGATCCTGGAGCAAGACTACCTGGGTTCATATCCAGGATCCATCACTTACTAGCTGTGTGACCTTAGGCAAATTATAATACTTAACCCTTCTGTGCTTCTGTTTTCGAATCTGCAAAATGGAGGTATCTACAGCACCTATAAGGAGTTGTGAGGATTTATGGTGCCAGCATGTAGAAGCCGTCCATAAAGCTTGTAACTGAAGCCCAGTAACAAAGATTCCATGGCTAATGGCCAATACTACCTTCCAAGCATAGTTGTAAACACCTTATACGTACTGAAGCTCTCACAACAACCTTATAGATCAGGACTAGTATTACTATGCTTATTTTAATGAAGAAATGAAAACACAGAAAGGTGAGATTACTTGCCCAAGATCACACAGCTAACATGTGCCCAAGTTGGGCCTTGAACTTGGGCCATGTGGGTCCAGGGTCTCCTCTCCTCTTCATTACACTATGCAGTTAAGATGCTGGGCATTAGCTCAGTTAAGACAGGCTTTGGATTATTTGTACCTTTTCATTTTTCAATCAGGAAACTCCAGAAGGCAAATTAGTGAGCATGGCCTTAGCATTTTCGATTGTGACCTCCCTAAGACCTTTCCCCTTTCCTTCCAGAGCAGACATATTGGGACCCCTACTGAGGGTTTCAAAGGCTCTGGGATCCATGTTGGGTGAAGAAAGAAAATTGGACTGACTCAAATGAACATGCACAGCACATGCATCTTATTGGTTTTTCTATCTTATGTTTCCCTCTGGGATAATTTAAAATCTTTATGCTGGTATCTCTTCATCATTAGTGTGAATTTGTGAGGTCTGAGATATGTAGGTCTGTCCCTCTCTCCTCCCCTGGAGAGAGGGACAGAACTACATATGGGCAAAATCACTTTCATCTCATATTGTGGGGACATTCTCCTTATTTCTGCCACATTCACAGGCCTTCAGTAATCTTGTTGCCCTTCAATGGGCCTTTGCATTTCCTGTTACCTCCAAAAGTATCTGTCCTTGGAGGTGAAGTGACATAGCTGAGTGCGTTATACATGAAAGTGAGGATGCTCCATTGGCTTAGGTTACAGCTTTATGGCATTTTTCATATTATCTATTCACTTAATATAGTCTAATTTGTGTACTTTCTGACTGCCGCCGTGGATTCTGCAAATATCTTTATTGGGCTGTTCTTAACAATGCCTAGATCTACTTCCTGTGAGGTGGCAATTAATTTAGATTTATCAGTATATGGGAGCATGCTACAGTCTTGTCTCCAAAGTTCTCCTATCAAAATAGGAATGTGGAAGATTAACACATTTAATTAATAGACAAGATATTCATTTGTTCCTAAGGCCATCTACTCAAAAGGGAGATAAGCATTTTACAAGATATAATTCTAATTATGGGATGAGTTTTAGTGGTATTTCTCTATAATGTATATAAGCATGGTGTGACAACTTGAGATGGTATTATTCCATAAAGCAATTCCATAAGGATGTGTTATGAATGAATCAAACAGTGTCTTTCTCTTCGTCTCTCAGTCACACATAATACACAAGAGTACCTACGCTTGCACTCGTACACACACTCATAGAATGCTATTGACCCAAACTCAGTAGGGTGGGTGAGTTTTCCTACCCCTGCTGATAAATCTTTACTGATTTATCCATGCCATTGTCCCCAGTAGCTGTGATTACCTTTCTCTGTACCGTGTTTCCTTCTTCTCTCTTCGTATAGAGATCCTTTCCTTCCTAAAGCCCAGATCAAATCCCACCTTTTCCACAAAGCCTGCCCTGATTAGTCCAGCTCACTTTGTTTTCTACCTTGTTTCTATTCATATAGGATTCATGGTCAGTAACGTAGAATCTGAGATTACAGTTATTATCTAATTGCCTTGGGTGAATTATGTTGCCCCAGTAAGACTAGGGACCTTTGAGGAACCCTGATGAGACGTATCCAACTGTGCCTCGAATAGTGTAGGTTTTCAAAAATTTTAGTTGCTTCCAATGTGAAATATTAAAATCTTTTGTATTCTTCATAAACATGTAATACAATATTGGAGCAGTAATTGACATCAGTAAATTTCTTTGTGTAACGCATATATAGGTAAACACAATAGCCTGTGTTAAAATAGCAGGTTTTACAAAATCAAAGCATATTTAGCATGAGATAATTGTTTTTTCGTAGAACAGGAAGTTTTTCATCAATGTAGTTTTCATGAAGTTACATGTGCAGGAGTAGCCTTTGGGGCTGTTTAGAAAAAAAATTTGTTTCTGAGGAGCTCTTAGAAAGTTGGCTTGAAGTCAACATCACTTCTGGGTTATCCTCAGCAGGCAGAAACTGATGAATGCAAAGGGCTGGATGCCACAAGGGGCTGGGAAGCCGAGTGTAAAGGATAGCATGTGGATTTCTGCCTTAATGTGAAGACTGTCTTCCTCAGTGGCTCGAGTAGTGCCTGGCCCCAGTAGGTACTCAGTAAATATTCATTGGATTAATTTAGATATACTTTATGAATACTGATGTCAAGCAAGTTTTGTGATTTCTTAGTCTGTTGATCACAAATATTCATGCCAGACAGTATTTCTGGAAGGAATTACATCAGCATAATGCAAAGCCCAAGACAGTCTTTGGATAACCAGCTGGCTACATTTTTGGTGTTAAGTACTGACATGCCCTATAGATTATTTTAGGGGGCCAAATGATTTACTTTCCCAGTTTCAATACCAGTTAGGAACTTGATTAAAATGTGCCAGAATCAGGACCCGTTTCTCCCTATCAGTTGGTGATTCCTGTTTATTGCTTACATAATTTACCATTTTGCCTAGAGAAAAGACTTCGAATGCGGGGAAGCTTGTAACAGGTGTAGTGTATGTTCTTGTTTTTCCTAGTAGCAGATGGTGCTGAAAGAAGATCATCTCTGTGGGACCATTACAGGATAATGCAGAGGAATAAATAAGCACAATGATAGGTCTCAGCAAAGGTAGCCTGGTCTCAGGGCTGGTCCCACATTTGGAAATGGTACAAATCCTATGAGCAGGTTTATCTATAATCTCAGAAAGGCTTATTTAAAACTCTAGCTCTTTCCTTTTTATTTTCCTTTGTATAACATTTCCTCCCACAAATCAAACCACCCTGCTTCTCACTTGAATTACAGGTAGTGTATTAAAAAAGATCTAAATAAAGTGAAGTTCTTTGAACAGTGCTTTTTACTGCAAGGGAAGAGGTGATTTGCCTTGGAGTTCCTTCCCAGCTCCCAACAACTTCTGTTTGTATTTTAATGGATTTGATGGGACCTGGTCTTTGATCTTGGCCTCTTAAAAACCAAAGGAGCAAAGGAAGGTTAATTCCAGCAATTCTGTCATAATGCACCTCTGCTATTCTGCATGATGGACACTGCACTAATATAATTTAGCCTGGTAGTGGACTGAGGATATAATTATTTTCTCTTGTACAAACATAATTTTCATCTTTCCTGGAAAAAACCAAGCCCCCTTAATATAAAAATATATATATATATATAATACGTATATGTATATGTATACACACACATATGTATTTTCAGCAGATACACTCTTATATTTCTCATATTTAAAAACATTTAAATTTGACAATGCCAGGGCAGTATTTCAGCAGGACCTAGGCTCATCTTTTCCCTCTCCTTGTTTAAATTTTATTCCTTAATATCCCAGCCTCAGCAGTATTTGAAGAATATTGTTCCCTTGGCCTGATGCAATTTTTTCCACATGATGTATTCTTAGCCTGTCCCTTATCTTCCCTTCACTTGCTGACACTACTGTTTAGTCCATTTGGGGCTAAAATGCACTGAAAGCAAATATGTACTATTTTAACATCCTGCCTGATTCTTGTTCATTAGCAAGAGATTCTCTCTAACAGGTTGGTTAAATGGCCTTCACTCCTTTTAAGAAAAAAGAGCAAAGGATTCTGTTATGTCTTTGAAAAACAGAAGTGGTGCACAGATACAAGCTTATCAAAAATAATAACATCTCCCAAAGCATCTGAGTGTGTCTATGTGTGTAGCATGCATGTAGGTTTATACATATAATCGTGTATCCACAACTAGAGTCATCTTTCTTATTTCTCAGCAGCATAATTATTGATGCTTTCTGAAATCTCATTATGCATCTAGGTCTAAGACCTACTGAAATGCTTCCTTTCCTATATTAAAAAAATCATGTTTAAGGTAAGTATTTAAAATGTGGCCTTTGTATGGCTAACGTCTACATGAATACAGGCATTTGAAGTATGGTTAGCCTCTGCAGTGCAAATATCTGTGGGCCAGAGTGGGTTAATTTTTGATTGCCTTTTCTACCTGCATCCTCGGAACTGAAAGAAGCATGCACGAGAAAGAACAAAAACAGACCGTCTTTGTGATATCACATGCATCTGCCTCTAAATTTTAGTATAGAACATAAATGGCAATAAGAATTGAAAGAGAAAATAAGAGAGAGATTGCTCTTGAACTGGAATTATTCCATTTTAAAGCTCTAAATTAATTATCTCTTCAGTTTTTGTGATTTCTCAAACACGGAGTTCATGTATATGAGTGGTGATGGGATGTGCAGGGCAAGAGAGGACTCATAAAAATTGGCTATATCTGAAGAAATCCTTTGTCATCCGCCTACCCCCCGACTCCCATTTGGCTAAATTGCCAAATAGTAACAATGACTAGGATATAAACAAAGTTAAGAGAATGATCTTTTTTGGTCAAGGCCTTGTGCTTAATAGTAATGAACACATAGAGAAGGGAAAAATAATTGTAAGGCTGATCATGTAGACTAAGCTTGTTAAATGAAAACAATACATTCTACAACTGAGAATCACACAAAAGAAAATCTCTGCTTTAGTTGGACAACTTAATATGAATTCCTTTTAGTGTTTACCACATTTAATTAGCCTTAGCTCCATTTCATAGGCAATATTTAATTATTAGTATTTTTTATTTACCTTTTTAAAATATTATCATCTTACCTCGAGTGCAATTATCCATGCCAGTCTAGTAGGAATAAATTTGCTCACGAGTTACTGCAAGATAAACACTGCTTAGAAACCATAACTTGTCTATTGTATTTGTCTAGTTAATAAAGGGAGGCATTTTATTTCCCCCCCGTGACCACTTGTACTTTGTTCAGTAATTAAGGAAGTAAGCTCCTACATTTCAGCCTTTCTATAACCTCTTCAGGTCTGTCTGGGATGCCAGAGCCGGTTGTATTCCGGTGTTGGGTAGTTATGGAAAAGCCTGGGATGAAACCGGAGAGGATTCTAATAGTAACACCTTAAATTAGTATCAATAATTTGATCAATATAAAATATATCAAATACGTTCTGCCTGAGAATAATCTGCAAGCTCCTTTTCAGCCTGTATGTTTCAGAGTTTTCAGAAATAGCTCTTCAGCTGCAATGGAATGCTTTAAAAAATACGTGTCATCTCTGTATATTTTTATGTGTACACTTGCTCATAGGAGAAGCTGCATTTTTGCTGTCAGATGAGGGTTTGAATCCTGGCTCTACCACTAATTAGTTGCATGATCTTGGGCAAATTACTTAGCCTCTTTAAGATTTTGCTTTCTCATCTATAGAATGAAAATAGCAATATTGCTTACTTCATAGTATTAATGTGAGGATGAAATGAGGCAATGTATAAGAGGCATTATATGGCGCTAAGTACATAATAAGAATTCAATAAATATTTTAATTATTTATTGTTAAAGTATATTTATATATAGACTGTGTGTTGGGTTATAAAGTTGTGATGCTGATTTTTGGATGAAGTTCATGAAATCATTCTGCTCACTTTCTTTTTCATTTATCAGTACAAAGCACAGTTACAAGCAATGCTCATGAAGTACACTTTCTTGTTTTGTTCTAATCATGCTTCAAGTCTCCACCCAGATGTTTCCTCTTCATGGAAGCTTCTCCTCACTCCACTCCATCCAGCTGGACCCTTTTATTCTGTGTGGCACAGCACCCATCTCCACGAAGGCTTGGTCATTATATGTGCATTATAATCATTGCTTTCCATGTCTTCTTCTCCAGAAGGTGAACTTCGTGTCCTGTTTATCTTGGCAGTCACACTGCCTTCTGCACATGTGGTCATAGCAAGAGATCAGTAAAGGTTTCTTCAATAAATAAATGAAATAGAAAACACTGTTGTTTACATATGTAAACAAATAGTGATCTTTTTTCAATGATGTCCTTCCTTATATTATTTTCCCCTTATATTACCTTTAACCATGTTTTTGGTTTTTATTCAAGTCATCTTCAGAACTTGTGATACATCATGCAGCATTTAGGAAAATTTCATGTCATTTTACTTAATCCCGCAGGATCCCGTGATGTAGCTACTTAGCTGGGTGGGGAAGCAACCTATTCTGAAACCATTACATTTTTAACTGTTTTATGTATGTTGACTTGCCAGTTGTTAAGGCTAAAATGAAAAGAGACTAGAGGAAGTGACATGAAAGTGAAATTGTCATCCAGGGACAGCATTGTTTATGGAGTCTGATTGCTGCTTACCAGTAGCACAGGTGCCAAAACTCCAAATCTGACCCATGAACAGATTTGCTACCTCAGGGCAAAATCCAGCTATATCCCTTCCTGGCTCTAGGGCTAGGTTTGGTTAGTTTGCTTATCAACATCTAAGGCTCTGAGTGATAGTGTACTTGCTCAGGATTGCACACGCAGCATGGGATGCTTGTGATTCAAGCCAAGGCTTTTCTGACTCTAGTCAGAATGCAGGCTTTCTCTGCATAACATATTCAAGGTTGGAGTTACCACTTCATTTGCTGGTGGGGTCAGTTTGACCACCCCCTGCGTGCCTGACTGGCCACTGTCTGAAGAACCCATATAATGCTGATGCGTCACCAAGCCTGACCCCAGGCGACACAGCCCTGCAGAGAGAAGCTCTACTATCTTGAGTTGGAAGGTCAGCAGGGGGCAGAAGCAGGGTTGGGTAAAGGGGCAGCAGTTGCAGAGCTGCCAGAGGTGCTGACCTAAAAAGGGGCAAACGTGTCTGGAATAAATTAGCAAAATATAATATTTTCTCTCTTGTCAAAATACACAATAAACCCTGTGTGTGTTTATTTGTGTATACATATATATGTGTGTGTTTATCATGATCTATCTTCTCAGATGCATATACAATAACAGTGACTTAAAGTCTACAGACTTAAAAATTCTGAAACTAAAAAGGCACGCTTAATGCCATTTACCAGGAATCAGAGTTCTATGTTATTATCTAAATTTCAAACCCTTAAATATATATCCTTAGAAGTTTCCTAGTTTTCACCTTCCAAACAAATTTAAAAAGTGGAGAGAGAACAAGTATTACACAAAAGTGGGAAATGTTTCCCGCCCCACCTCTGTTTTTTCCTAGCTATTGTCTGCTTTGGCTGTGGTAGTAAATTAGTAAGTAAATATATTTCTTTATATAATTTTATTAATTTAAATGAGTTTCTCCTGCTTCCACCAAACAACTAAATAATTGGCCGCTTGGCACTTTATCCCTGGCACGTATGCTTTTCGTGGTGTTGAATGTGGCCGGTGTTAAGCCTTCAGGATCAGGTTGATAACTTTTGTCAACACTATGGGCACACTACATCTTCTGCTCCTCTACCCCTCCCCCCCCCCATGCTCTATCGTACACTGCTCCCTTTTCTGATCCTTAATTTCTTATGAGCAACTCTACCCTTGTCTGATTGGGAGGGTTCCGTCACAGGCACAAAGACATGGGAACACCCTGTGTTACTATGATGTCCCTGTATACACTTGGACTTCTTTGGTACTGTTATTTTATCAAATTCTGCATATACCTTCAAACTTAATAAGATATATGCTTTTCTTCTGGCCAGAATATTGAAGCTTATTCCTTAGCCTAGAGGCTGTCATACAGAGTGAAGTAAGTCAGAAAGAGAAAAACAAATCCCGTATGCTAACACATATGTATGGAATCTAAAAAAAAAAAAAAATAGTGGAATCTAAAACAACAAAAAAAGTGGTTCTGAGGAACCTAGGGGCAGGACAGGAATAAAGACGCAGACGTAGAGAATGGCCTTGAGGACACGGGGAGGGGGAAGGGTAAGCTGGGATGAAGTGAGAGAATGGCATGGACTTATATACACTACCAAATGTAAAATAGATAGCTAGTGGGAAGCAGCCACATAGCACAGGGAGATCAGCTCGGTGCTTTGTGTCCACCTAGAGGGGTGGGATAGGGAGGGTGGGAGGGAGATGCAAGAGGGAGGACATATGGGGATATATGTATGCATATGGCTGATTCACTTTGTTATACAGCAGAAGCTAACACACCATTGTAAAGCACTTATACTCCAATGAAGATGTTAAAAGAACAAAACAAAACAAAAAACTTACATTCCACCTACAAGTAATTAAACATAGAACATTTTATCTTCACAAAGGACCTGAAGGGTCTTTCCCCCAGTATAAATGTCAGCATGCTATTGATGCTGAAGTCTCTGGAAAACCTAGCATCTTATAAAATGTGGCCCAAATTAGGTCATTACTTGAGCCCTCTCTGTTCCAAATAATATATGAAACCAAGAAAAAGGAATTATTTGTTTTAACCATAGGTAAGCCTTTAATGTGTGTACACATGGATTTGAAAGATTAACCTCTCTGAAAGTTAAAAAACAAACAAAAAAAACCCCTAAGGGTAACTGATGAGATATCTCAACTACAGGGAGAAAAAAAAAATGCTTAAGGATAGATTTTATGTAATTTATATAACTTTGATTATTTGTACTTTAGATTTCCTTAACTAACTCACTAAGAACAGTTGAAAACACCCTCTCTTTTCCAGAGAAAATTTCTTAGTTTGTGGAAGGGCTTGATCTCTAACATATTGTAGGTGACACTTTGTGTGACAGCAAAAATATGTGAAACTCTTTATTCGTACACTATATTTTGAAAATTAGTTGTAAATAAGGAATGATGATTCCTCAGCTGCTGTTTTACTTTTTTAGAGATAATATTAATGGCTATCATATTAAGAGCTAAAGTGCAATACTCTGCGCTTAGCAATAAGGTTACCTTTTTGCTTTTATTTAGTACGCCCTCATTTAACATTCAGTCACCTCTGTTATGGACTAGGCACAGGGAACACAAAGATGACTGAGGCATGGCCCATATGCTCAAATTGCTTATGAATCCAGTACAGGAAGGAAGAAAAATACCCAAATAACTACAACACGAGGCAGAGCTTCATAAGCACACTAGGAGAGTTACTGGGTTGTGGGCACGTTTGGAGCTCTGAGAGACCTTATATGTTTGGGAGGATTTGGGAAGGTTTCTTGGAGACGATGAACTTAGAACTAGGTCCCAAAATATAGGTAGAACCTTGCCAGAGGCAGAAGGACAGAAAGAGATGGGAAGGTATGTCATTGCAGAGGAAATGGTAGGGACCAGTTGTGGAAAGGACACTTTGTGGGGTAGTGTCTGAAGCCCCAGGACATGTGCATTTGGCTAGAGTAAGAGAGGCACAGGAGAAGACTGGGAGAAATGTCTGAAATTATAGGTTGTTCCTGATCATGAAGGAACTTGACATCATGGTTAAGGAGTTTGGAATTTGTTCTGAGGGTATAATCACAAGAAGTGGCTACTCAGAAGAGGGGCAGGATTGGCCATGCCTCAGGGTAGTTCCTCTGGTAGTGTGTGCAGCTCTCCCATTGATGTTGGGATAAAGTCACAAATCCTTAATATAGTCTATGAGCCCCTGAGTTATCTAGCCCCTCTTCTGCCTCTCCAGCCTGCTCTCTCCAGGCCTGCACCAGGCCCACTCGGGTTCTTTTAGCCTGGGGGTGTGGTAAGCAAGCTGCTTCTTGCTTCTCCCACATCCCCTCCGTAACCAGTTAGTACTCACCTCTTCTTTCACAGCTTAGCTAAATGTCACATCCTCAGGGAAAACATCCCTGACCACCAAGCATCTTCCCTTTTTCTTTGTATTTATCACTTTATCTCATTAGTGGAATTAATAGTTACTGTGTCTCTCTGCCTGTTACAGATGAGAAATTCAAGCTCAGAGACGTTTTCTTCCCCTCCCCCCAACAGAAGAACAAAGAAGGAGGAGAACAAACTAGGGCTCTGAGAAGTATTTACCCCAGAATAAATAAAGAGAAACATTTCCTATACTTAGTTGATTTTATGCAATGACTTCCTGCTTGTAGTCCTTGAATTAGAAAATATCAATTTGTCCTCTTCCGTAGTGACTAACCGTTACGGGGCTTTATAATTTTCATATCCACATGAATGTGATCTTTGTATCTCACTTGACCTCATAACAATCCTGGGAAGTGTGCAGAGCCGGTGTTACCCAGTTTTACAGATAGTGCAGTCCAGGGCAGAGAGGTGACTGGCCCAAGGGTATGGCTATTAAATGACAAACTCGGACTTTATCCCCTTCAACTTTGAATTCTGGTCTTTTTGATGGAGTCATTTTTTTCCTCTGAAACAGACTATTACGAAGAGATATTAATATAAGTGCAAAAAATGCTGTGTAATGTGTAGCATAAATATCCAGTATTCAATTAACGTATGGAGAAATGGCGGGAGAGCAGGGAGCTCACTAAAAGAATGGAATGGAGTCAGATTAGGGCATTGATGCACTTCCAACTTGTTAGAGAGCATTTCTTTAAGTCAATTTGAAAAATTGGCTAGGAAAAAGTATTTAAATCCTGCCTAAATGACCTCAATTTCCATTCCAATAAATTACTGGTCTTTTTTGCAATTAGTCATTCAGCTTGTCAACCATATGAGCAGAGGATTTATTTTCTGTTTCAGGCAGTTCTGTTGAGCAGATGGGCAGGCTGCCATGTTAGACCCTGGCTGTGCTTCCAGGTAATAGGGGTGGGGGTGCCGGTGGAGGGGAGGGACACAGAACCTGGGATTATCATCTGGAGAAATTTTCTTATTGTTCAGTCGGCTCTGAGATGATATTCAGGCTTTGTTCTAAAATCTCATTTTAGATGTGTGGTTTGGAAGTTGAGAGACTTTTTCCTATTGTTGTGTCTGGCTCAAGGCCAGCTGGGCAGAGGGGAAACCAGAATGTGTGCAGGTTTAGTCCTAGAAAGCATTGAGGGAGTGTTGCTTAGTTCATCATCTGCAAGGCGGGATCTTGAGCAGCAGCCAGATTTAATTACTTGGAGGTCCCTGGAAGGTGCTGTGATCTGAAGCAGGAGGGGAGCTGCAGATCAGAGCCTGGGGAAACAGAAACAGAAGACCGAAATGTAGGAAGAAGTGGACACGGAGTGATGACTGATCCTGCCAGAGGATGTTGCTCTTGCCCAGGATTAAGTCACTGGATTGTTGCAGACATATGCCTTCCTGCCCACTGGGCAAGTGTCTATGGGCAACACAGTCAAGGTTTCAATTTGGCCTTTTATTTATTTAGATTTTTTTTAAGGTTTTTTTTTTTTTTTTTTGATGTGGACCATTTTTAAAGTCTTTATTGAATTTGTTACAGTATTGCTTCTGTTGTTTTTATGTCTTGGTTTTTTGGCGGCGAGGCATGTGGGATCTTAGCTCCCCAACCAGGGATTGAACCCGCACCCCTTGCACTGGAAGGCGAAGTCTTAACCACTGGACTGCCAGGCCGCCTGGCTTTTCCTTTTAGATTAATGCAGTAACCTCCTAACAGGTCTCCCTGTTTCTACCCTTGCTTTGCTTCAGGAATATCTCAATATGACAGAGTGATTTTGTTAAAATATAAGTCATATCCTATTGTTTCTTTGTTCAAAACCCTTAGGTGACTTCCCTTTTTACTTAGAGTAAAAGCCAAAGTCCTTAAGATATTTACCCTCCTGGTGCTTACTTACAGGATCTTATCATCCATTGTTGCTCTTACCTCACTCACCGGATCTGACCCTACTGGCATCTTTGCAGCTACTCAGATGCACCAGACATATTCCCACTCCAGGGCCTTTGCACTTGCTCTTCTCTGTTCTTAGATCCTCTTCTGCCCTGCATGAGTCTCTTCTTTATTACCTTCAAACCTTTGTCAGCAATTGCCTTATCAGAGAGTCCTTTCCCAACTACCTTTTTAAAAGTGCACTTCTTGCCTCACCATCTTCCTTCCATGCTTTATTTTTCTAACATACCATATCCTTTACTTAATGAGTTTATTGTCTTGCTCCTCCCTAATATAAAGTTCCATTAGGGAAGGGATTTTTTTCTGTTTTTAAAAGTTTTAATTTGTTAACTCTTGTATCCCCAGTGCCTAGAACTATGCCAGACATATAGTAGGCATTCAGTTACTATTCAATAAATAAATAACCTTATGTTGGGCTGGGTTCTCTATTTTTTTTTTCATCCATCCAGCCACCCATCCAATCATTTATGACCCAGTCACTCATCACTTCCTCTGATACTGCTTTCCCCTCTGTTCATTATTCTCCAATTTCACTTACTTTCTCTTTGCTTCCTAATCAGTCCAAATTGGTTCCCTTCTGAAAGCCTTTGCACTTGCTCTTCCTTTTACCTGGAAAGCTTTTCCTCCAGATCAACTCATGTCACTCAGATCTCAGCTCAAATGTCACCTCCTTAGAGAAGTCTTTGCTGACCACCCTGCCTAAATCCTCCCCTGTCCCCCATCCCAATAACTCCATTCACTGTCTTGTTACCCTATTTTGGTATTATGTTTGGGATTAAATATGACCATTTAAAATTATCTTGTTTATATATTTGTTTGTTTGTTTACTCTTTCTGTCTTGCCTCCTGGTAGAATGTAAGTTCCATTAGAGCAAAGATCCTGCTGGTTTTGTTTCCCATTGTATACCCAGTATCTAGACCAAAGCCTGGAGCATGTTGGATGCTGAATAAATATTTGTTGGTTGTATGATTAAGATTACATTTCCTGGAGTTAAAACTATCTGTATTGAAATCCCAGCTTCACCACTGACTATCTCTATGGCTTGGGGACAGTGTTTGACTTTCCTATGCCTAAGTTTCTTATCTGTATATGGGTATGGTAATAGTAAATCTCTCATGTGATTATTGTGGGGATCAGTGATAATGATAATTATAATAATAATAATAGTGATAGCTACCATTATTGGTCAGTTACTGTAGACCAAGCACTGTTTTAAACTCTACCTATATTTAATTATTTAATCCTCCTCATAACTCTATGAAGTGGGCACTATTTTAATTCCCATATTTCACATGACTCAAGTTTTAGAAAGGCAAATAACATGTAGTTACAAATAGGTGGAAAAGGGATTGAAGCCAAGCAAGTTTGGCTCAGATCCTGTGCTTTTACATGTGCTCGGGACATAGTAATCATTCAGTAAATGTCAGCCATTATTATTATTAACTACACATTTGTAAATGAATACACAGTAAATCCTATTATTTTCCCAAAGATATCAGCTGCAAAACTGGCAGCTTCATATTAAATTCCAGTAAAAGCAAGAGGAAATTCACACTGATGTTAGACTGTAACTCAAAAATACAAATCCTTTTGTTACATAGGGAGTAATCAAAATACATAAAAAGGAATATATTTTATTTAATTTGAGCATTAAATTTATTGAAGATACAACATGTGCTATATTATACTGGCAACTGACATCTGTTAAAACAAGCTTCCAGAATGTCAGTTTGGCTTAGGTAATTTTGTGAAAGAGGTTCAATATCTGTGTTCTGGATAATTCCCCAAAGAAAATATCTTGGCAAACCACAACATACAGGCTTTCAAACTTGCTTTTGAATAGTTAAAACTGAGCTCCAACTCTTCAAATGTCAAAGGAATACTGTGGGGTTTTTTTGTTTGTTTTCTACTTTGTAATTTTCATTATGGACATTTGTATACATGTCAATATTTACTAAGCTGCAATAATTTTTGAGAACAGGTATTATATGTTTTTATTTTTTCACACTATATTTATGCCAGCACCTTGCATTTTTTGTAGGGAGTTAAAAACTTTTACCACTCATAGATAACCATTGTTAACTTGTGCATATTTTGATTTTATATTTCATATTCAGGGAAACTTTTTCCTGGAGTTAGATGATGACATTGAGTGATTAAGTGTATATACACGTCAACTCTGGTTTATAGGAGATACAGCATCTCTGTTCAAATGGAAGATTTGTGTTTAGACCTTCTATAAGGGTAGTGGGTGCACCCAGTGGAGGCATTTAGATAATAATAGGATTTCAGAGCTGGAAAGAACATTGGGACCCTATAATCTAATTTCTTCCTTTTATAGATGTGGAAACTGAAAACCAGGGAGAATAAGTGACTTGTCTAAAAGAACACAGCTAGTTAGTACTAGAACTAGAGCTAGGACACAGGTGTTCTAATTCCTGTTTTAATGCATTGTCAGAGGGAAGAAATAATATGCTCCAGGAATTTTGCTTTCCTATTGTAGACAGTTACCCACCATTTTGCCACTCTTAGACAACCATTGTTAATTTATGGATGTTTGGTTTTTGTGTTTCATGTAGTATATGTGTGTACATGTATGTGTGTATAAAATATACAATTGTATATAGTATAGTTTATATCTAAATGTATATTACATATTAATATATATCAATACAGGCCTTTATTATTATATGTAATAAATAACATATTCTATAGTTTTATATACATATAATTAACATTTTCTTATTTGGGATCATATGAAACTTTTTTTTTCTTCAGAAAATAAGCCTTTATTTGACACTTCTCTTACACAGCAGGAGTTGAGCAGGATTGCTTCTCCTCTTGCTTTATGTGAAGAAGTTCAGCCTCAAGATCACCTGCAGACTTGATGGTTTGGTGACAGTTGCTGCATTGTTTCACCTGAACTATGAAACATTATTTTAAAATTTAAAAATGTGTTGGAGAATGTTCTCTCTTTTCTTATCCTTGAATTTTTTTAACTTTAGAATTACTTCACTATTTGGTAAAACTCACTTTGTCTGGGCATAATGATTTTGGGGATTAAATTTAATTCATTTAAACTATGAATTCACTTTCTTACGAGTAGAGGTTTACTTAGTATTTCTGTTTCTTCTTCTTCTTTTTTTTTTGGCGGCATGCGGGCCTCTCACTGTTGTGGCCTCTCCCGTTGCGGAGCACAGGCTCTGGACGCGCAGGCTCAGTGGCCATGGCTCACGGGACCAGCTCACGGGCCCAGCCGCTCCGCGGCATGCGGGATCCTCCCGGACCGGGGCACGAACCCGTGTCCCCTGCATTGGCAGGCGGACTCTCAGCCACTGCGCCACCAGGGAAGCCCCTGTTTCTTCTTGAATCATTTTTGATATGTGATAGTTTCCAAATATATTGGCATAAATTTGTTCATAATATTCTAGAATTGAAATGTTTTGTCTTTAGTTTTGTCCCGTTTTCATTCTTAATATCTTTAAGTTTTTTGTCTTCTTTATCTTTACTTTTCAATCAAGCTTATCAGATGAAAGTCAGTATTATCAGATATTTCAAAGAACCAGCTCTGGTGGACACACACCTGTGCCACGCAGATCGTTCTCTTAGGATGTCCTTTTTGCCCCAGCTGCTGGAAGTGCTTTCACCTACAGGGAACCTAAACTACAGGGAACCACCTAGTCCAAGGCCACACCCTTATCATGGGGCAGCTCACATGCAAAGACTGACTGAGGCAGGAGTATAGAGGCCAGTTATTTTGGTCCAGTGGGACAATTTTAATGGGTGAGTTCAGCCTCAGAGCCCCCCATAGAGTCTGCTGAAGTTCTCTGGCTTGCATTGCAAACCATCTTCCCCCTCGGTTTCCTCTTCCTCTCTTCTACAGGTGTTAATCCCAAGAACAAGTCCTAATAAACATCCTGAATGCTAAACTCTGTCTCAGAAACCCCTTGCTGAAGGACACAAACGTCAGCATTTGGTCCCAGGAGGAGGCCAAGAAACTGGCAATAAGATGGAGTTTTGGAGTTGTATCATTCACTGCTATTCACTGGTAGCGAGGATCTCATCACTTGGTGGCAGGAAGAACACAGACAGCGCCTGGCAAAAGGTGATGGTCCAGTCATGAAAACTTCCATTGGTGGTGATTTGGGATATTTTCTAGAAGCAGTGCCTTAACTAATGTGAAGCATTAGGCATTTGTAAACCATGATGGAAATAGTAAGTAAAAGGACAGTGGGATTAGATAGCTGTTTCTATGCTCTGTTCTAGGAAAAGATGATGAAAGACTGAAAATGAGTAGCAGGCAATTAAAAGCCAAATGTGAAAGACTGAGGGCCCCTTTGGGAGTCTTTAAATAGGACTGTATCTCTTGTAATGGGAGGGAGAGAGAGCTGAGGACCAGGGGCTCCATCAAAGAGTATTTGAGCTCCAAAGTGGTTAAACCTCTTACCAAGGCACGTCTGCTACACCAAGGTCAGGGCCCCAGGTGGGAAAGAATGAGTAAAGATAATAGAAAAAAGAGCAAGAACCACATTAAAGGATAGACTGAACAAACGGGTAGTCAATTGTAGGGAAAGTGTTATAGAGATGTAGCCAGTTAATCAGTCAAAGTATGTTAGTTTTGTGGCTTTGTGAGGTTTTTAATTTGTTGTGATTTCTTTTTTTTTGAATTTATAAGTTGTTGTGATTTCTTTTCTCCACCTAAGTAAATACTCACTTTGTACTAAAAAAAAAGAGCAAGAGGCTGAACGTGTAATTTCATAGAACAGGAAACAAGAACTGCTCTTAAATCTGTGTAAAACTCACTAGTAATCAGAGAAATGCAAGTTAAAACCACAACTAGATGACATATTTTATATTTTAAATGGACGGCAGTTTGGAGACATAAAGAGACTTTAGTCTATAGCGATGCAAACAAATCAAAATGGACTATTATTCATTTCTGACTTCGAGCCCTTTGGCACAACTAGCATATGGATTTCTCATTGGTTCACTTCACAAGGTCCACTTGCTATTTATGGTGTTCTGCTCTCTCTTCTATGCTTTTTATTACCACCTACATTTCTGTTTGTTTCTAAGGCAGAGAAGATTAGCATTCTCAATATATTTTTCCAACTCTTCCTCTCAAGGTCTATTCTTGTTTGGGCAAGCTTTATAGAACACTTTCCTAATCAGAAATACTTCTCTCCTTAAGAGAAAGCTGATATTAGCCACGCATTCATCAATATTAACTCAAATGTCACCTCTTTTGGTAAGTCTTCTCTTATCTTCCTAGACAATTTATATCTCATTCCACTGTGTGCCCATAGCTTATAGCACTTATTACACCATAATTATTTTCTTTCGTTTTTGTCTTTCCCATTTAACTTGTGAGCATTGCTAGGGAGGAAAGAAATCTTATTTTTTATAAAACCAATTGTTATTTATGCCTAGTCCAGAGTGAGTATCAACTGATGATTATTGAATGAATGCATGCCTGCAGGATCCAAGCAGTATCTTGAAACAATTAGAGGGCTCACAGAATTGGCCTGATTCCTTTTCTCAAAGCTTAGAGTTCCTCAAATTTATGGCTGACCCAGGTAGGAAGTCTTGCCTGTTCTTTTTGTCCTTTAGCCCACTTGTATTATTTAATAAACATAGGTGTCAGCAACTTTATATGTGTTATTTCACACCATCCTTAAAACAGTCCAGCTGTGGGATATTAGTATCCCTATTTTAAAGATGTCAAAGTTGAGGCTAAGTAACTTGCTCAAGATTATGTAGTTACAGAACGTTAGAACCAGGATTCAAACCCAAGCTTGTCTCTAAAGCTCAGGCTCATTCCACTGCATCACATTCTTCACATGCCTGAGCTCTGAAACTTTGATGTGATCACTTGGCTTCTTTTGGAGAGTAGACTGAGGAATGAGGAGGCTCAGTTATGATACACCAAAGGGTTGGTGCCATGATGTTCAAGAGTTGCTGATGACTGCTGCTGTCAAGATGATCGGTGACCACTTTGAAGAAAGGCCAGGCTGCTGGATACCTCTTGGGTTAGCAGAACATTGCTTTTTCTTAAAATAACACAGCGAGCCTGGTTGTTTGAAGTGGTGCTTTGGTCTGTCTTTATAGCTTTCCTTCTGTCTGCCTTGCTTATGAGTTCTTACTCTCACCTACCATTTAGTGATACTTTACACATCCCATAGTGGCCAGTGCAACAGTGGGTCCCACCTACCTGGAGGATATTGGCAGCTTTTTTCACTTGCAAATGCTCCTGCTGTATTGACTGTACTGGAGGGGACCTTAACTAATGTTTCATGATGCTAATGAAGTTGTTCTTGCTTGAATGATTGGAGCTACACTATTGCAAGATTAATCTGACAGCCTTGGAAAATATAGTTGGGAGTTGGGGGATAGCAGTTAGACAAGCCAATTAGAACATTAAAACTGTCTGGGAGGAAAAGGATCAGATGCTCAACTAGAGTAGCAGTGGAGACGTAAAGTAAAAGGCAAATGCAAAAGACACTGGGGACATATCTGAGGTGATAGTTGAGGCAGTTCCAAATCTCCTAAGCATATAGAAGTCAGAGCATTGCTACTTCCTTATAGCTCTTTGGTCTCAAATTTGATAGACCATGCATTCAATTTATTCAACAAGTATTTGTTGAGCACATGATATATGCCAGGCATGCTATTAGAAGTTGTGAGACCTGCCCTCAAACATCTTACAATGTAGTAGGTTATATAGATAAAATGGTGAAATATGGTTCACTTGAATTGTGAGAACTGGGGAAAAGTTTTATGAAACTGTTGGCAGTTGAGATAGGTTTGATAGATGGATGTGGTTTTTAACAGGTGGTGATAGGGGAGAAGAGAGAAGGTATTCCAGAAGGAAAGAGATTGTATGGGGGGTGGGGGACACATGGCTCGCTGCCGCCATCTTAAATTGCAGTGTTGTGCGTGGCGCTCCTGCACATGTTCCGGAGCTGAGGTGTTGGTGCAGCCATTTTGCACCAAGAACTCTGGTCTGAAGGGCCAGGTGTGAGGTCTCTGCCTGCGGCCGCCTCTAAGCAAGTGAAACCAGACTAAGCACCAAGGAAAAGAAAAAAGGGTCCTTCGTCAGGAGGGAAGCATCATCCTCAAGGATAGGAGTCTTTGAATCTGGCATCAGAGTCATTTTGGAGAACTGGTTAAAAACACTGCCCTGTTTCTTCTGGACTCAGCCCCATTGGGAGGGATAATTACTCCAGCAACCTCACTCAATTCTGTTGCAGCTGTGTGCCTGACAGGGTCTTGGTGCTCCGGCCTGGTGTCAGGCCTGAGCCTCTGAGGTGGGAGAGCCGAGTTCAGGACATTGGACCACCAGAGACCTCCCGGCCCCATGTAATATCAGTCGGCGAGAGATCTCCCAGAGATCTCCGTCTCAACGCTATGACCCAGCTCCACCCAACGGTCAGCAAGCTCCAGTGCTGGATGCCCCATGCCAAACAACTAGCAAGACAGGAACACACCACCACCCATTAGCAGAGAGGCTGCCTAAAGTCATACTAAGTTCAAAGCACACCACTGGACGTGGCCCTGCCCACCAGAAAGACAAGATCCAGCCCCACCCACCAGAACACAGGCACCAGTCCCCTCTACCAGGAAGCCTACACAAGCCACTGAACCAACCTAACACACTGGGGGCAGACACCAAAAACAATGGAAACTACAAACCTGCAGCCTGCGAAAAGGACACCCCAAACACAGTAAGTTAAACAAAATGAGAAGACAGAGAAACACACAGCAGATGAAGGAGCAAGATAAAAACCCACCAGACCTAACAAATGAAGAGGAAATAGGCAGTCTACCTGAAAAAGAATTCAGAGTAATGATAGTAAAGGTGATCCAAAATCTCAGAAATAGAATGGAGAAAATACAAGAAACATTTAACAAGGACCTAGAAGAACTAAAGAGCAAACAAACAATGATGAACAACACAATAACTGAAACTTAAAATTCTCTAGAGATTGTATGGGGGTAAAAGAGGTGTCAGATTTGGAGTAAAGGAGTCCACAGGAGATAAAACTAGAATCTGGGCTTTAGCCATATTTGTAGGGTAAGGAATTTTATTCCACTTAGTAATAGAGACCCATTGAAGAGTTTTATGCTAAATGCCATAATGTGAACTTAATTTTAGGGACTCAGACTCTGACAAACGTGAAGTGACAAGCTATTAGAAAAAGAATACTGGGGCTTCCCCGGTGGTGCAGTGGTTGAGAATCTGCCTGCCAATGCAGGGGACATGGGTTTGAACCCTATCTGGGAAGATCCCACATGCCGCAGAGCAGCTAAACTCATGCGCCACAACTACTGAGCCTGTGCTCTAGAGCCGATGTGCCACAACTACTGAGCCTGTGCTCTAGAGCCTGTGAGCCACCACTACTGAAGCCCACTCACCTAGAGCCCATGCTCTGCAACAAGAGAAACCACTGCAATGAGAAGTCTGTGCACCGCAATGAAGAGTAGCCCCCAGTTGCTGCAACTAGAGAAAAGCCCGTGCGCAGCAATGAAGACCCAACACAGCCAAAATAAAATAAATAAATACATTAATTAATTAATTAATTAAAAAACAGAAAAAGGAAAAGAATATTGAACTTAAGAGGTGGTATACTTGAGTCCTTGGTCTAACTCTTTTATTTACTAGGTAAGCTGCCTTAGACTGGTCATTTAGTTTTTCTGAATTAAGATTTCTTCATGAACAAGGGCAGATAATAATCTCTGAGTTCCTCAACCATTGTTGTGAGCACCAAATGAGAAGTGGGTGAAAATATTTAATAATCAAGTAAGACTCAATCAGACTATTTATAAAGTTGGGAATAGGGTTATGATTTTAGAGAATATGATCACTGTTTGAGGTGATAAAGAATAAGGAGAGTATCTACAAAAAAAGAAAATTACAGACCAATATAACTGATGAATACAGATGCAAAAATCCTCAACAAAATACAAGCAAACAGAATCGAACAACACATTAAAAGGATCATACACCATGATCAAGTGGGATTTATCCCAGAGATGTGGGGATTCTTCAGTATACGCAAATCAATCAATGTGGTACACGATATTAACAAACTGAAGGATAAAAACCATATGATGATCTCAATAGATGCAGAAAAAGCGTTTGATAAAATTCAACACCCATTTATGATAAAAACACTCCAGAAAGTGGGCATAGAGGGAACCTACATCAACATAATAAAGGCCATATATGACAAACCCACAGCAAACATCATTCTCAATGGTGAAAAACTGAAATCATTTCCTCTAAGATCAGGAACAAGACAAGGATGTCCACACTCACCACTATTATTCAACATAGTCTTGGAAGTCCTAGCCACAGCAATCAGAGAAGAATAAGAAACAAAAGGAATCCAAATTGGAAAAGAAGAAGTAAAACTGTCACTGTTTGCAGATGACATGATACTATACATAGAGAATCCTAAAGATGCCATCAGAAACTACTGGAGGTAATCAATGAATTTGGTAAAGTTTCAGGATACAAAATTAATACACAGAAATCTCTTGCATTCCTATGTACTAACAATGAAAGATCAGAAAGATAAATTAAGGAAACAATCCATTCACCATTGCAACAAAAAGAGTAAAATACCTAGGAATAAACCTACCTAAGGAGGTAAAAGACCTGTACTCAGAAAACTATAAGACACTGATGAAAGAAATCAAAGATGACACACATAGATGGAGAGATATATCATGTTCTTGGATTGGAAGAATCAATATTGTGAAAATGACTGTGACTATGCTACCCAAAGCAATCTACAGATTCAATGCAATCCCTATGAAATCACCAGTGGCATTTTTCACAGAACTAGAACAAAAAATCTTAAAATTTGTATGGAGACACAAAAGACCCCAAATAACCAAAGCAGTATTGCGGGAAAAAAACAGAGCTGGAGGAATCAGACACCCTGACTTCAGACTATACTACAAGCCTACAGTAATCAAGACAATATGGTACTGGCACAAAAACAGAAATATAGCTCAATGGAACAGGATAGAAAGCCCAGAGATAAACCCACACACCTATGGTCAACTAATCTATGACAAAGGAGGCAAGGATATACAGTGGAGAAAAGACAGCCTCTTCAATAAGTGGTGCTGGGAAACTGGACAGCTACATGTAAAAGAATGAATAGAACACTCCCTAACACCATACACAAAAATAAATTCAAAATGGATTAGAGACCTAAATGTAAGACCGGACACTATAAAACTCTTAGAGGAAAACATAGGAAGAACACTCTTTGACATAAATCACAGCAAGATTTTGTTTGATCCACCTCCTAGAGTAATGGAAATAAAAATAAAAATAAACAAATGGGACCTAATGAAACTTAAAAGCTTTTGCACAGCAAAGGAAACTACAAACAAGATGAAAAGACAACCCTCAGAATGGGAGAAAATGTTTGCAAACGAATCAACAGACAAAGGATTAATCTCCAAAATATATAATCAGCTCATGCAGCTCAATAACAACAAAAAAACAACCCAATCCAAAAATGGGCGGAAGACCTAAATAGACATTTCTCCAAAGAAGACATACAGATGGCCATGAGGCACATGAAAAGCTGTTCAACATCACTAATTATTAGAGAAATGCAAATCAAAACTACAATGAGGTATCACCTCACACTGGTTAGAATGGGCATCATCAGAAAATCTACAAACAACAAATGCTGGAGAGGGTGTGGAGAAAAGGGAACCCTCTTGCACTATTGGTGGGAATGTAAATTGATACAGCCACTATGGAGAACAGTATGGAGGTTCCTTAAAAAACTACAAATAGAACTACCATATGACCCAGCAATCCCACTACTGGGCATATACCCTGAGAAAACCAAAATTCAAAAAGAGTCATGTACCAAAATGTTCATTGCAGCTCTATTTACAATAGCCCAGAGATGGAAACAACCTAAGTGCCCATCATCAGATGAATGGATAAAGAAGATGTGGCACATATATACAATGGAATATTACTCAGCCATAAAAAGAAACGAAATTGAGCTATTTGTAATGAGGTGGATAGACCTAGAGTCTGTCATACAGAGTGAAGTAAGTCAGAAAGAAAAAGACAAATACCGTATGCTAACACATATATATGGAATTTAAGAAAAAAAAATGTCATGAAGAACCTAGGGGTAAGACAGGAATAAAGACACAGACCTACTGGAGAACGGACTTGAGGATATGGGGATGGGGAAGGGTGAGCTGTGACAGGGCGAGAGAGAGTCATGGACATATACACACTAACAAACGTAAAGTAGATAGCTAGTGGGAAGCAGCTGCATGGCACAGGGATATTGGCTCGGTGCTTTGTGACCGCCTGGAGGGGTGGGATAGGGAGGGTGGGAGGGAGGGAGACGCAAGAGGGAAGAGATGGGAACATATGTATATGTATAACTGATTCACTTTGTTATAAAGCAGAAACTAACACACCATTGTAAAGCAATTATACCCCAATAAAGATGTTAAAAAAAAAAAAGAACTAAAAATAGAATTACCATATGATCCAGCAATCCCACTACTGGGCATATACCCAGAGAAAGCCATAATTCAGAAAGACACATGCACTCCAGTGTTCATTGCAGCACTATTTACAATAGCCAGGTCATGGAGGCAACCTAAATGCCCATCGACAGATGAATGGATAAAGAAGATGTGGTACATATATAGAATGGAATATTACTCAGCCATAAAAAGGAACAAAACTGGGTCATTTGTGGAAACATGGATGGATATAGAGACTGTCATACAGAGTGAAGTAAGTCAGAAAGAGGAAAACAATTATCGTATATTAACGCATATATGTGGAACCTAGAAAAATGGTTTGCAGGGCAGAAATAGAGACACAGATGTAGAGAACAAACATGGACACCAAGGGGGGAAAGTGGTGGGTGGAGGGTGGTGGGATGAACTGGGAGATTGGGATTGACATATATACACTAATATGTATAAAATAGATAACTAATAAGAACCTGCTGTATAAAAAATAAATAAAATTCAAAAGAAAAAAAGAATAAGGAGAGTATCTACTGAAGTGAAAGTATAGGAAATGGGAGCAAACAATTTAAAAATAATGACTAACACCTTCAAAGTACTTACTAAAAGATATTCTTCCAAGAACTTTGTATACATTAATCCAACAATCTCCTGAGGTAGGAGCTATTATCATCTTTACAGTAAGGTTAAAAATGTTGCCCAAGTTCATTCCACTGAAAATGGCTGAGATTTGAACCCAGGCAGGTTGACTGTAGAACTTCTATTTTCACTGTTATAATACTAACCTTCAACGTTGTAGAGGAAGCTTTGGTTAGCTTAGAGTTTCTGTATTAGTTTTGCCGTTGACACTTGCATAGGTAGGAAGATACTGAATAATGATTCAGTGTTTAGATCTGGAATCAGACAGTATGGGTTTACATTCCAGCCCAGCTAGATTTCTTAGCTCTCTGGTCCTTGGTTTTTCCACCTATAAAATGGGGATTCATTTAATGCTTAACTTCTAGGGTTGTTGTGAAAATGATTACAGGTGATCTCGTGAAGCACCTGGTATAAAATAATTATTTTTTAAATTCTGAACCTGCTTCTCAAAGCATTACTCCATTCAGGGTTATGCTCCCTGGTTGATCTTTTTGTTGTCTTTGTGCGTTCCAGTTCCACAGCATCCTTAACAGCTGAGTTTTATCGAGAGCTGCACTGTTCAGTAAAAGCCCCACACTGCTTTTGAAGCACGATCCTCTTTGATTTATTGTGTGACTTTCGGTTGTGCACTTAACCTTTGTGGGTTTCAGGTGACTCCTCTAGGAAATGTTACTTACTCTTCCACAGAAAACTCAGTTCGATGAAGTGGAGTCAAGGTGGTTTAATCCTGGATGAGAACTGTGTCAGAAGGGTTATGAAAGTGGTAGGAGACTTTGATTCCAGCTAAGAGGGAATGACAGATGGATTGGTCTATCTCATTTAGGGTTTCAGGCCTACGGGGAAAAAGGTACTGGCTATGAGGGAAACGAGCACAGTGTATGGTTAGGAGCTTTGGGATCACGTAAACCTGAGTTTGAGTCCTAGTTCTGCGCTTACTTTGTGAGCCTGTGACTTAATCTCTCTGACCCTCAGTTACCTTTTTTTTTTTAAATCATAAGACTAATTATAATTTCATGAAGTAACTTTGAGGATTAAATGAGGTAAAGTATAGTGGGTCCAAAAAAAATGCTATAATTGATTTCCATGTCTAGGCTCTTGAATGAGGAAGGAACGTATCATCATGTTTCTTCACTTTTTCTGAATGACCCCAAAAGTCATAACTTTGTCCACTGAAATGGGAGACAAGTTTGAGAGCCCTTACTGTTCAAAGGTACCTAGAATCTCTGAGGCCATTCAACTTAATTTCAATTAAGAAAAGTTATTTGCAGAGATAGAGCAATTACCTCCTAACCAAGTGACCAAACAGTACCACTAATAGTGGGGGCACCCTGACATCATGGGTCTCCTGATGTGATGCAACAGTTCACGGAATTGCCTAGGAAGTGTTCTTGCTAAAAACGTTTAAGCTGAATCTAATGAAGTCTCTATAACTAACTTCAGTTTACATGAAATACAGAGGATAGAGGATCAAGATATATGACATTGTAAGGAAACAGTCCAGAATGTGGGACATTCTATAAGACAACTGGTTTGGACTCTTTAAAAAGTCAATGTCATAAGAAAAGGAAAGGCAGAGAGAGTATTTTAGCTTAAAAGAGATCACAGATTAACAATTAAATGCAAGGTATGGACTGAAACAGGGTCCTCAAGTGGAAAATAAAGGAAAACAAGAATAAAATACATTTTGGGACAATTGGTGAAATTTGAATAATTACAGATTGAATGTTGAGCAAAAAATGCTTGACATCCCACCTTCCCATCCCCCTCCCATCCCTCATTTTCCCTATCTCCCCCACCTCTGCCCCTATATTTTGAATCAGTCATTTAGTTGGTCTGTGACGGGACCAGGGCATCAGTAGCTAGTGAAACTTCAGCAGGTGATTTTAATGAGAACCATAGCCTTAAAATAACTCTTGCACCTGTGCACCAGGAGACACAAGATAGTTCATAGCAGCACTGCTTGTAATATCACAGAATGGAAACCACCCACATGCCTATCAACAGTAGAATGGATAAACTGTGCTGTTTATAACAAAGGACTATGATTGTTTTAATGCCTATGAATATCTGATAGTCAACTTTTTGGTCTCCTCAAGTTGAATTCCCAGTTTCCATTTTAATCTACCCTCTTCTGCCCCAGCTTTAGTTGTATGTTATAATAAGGACATTCCTAGACATTGCCTTAGAAGCTGTCTTTACCTCTTTCTGCAGATTTCACTCACTGGTTATCAACTTCTCTAGGGTGAATTTTGCTATTCTGCTGAGGTATGTAATTCCCAGATTCCAGTTTGTGGTTTGTAGAGAACGGGAACTGGCTTGCTTCTTTAAAAGCCATTTGCAGTAGTCTGTCTGGAATTTAAAATTTTATGTCTTATTCCATCAGTCCATGTATTATTACCCCATCTGAATTTAGCTAACTGAACTAATGCATAATTAGCATTTGTCTCCACTCATACCTGTGCCTCCCTAATGAATTGGAAATTATGTTTTCACAGTGTGTACTGGGAAGGAAGACATGTCTGGAATGACTTTCTGAGGTGATATTTCCTCTCTCTTCCCTGTAAACTCCCACTTTGCTATTTTTATTACTATTTTTAAAAAGTTTTCCTACAGCTGATGGAAATATTATTTAATAAACTTATCAGGTTTGCGATTTCTCATAAACCCAAGTTCCCGGCATTCTCACCTTCGCTATTAATTAACTGGGCCTCTCCTAGTGAAAGTAACAGTGTTGTTTTATTTCTTACTGTTGAGATGTGTTAATGACTCATCAGCAGGGTATTAATGTTCATTTTCATCCAACAAGAACTGAAGATACACCTTTCACAGTTTATTAATTTTAAGGTTCCCTGGATTAAAATCATCTGTGAGGGTTAGACCCCTCTTAAAAATTGTAATGCACTATTTGGTTTACGATATTTGGAGCCCATGTTTGTTTTGACAAAGGGAGGTATATTAGTGCATGAAGGTATGATGGTGTATGATCAAGGTAAACAACTTTGTGAGCTTACAAGATAATTCCAGAAGCTGTCACTAATTATAAATCTAAGATTCAGATACACTTACCTCTGTGAGGAAGGGATCTGTGGTAAGAACCTTTGGATTTCATTTTTAAAACATTACAGGTGATAATACTGTGGCCTAAAAGAGCATTGTCTTCATTTTCCTAAGGCTTATTTTGAGTACAGTGCCAAAACCTTTCAGTTAGTGGATGTATGAGTTTTTACTCTGTGATAAACCACCCTAACATTTAATGATTTAAAATGGCAATGCTTTCTTTCCTGCACAGTTCTGTGGGTGGCAGTTTGGGCTGGGCTGAGCTGGGTGCTTCTTTTGCTGGTCTCAAATGGAACTCACTCACATGTCATTGGTCAGTTACCAGGTTGGCTTGGGGCTGGTTGGTCTAGGAGAGACCTCAGATGGGATGGCTGGTCTTTGCTCCATGCTCTCTCACAGCGTCCAGGAGTCTACTTTGGGCTGCTTTACGTGTGGTGGTTACAAGGGACCTAGAGGCCTCAGGAGAGGGCAAGCCCAGAGACAAATGCACTTTTCAAGTCTCTGCTTGAATCATGTGTTTGGTTTTGTCTTATTGGCTAAAGCGAGTCCACAGCCAACTCCAGAATCAGTGTGTGTGTGTGTGTGTGTGTGTGTGTGTGTGTGTGTGTGTGTGTGTGTGTGTGTGTGTGTGTGTGTGTGTGTGTGTGTGTGTGTATGCACGCAGGAGGGAATTACTAAGGGCAGGGATACAGTGAGGTGTGAATGGATCAGGGCTACCACTACTATAATCCTCCAGAGTGAGGTAGAAGAAAGATTATTTGTCTAAATTACTATAGACCAACATTTCCCAAGTGGATCCTAAGACATATTCAGGGAAAATGTCTACATGGCATTGAAAGAGGAGTTCTGGAGTTAAGTCTGGGCAATATTGGATTAAGCAAAGTGAAAGAGGTTTCTTTATTGCAAGACTTCTTATAGTTGTTAATATGCTAACGTTCATTGTGAATCTTTAATAGTAGGTACAGAATTTCCCAAACTTAGTTGACTATAGAACTTTCTCTTTCCCCTCTCCTGCCACGGATCTTCTTTAGAGATATGTGTTCTTTAAAATATATTAAAAATACTACATCACCTTAGTGTATTTTTTGTTTTTAACCTATTTCCCTAGTATTAAAACAGTAGCAAGTAAATTTTGCTCTCAATTTTCTCAGGAAGAAAATGAAACAAAACAGTTAGGATTGAAGAATAGTTTTGTGATAAACCTGGTTGCATTCTCCATTGGTGTCTCAGGAATCCATTTGCATGCAATTTTACTATGATTAGATTTTGAATACAGAGACTTTTCTATAGTTTGAAGCTTTATTCTAACACTTTTCTCCTGATATCAACTAGGAGTCAAGATTCAGGAGTAAATAATCTCCATATTTAATCTTTGGGAGGAATTAGCAGTATGTTTTCCATCATTTAATCCAGCATATAGACAGTTTATTCCACTAGTGATGAAACAGGGAGAAAAACATGGATGTTGAAGTCTCCATTTAAATCTTGGGCTAGTCCCTCTCCAGCTGTATGGCTTTGACCATGTTTCTCAACTGCACTGAGATTCAGTTTCCTTAGATATAAAATGACTATGACAGTATTTAACTTTTAGTATTTAACTTTTTGAGGATTCAGTGAGATAATGTGAGTACAGTTTTTTTTAAATCACAGTCCTTGATTTAATATGGTCCTTGCTTAATATGGTAGAGATTGCTATTGCGGAAGGAATCTTGCTTTTGAGGAAGGGATGGGAAAAGCTTGGGGCCTTATTGTGGATTGGGTTCAGCCTAAAGCTCTGAATTTGCAGGATTATGATAGAGAGATTCTCTTTCTAGCCCTCAAGACAGGCCAAAGCTTGCTTTCACCCCAGGGCCTTTGAAATTTGTGCACCTTCTTCCTGAGATGATGCTCTTTCAAAGGCTTGTGCATGGCTTCATGCCATTTAAGTATCATTTCAAAAGTTGGATCCTCAGCCCTTTTCTGACCACACTAACAAAAGCAGCCCTTTCCTTCACTTAATTGCTCCCTCCCCAGTCTGAATCCCATTACACAACTGCTTTATCTTATAACACTTAGCACTTTCTGATATGACTCCATGCATTGATTTGTTTATACGTTTGTCTGCCCCTGTCCAGCTAGAAATTAACCTCCATGAGAGCAGAAACCTTATATGCGCAGGGCCTAGAACATGGTCTGGCCCATAGCATTGGCTCAGTAAATATTTGTGATTGGACATGGAATAAGAGAGCAGACAGAAAGTTCATCTTGTGGACTTGTCAGTGAAGGTGTCACAAGGGGCAGCCCTGGAGTTCAGCCGTCCTCCCTGTGGTTCTGGACCTTGACCACATGTGGCCTCTCCAGCTGACGGAGAGGAGATCTCTGATACACATCACATTACGCTGAGTGTCAGCTCCACCTGGAGCAAGTGGAGACCTCTATCTTTGGAGATCCAGGGACAGCAGAGATGGGGGGAGGCAACATGGAGGAATGTCCTACATTCCCCCGAGCAGACCAGGCTGTTTCATGGCTCAGTGCCTTCGCTCAGAAAGCAACCTCCTTTTTCTTTGCAAGGTGCAGCAAGCACCTACTTATCTTTTAAGACTCAGTCAAGCGTAAAGGAGCCTTTCCTGATTTTCCCTTCCATAGACAGAATTAGCTGCTCTCTTCCTTCATGTCTTCCCATGTTCTTCTGCACATGCTTCCCTAACATGTAACACCTTTTGCACTTTGGTGTGTGTATAGCTGTAGAGGATGTATACAGTTTTTATCTGGACAGCATCTGTTTCTCTTTTGTTTGGTAACAGCACCTTGAATTTTTGATTCATGTTCTCAGTTCATGTGGTTTAAGAAGACCTGGCCACTCTCCCTGCTTGGTGAGTAGTGGGGGATAAGTGGTCCACTGGCAATGCCATCTCCTTGACCACAGTGAATGGTTCAGAAGAAGATGCATATCACAAGCCTGATGAGCCAAGTTCAGTACTTTTGGTAGAATTATTGGAAAAGAGACTCTCCCTATCCACTGGTTTTGCAAGACTAGTTGGATATAAGCCTGGAGTGGCAGAAGGCGACTATGCCACCAGAAGTGTAGAAACTGACTGTAACAAATTAACATGGAAGAAAGCAGAGCTTTTGATGAAGAGAGACAAAATTTTATTGGATGTTTGAATATCTGAATCCAGAAGTGCCTGAAGCAACTGAACTTTCCAACGATGTAACCATTTCTTTTTGTTTGTGCGTTTAGGTCATTTGGGGTTGAAATTAGCCCCTTTTGTAATGTCAGTGTCCTGGCTAGTGCAATACTTTTTCTTCACCACCAGAGCCAGAGCTCCTTGAGAGCTGGGATGGTCTCTTTGTCATCTTGGCATCCCACTGTCTGCTCAGTGTCTGTCTCCTGACTTCGCTTGAGTGATTTAATGAATTAGTGAATGAGATTTAGTAGGCAACTGGTCACATCTTTAATGGCAAACTCAGGTTTTGGGATTTTTGTCATTCTTGGTTTTCTCAAATAAGTCACTGTGTCCTGGTCCCATGTCAGCAACTGGAAGTATTATTTTTTTTTCTTGCTTCTTTAAAATGTCCATTAGCTTGTTTCACTGTCATTTGATTCTTTCTCTTTGTGCTGAAGTGCAGGGGAAACAAATTCCCTTTAATTGAGGGTTCTTATTATGAGGATTTGCATTATTGCTTCTTTTTAACAAACACGATATTACAGAAACTGGTGATTAGTGTGATAGGAAGGAGTGTACATGCTATATGAGTCATTACATTCAACCCAACATGTTTAATGGTCTGTTATGCTGAGCAGAGAGCAGCAAGGAGCCTGCAGGGGGAAAGACAAGCCAAAAAGCTCAGAGACTCATTTTTTTCAAATTGTCTAACTTGCAAGCAGAGAGCTGTCACCATTCTCTGAACTGCAAATGAAGCAGCAACTCTGAGGACTTTCTTTTCTTCCTTTGACCAATGAGTGGGATGTGAGTTGAGCCATGTTGTTGAGGGATGTTCTGAAGTGGTATGTTGAAGGTAGTGATGGTCGACTCTTGTGACCAGATAAATTCAGTGATGCATTAACATCTGATTTCATGCCTGGACAATGGAAAAGTAAGAGAGTTCGAGTTTATAAAGTCATAATGAAAACCCGCTGGGCTTGTTAAAAGGTTTGTTTTTAGCGGGGGGAATTAAAGTACAAAAGTATTGCACTGGGAATCAGGAATCTTGGTTCTAGTTTTGGCTCAGCTTCTGTTTGGATGAAGCACTTCGGTCAAGATAGTTAACATAAACTAAGTTCAGCCTTGGTTTTCTCATCTGCCTAAAAGGCTTAGTAATTTCTATATCACAAGGTGATGTGAATATTGATAAAGGTTTGTGAAATGCAAGCAATGGCAAATGTAAGGAATTTGGTTATTGAGTAGTAGTATTATTGATAATAGTACTGTAGTTCCCATGAGCTGCCTAGAATTATAAAAGTATGTTCTCAGATGTTTTCCAGGAAAGTAAATGAAATTTCCCTCCACTCCCACCCTTGGCACCTGCAGCCTATTCTTCACACTGAAGCCAAAGTGATCTTCAAAAAAAATTGAAATCTGCTGCTATCACTCCCAATGCTTGGTGGCCTCCAGTGGATTCCCTCCAGTGGGGAGGGACTAGAGGGAATCCTCCAGTCACTGTTAGGACTGCAGCCAATGTTCTCAACATGACTAACAAGACTGTATACCATCTGGCCCAATTTTACATCTCTCTTTTCATCTCACAACATCTTTTCTTTTGCTGTCTAGGTTCTACCTACATTGCCTTCTTTCAGGAGCTCAGTGTACTGTACTCCTTCTCATCTCAGAACCATTGTACATGCTGTTCCTTTACCCTAGAATCCTCTTCCCCCTCTATTTCTTAACTCTCACCTCATGTGGTAGGCTGAGTAACGACCTCTCCCCTGCCCCCAAAGATGTCCATGTGCTAAACTCCAGAAGCTGTGAATATGTCATCTTACATGGTAAAAGGGACTTTACAGATGTGATTAAAGATCTTGGGACGGAGAGATTACTCTCATTATCCAGGTGGAATCCAGTGTAATCACAAGGGTCCTTATAAGAGTGAAGAATGGGAATCACAGTGGTAACAGATGTGACTAGGGAGGCAAGAGGTTGGAGTGAATGTAAACAGTTACTATAGCATGAGGCAGTTTGCCAGTGGAGCACATGGGGAGAGCATCTGGGCCATTCTTGAGAATGCAGTCAGTGGAGACTTCTTACAGAAAATGACTCAAGTGGAGCTCTGATGTTTGCCTGAAGAGGTGGGGGCAGAGAATGTTCAAAGTTGCAGGGACAGCATGGGCATACATTCCTCAGGCAAAAGCTGTGAAGAGCACAGAATTCTGATGCGTGCAAATATTGATGCTTGAGAGTGGAGAAGAAATCAAGGGCCTTATGAGAAGTTTAGTGCTGTGAAAGGGGCTGTGGAAGGATTTTAAGCAGGGGAGAGAAAAGAGATTTTAATTATTGGGGGCAAGTGAGAGAAAAGGAGACAGTGGCTCTTTCAGTATTTGGCAAAGGGAAGACCTTGGTCTGAGAAGGGAAGTGGCAGTGAGAATGAAGCGAATTGACAGGTCCTGGCAATATTTAGGAGGTAGCCTCAGCAGGACTTGGACTGAAAGGATATAGGGAGAGAGAGAGCCAAGGATTCCTCCTAGATTGTTAATTTGGAAAACTGAGGAGACTGTTGGTGATGCCATTGAGATAAGGAACAGGGGAGGAGGAATGCACTAAAAAGAAAAGTTATCTACTCAAAATGTCTGTAGTAAATAAGTACTTTTAAAAGAGGTTGCGGATTCAGCTTTAAGATAGACTAGCTAACCTGGAAGGTAGTTGGTAGCAGGGATTCTTGGTTGTGAATATGGTGTAGAGGGGTTAGATTCAGAGGACGGGATACTTCTGAGAAGGTTAAAATAGAATCAGGGTAATTATATCATGCATTTAAGTTTCCAAATTTATCTGCATTGTATTGGCTCAAGGAGATATAATTTCATAGTACACGTAAAACGTATCTTACATGTTTTAGCTGAACACAAACCCTGTAATGTTATGTAATTTCTACAGAAATAATATTGGAGACATAACATTTAAAATGAACAAGAAGATGTTGCTACTCTACCCTGAGCTGCTCAGTCCACTTCTCGAGTATTATATTTAGTTCTGGATGCCACAGATGAACAATAACATGGATAATCTTGAGAATATTCACAGGAGAGTATAAAGGATGGTGAAGCAGTTTTAAGCCATTGATGGAAAGAGATTTTTTGAGTAATTGGGATGTTTGCTGCAAAGAGAGACTTTCTGTTTGTAAGGGTATTGGGGAAGATGCATAATTATACCAAGACTGTCATCTGAAAGAAGGATTAATCTTATTCTATATTACACCAAGGAATAGAAGTGGAATTAATAGAAAAAGTTGACGTGGTCAAGGGGTTGAGAAGTTTTGAATAGATTGTCTTGAATAGAGTTTTGTGGAAGATTTGAAATAAGTGTTGAATAGAGTGGCAGAGTTCTATCGCACATAAAGGAAGACGACCAGTGAAATAATTAGTTTTTACAAAGGTGAAAGAGGTTGCCTCAATTCAATACCCTTGGAGGTTCATAAGTGGAAGTTTATGTTCAGTATCCGAAGGCTCATTGGACTAAATGACTTGATGTCTCTTTTGTGCCTGAAGGCCACTAGTTATGTTGAGGATGAGGATCTGGGTATACCAGTCTGCTCAGACAGGGGTTCTCAGGACTGGGGGCAGGGGTGAGGAAATAGCAACGGCTGCCAAGTCCATGCATCCACAACTCTTATCTTGTCTCTACTAGAAGCCAAAGGGGAATGGGGTGGCAGTGTCCATAAATGTGTCTGCTTGCCATCTGTAGTTGAGCTGAGTGAACTATGACCATGTGCTGAATAGTTATGTGGGAGGAAGGATGATAGAGCTGAGCAACCTGGGGTGGATGAGTCCCAGGGATGGTCTTGATTGATCCCTCTCATCACTTAAAAAAATGGAGTATCCTGGAAACTTAATGATGGAAAGTACCTTACCTTAGAGGTCAGCTTCCCAGGTGACTTCTGATCCAGACTCTGCTGGGAATGACAGTGGCTTCCCAGAGGTAGGAGGTACTGAAATGATTCAGTATGATTGAAGAGTCTTGAATTTTAAAAATGCTGTTATGCTTTGGATAAAATTTCAGTATGTACACAATTAAAGTCAGTCAGGAAATACCTTTCCTGTTTTGTGGAATGTATGACACATATATAGACACAGTCCCTGTGTGCTTAGTAATACAAAAACATTTGCATCTTTAAATGTATTTGCTTGATTTGTATGGACTTTCCTTGGTTTCTGTCAGCCCCCTAAAATAATATTTTACCAGGAGAAACTGGGGAGCAGATGCAGAGATTTTTCTCCTCCCTGGACCCTGGAAACAATGCATTGTTCCACAAAAGACAGAATTGAATTTATTGTCTGTTGCTGAAGGGATCAGCCATTTCTTTCTAAGAACTGCCATGGTGACATATTTCCCCTCATTTATACTGGAAAATGGGACATTTCCTTGTAAGAGAGGTTGAAAACAATTGATCTGGAATTTTGAAAAAGGTGGAAAATGAACTAACCTCTCTCCCTCTCTCCCTCCCTCTCTTTCCCTTGCCCTCCCTTCTTCCTGCATTTTGACAGTTTGTGTGTAGGTAAGGAATATTGCAGCGTTAGGGAGGCTAATTAAAATCAATTATAGCCTGACTGACCTGTCACCACAATTGAATTACCAAAAGAACAGTGGAGCATATTTGGAAACAGTTTCTTCTAGAGCACATAAGCCCGATTTGGCCACATTTTATTTTAGGGATCTCAGTACAGTAATCACTTAGCTGCATTGTCACTTTGTTGTACCTCATCTCTTAATATATTTATTTTTCTACAGTAGGATCCTGCTGTTAGAAAATTTAAAAGGAGGTAAGGAAGGCATAAGGAACAAAATGGAAGGGAAGATAGGGAAGTCAGAGATGCCTTAGATTAATTGGAATTGAATAGATTTTTATAGGGCTTACCTTTCATTATTATTCTGTTTATCATGTAGTTTGGAGAGTCTTCAAATTCATTAGCATGACATAAGGAGCCCTTGTCTCATTGTTGTCTCATATTTCTCCAGCCTCATTTCTCAACACCACACAGTTCATTCCAGCCACACCAATACTATTTCTATACTAGTTCAGAAAAATTCTCCAGACTAACTGGTGTAGCTTTTCCCCCCATTCTTCTTTTTTTTTTTTTTTTTTGGCGGTATGCGGGCCTCTCACTGTTGTGGCCTCTTCTGTTGCGGAGCACAGGCTCCGGACACGCAGGCTCAGCGGCCATGGCTCACGGGCCCAGCCGCTCCACGCATGTGGGATCCTCCCGGACCGGGGCACGAACCCGTGTCCCCTGCATCGGCAGGCGGACTCTCAACCACTGCGCCACCAGGGAAGCCCCCCCCACCATGCTTCTTGATTGCTACATAATAGTCCATGATGTGAATGCTCCACAATTTATTCAATTATTCCCTTATTAATGGGTGTTTGATTTCAGTTTTTGTCACTACAAACAAAATTGCAGGAAGCATCCTTCTACACGTATAGTTATGCATTTGTGGTTCTAGACAATTCCAGGAGTGGGGTTTCTGGGCATAGGATATGTGAATTTTTACTTCTAACAGATATTATCACCTCACTTTCCAAAAACTGGTAACATTTCATGAAACACAAACAGTTTAATAAAGGATGATCTCCTTCATGTTATCACCAAAAATAATTATTGTAGCTCTTTTCCATTCTTGTCAGCTTGATAAGGGTATAAAGTGAATTAATCTACATTTTCCTGGGTTTTAGGAAATTTGACTATTTTTATAACTTTTTTGCCATTTGGATTTGCTTTTTAGTGAAATACCTATTCAAGTCCTTTGCCTGTTTTTGTACTGAATTTTCTTTTTCTTGTCAGTTTATAAGAGTTATTTGTGTACGATAGATATTACCTCTACATTACAAATTTTCCCAATCATTTGTCAACTGGATGTTTACATTATATTTTGCCATACAGATTAAAAAAAATTTCTATATAGACAATTATTTCTCTATTTTTCTTCTTAATTTTTATTAAAGTATAGTTGACATATAACATTAGTTTCAGGTGTACAACAGTGATTCAACATTTATATACCTTACAAATTTGTCACCATGGTAAGTTTAGTAACGCTCTGTGATCATGCCAAGTTATTGCAATATTATTGACTATATTCCCAATGTTGTACAGTATATTCCCGTGACATTTATTTTATAATTGGATGTTTGTACCTCTTAATCCCCTTTACCTATTTCACCCAACCCCCCCGTGCCCCTCCCCTCTGGCAACCACCCGTTTGTTCTCTGTATCTATGAGTCTGTTTCTGTTTTGTTTGTTCATTTGTTCTGTTTTTTAGATTCCACATATAAGTGAAATCATATGGTATTTGTCTTTGTCTGACTTATTTCACTTAGCATGATACCCTCTAGGTCCATCCATATTGTCGCAAACGGCAAGATTTCATTCTTTTTTATGGTAATATTCCATTGTATATATATATACCACATCTTCTTTATCGATTCATCTGTTGATGGACACTTAGGTTACTTTCACATCTGGCTATTGTGAATAGTGCTGCAATGAACATAGGGGTGGACATATCTTTTCAAGGTAGGATTTTTGTTTTCTTCAGATAAATACTGAGGAGTGGGATTGCTAGATCATAGGGCAGTTCTATTTTTAATATTTTGAGGACCGTGTATACTGTTTTTCATGGTGGATGCACCAGTTTACACTCCCACCAACAGTGCGTGAGAGTTCTCTATTCTTCACATCCTCACCAACATTTGTTTATTGTTGTCTTTTTGATAATAGCCGTTTTGACACGTGTGAGGTGATATCTCATTGTGCTTTTGATTTGTACTTCCCTAATGATGAGTGATACTGAGCATCTTTTCATGTGTCTGTTGGCCATTTGTATATTTTCCTTGGAAAAAACTCTATTCAGCTTCTCTGACCATTTTTAGATCAGACTCTTTGTTTTTTTACTATTGAGTTGTGTGAGTTCTTTATGTATTTTGGATATTAACCCATTATCAGATATATCATTTGCAAATACCCTCTCCCATTAGGTAGGTTGCCTTTTTGTTTTGCTCATGGTTTCCTTTGCTGTGCAAAAGTTTTTAAGTTTAATTGGGTCCCATTTGTTTATTTTTGTTTTTATTTTTGTTACTCTAGGAGATGGATTCAAAAAGATATTGCTGTGATTTATGCCAAAGAATGTTCTGCCTGTGTTTTCCTCTAGAAGTTTTACAGTATCTGCTCTTACATTTACATCTTTAATCCAATCTGAGTTTATTTTTGTGTGGTGTAAGAGAATATTCTAATTTCATTCTTTTACCTGTAGCTGACCAGTTTTCCCAGCACCACGTATTGAAGAGACTGTCTTTTCTCCATTGTATATTCTTGCCTCCTTTGTTGTAGATTAATTGACCATAGATGCCTGGGTTTATTTCTGGGCTTTGTAGACTGTTCCATTGATCTATGTGTCTGTTTTTGTGCCAGTACTATACTATTTTGATGACTATAGTTTTGTAGTATAGTCTGAAGTCAGGGAGCCTGATTCCTCCAACTCCATTTTTCTTTCTCAAGATTGCTTTGGCTATTTGGGGTCTTTCATGTTTCCATACAAATTGTAAAATTTTCTATTCTAGTTCTGTGAAAAATACCATTGGTAATTTCATAAGGATTGCATTGAATCTGTAGATTACTTTGGGCAGTATAGGCATTTTGACAATATTGATTCTTCCAATCCAAGGACACAGTATATCTTTCCATCTGTTTGTGTCATCTTTGATTTCTTTCATCAGAGTCTTATAGTTTTTGGAGTACAGACCTTTTGCCTACTTAGGTAGGTTTATTCCTAGGTATTTTATTCTTTTTGATGTGATGGTAAATGGGATTGTTTCCTTAATTTCTCTTTCCGATCTTTCATTGTTAGTGTATAGAAATACAACAGATTTCTGTCTATTTATACTGCATCCTGCAACTTTACTGAATTCATTGATGACCTCTAGTAGTTTTCTAGTAGCATCTTTAGGATTTTCTATGTACAATATCATGTCATCTGCAAACAGTGACAGTTTTACTTCTTTTCCAATTTGTATTCCTTTTGTTTCTTTTTCTTCTCTGATTGCTGTGGCTAGGACTTCCAAGACTATGTTGAATAAAAGTGGTGAAAGTGGATATCCTTATCTTATTCCTGATCTTAGAGGAAATGCTTTCAGCTTTTCACTGTTGAGTACGATGTTAGCTGTGGGTTTGTCATATATGGCCTTTATTATGTTGAGGTAGGTTCCCTCTATGCTCACTTTCTGGAGAGTTTTTATCATGAATGGCTGTTGAATTTTGTCAGATATTTTTTCTGCATTTATCGAGATAATCATATGATTTTTATTCTTTGTTTTGTTAATGTGGTGTTTTATGTTGATTGATTTGCACATATTGAATCATCCTTGCATCCCTGGAATAAATCTCACTTGGTCATGGTGTATTTAATATATTGTTGAATTTGGTTTGCTAATATTTTATTGAGGATTTTTTCATCTATGTTCATCAGTGATATTGGACTGTAATTTTCCTTTTTTTTAGTGTCTTTATCTGGTTTTGGTATTAAGGTAATGCTGGCTTTGTAGAATGACTTTGGGAGCATTCCTTTCTCTTTTTTTTTTTTCAAATAGTTTGAGAGGGATAAGTATTAGCTCTTTAAATGTTTGGTATAATTCACCTATGAAGTCATGTGGTCCTGGACTTTTGTTTGTTGGGAGTTTGTTGATTACTGATACAATTTCATTACTAGTAATCGGTCTGTTCAGATTTTCTATTTCTTCCTGATTCAGTCTTGGGAGATTGCATGTTTCTAGGAATTTACCCATTTTTTTAAGTTGTCCAGTTCATTGGCACACAATTATTTGTATAATCTCTTATGATCCTTTGTATTTCTGTGGTGTAATTTATAACTTCTCTTTCATTTCTGATTTTATTTATTTGGATCTCTCTCTTTTATTCTTGATGAATTTGCTAAAAGTTGATCAATTTTGTTTATCTTTTCAAGGAACCAGCTCTCAGTTTCACTGATCTTTTCTATTGGTTTTAGTCTTTATTTAGTTTATTTCCACTCTGTGCTTTATTATTTCTTTCCTTCTATTAACTTTGGACTTTGTTAGTTCTTCTTTTTCTAGTTTTTTTAGGTTTCAGGTTAGATTCTCTATTTGAGATTTTGTTATTGTTTTCTGAGATAGGGCTGTATTGCTATAACCTTCCATCTTAGAAGTTCTTTTTCTATATCCCTTAGATTTTGGAACATTGCATTTCCATTTTCATTTGTCTCAAGATTTTTTTCATTTTCTCTTTGTTTTCTTTGTTGACCCATTCATTGTTTAGTAGCATGTTGTTTAGCTAACATGTGTTTGTGCTTTTTGTAGTTTTTATTCTTATAGTTGATTTCTAGTCCTCTATTCTGCTGTTGATTCCCTCTAGTGTTTTCTAATTCACTTATTGTATTCCTCAGTTGTAATTGGTTCTTTTTTATATTTCCTATCTCTTTGTTGAAGCTCTCACTGAGCTCATTCTTCTCCCAAGTTGGACAAGTTTGTTTATGACTATTACTTTGAACTCTTTATCTGGTAAATTGCTTATCTACATTTCACTTAGTTCTTTTATGAGGATTTTGTCTTGTTCTTTCATCTGGAAGGTATTCCTTCATCTCCTTTTCTTAACTCTCTGTGCTTGGTTCTTTGAAGTAGGTATATCAGCTATGTGTCCTGGTCTTAAAAGAGTGGCCTTATATAGAAGATGTCCTTTGGAGCCCAGTGGTGCAGTCACCCATCACCTCCAGATCCAGGTGCTCCAGGGGTATGCCGTGTGGGCTGCATGTACCCTCCTGTTGTGGTTGGGCCATGATTGCTGCAGGTGTGCTGGTGGGCAGGAGTTGTTCCAGATCAGCTAGCTGTGGAGGCCTGGCTGTGACCGCTGCAGATGCCCTGGTGGGCAGGATTAGTTCCTTGCCTGGCTGTCTTTGAGTCCTGGCTGTGACTGCTATGGACATGCTGGTGGGCAGGGATGACTCGACCTGGCTGGCTGGGAGGTCTGGCAGTGACTGCTGCAGGCATGCTGATGTGCGGGGCTTGCCTCCTGAAAAGGAAGATGGTTGGGAGGGGTACTCCTGCCTGCTGAGGCCACCTGCTGGGTGAGGTGGGGTTGGCCCCCTAGGGAGGGAGCTGCTTTGGGAGGGCACTGGTGCCAGCTACCACTGTCTTTTATTTCCTTTAAAAATGTCTTCCAGCTTTTAAATCTTGATTAAAAGTCTTCCCTTGCTCTTAATTTGACCATGTAGCTTTCTAGATATTCTTGCAATATTTTTGTCTATCTTCTTAGCCAGTTTTGCCAGTTTAATTTGTTAGGCAAACTTCATTATCTCCATTGAATTAAATAGTATATTTATCATGTATTAAATTTTTATGTATCCTGGAATTATTCTCTATTCCTATGCCAGTGTCATTCAGATTTGATTAAAGTTTTGGGCTTTATGATATTTTCTGATATCTGTTTGGGTCAGTCTTCTCTCAGTGTTAATCATGTTACATTTGTATGTTAATTTTAAGATGCTTAATGGTTTTAACTCTTCTCATCCAAGAGTGACGATGTGTTTTTAAAATATATTCAGATCTTGATTTAAGTACTTTAGTAATATTTTATTATTTTATTCACATGGATCCTGTCTTTCTTGCTAAATATATTCCTATACATTTTAAAGGAAATGGAATATTTTTGTTTCTATTTTCATTTATTGGCACTTATTATAATAAGATTATTTTCTGAAAATACATATTTATCTTATACCCATCCATAAAATTAAAAAAAATAATTCTAGGAGTTTTAAAAAAATGAAATATCTTATTTTTGTCCTTGACTGATAATTTGACCTATTACATAATTCTGCTCACCTTGGACTACCTGCAGTGGGAGAGCAAGTTCTTTGAGCACTTCATTGAGGGTGGGTGGACCATCAAGGACTTCTGCCAGCATGAGGTGGAGGCCATGTGCAAGGAGAGCGACCACATCCACATCATCGTGCTGGCCCAGGTGCTCAGTGTCTCCATCCAGGTGGAGTACGTGGACCGTGGCGATGGTGGCACCACCAACCCCCACATCTTCCCCAAGGGCTCTGAGCCCAAGGTCTACCTTCTCTACCAGCCTGGACACTATGATATCCTCTACAAATACTCTTCGTTGCAGCGCACAGGCTTCTCATTGCGGTGGCTTCTCTTGTTGTGGAGCACAGGCTCTAGGTGCGCGGGCTTCAGTAGTTGTGGCGCGGGCTCAGTAGCTGTGGCTTGCGGGCTCTAGAGTGCAGGCTCAGTAGTTGTGGCGCACGGGCTTAGATGCTCTATGGCATGTGGGATCTTCCCACACCAGGGCTCGAACCCATGTCCCCTACGTTGGCAGGCAAATTCTTAACCACTGCGCCACCAGGGGAGCCTCCTCTTTCTTTTTTTTTTTTTTTTTTTTTTAATTTGACCTATTACAGAATTCTAGATTGGAATTACTTTTCCTTGTAACTTTGATGGTCTTTGTTCTTTTGTCTTCAAGCACTCCATGTGGCTGATAAACCTGATTACCAGTCGGATTCTCATTTCTTCATAGGTAAATTTTATTTTTTCTCTGAGAAAACTTTTCGGGTTTTTCCCTTTATCTGTAGTGTTCTGGAATTTTATAGGTTTTGATATGTCATTTATTTTGCTGGAAATGGATCATTTCAATTTAGAAATTTCTCTTTTCTTCAGCTCTATAAATTTTCTTTTTTAAAAAGATATTTTGTCATGTCCTCCATCTTTTTATTGTTCTTATTGTTCTTATAATCTTGAACTATTCTTATTCTAACTTTAAGTGTCCTGAGTTGATTCCCTATGTCTGTATATATTTTTTTCTTTTCTATTTTCTAGAAACATGAATCTGGGCATAGCCGCCTGACCCAAACACTTGCATAGCCACCCTGCATCCCTCATGTAACATAAGCAAGAATACATGTTTATTGTAAACCACTGAGATTTAGGGGTTGTTTGTCACATAGCAAAAGATGAATAAGATAATCTATACATTTCTGTGTCTTTTTACAATATATACTGTTAGGTTCATTACCTTTTAAATTCTTTAATATAGTTTTCTATTTTTTGAATTGCTTCTTTTTTCATAATAGTCTGTGTTTTTATTTCTGTGGATTTCTTTAGTTTCTCTGAGGACACTAGATTTTTAAAGTTCATCTTTTTGTGAAATTATATCCATTTGTCTCGTGGTCTTCAGTTCTGACAATTTATAAATATACAAATAGAGTTGAAAGTAAAAGGTTTAAAAAAGATAGAGCATGAAAACTGTAAGCATAAGAAAGTAAGCATAAGAATGTGGCCATATCAATACCAGACAAAGTAGCTTTCAACCCCAGAGTACTGTAAGAGATAAAGGAGACATTTCATCACAATAAAAAGGTCCACCCGAAGATATGATAGAGAGATGTTTTTTTCCCACACTCTCTGGCAAGAGATGGATACTTTGTTTTCCTAATCTTTCACTAAGGATGGTGCCCCTTCACAGCTATCACAGGTACTGCTTTGGGTTTATTTATAGGCCTAAGGTCTCTTCTCTGTGTGACCATTAGTCCTGGTTTTTCTACGTTCCCTCCATTACCACTTGCTGGCCGGAAGTGCCAACTTGTGAATTTACTTACCACTCATTTTACAGTATAGGGCTAAATTTTTTGGTCTTTGTGAAATTCCCTTGCTTTCTTTTGAGACCGTATTTGTTGTAATTCATCTCACATCAATATAGTTTTCAGTGGGAAGGGTTTTCAGAATATTTAGTTTAGTACACTGCCTTAAGGGAAAGTCCTATCTTGCCTTTTAAACTCCAGTTTCACCATTTACTGGTGACCTTGGACAAATTCATCTCAATGATTTTTAACTTCTTCACCTATGAAAGAGGACAGTAATATCTACCTCGTAGTATTGTGTCAGAGGTACTATAGTATGTATTAAAAATGTTTAGCAAAGTGTATGACACATAACAAGTACCCTATAAGTGGTAGTTATTCTTTTTTCTCCTTTGGTTTATATTATCAGTAAAAATGAGGGGTTCAGTAAATCTATATTGAATAAAGTGGAATCATAAAACATTCTGCTATAGGAGTTGGCAAATGACTGTTTGCAGGCTGGACACCTGTGTTTTTAATTAAAGTTTTATTGGAACATAGTCATGCCCATTAGTGTATTGTCTAGCATTGCTATCTCATTACAATGGCAGATCAAATAGTTGCAACAGAGACCAACGCAAGCTTAAAATACTTACAATTTGTGTTTGAAGAAGTTTGCCTGTCCTTGTAGTATTTAGGAACAATGACTTTTCAAGACTGAGCTCACTGCTAAGCCTCCTAAAGACTTGTATATATCTGCATTAGATCTTCTATTATACTATCTGGCATTTACTTTTTAAACTAATTACCTTAATTACTTCCCCCTCATTCCCTCATTAGCCTCCAAGCTTTCAGTTGTCCTAAACCCTCTATATCCCACCAACTCCTCAAATATTGGGTTGGCTAAAATGTTTGTTAGGGTTTTTCTGTAAGATGTTATGGAAAAACCTGAACGAACTGTTTGGCCAACCCATAGAACACTTCTCAACTATCCTTTTGTATCCTCTAAGATTAACTGCTTTTTTTTTTTTTTTTTTTTTTTTTTGCTAGATCTCTTCTTTTAAATTATCATATTATCTTTATAACTTTTATTTCTTCTCCTTTATTTTACTTTTTTTGCTTCAAACAAAAACAAAATTCCCCCAATAAAATAATACACGTGTTCAACCAGTTTCCTAATTGTGTCAAGTCTTTTCTAAGCTGGCTGTCATTCTTGAATCTGTTGACCTCCTTTTTATTTTTACTGCTACTGCCCTAGCTTACATATTTGTTTCATCATGTTTGGATGTCTTTCCTAATCTGGGCTCACATTTCCATTTCATCCTTATTTCCCACTGTACTCTTCATATACTTTAAGCTCTTTATTATTGAGTTTCTACAGACACTTCCTTGCCTTCCATACCTCCTTGCCTTTATGTGCATGATTGAACCTGGAGGTCTGTCAACCTTTTCATTTCTCTGTCCATCCCTGCTCATCCCTCAAGGCTTAACTCAAACTCTCTCTCTTCCTAGATTTATTTCACTAACTCTCCAAGCAGAATTTCCTTCCTGCTTTCAATAACCAGTGCTCCTCTAATACATTAGAGTGCTGACCCTATTCTTAATAAGTTTTTTAAACGTATGTCTCTATACCACTAGATTATAATACACTTGAGGGTAAGTCTGACATCTCTCTTATCTTTGTGCTTAGTGTGGTGCCTGGCACAGAAGCATATCCCATAAGGTCTGTTAAATAAAGGAGCAAATTTAAATACATTCTAAATAACTTCAATCAAATTGTGGATAATTGCTCAGGCATACTTTTTGGGTTTGATGACACAGAAAAACAACCACAGCCACCCACACAAACCCTCTGGATGCTTGGACAGAGCTATTGCTGACCTTGTATGGCAAATTTTCATATCCATAATAATCCTGAGCAAGCAGCTCTTTGAAAATTTCTTTCTTCTTTAGGGAGTGAGTAAACCAAAGATATTAATTGTGAAAATGCAGAGAAAGTCATAATCTGTAGAATGATGGTTTAAAAATCTCGAACTTCGGCTAAAAATAAGTAGTTTACTCAGAAACAGTTTTTTTCTACTCATCTTGAATTGTATAAAAACCTCATGATCAAAGAGTCAGCTAATCATTGTCCCTTGAAGAGTGCATGGCATTTGGTTATATAACACACTATCATCTTTACAAAGAACGTGTCGATAAACACCATGGGTCAATCTTAATACCCATAAACATTGATAAAAAAAGTCTAGATCTTATAGGAAGTCTGTAGGAATGAAGGTTACACAAAACTCATTTCCTGTATCAGTTACTCTGACTGTAAAAATAACTTCACGAGCTCTCACTAGAGGGCTAGAAAACAAACAGTGGAGGCTCTGGAAGTGGTGGGCATGAGAAACAATACAGTATTTGTGCTTCTGGCTACCAGACTCCTAAGAGCTCCAGCCAGGACACCATGCCCAGGAGAGATTGTGACTTTGGGTAAGCTTCCTGGGGAAGGTGAGCCGAGTTTAGGGTGGGCTGATAGACCCCACCATGAAGCCTAGTTCTTTGGGGATGCATGGATGACCTTCTGGTTGGTTTTTGGTTTGAGCTCACTGGAAGTAATCTGACCTCAGAGTGTACTACCATCAGCAACTACAATGAAGTATGATTAAGTATAAAAGTAGAGTCATTTGTAAAATGCAATGAGAATGCTAAACTCATTTTTTCAGTTGAGGAAATCAAGGCTAAGTATCTTTCCAGGGTGATCTAGCTAATAAATGTCAGGGCCAGGATTTGAACACAGTTCTGTTTTACTTGTACATGTGTTTTTAATCAGTATGTGCTTCCACATTTCTGAGACATCTATCTATATTTGTATGTGGTGTGTATATCACATATATAAACACGTATGTGTTTGTATACATATACACTCACACATATATATTATTTGCAATATGTGGTAAAAATTTAAGGGGCTCCGCACACATGGAGAACTCAGGAATCTTTGATCTATATTTATGGTTAAGGAGTCTGTATTATTTGACTATTGCCGTGTAACAAATTACCCCAAAACTTAATGGCTTAAGACAGCAACCGTTTATCATTTCATAGTTTCTTTGGGTCAGAAATCTGGGAATGGCTTAATCAGATATTTCTGGCTCAAGCTTTCTCATGAGATTGCGATCAAGCTTTTGATTGGGGTTGTGATCTTGTCTAGAGTATGGCATGTGAGGGGTTTCTGCTTCCAGCTCACTTGTGTGGTTGTTGGCAAGCTGCAGTCTTTCACCACATAGCTCTCTTCACAGGGTTGCTCCACTACGTGACAGTTTGGCAAGCAATCTAAGAAAAAGCAAGTGAGAGCACCCCAAGACAATCTTTGGAAGTGGCATACTATTATTTCTGCTATAATCTATTCATTAGAAGTGAGTTATTAAGTCCAACCCTCATTCAAGGGGAGGAGAATTACTTAAAAGCATGAATAGCAGAAGGTGTGGATTATTGAGCCATCTTGTTTGCTTACCATAGGAGATGTTCCTTAGTCTTTTTTATTGTAGTTTTGTTTTGTTTTCAATTCTGTTTATTTTTTTCAAGTCTGTCTTGAAAGTACAACCAGTGTGATTAATTGTGCCTTAAACAAAATCAGTGTCTAAACAAATTCAGTATCCAAATACATCTTCACCAGTGAAATTAGGGAAAAGGGGAGGAATTTCAAAACACAGACCAGGAAACAATCACAAAATATAGGTTTAATTACTACTGTTAAACTTAAAAAAAAAAATTAAAAAAAAAACTACCAAGAAAACAAACATAAGTACTTGAGTAAGTCTTGCTATTCTGAATAATGTAACATCTTTTCTAAATTGTATAAACACAGTAGAAGTTTTAGAACACACAGACACTTAGGAAAAGAAAGACTAGTTCCTTGGGAATGACTATCCAGTTTGATACAATTACTTCAGGATAACAGAAGCGGAAACTTCCTTACAATTAGATTTTATCATCAGCCTTTTCTAAGACCATGTTCAGGCTCCTGGGCTCAGTGTTACTTGCGTTTAGGGTATTGAGGAATCACTACTGCAGGCATCAGACATAAATAATGCAATATGGCATTGCATCTTATCATTTTAGGCAATCCTCACAGCTATTATTTGTTTCTAGTGATGGATCTGTAAGTGTAAAGCATTCCATTAGGATCAGTAAATTAGGTCATAGTTATTACAGTTGCCTTTGGCAAGAGCAGAGGCACAATAACATTTACCTATTCATTACACTTAATGAGGTGTTAAATAATATGTATCCATATGTCCAATAGATATTATTAAGGGCAAAATTTACAATAAGAAAATAAGTAAGGTGGCATGGATTAGGAGACTGGGACCTAGGTCTTGTCCTTGTGTGGATGTATTATTTAATCTTTCTGGTTCTCAATTTCCTTATCTGTAAAATGAGGTAACTGAGCAAGAATATGAGTTGACAACTCAAAAGCCTTCAGGGATCAGGCAAATAATGTGAGAGAGTGAAGAGACCAGGTATAAGACAGCAATGAGCAATGGGACTATGACAACTGGAGAGGGCACAGACTATCTCCAGGAGGGACCCTTATTGCCCTGGGGAGGTATAGGCACAGTGTTGCCAGATCTTTTGACTTTTCAAAAGAACTCAGAAATCAAGGTTTTTTGTAACATTTTCCTGTTTTTAAAAACTCTGTATAGGCCAAACACTATTTATCTTGTGGGTGGTCAGTTTGAAATCCCTGAATGAGTATATATTTAAGACCTCTCCAGTTTAAAAAATTATGTTTCTATTGTTCATTTAAACATGTCAACTTAGGAATACTGTAATTTAGGACATATTTGTTGCATACATTGGAAAAAACATCTCTCCTACAGTACGATTGTTATAGGTATGAATAAAAATATTCCATGTCTTCCTTTAGGTGGTTTGTCTTTCTAACACTTCAGTTACTTTAGAAAGATCTACATTTCTGCTCCAAGGGATCAATAAAGAACAGTTAATGGGAAAGACACTTCTCATTTCATTTATATCTGACCCTTAGTGCTGCTGGGAAAATAGAACAGGAATTACAAAATGAGAAATTTAAATGAATCTTGATGCTATCTGATAGGAATCTTTACCACCTCAGGTCATGGACTCAGTGATAGCATCTATCTAATACTTGTTAAAATTAAGTCATAAATTGTATTCATAAAGATTTTTATAAATAACCTCACACAGGGTCAATGTCAACAGAAGAAATTAAAAAAGCAATTGAGGAGTCCTGATGCATGAGCTTGTGGGCCCTAGAATTGACTGTGTGATTGTCAGGACCCAATTTTTACCTAATAAACACGCAAATACCATCGTTAATATTGACACAGGGAAGTTAAATGGAGATATTCTCCATGATAAAATGTCATTTTGGAAGAATTAATGTGAATATCATGAATTTAAATACACTGAGTAGACATGAAATGGAAAATTCTGGGCCCTGTTAGTTGTAGAAGTGATAACTGAGAGGGAGCTATTTCTAGAAGATTCTATGAAATTCTTTTTAATTGGTTAGGTGAAAGGGACTGCTATTGTGCTAATTTCAGGGAAACTATTGCTTTCACCGATTTAAGGCTTCAGAGAGAGCACACCAAACCCCAGTGAAATATTTTACCATTTCTGCTTTTACATCAGCCAGCAGGCCCCTGACTTCTGGCCCTGGAGGGAGGTTAGTACCCAGCATAGACTTAGTGATTTGTGCTCCCGGATCAGAGTTTGCTAATCATCCTCCTGAACTCTGGCTCCTGCCAAACTGACTACATAGCCCTGTTGGTTTTGAGGCCATCTAGCCAAGAGATGTTCAGCACAGACTTTGCACTGAGATGTCCTGGGTTTGCCTCCTGTTTAAATCATCTACTTGTTAACTCTGTGACCTTTGGCAAGTTGGTTAACATCTCTCTGCCTTGGTTTTCTCATCTATCAAATGCGGATAATCCTAGTACATGGGATTGAGAATTAAATTAGTTTTCTACTATTTAGTAGAAAATTCTCATAACACGCAGTATGTCTTAAATCAGTTTTAGCTATTACTGTTATTATTGTTTTTCCCTAAGTCCTTTGCCAACCTCATAGGCCTTCTCCCCTTGTTTGCTATGCCTGCTATGTCTATTGCCAGTTTCTGGTGCCAAGCTTACTTAAGGTTCCTATCTGTGATTAGATGTTCTGTCTGGTCATCCTTTTCAAAATCATCAATGGGTCTGAATTTCTTACACATGACGGGTACCTGAATCATACTTAATAGAAAGAAGTATTCCTGGATATTTTTCCACGGGACTGGCCTACTGCAGAGCTCTGTATGTGGGCCCCAAGATTCTTGTAATAGGCGCCGCCACTAAAGTGGATCTTAGTATTAAACATTTTTCAGTAAGGTTTCAATCTCCTCCCTTATTTTTTTAATAAGGAAGCAACACTCACTTCTCTTTCTAGATTTAGCTCATTTATCACAATCTTTCAAAATGTTTTGAGAGCCATTGTTCCCCACATAGAAGAGACCACTTTGTCCTTGGGGCTGCCACTGTATCCTGCACCAACTTTTTATCCTGGGAACCACACCATTTTAGTGCAACTTCTGTGTCCATGTCTGATCTCTACTTATGAGTCCTTTGAAGGTATCTCCATTACTGAAAACAGGCCTGGCATACAATAGACTCTTTAAAAAATGCTTCTTGATTAAGGATGAGGAGCAGGTTGGCTGCCAGGAAAATGGCTTTTGTTGGTGAGGACCTTTGAGGGAGGAACATCTGTTTTTTTGTTCAGACAGGATCAGCCTCTGTTCAGGTATTTTTTAAGGAAGACGGGTGACTTGAGTCATATGTCTGAACACAAAAAGAGTGATTCCCAAGAAGGTTACTGAACCTGGCCTTGGTATAGCTACCTTTAGCAATGCTTGAGTGGGCTTATATAACTTAGTACTTTGTAAAGGCAATTAAAAGAATTTTTTTTTGAGAATGGAGCCCAAATTGTGGAATGAACTTGTGCTATTATTAATATTCACTGTGAGCATAAAATCACACACACACAATAATGCACAGATATATCTAATGTAGAAGAGTATTGGGGTGTGGTGTTAAACTATCAAACTCTTTTACTATAGTATGTTGAACTCCTTAACCAGGAAGGTAGTATTTCTTCTGGCTTTATTAAAGTCTTCTCATTTTTGGAGCCCTTTGTTTTGGGTCTCTAACTCACTTGATCCCCTTCTGCATCTCATGTTGGTCCTCTGGTCTAGCATCTTCCTTGTGTCCAAGCTAATATATTTAATGTGGACAGGTCTCAGCCACTTGGTCAATAATGCTTGGATATAAATTCTTCTAGGTTTTCTGATTTGATTATATTGAGTATGGCAACCACATTTCAATGATCATTGCTATTTCTATATCCAATAGGTATTACACAATTAAGTTAAAATAGTTAAGAAGCGGTAACTCTTTCTAAAGTCTTTAAATGACCTAGAGTGTCTTCGGCATAAATAGACCTTGTGATTTCCGTTGGGAATGAAAAATATTGTTTCCATTATTTATATGCCCTTCTTTCCACTCTGTTTTCTGTCTATCACTACAAATGTCTCCTGATGACATAGCTAAGGTCAAAGCCATCAGCAAAGGTGTCTGTTATAATATCCTGACTAAAGATGATGTGGTTGGACCTTTGTGAGTTAACAGTTTCATGCCAGCCACGTGTGGTAACAGAGTTTTAGTTTAAACTTGGCATTTAACCAGGCAGTTTTCCAGTGGTAGCTTTCACTATTTGGGTGAAGCAAGGAGATTAAGAGAAGAAAGTGGAAAGGCAGCATGGTGCCATAGAAAGAGTGAATTTGGAATCAGGCGCTCCTGGCTTCCAATTCCAGGCCTACCATTTATAAACCATGTTATATTGGGCAAGTTACTTAACCTCTATTAGCCTTAGGATTCTTATCAAAGATGAGTGATTACTAAATATTGCCTGTCTCATAGAGTTGTAGTGAGTATTAAATGAGATTGTATGAAATCTCAATGTTAGTTTAAAAAATAAAACCCAGTCAATTATTGAGGCCTTTGAATTAGATGATCAGTTCCTTTCCTCTCTGTGAGCAAGTCTGAAGTAGTTTTGAATAAGGAGGCAAGTGGGAAAAAGGTCTAGACACTGCAGTGACATTGAAGGGCACAGGAGACTTTAAGGCAGAGAGTGCCATGAAAGAAAGAAACAATAATACGGCATTGCTAGTCTGTCACAGACCTGAAGAGACTGTTTACTCATATTGTCTGACTCCATTTTTACAACCTTTTGAGTTATACATTCAGGCCATTGTGAAAATGAAAAAATTGGGGCTCTCTCAGAGAGAGGGGAAGGGACTTGGGGATTATGTAGTAGGGAAGTAACAAAGCTTCATTGACTGAGTAGAGATTGATCTGAAGTTCATGGTCTCGGCCATAGTTCTTCTCCAGGGAAAGAAATGAGGGGAGGGCTGTGGTGGGGTTAGGGGGTTGGTCTATACCAGCTTAATTCTCATCGTTTCAAAGATAGTAGTCTATATGTAGTGATGTGATAGTATTTGTCCCCTTCTTGAGGAATCCAGAGAAAAACTCGCACAATCTTTCCAAGTGTTTTACAAAATAGATGATTTCTTAGATGATTTAAGAGACAATATTCCATTGGATTCTAGCTTGTTGGTTTTTTTTTTTCAAAATTGGTCAAAAGGAAAGTGTCAGGCTAAGGTGTACTCAGGCACTTGGTCCTTTAAAATAGCTTGATGCCAGCCCCACAACTCACCAGAATGGTATTAAAATTAATGAGTCCCTACTATGGGCCAAGCACTGTGCTAGGCCCTGGAAATATACATGTGAAGAAGGCAGCATGGTCTTTGCCCCCATAGAACTTTCATTCTAGACGGGAAGACAGACACTAAATAATTACGCAGAAAAGTCTGTAATTGCAATAATGAGAAGAGCTATGGAAGAAGAGTAAAGGTCATTAAGGTATTATAAGAGGATGAATAACTATGTAGAGGTGAGGAGGGGATTGTCATCGAAATCTGTCCCAAGGCTGTGATATTTCAGCTGAGCCCTGCAAGATGAGTAGAATTTATCCAGTTAAATATAGGAGGGAACTCTCCAGGCAGAGCACATACTTGTCTGTCATCTGGCATGCTGATTCCTTATTTTTCTTGAACACCTGCTCACGCTTTGATCTTGGTACCAATCTCACTCCACTCTGGGCATATTCTATTTCAGATAGAAGGTAATTGGCTTGGGCTTCGACCAGTCACTCTCCCTTGCCTTTCTCACTGGCTTTGGAACTGGTTCACAGCTTCTTCTGTATTGCCTTCTCTATGCCTCTTGGTTTTTGCTTTCTTCTGCTTGCTTTGTGCTTACATGTTAAAATCGAAGAGGAAGAGATTTTAGAAAAATACATTTTTCGTTTCAGAAAATGATAGTTGTATTGAAGAGTGGTTCCCTGAGATGCAGAGCAAATTTAAATTGCATCTCTTATTTGATACGACTGCTGGTGAACATAAGAAAATAGCATCCATTTATTAAGGAAGCCATGTGCAAATGCAGGGCATGTTTGCAAAGGCTTATTATAGTACAAGAGGCAATTGCTGCTTTGTTTATTTGGTTTGTGGCTAAGTCATTACAATGCTCCTTTTCTAAGAAAGAAAATGCACATAGACTCAGATGTCCTCTGGCAGCACAATTGCTTCCATTTTACTTAAAGATAACCCAAAATTTAAAAACCATTGTTGTATTGAACATTGCTTATTTTGGGCTGTCCAACATCCATTTGCCCAATATTCTTTGTAGTATTATATTAAAGTGTTGATGACTGTTGTAATAAACAAATGGTAAATTTTTAATGCCTAAGTTTTATAAAATACATTTCCTACTCATATCATTGTCTGATGCAGGTGGTCCTAATAAAGTGGCTTCTACTTCCTCATATGGAGATCTCCACTCCTTCCATCTTCTTGGCTCTGCTCTCCTCTAAATTTTTAGAGTCCTATTTTTAGCAGACAGGTGGGAAAATATAGAGAGTATCACATGTGGAAGGTTGTTATGGGCAAAGCTTTCATACCATTAGCCACAGTTGAATCACATGAACACATCTAGCTGCAAGAATAGTCGGGAAATGCATTCCAGTTTCCTGTGTGGGAGGAAAAGGAACTAGCAGTTTATGCTGCAGATATCTGCCCCTTCCCCATGTTTCAGAGGTTGCTGACTCCACCTGAAATAGCGTATATCTCATCTCTCATGTATTCTGCTCAGGGATGGACATATGACCTAAGCTAGTTCAGTCACACTGGACTCCAGATTTTTGTCGTGATTGGATGGCATACTCTTTCTTGATGGGGATAAAGCAAGGAATGTAGTCCTATGGCAGCCATCCTGAGATGGGATGTGGGATGGGGGAGGTGCCTTAGAGATTGAAGCCAACACCCAAAAGCACATCCAGAAATGGAGACAGAGAAACCAGTTTCTGGTCATTGTCTTAGCTGTTGGATCAACTCTTTCCTGAAGCCTTATCTAGTTTTCCAGAGGAGCCAGTTAGTTCTCTACTTTTGTTTAATTCAGTTTGTGTTGTAGTTTCTGTTCTTGAAAACTTGCAGTCTTGCGGATGGTATCATAAGTGATACAATTACACAAAGATTTTGGGAATGTATACTGTTTATGTGACTTTGGGGAATTATTTAATTGGAGAAATGGGATGTTTCTTAATTTAAGGCACTGTAATTACATCTGATTACACACTTGCTAGTTCAACAAAGGCTTTATAATATGCACCTATTATGCTTTTTAACCTCACCTGAGGCAGTTTACATTATAAACGCTCAATTCCCTGCTGGCCAGCTTGGACTTCCCCCTTATTGGTAATATTGGTCATTTCAATGGTTACACTGTTTAAACTCATATCTCTAAATACATTAGATTTCAAGCAGAAGCCAAGGTAGGGCAGGGATCAAACTTTCCCAATGGTTACACATGTGTGGGTGATCACGTTCATCATTTTCATTTAACACTTCCTGAGAGCTAACAATTAGTGCAATGGTGTGTCCAAATCTGTTTATAAATGCATGGTAAAGCACAGAACTTTAGAAGTTTCAATGTTATGGTAACAAAGGGAGCTTTCAGGATTTCTTTGAGGTGAAAGAGTAAGCAACCAGCTAGAGGAGGCATGGGCTACTTTATTAGTCAGGATTTAGATTTAGCTGTAACAATAAAAAATGTTTTAAACAAAAGATAATTTTATTTCTCTTTCCTAGAGAAATTTGAGCTAGTACTATGGCTCTGCTCTGAGAATTCTTCAGAGACACAGGTTCCTTTCGTTTTGTTGCTCTTGTATCACCCTGATCTTGTTCATATGATCCAAGGTGGCTCACCATCATGTCTGAGTATCAGATAGGATGAAGATGGAGAGGGAAAGGGGAGGGAGTTTAGTTGGAATAGGTTAGATTGTGCTATGGTAATAATCATCTTCAAAATATTAGTGGCTTATTTTTTGCTTATGTGATTTGTTTATTATGGATCACAAGTGATTCTGCCTCATGTTACTCTCACTCAGGGACAGCACAGGATGGATCTGCACCATTTGGAGCATTGCTAGGGCCTGTGGCAGGAGAAGGGCAAGCTGGATAGTCTTGCATCAGCAGTTAAAAGACTTTGCCCTTCAGCTATTGGGCAGAACTGGTGACAAGGCCACACCTAACATCAAAGAGTCAGAAATTAAAATCTTACAATAGAATGTAGGTGAACAATCTTAATGACTATTACAGACAGCATGCCCCTTCAAAGCCTGACCTGAAAGTTGCACATATCAGTTCTTCTCATATCCTACTAGTCAGGACACTGGCATATGGTTACACCTAGCTTAAAAGGAAGCTGGTAAATGTTAGTCTTCATTTCTGTTATAGTGGTTAGGATTTCTAGCATTTCCTTTTGATTTTTTTCATAGAGTTTCCATCTCTCTGCTTACATTACATCTGTTCTTCTGTGTTGTCCACTTTTTTAACTAGAAGCTTAAGATATTAATCATAGTTATTTTGCCTGGTCTGATAATTCCAAAATATCTGTCATATATGACAGATATGTCTGGTTCTGTTGCTTGCTTTGTATCTTAAGATTGTGTTCTTTTTTGCCTATAAGGCATTAGCCTACCTTGTAATTTTTTGTTGAAAGCCAGACATGGTGCGTTGGATAATAGGAACTGAGGCAAATAGGCCTTTAGTGTGAGGTTTTATTTTTATCTTACTAGGAGATGTGCTCTGTTTACCAGCTGTAGGTGTCTGAAGCTCTGGCTTTCTCTAGCATCCTTATTTTTGTCTTCTGGGTTGTCTTTGTGTTTCCCTAGGAACTCCTTCTTCAACAGAGTCTTAGCCTTGAAGTTTCTTCAGTTGAAATTTTCTGTTATTATCCTGGAACTCTGTTGTGGTGGTAAGGTGTGAGAGGAGGAGGGAAAGCATTCTATACTCCTGTGATTCACTCTCAGTCTTTTAGTGAGAGTCACTGGACTACGACCTTCACAAGTGCTTCTCAACTTTTAATTTTTCTTACTTAGGTGAGACAGGAAGGTTAGAATGGGGCCTGAAGTTGGGTATTTTCTTTCTCGTACATGAGTTAGGTTCTATAAAGTAGTTTCCCTTAAGGGCAGATGAAGAAGAGAAAGCTTTGTGTGTTCTCTACTATGATTCTCTGTTTGCCTATTTGTCTTTCCAGTTTCCAGGGCATTGGTTTGCCCTATAAACTCATTTCTCCAATAAACTTAAGCACAGTTGTTGATTTGCATCTTGTTCAGATTTTCTTTTGTTGTGAGGAATGTAGTGTGACTTCCAAGTTCTTTACATGTCCAAGCAGAAGCTGGTTGTTAAAAGAGTTTTCATCATTAAAGTACTGTCAGCTGGTGAATGTGGTCTTTATGCCTGGAGGTCATGTGTCCAGTTAATGATCAGGATTCCATCACTATGTAATAAACAGGGGAGAATGGATATTGGGGGAAATGTCAGTCTCTGACACACACACATTAATGGAACTGCAGATGAGAACACTGCAGGGCTTAGGTATCTCTGAAGAAACCACAAAAGCATCCTTAGAGAACATATCAGCATTTGGAATCTGTTAAGCACAAAGAATCCCAATGCTAAATTTATAACTGTGTTGGTGAAGTTGGAACTTTCTGTCCTCCATCTCTCTCCTTCTCCAGCTGTGACACTGGAGAGCCATTGGTGGTCTAAAATGAGGTAAGAGGAGTGGAGGTGAGGCAATACAGAAGCTAACTTTGTCCTACTTTCTAGTACACGTGGGGAAGATTTTAATTGGATGAGGGTTTGGAGTTTTAGTATTATAAAGGACAAAGTCTTTTATTATCTGACTGTCTCCAGAAGACAGCTGAATTGCTGGAAGAGCTAAGGAAGCTGTGGCAGAGACTGTCAGTTGCCTGTCCCTTCTCCCCTCTTTACTTTGTAAGAAACCTGGATTTTCAACGAGGCATGTTGTGTCCTACCTAAAAACTACCTTAAACAGCCTTCTGGACAATAAACTGCAAACAGAAGTGTTGTGTTGTACCTATAGTAAGTCTCCTTAAGCACTCCTTTCCTTTCTTTTTCCTTTATCCCACTCCTTGGAATGTGAATCTCCAGCAGCCATTTTGGACTCTGAAGATGGGGGAGGGGTATCACACTTTAGATTTGAGGGAGCAGTGAGCTAGAAAGAACTTGACTCCCTGAGGAACATGAAGCTGCAAAACCAGCCCTGCACATTTCACTCCAAACTTATTTTATATGAGATATTTATAAATATATTTCTATCTTATTTAAGCCACTCATTTTCAGGGTTCTATTTCTCCTAATAAAACCTAATTCTAACTGATATAAAACCCACCCAATATTCTATCCATGGAGAGAAAAATGGGACCATGGGGCCGGTTTGCAGGTCTGCAATGGTTAGAAAGAATTAACTTGATTTCTGTAGAGTCTAACTAACTCATTCAATAAACCAGTTAGAAAATAATACACTCACAGCTGAGCAAAGTCTCCTACCCAAACCAAGAAAGAGGAGGGTAGCTGTGTAAGCTCGGGTCCTTCAAAGAGCAGACATCAACGTGCGATTAAATATGCAAGAATTTTATTAGGAAAAACACCTGAATGAAAGTAATGAGAGAGGCTGGGTAAGGCCGGGAGAGCCATCAGACTGCTACGCAAGTATGACCTCATGTGAAGAGAGAGAGGGAGAAGTTTGGGTTGAAGCATGGCAGACTGTCATGCAGTTGAAGGAAGATTGTGCAAGCCATCAGGGAGACCAGGAGCCCAAGCTCACCCTTGAGGAATACCGTATGTCCCAGAGATGGGTCTGTCTTAATATCCCTGCCACACTCAGTCTGTGGCTGGGGGCAGCCTATGCAAGGCATGGCCTCACCAAATGCTGCTGAGAATTTCAGAGCTCTGCAGCTAGAGCCCTTGTCAGTTATACTCCCTAAACTGGGGGCTCTGCGAAGTGCATTCTCATGGCCATGACAGAAGCTGAGTAGGCAGCTCCAGACAATGGGTACCTAGGTGTGCCCAGTGATCTCTGTGCAAGGGGAATAGGCTCACGGCAGAATCACAGGCTCACCCTGCATCCGACAGGGTCAGGTGCCACACCGGGGTTACCTGTGGGAGGCAAGGAAGAATGTCAGTAGTGTCAACTCAGAGCCACCTTGAAGCAGATGGAAAGACCTTGATGTTGATGAACACATGGACTACCAGGCCCTGGGCAGGGGTCAAACTGCACTCAGCATCAGCTGCAGTACAAGGCTCACTGCAGGTTCAGTTCCACATAAAACATCAAAACCGTCACCTCATTTGCCAAGATTTTGGAAGTACACGGGAGAGTTCCACTATTAAAAAGGGGAGATGACTTGAAAAATCACCTGAGAGGTTTCCCAAAGCGTTGTGTATATAACAGTGGTAATATATCTTAATTAGGAGATTCATAGGTAAAATTAGTTTGATAGTTGTAACTTTACTTTTAGGGTTCATGGATAGTGATACATTGCCAATTATATGATGTAAAGTTTTTAATTTTAATGTATTAATATTTAATTTTATTTAAATTTAAAGAAAAATATGAAATACAAGCAGATGACTTATGGATAAGGCAAAAAATTATAAGGTGAGGAGGTTATCTACTATGCTGACATAGCTGTCAGATGACAAGGCCGTGGCAAGAAGCAAGACCTTTTGACTCTAAGACATTTTGTTTTCTCTCCAAGAATGACTGGCTTTCAGAAAAGGAAAGCTGCCTATAGCATGATCTGGGTGACACGTCTTTTAGAGAGGCAGGTCCACTGTGGAATAATATTGAAGGTTTACACAGTGTCCTAACTGCCAGTTCTATGTGCATATTCAGGAAAGTCAAATGTGAGGAGGGAAAACGTTATTCAAACAATATCCAAGCGAAAACTGAGACTGAAATTCATGAAAAGAAGTGGAAAGCACTCTCTACGAAGTAGGAAAGAGTCTGGAGGCATCAGGACAGAGCTAAGTGGACCTGAAAAGATAGAGCAGGAGAGAACATTGGCTGGAATCCTGTCATGACTGCTTTTTGTAGGGCATCTTTAACTTGTCAGTGGCTGGGAGAGGGAGCTATATAGGGGACAGGCCACTTCTGATAGGGACAATAACATTGCAGGGAGGCTTTAAAGGTTTATTTTTCGTTTCTACTTTAAACTTTGAGAAGGTACCTAGAAAAATTTAAACTATATGTTAAGCATGATCCCTACTAGTGGGTAGGAGTTGTGTCTTCTTGAACTTACTGTGTACATAGGTGTAGAATAAATGTTTAGAAGAAATAATGGAATGTTTGATGTCATTCCTTGTCAGCAAGCAGAAATAAACACTTTGGGAACATGCCTCTTTGCCATAGAATCTCTTTCCTCCTTTTGTTTTTATGCTGTCCTGTGATGACTGCGTGAACTAGAAGGACCTGTCTTGAGAGATGCCTGGATTGGATGTCTTGGAAATCAGGAGAGAGAGCACGATTCAGAGGAGAATGAGAAGATAATGACAAGAAGGTGAGCAGGTCTAGTGCTGTCAGATTTACTCTTTATTTGGGATTGTCCAATAACTTAGAACCTTGTCTTATGACTGAGTTCATGCTGCCTGTTGGTTCTTGTCCTGTAAAGGAATCTAGGGAATGAGATGTCTATGACTTGTATAATGTCTTTATGTTTTGGTTCTGCCAGAGTTTTGATAGTCACACTTGCTTTCAGGCAGCCTGTTGGGCAAATGGTGTGCAGATCCCCTCAATTCTCAGATGCCCCCAATTCTCAGATTCCCCCCGCCACATCCCTCTCAATAAAGATATGCTATCTTCTCCAAGGATTCTGGCAGGTACATTGTATCAACTCTGTTATTGAAATAGTAGAAAATTCTACCACAAAATACTGATTTATCTTTAATTTGGCCCATTGTAGATATTTAATAAGTATCTGTTAATTAAATGAATAAGAAAATGTGTCTTACTCCAATTGTAATAAATTGATTTTTATATGTATTTTCAATTATGACAGTTATTCAATACCCCCTATAGTTTGTTAATTTCTTTGAAGGCAAGGGCTGGGTAGAGTTAGTACAGTAAATTCAAAGAAGTAATATACTCCAAGAGTTAAGAAAGAAAGCACTAGATGAGACATCAGAAATCATGAGTTTCTTGGATCCATCAAGAATAGTTATTGTAATTAACATTTCTTGCATGCTTATGATATGCTAGGCACTTTACATATCCTATGAAAATTGTCGCAGTAAAGCTCTGCACTCCTACAGCAGGGGTGCCTAGTTTTCCACCAGGATTCAGTGTTGTGTTTTTTCCTTCTTTGGCACACCTCTAGACCATATTTCCAAGCCCTCTTGCTTGTGAGAGTGGGTATATGACAGTTCTCAGCCATGGAGTGGGAATACAAGTGATGTGAGTCACCTCTGGGTTGAAATGAACAGAGTTCGTGTGTTTTCTCCACACACTTTCTTCCCCATCCACTATCTGAGGCAGAGATGGGGTCCTAAAAAAGTAGCAGAGCCATATAATCAAAGTTATTATTAACTCCATTTCACAGCAGAGGAAACTGAGGCTAGAGAGATCAAGTAGCTTACACAGAGTAGGCAAGCGGCAAAGTTGGAATTTGAATCAGTAGTTTAACTCAGCATGTCTTCATAACCACTGAGTGTACAGCTAGTTATGTAAACTCAAACCACTGCAGCTTTCAAGTCTCAACTTCCTCAGCTATAAATGGAGGTATTAAGACTCTTATAGGCATGTTATTGGGATTAATGAGCTAACACATTAAAAAGCTAATAAGAAAATAGCGCAAAATAACTAAAAACCGGGACTCGTGTGCGTGTGTGTGCGCGCACACACACACATGCATGTGCACACATGCTAGGAACTCTGTCACATCAAGGCTACTTTTTAATAATGGTCCAGGGCTGAAGGCTGAGAATCTTTTTATCACTCAAGGATTTCTGTTCAGTGACATTTGTTAGATAGGGTTTGACCTATTGTATGAATTATGCTCTCCATCTAAGGAAACTGTTTGGATACTAATTTGCTCTCTTGCTTCTAAGCAACCATGGATAGGGAGAGGGTCAGGCAGCTCCTCAAGCTGTTTCAGGGCAGCATCTGTTACTGGGTCCTAGAGGAAGGTGTGTTCATCCCTCCTGAGAAGGAAAGGCAGCCAGGTTTAGGAAAACAGTGTGGGTGGTTAGCAAATGTGCAGCAGTGCAGGCTCTTCTGAGCTTCAGGAAAATGAAGTCAAGATCACTTCAGAGATAAGATTGTTTTGATTTTTATTTTCAAAAATAAAAAACATTTTGAGGCAACATGGTGAGAGAAATAAGAGTCAGAATAGTAGGATTTGACCCTTTAGCTAACTAATCTTTGGACTTTCATGTGCTTAATAATTTCTCAAAGTTTCAGATTTTTATGTACAGAATGAGGATGACATTGACTCTTACTACTTTCCTAGAATTGTTCTGAAGACAGAATGCAGTTGTGCCCAGGAAGGTGATCTGCAAATGCTGAACAACTGTACAAATGTAAGTCCTTGTTGCTGTGACATTTTTGTGATTTGGTTACATTTGTAGTTTCCAGCATCTGAAAGAGAAAAAAAAAAAAAACCACCTTGTTTTCAGTATGAAAGAAATGATGTGTCCGTTCACCAGCGCTGCCTGATTCTTTTATCACTGTATGACTGTTTCTTTTGGCTCTCTTCATTGTTAATGGGTCTGTACCCAGGGTAGACCCATGGAGGGTACAGATGTTGCCATGTGAACTTAACTAAAAAGGTCAGGAAAGATCCATTGATTAATTAATTAATTAGCTAGCTTGTTTGTTAATTCAACAGTTATTAAGAGCCTGCTAAGTGTGTTGTGTACTGGGGATACAAAAGTGGAATGAGACAGAGTCCTGGTCTGGCTGCCAAGTTACAGAATAGCAAGAAGAACATATATCTTAATGGATATTATACAGTGATGTAGCAGATGCAATGAGAGAATTAAGAACAGGGTACAGTGGAAGAACAGGGGAGGGGTACTTAATGTATGCTGTGAGTTGGATGTGGAGGTCAGGGGAGGCTTCCTACAAAGGGTGACTTCTCCAGTCTTGAAGCGTGAACCAGAAGTACTCAGGTAAAGTGATCTGGTGAAGGTGGGAACAGAAGGCATTATGGGTAGGGGAGACTACCATGATCAAAGTTACAAAAACAAGAAATAACACAGTGTAGTGTAAGCAGTTTAATGTTCCTCTGTGTGTGTGTGTGCGCATGTGCGTAAGGGTGAGAGAAATATGTTAAGAAAATTTTATCCTGAATGGAAACATCAAAGGATTTTAAGCAGGTGGTGGTTGAGGATGGGGTGGAGTTGTTCGCATCTAAGTCAGGAGAAATACCATTATAGTAACTTCTGTGCTAGATGATGGGAATCTGAACTATGGCTATGGTAGTTGAGATTGAAATTTAAAAAAAAAAGGAATGAAGAGATAATAACCTGGTGGAAAATTCAGCAGCCCTGCAAGAGGGAAGAGTTTTGGTTGAATTCCAATTTGGTTTCTAGCTTGGGTTATGGGTTGATGGACGGTTTTACCACCAACTGAGATGGTGAATGCCAGAAGAAATTAAGATATAGAAGACAGCAAATTCAATATTGTACTTCTTGAGTGTGAAAGAATTTCAGGTCACCCAGGTGGGATGGTAGCAGGCATTTGGAAGCCAGATAGTGCCCAGTCAGAGGGAGCTTGTGACTTCCTGGGCATGCGTGGGTGGATTAGACACATTTGGGGCAGGTCAGTAGTAACTAAGTGGGGGAATTTCATTCTTTTAGCAGACACTGCTCCTTGCTCTCTATGGCAGCTGTAATCTAAATGTCTTCTCTTGAAGGCTCTACCCTTAATTCTAAGTAATAGCCCTTGGGCTCTCCTGACTAAAAAGTGATAAATCAAATGCATCCTATAGTGGCAAAGAGCTCTGGGAAGGGAGTTGGGAGTCTAGAGGTCAGTTCCTATTCTGCCTCTAGGTAAGTCAGTTCACTTCTTGAGCCTCTCCTTCCTTATCTTTTAAAGGATGAAATGGGAATTGTTGGCTTCCAAATTTCATTAAAGTCTTGAGGTTCTCTGACCTATCTATACTGCTTTTCTGTTTTACAATGCTGACTTTTAATTCTGAAATTAGTAAAATATTAAGCAATAGACTCTCTTAAATAAAAAGTAAAGGTGCAAAATCTTCTAAATTACTGAGTTCCTGGAAACTGGTCATAAATCTGTGCACAGTACCTCCTCTGCTACCTGGATTTCCATTAACCCAGAGCTCTATTAACAAGTTCTGCAAACGCAGTGTAATCTCAGAGTGGGGCTCTAAGTTTATGCCCTTTGTATGCTGATGATTGATATTCATTGTGGTTGCCTTGAGGCAATGTGAAAATCCAAAGTCATCAAAGACAGAGGAAATTATGTCCAGCCTAGTTTCAAAGGTGAACTGTATTGCTTTCGCATGATTTGAAAGTCATTAATCTATGTGTGGTGTATATCAGGGCTCCCTGACCTTTTTGTGGGGAGAATTTTTTTAATTTCCGTGAGACAGATTCTTTGATTAACTAGAATTTCCCTTTTCCCTGAATATAATAGATAAGAGGGTTTCATATTTACTTACAAGATCCATTGCTCTATTCATCTTAATTTTATGCTTATTTGATGTTAAACACAAGGGAAGATGAATCTGATCTTTGAGGTACAGTGGAAAGACCTCTGGATTAAAAGTCAGGAGCCCCAAGTTGAAGTCCTAGCTGTGTCACTAATGAGCTGTGTGAACTTGGAGAAATCATTACATTCTCTGGGCTTCAGTTTCACCATGTATAAAATTAGAAGGTTGTAGTAGGTAATCTTCAAGGTTCTTAAGGTTCTAAACTGGCATACATATCTATCTTCCAAGTGCTTCAGTTAAATGCAGCATTAATTGACTACACTATGGTATTTTTCTAGTCAAGATAACATTAGCTTTATTTTATAACTAAGGAAACTGGGATCCAGGGAGAATAAATACCTTGTTAATGGAAGAGCCAGAGTTTGAGTTCAAGTATTTGGTTTTCAAGCCCAGTGCTCTTTCCTACACACACTCTGCTGTGCCTCTCATGAGAGCAGAGTGGGGTGGTACCTGTGAAAACTGGGACTTTGAGGACGAGACGCTTTGCTCTTGAGAAGATGATGTATATGTCACTGTCTTTCTCAGTTTAAGAAATGCTCTGCACTGCTTTTTCGTGGCTCCTGATTGTTGCTTTCAATCTTTCTTGGATCAAATCATGTCTCTTGGCAGCTGCGATACTGTAATATGAGGATCAGATCTGCCTGCCTGTCTCAATAGCTGTCAGTTTAATCTCTGGGTATTTTTAGGTGCCTCAGATAAAGGTAATATAACTATAATGAAAGAATGAATTTCTTTCTGACACTTTGTACCATTTGTATAAAAGAAAGGAAATCTCCTTTAAAAATACTGTTTTTCTCAAAATGTGTTCTCTGCATGGTGTTACAAAACCATAAAAACATTGTAGTGGCCAAATGAATTTAGGAAACCTTTCTTAATATTGTGAGAATTCTAGGAGCCTTTAAAACAATAATGCTCATTGTGAATTTAAAGGAGGGAGAAAGCATATGCCTTCTCCAACCATAGTTAACTACAAATTGTCCCCCAGCCTGTCTCCCCACTCCAAGAGCAGAATGTTACAGGACTCATTTTCTGGAATCGTCTTTGTACAGGGAGTGGTACACACTCCCTGTGTCCCAAAAGGGAGGGTAACTGTAATTTATTAAACACCTACTATGTGCCAAGGATTTTTATAAAAGTTATTTTATTTACTTTTTTCAACTCTATGGGGTGGTCTTTTGATCCATATTTATTCGGTGAAGAACTTGAGGCTCAGATAGGTTAAGGAACACAGTTGTGAAAGCAGAGCCTGGATTCAAACCTACATCTAACTGTCAAGTCCCGGTTGTTTATGACATTTCACTATGTATTTTAGGGTGAGATAGCGACAGTCCAAACACCTGGGCTGAGGGAGCAGTGTTCTCCACTGTGGGCTCACTCTCACTGCACTCAGATCTGTGCAGAGCCAGCTAAAGGCAACTTGCAGCTTATCTCCAGTGATAGCTTTCCTATCCATTGCTCTTTCCGTCCCTCTGCAGTGTTTTCCCCAATCTTCTGGGAAGAGGGTTATTTCTGGGTATATGAACAAGACAGACCTTATGGGGTTACTGTTTAGGGTTAGGCCTGATTCAGAATACTGTATCTTCCAATATTTGGCTCTACTTTTGGAATGGGAAATTTCCCAGCAGAGAAGAGAAGCCTAACTGTATGGCACGTTTGACAGGAAGTTGCTATTCATGCACATCTTTGATGCATTTCCATGACATCTGATTGATTCGGAGTGTTTTGTTTATGCTGTTCATTTTGTGACAGAGTCAGTGGGATCATCTGGAAAGAACCAGGGGCATTGGAGGAGTCTGGCAGTCCTTGGGGTGAATTTCAGCTCCAACACCTGTTTGCTGCAGGCCGTGGATGTGTTACTTTATGTTCCTTTATGTTCCCTCATCTACCTTGCAAGGTGCTTGGAGGATTCAATTAGGCAATGCATGCATGATCACTGGCACATGGTAGGAGTTCAGTGGATGGTAACAATGATCATGACTACTATTGGTGTAATATGTATACCTGAGCCCTTTCTTTGTACCTCAGAGTAGCTGTTCCTTGCTGTCCTTGGTGAAATGGAATTCAAAAGAATATTTCTCATGATTACTCATGGTAGTGAGAGTCATCTGGTGGTCTGTAATTTCTGGATCACTTCTCTCCACAAGGGGAGAGCAAGTTCTTAACCAGGTGATACAGAGTGAGAGGCACTCCTGACACTGATCTTCCATGGACTGAGCATAACTGAAGTATGATGTAGGTTTAAGCTCTTCTACTAAAGGATGCATATGAGTAATCTATAGTGAATTTCAGGAATCAGAAATTATGGCTTTACCTAGGTAATCTGTTACTTGTACCTTAGATAGTAAAGGAGGGGCATAGCAGGGGGGATATTAAGAAAGGATCTCATGGTTTAAGATATCCCATGGGGACCATATCTCATCTTTTTTAACCTTTCATCTTCCCACTGCCCCCTTCTGCACCCCCAATGTAATCTTTCCCTCACCTCTGGTGCCGCTAACACTGTCCTTGGATTCTTCCACCTTTCTGTATAAACAGATTCTCAGCTATATCTGTCTTTTCTTGTTTTGCAAATGCTGCCTGAGTAGGTTTCAGCTGATTATTAAAGGGATTTTCCTTTGTGTAGTCATCTGTTGCCTCCAAAGAGGTGATAGGGTAACTCTAGTCCTCTTGGTGGGAGGTTGGGAGAATGGAATGTTTTAGCTCCAATTTCACTATTTTTCAACAAAGGTGCCTATATCTACATTTGCCCACATCACCCCCAGAGGAAAATAAAATGAACTTCTCTAGAGAGGCATTCTAAGAATCCACCAGTCACAAAGGAAGACCAGTGAGATGTGCAAACAGAACATGTACCTGAAAAAATCTGGATGACAATATAAATAAAAAATTATGAAACACTGGATGAGATTCAAATGCAGCACACACACATGTTTTGTCATGGAATAACACCATCACTACCACCAACCTCCCCCCCACCCCCCACCAAAAAAAACCCAACAGTAAAACTCCCATGATTTCCTGTGTAAACAATTCTGTAGAAGAATTGAAGGAGGAGATTGTTACTGTTGAGATAAAATTTATAAGTACAAGAATTATTTCAAAGCACAAAATTAAAAAATAAAAAAGCAAAACAATAGGGAAATGATGAGGGACTTAAGGATAAATCTATGAGACTTGGATAAACATTTCAGAAGAGAAGCAATGAAACAAATCAACACCTGAAAGGGATCACTGGGTTTTAGGATGAGTTGATGAGAAAATAACCAATACATTAAGGCAAGAGAAGATAAGGAGAGAAACAAGGGTGCAGAATCAATCTCAGTTTCTCTTTCACTCTAAAAATTAGACTGAAGAGTATAAAAACAGATTGGGAATATGTAATATAAGTGCTAAACTAGGGGTCTTAAAAGAGAAGATACATACTGATTTACTGTAAGGAACAAATCAAATAATAATATAGAACTGAAAGCAATAATCCATTTTAACAAAACTAGGGTCCTGGGGTAGAGAAAGGGGAGGAAATAGCTCTTCTTATTGGGGTGGAGCAAAGGGAGGAAATAAATTGTCTTCGCGGAGGAAATAGTTGGTATTTTGTTTTCTTATAAGAATAGAGGATTCTGTGATTATGAGCACAGGAACAAAGGTGGTGGTCACCATCAAATGCAAAATATTAGAACTTCCAAATTAACAAGGGGAAAAATAGAATAGCAATTTGATCAAATCATCAAACACAAAGGAAAATGAGGAAATAATAATGCAAAGTAAACAATCAAACTAAATTATCATGAAAAGAAGAAATCAGATCATACAGAGTATGAGCAGACTGACTTTTCCCCTTTAAAAGACAAAAATTTTCAGTTGGGTTAAAACACAAAACTGAGCTATATGCCTTAACAAAATCTATGTCTATAACTATATCTTTATCTATACTTAAAAAAGTGATAAAGAAAGATAGAAGATTAAGGTGGATCAGAAAGATACAAAAGCAAAAGGAAAATGCAAACGAAAAGAAAGGAGGCATGGCAGCATTATTTTATGACATAGGTGAATTCAAGCTTAAATGTAATGAAGAAAATAACAAGGGACATTATGTAAATGCAGCAGTTTATGAGGGTAATATATTTATATTCATTTGTCCACCAAATATTTACAAAAATCAATCATTTACTTAACCATGAATTAAACCTTCAAAATAAAAAAATAGATTTTATAAGGCAAATTCAATCATCATAATTCAATGAAAATTAAAATAAATAATAAAAAGGTGACAAAATCTTATCTTTTTGGAAATTATGAAAAACTCTACTAGGTAAACTTGGGACAAAAAGGATTTTGAAAGAGAAATTATAAACTACAAAAATAAAACCAACTTAGTGGCAAAACCTATGGGACATAGAACTATATACAGAGAACACTTTAGAGTTTTAATACCTATATTATGTCTTCACAATTAAAGAAGAAAGAAAAATATGAATACTTATTTTAAGAAATTACTAGAACAACAAAGCAAACAAAAACTAGGAAGAAGGAATCAAGATAAAAAAATCGAATTAAATGAACTAAGAATAGACATAGTAGAAATAATAAATCAGCCCAAGAGCTGATAGCTGAAAAGTCCACTAAAAGTAGATAAACCCACTGTAAGTCTGATGAAGGGAAAAGAGAGACCAAACATGAAAGAGAAAGTAGATATAAACAAAGATGCAAGAGCGATAAGAACAGTCGTGGAGATTACTACACATAACCTCTAGTGGGCACTGTGGTGTGCTGCCCTGGTACCTCCTTCAGGACTAGAAGACTCATTTTCTCATTGTGGGGAGTGTTGGTGGCTAATGGCTCACAGCTGTGTCTCTTTGCAGGAATTGTTTTTGGCCAAGGGAGCTGTCTTGCCCAAGTTCCCATCCAGTGTAAATGGTCTAGTATGTATTGGGGACAGCTTACATCTCAAAACTTGTTGATACAGAAACATGAAATCCCTACCCTCTTGTCTTATTTTGGGACAGCTCTGAAGGACCTCAGCTCCTAGTGGTATAGCCACTGTCACTGTTGCTCACAGTTCAACTGCTTCATCTGCTTAATCACATCTCCCATACTTTCTTACAGGTGCTTTTGCTGAGAGCACTTCCCAATAAACCCCCTTTATACAAATCTCCATTTCAAAGTCTGTTTCAAGGAAACCTGATTTAAGGTATAGTCCTATGACAATTAAATGAAAACCTAGAGAACATGGACAGGACAGTTTCCTATGAAAAAATAAATTACGGGAATAGAGATGCAGACGTAGAGACTGAACGTGTGGACACGGAGTGGAGAAGGGGGTGTGGAATGAACTGGGAGATTGGGATTGACATATATACACTACCATGTGTAAAACAGATAGCTAGTGGAAACCTGCTGTATAGCACAGGGAGCTCAGCTCAGTGCTCTGTGGTGACCTAGATGGGTGAGATGGGGGGTGGAGTGGGAGGGAGGTCTGAGAGGGAAGGCATATATGTATACATATAGCTGATTCACTTTGTTGTACAGCAGAAACTAACACAACACTGTAAAGTACCTGTACCCCAATTAAAAATAAATAAGTTACTGGAAAAGGGTGCTTATTTTCACCATTCTCATGTTTCCAAATGAACTTTACTGATGGGTAATTTACATTAAAAACTCTACCCATTTTAAGTCTACAGATGGATGAGTTTTGACAAACGTATACATTTCTGTAACCATCACCAAAATCAAAATATAGGGTATTTCCATCACCCCAAAATGTTCCTTCCAGCCAACTTCCCATCTTCCTACCTCCAGCCTCAAATAACCAGTAATCTGCTCTCTATCATTATAGACTAGTTTTCTAGAGTATGTATGGTATGTACTCTTTAGTGTTGCACTTTGGTTGCTTAGCACAGTATTTTTGAGATTTGTCCATATTTCTCACAGGGCTTCCTTCCTCTCTTTCCTTTCTCTCAAGGATCATAGTCCTTTACTGCTTATTGAAGGACTGCTTATTACTGAAAACAGTTGTTTCATGTATTTTGTCTAGTTTTGTAATTCTTTAAAGCATGATGATGACTCTTGTGTCTGTACTATTCATGGATAGACATGGGAAGCCCTTGCCATTTTTATTAAATATTTTCTTAAATGTTATAGAGAATTCTCTATGAAAACAAAAAGGAATTAGTGGTTTAAATATAGGTAAAAAGGAGATGAAGCTCATTCCACTTGCTGATGTTTAGCTTGTTTATCTGAAAAACTTTAGGGACCTTCTAACAATACTTTACATAATAAGAGAATATGGGAATTTGCCTGAATATAGGATAGAAACATAATTGGTTTTCATTGACCTAGTAATAAGCAACTAGACAAGGAAATGGGGAAAATATATTATTTTTAGTAGCCATAAAAATCTATTAAAAATTTAAGAATAAATTTTATGAGCAAGACCAGGATTCATATGAAAAAACCCAAAATTCTTATTGGTAGATTTTTAAAAAAATAGCTAAGCACTTACTTACTTTCATCACTACTCTGAGTACTTTACATCTATCAACTCATTTAACCTTCCAAGAAACCCTGGAAGGTGTTATTATTATTTCATGTATGAGATAACTGAGATGTAGAGAGATTAAGTAACTTGCCCAAGTTCATACAGCTTGCAATGGATAGAGCAGATATTTGAAATCAGGACTGAATAAATGGAAAGAAATACCCGGTTCTTCCATGAGGTTACTTCACACAAAAATATATTTTAAAAATGTGAATATGATTGTGCCACTTTCCTACTTCAAACTCTTTATTTACTGCTGCTCTTAGGATGAAGTTAAACGCTTAAACATTTCTAAACCTCCAAAATATTTCTTCTATCACTACTGTTACTGTGCTAGTTCATATCCTCATCATCCACTTATTCATTCATTCAACAAGTAGATGATCTTGGTAGCAGAGGGCAGATTTGAGGAGGCCAGGAGAGACAGGAATGAGCCCAGTTATGAGATTGTCACAGAATAGGCAGAAAATGGTGAGAAAACTAGGAGTAGATAGGACAAGGTATATTTGAAATATATTTTAAAACAAAAAAATGGCAGCACTTAAAGGCTAATTGGGTGTGAATATTGAGGGAGTTGGTCCACTCCAGCATGGCTCTCAGGATTCTAACTTAGATGGCGGATAAATACTTTCAAAGTCTTTGCCTTGTTGTTGGATTAAATGATTGAGTCCTACTCTAGTGTCCTTTAGCCAGACTGACATTAATCTATTAATAAACATTTTTGGTTTAACATAAAAACTAGATTTTACTCCATCAAAAGGTACAGTCATCCTTCAGAGCTTATACTTTGAAAGTCTAAGCTGTAGAAGAATATAGCAGTTGAGAAATGTGTAGGTGTGAGGGATTGGTTTGATGTAATGGTTAGAATCTGAAATAGAATTGCATGGGCCTCAGTCAAATCTCAGTTACCACTTACCAACCATACTTAACCTCTCTGTAAATCAGCTTCTCCATCAGCAGAGTGAGGATAAAGGCGATGGGGTTTTGTATAGATTTAATGAGGTAATGGATGTAAAGCTCTTAGCAAAATATCTGGCACATAGTTTAAAATTCCCCCAAATGACGGGACCTTCAAGATAGTGGAGGAGTAAGACGTGGAGATCACCTTCCTCCCCACAAATACATCAAAAATACATCTATGGGCTTCCCTGGTGGCGCAGTGCTTGAGAGTCCACCTGCTGATGCAGGGGACACGGGTTCGTGCCCCAGTCCGGAGATCCCACATGCCGTGGAGTGGCTGGGCCCGCGATCCATGGCTGCTGAGCCTGTGCGTCTGGAGCCTGTGCTCTGCAACGGGAGAGGCCACAACAGTGAGAGGTCCGCGTACTGCAAAAAAAAAAAAAAAATCTACATGTGGAATAACTCCTACAGACCATCTACTGAATGCTGGCAGAAGACCTCAGAATTCCCAAAAGGCAAGAAAATCCCCACGTACCTGGATAGGGCAAAAGAAAACAGAAAAAACAGAGACAAAAGAATAGGGATGGGACATACACCTCTGGGAGGGAGCTGTGAAGGAGGAAAAGTTTCCACAAACTAGGAAGACCCTTCACTGGGGGAGATGGGGGGTGGACGGGAGCCATGGAGGAGAGCGCAGCAACAGTGGTGCAGAGGGCAAAGTGGAGAGATTCCTGCACAGAGGATCAGTGCCAACCGGCACTCACCAGCCTGAGACACTTGTCTGCTCACCCACCAGAGTGGGTGGGGGCTGGGAGCTGAGGCTCAGGCTTCGGAGGTCAGACCCCAGGGAGAGGACTGGGGTTGGCTGTGTGAAGACAGCCTGAAGGAGGCTAGTGCGCCACAGCTAGCTGGAGTGTGGGAAAAAGTCTGGACCTGCCTAAGAGGCAAGAGACCATTGTTTCAGGGTGTGCAATGAGAGGGGATTCTTTCCCTGACTGCCCACAGAAGGCAGAGCACCGCCTAAATGAACTCCAGAGATGGGTGTGAGCCGCGGCTATCAGCTTGGACCCCAGAGACTGGCATGAAACACTAATGCTGCTGCTGCAGCCACCAAGAATCCTGTGTGCAGGCACAGGTCGCTATTCATACCCCCCAGGAGCCTGTGCAGCATGCCACTGCCAGGGTCCCATGATCCAGGGACCTGGTGTGCCTCAGGCTGTTGCAATATCATGCTGGGCTCTGCTGATGCAGGCTCACCCCACATTCCAATTATAACTATCGTACCCCTCCCTGCCCCTGGCCTGAATGAGCCAGAGCCCCCTAATCAGATGCTGCTTAAACCCCATCCTGTCTGGGTGGGAACAGATGCCTGAGGGCGACCTACACACAGAGGTGGGGCCAAAACCAAAGCTGAACCCCAGGAGTTGTGCAAACAAAGAATAGAAAGGGAAATTTTTCTGTGCAGCCTCAGGAGCAGCAGATTAAATCCCCACAATCAGCCTGATGTACGCTGCATCTGTGGAATACCTGAATAGAAAATAAATCAGCCCAAAATTGAGGTGGTAGACTTTAGGAGCAAGTGAACATTTGGGATTTGCTGTCTGCGACTGATTTGTTTCTGATTTTTATGTTTCTCTTAGTATAGTTTTTAGAGCTTGTAATCATTGGTGGATTTGTTTATTGGTTTGGTTGCTCTTTTTCTTTTTTAATTACTATTTATTGATTTTAATAATTTTTAAATTATTTTATTTAATTTTTTTCTTTTTTTCTTTTTTTCTCCCTTTTCTTCTGAGCCATGTGGCTGACAGGGTCTTGGTGCTCTGGCCTGGAGTCAGGCCTGAGCCTCTGAGGTGGGAGAGCTGAGTTCAGGACATTGGACCACCAGAGACCTCCCAGCCCCACATAATATCAATTGGTGAGAGCTTTCCCAGAGATCTCTGTCTCAATGCTGAGACCCAGCTCCACCCACCGGTCAGGAAGTTCTAGTGCTGGATGCCCCATGCCAAACAACTAGCAAGACAGGAACACAACCCCACCCATTAGCAGAAAGCCTGCCTAAAATCATACTAAGTTAACAGACACCCCAAAACATAACACCAGAAGTGGTCCTGCCCACCAGAAAGAAAAGATCCAGCCCCAGCAACCAGAACACAGACACCAGTCCCCTCCACCAGGAAGCCAACAAAGCCACTGAACCAACCTCACCCACTGGGGGCAGACACTAAAGACAATGGGAACTACAAACCTGCAGCCTGTGAAAAGGAGACCCCAAACACAGTAAGTTAAACAAAATGAGAAGACAGAGAAACATGCAGCAGATGGAGCAAGGTAAAAATCCACCAGACCAAACAAATGAAGAAGAAGTAGGCAGTCTACCTGAAAAAGAATCCAGAGTAATGATGGTAAAGATGATCCAAAATCTTGGAAATAGAATGGAGAAAATACAAGAAATGTTTAACAAAGACCTAGAAGAACTGAAGCGCAAACAAACAACAATGAACAATGCAATAAATGAAATTGAAAATTCTCTAGAAGGAATCAATAGCAGAATAACTGAGGCAGAAGAACGGATAAGTGACCTGGAAGATAAAATAGTGGAAATAACTACCACAGAGCAGACTAAAGAAAAAAGAATGAAAAGAATTGAGGACAGTCTCAGAGACCTCTGGGACAACATCAAACGCACCAACATTTGAATTATAGGGGTCACAGAAGAAGGGAAAAAGAAAGGGTCTGAGAAAATATTTGAAGAGATTATAGTTGAAAACTTCCCTAATATGGGAAAGGAAATATAGTCAATCAAGTCCAGGAAGTGCAGAAATTCCCAAACAAGAAAAATCCAAGGGGAAACACGGCAAGAGACATATTAATCAAATTATTAAAAATTAAAAACAAAGAAAAAATATTAAAAGCAGCAAGGAAAAGCAACAAATAACATACAGGGGAATCCCCATAAGGTTAACAGCTCATCTTTCAGCAGAAATTCAGCAAGCCAGAAGAGAGTGGCAGGACATATTTAAAGTGATGAAAGGGAAAAACTACAACCAAGATTACTCTACCCAGCAAGGATCTCATTCAGATTCAATGGAGAAATTAAAACCTTTACAGACAAGCAAAAGCTAAGAGAATTCAGCACCACCACACCAGCTTTACAACAAATGTTAAAGGAACATCTCTAGGCAGGAAACACAAGAGAAGGAAAAGACCTACAAAAACAAACCCAAAACAATTAAGAAAATGGTAATAAGAACATACATATCGCTAATTTCCTTAAATGTAAATGGATTAAATGCTCCAACCCAAAGATACAGACTGGCTGAATGTATACAAAAACAAAACCCATATATATGCTGTCTACAAGAGACCCACTTCAGACCTAAGGATACATACAGACCAAAAGTGAGGGGATGGAAAAAGATATTCCATGCAAATGGAAATCAAAAGAAAGCTAGAGTAGCTAGAGTAGCTAGAGTAGCAATATGTCTCATATCAGACAAAATAGACTTTAAAATAAAGACTGTGACAAGAAACAAAGAAGGACACTACATAATGATCAAGGGATCAAACCAAGAAGAAGATATAACAATTGTAAATATTTATGCACCCAACATAGGAGCACCTCAATAAGGCAAATGCTAACATCCATAAAAGGGGAAATAGACAGTAACACAATAATAGTAGGGGACTTTAGCACCCCTCTTTCACCAAAGAACAGATCATCCAATCTGAAAATAAATAAGGAAACACAAGCTTTAAATGACACATTAAACAAGATGGACTTAATTGATATTTATAGGACATTCCATCCCAAAACAACAGAATACACTTTCTCCTCAAGTGCTCATGGAACATTCTCCAGGATAGATCATATCTTGGTTCACAAATAAAGCCTCAGTAAATTTAAGAAAACTGAAATCATATCAAGTATCTTTTCCAACCACAATGCTATGAGACTACATATCATTTATAGGGAAAAATCTGTAAAAAATACAAACACATGGAGGCTAAACAGTTTGTTACTAAATAACCAAGAGATCAGTGAAGCAATCAAAGAGGAAATCAGAAAATACCTAGAAACAAATAACAATGAAAACATGATGACCCAAAACCTATGGGATGCAGCAAAAGCAGTTCTAAGAGGGAAGTTCATAGCAAAACAATCCTACCTCAAGAAACAAGAAAAATCTCAAATAAACAACCTAACCTTACACCCAAAGTAATTAGAGAAAGAAGAACCAAAAACCCCACAGTTAGCAGAAGGAAAGAAATCATAAAGATCATATCAGAAATACATGAAAAAGAAATGCAGGAAACGATAGCAAAGATCAATAAAACTAAAAGCTGGTTCTTTGGGAAGATAAACAAAATTGATAAACCATTAGCCAGACTCATTAAGAAAAAAGGGGAGAAGACAAATCAACAGAATTAGAAATGAAAAAGGAGAAGTAACAACTGACTGCAGAAATACAAAGGATCATGAGAGATTACTACAAGCAACTATATGCCCATAAAATGGACAACCTGGAAGAAATGGACAAATTCTTAGAAAAGCACCACCTTCCAAGACTGAACCAGGAAGAAATAGAAAATATAAACAGACGAGTCACAAGTACTGAAACTGAAACTGTGATTAAACATCTACCAACAAACAAAAGCCCAGGTCCAGATGCCTTCACAGGCGAATTCTATCAAACAGTTGGAGAAGAGCTAACACCTATCCTTCCCAAACTCTTCCAAAATATAGCAGAGGGAGGAACACTCCCAAACTCATTCTACAAGGCCATAATCACCCTGATACCAAAACCAGACAAAGATGTCACAAAAAAGGAAAACTACAGGCCCATATCACTGATGAACATAGATGCAAAAATCCTCAACAAAATACTATCAAACAGAATCCAACAGCACATTAAAAGGATCATACGCCATGATCAAATGGGGTTTATCCCAGGAATGCAAAGGTTCTTCAATATACACAAATCAATCAATGTGATACACCATATTAACAAATTGAAGGCTAAAAACCATATGATAATCTCAATAGATGCAGAAAAAGCGTTCAACAAAATTCAACACCCATTTATGATAAAAAAAACTCTCCAAAAAGTGGGCATAGAGGGAACCTACCTCAACATAATAAAGGCCATATATGACAAATCCACAGCCAGCATCGTTCTCAGTGGTTAAAAGTGAAACCATTTCGTGTAAGATCAGGAACAAGACAAGGGTGCCCACTCTCACCACTATTATTCAACATAATTTTGGAAGTTTTAGCCATGGCAATCAGAGAAGAGAAAGAAATAAAAGGAATTCAAATCAGAAAAGAATAAGTAAAGCTGTCTCTGTTTGCAGATGACATGATACTATACATAGAGAATCCTAAAGATGCTACCAGAAAACTACTAGAGCTAATCAATGAATTTGGTAAAATAGCAGGATACAAAATTAGTGCACAGAAACCTCTTGCATTCCTATACACTAATGATGAAAAATCTGAAAGAGAAATTAAGAAACACTCCCATTTATCACTGAAACAAAAAGAATAAAATACCTAGGAATAAACCTACCTACTGAGACAACAGACCTGTATGCAGAAAACTACAGACACTGATGACAGAATTTAAAGATGATACAAACAGATGGAGAGATATACTATGTTTCTGGGTTGGAAGAATCAACATTGCAAAAATGACTATACTACCCAACGTAATCTACAGATTCAATGCAATCCCTATCAAACTACCAATGGCATTTTTCACAAAACTAGGGCAAAAAATTTCACAATTTGTATGGATACACAAAAGACCCCGAATAGCCAAAGCAATCTTGAGAATGAAAAACGGAGCTGGAGGAGTCAGGCTTCCGGACTTCAGACTCTACTACAAAGTTACAGTAATCAAGACAGTATGGTACTGGCACAAAAACAGAAATATAGATCAATGGAACAGGGTAGAAAGCCCCGAGATAAACCCACACACATATAGTCAGCTTATTTTTGATAAAGGAGGCAAGAATATATAATGTAGAACAGACAGCTTCTTCAATAAGTTGTGCTGGGAATACTGGACAGCTACACTTAAAAGAATGAAATTAGAATGCTCCCTAACACCATACACAAAAATAAACTCAAAATGGTTTAAAGACCTAAATGTAAGGCCAGACACTATAAAACTCCTAGAGGAAAGCATAAGCAGAACACTCTATTACATAAATCACAGCAAGGTCCGTTTGACCCACTTCCTAGAGAAATGGAAATAAAAACAAAAATAAACAAAGGGGACATAATGAAACTTAAAAGCTTTTGCGTAGCAAAGCAAAACATAAACAAGATGAAAAGACAGCTCTCAGAATGGGAAAAAATATTTGCTGACGAAGCAACTGACAAAAGATTGCAAGCAGCTCATGCAGCTCAATATCAAAAAAACAAACAACCCAATCCAAAAATGGGCAGAAGACCTAAATAGACATTTCTCCAAAGAAGATATACAGATTGTCAACAAACACATGAAAGGATGCTCAACGTCAGTAATCATTAAAGAAATGCAAATCAAAACTACAATGAAGTATCACCTCTCAGCAGTCAGAATGGCCATCATCAAAAACTCTACAAACACTAAATGCTGGAAAGGGTGTGGAGAAAAGGGAACCCTCTTGCACTGATGGTGGGAATGTAAATTGGTACAGCCACTATGGAGAACAATATGGAGGTTCCTTAAAAAACTAAAAATAGAACTACCATGGGACCCAGCAATCCCACTATTGGGCATATACCCTGAGAAAACCATAATTCAGAAAGAGTCATGTACCACAATGCTCATTGCAGCTCTATTTACAATAGCCAGGGCATGGAAGCAGCCTAAGAGATCATTGACAGATGAGTGGATAAAGAAGATGTGGCACATATATACAATGGAATATTAGCCATATAAAGAAATGAAATTGAGTTATTTGTAGTGAGGTGGATGGACCTAGAGTCTGTCATACAGTGTGAAGTGAGTCAGAAAGAGAAAAACAAATACTGTATGCTAACACATATATAAGGAATCTAAAAAAAAAAAAAAAGGTTCTCATGAACCTAAGAGCAGGACAGGAATAAAGACAGAGGAAGAGAATGGACTTGAGGACACGGGGAGGGGGAAGCATAAGCTGGGATGAAGTGAGACAGTACCATTGTCATATATACACTACCAAATGTAAAATAGATAGCTAGTGGGAAGCAGCTGCATCACACGGGGAGATCAGTTCGGTGCTTTGTGACCATCTAGAAGGGTGTGATAGGGAGGGTAGGAGGGAGGTGCAAGAGGGAAGGGATATGATGATATATGTATACATATAGCTGATTCACTTTGTTATACAGCAGAAACTAACACAAGATTTTAAAGCAATTATTCTCCAATAAAGATGTTAAAAAAAATTTCCTGAAATGCTAGCTATTATTATTTATAATTTATAAAAGTCTTTATTTTAATTACCTAAAATAAAGCAGTAAATCCAGACAACCATATAAAGAGAATGTCAATGTAATTTTGTGTTTGTCAATTTGATAAACATGAATACTGTACAGTTGATTCCTATGAGTTATTTTTTACTTGCCAGGGAATTTTTTAAAAATGGTTTTACTACTTTATTTTATTTTAATTAATTATTAAATAAAAATTTTAAATTGTATTTATTTATTTTTGGCTGCGTTTGGTCTTCATTGCTGCTCACAGGCTTTGTCTAGCTGTGGTGAGCCGGGGCTACTCTTCATTGCGGTGCGGGAGCTTCTCATTGTGGTGGCTTCTGTTGTTGCAGAGCACAGCCTCTAAGCATGCGGGCCTCAGTAGTTGTGTCACGTGGGCTCAGCAGCTGTGGCTCGCAGGCTCTAGAGCGCAGGCTCAGTAGTTGTGGCATATGGGCCCAGCTGCTCTGCAGCATGTGGGATCCTCCCAGAACAGGGCTCGAACCCATGTCCCCTGCATTGGCAGGCAGATTCTTAACCACTGAGATACCAGGGAAGCCCCGCCAGAGAAATTTTATGGTGGTAAAATATACGTAACATGAAATTTGCCATTTTTAAATGTACAGTTTAATGGCATTAAGTACATTCACGTTGTTATGCAGCTATTACCATTATCTATCTCCAGAACTTTTTCATCATTCCCAACTACCAGAGAATTTTAACCATGGCTCTTCTCCAGAGTTTCAGAGAAAGTTGTGTAGACATTTTGCTTTTTTGGAGATACTGCAAGTATTAAGAGTAAACATGTTCTAAGTTTAGTCTCCCTTCTAAATGTTTGATGCCTTTATGATTTTATGGTTGAAAGGTATTGACTCTCTCCCTTCCCCTGAGTATTGTTGCATATAAAAGCCCAGAACTTCTGTAGCATCTCACTTCCAGCCTGAGGATGGGGCTGACACTTGGATGTAAGCTTCTCTGAAGCCAACTTTCAATTGAGCCAATGCATTTCCATGGTTGAAGCTAGCCTGAATTGAATTCTCTTTTATTTGCTGTGGAAGTCATCTCAGCTAAAACACTGCTCCAAGGGTTAAGTTTTTAAAAATTATGTCGCTTGATGGAATACACTTTAGGTATCTGAAAATTCACTTATGACAATCTACATGCTATTTTTCTATGTTTTTTCCCCTTAGGACTTTTGAATTATCCTAAACCAAGATTAATAATATAGTGACTAAGTCCTCTCTGCATCAGGTTGGGGAAGCCATCTCTTTTCCTCCTTCATATGGTTCTCAGACCAGGAGTAAGAGAATGAGTTAGTTAACTTCCTATCTAGAGCATTCTAACATGAGCTGTGGCTTGTCTTTCTCCCTTAGAATTGGAGGATAGGTCTTCTGAATTTTTGATGACTGCTTTTCAGGAGTATTTAATTGTGCTGCTTATGACTTCTCATAATAGGCTTCTCATGGCTTAACCTTGTGAATCTTCTTCCTACTTTTTCCCCAGTAGTGTTGTATCTGCCCCTCCCACCTCACAACTCCTCATCATTCCAGAGGAAATGAGCTACTGGGACCATGTTGTATAGTCCTGGACTAATTCTTAATAGAGGGCATGAATGTGAACCTTAGGGATCAATTCAGAAAATTCTCAATTGTTATCCTTTAAAATATTTTTTCTCTCCCATTATCTCTATTTTTTCTTTCTGGAAGTCCAGTTAGGTGCTTTTAGACTTCATCATTTTATTCTCAATATTTTTTTATTTTTCTTCATATTTTCTATCATCTCTCTTGGTGCTGTATTCTTGTAACCCCTCTTCAACTTTCAGTTCACTAGTTTTGTCTTCTTATATATCTAAACTGTTGTTTTATCATGTCCACTGAATTCCTATTTTACACTTTAAAAAACTGAAGTGTAGTTGATTTACAATGTTGTGTTAGTTTCAGGGGTATAGCAAAGTGATTCAGTTATACATACATATGTATCTATTTTTTTCAGATTCTTTTCCCTTATAGGTTATTACAAAATATTGAATATAGTTCCCTGTGCTATACAGTAGGTCCTTGTTGGTTATCTATTTTATATATAGTAGTGTGTATATGTTAATCCCAAACTCCTAATTTATCCCTGCCCCTGCTTTTCTCTTTGGTAACCATAAGTTTGTTTTCTATGCCTGTGGGTCTATTTCTGTTTTGTATATAAGTTCATTTGTATCATTTTTTTTTAAAGATTCCACATATGTGATATCATGTGGTATTTGTCATTCTCCATCTGGCTTACTTCATTTAGTTTGATAATCTCTTGGTCTATCCATGTTGCTGCAAATGGCATTATTTCATTCTTTTTTATGGCTGAGTAGTATTCCACTGTATATATGTACCACATCTTCTTTATCCATTCATCTGTCTTGGACACTTAGGTTGCTTCCATGTCTTGGCTATTGTAAATAGTGCTGCAGTGAACATTGGGGTGCATGTATCTTTTCAAATTATGGTTATTTTTAGTGACCATATTTTTCATTTCTAGCAGTTTTACTTTTCTGTCTTTTTCAGCTTAGCCTGATATCTTTAAATAATATTCTGATCCTTTTTTGTACTTTTGCTACTCTATTTTATTACTTTAAATATTTATTTTATATTTTGGTTTTACATCTCCAGTATCTTTGCCTTTGCAGGTCTGATTCTGCCATCTGTTGCTTGTGCTGACTATTCACACTCACAATGGCTTGTTTCCTCGTGGTTTGCCACTTCTAATTAAGTTCATATTCCTTGGAAGTTTGTCAGTAGGTTTTATTTGAATCTTGGGTTTAGAGTATGTTCTCAAGAGAAGATTCAGGTCTGTTCCTGCCTGACAGCTGGTGAGGCAAAACCCAGGAAATACTTATTTGGTTTGAGCTTTTGCTTTTTTAGATCGCACGAGAGTGTGAATTCTGGCCCTAAAAGCCTATGAGTGTGGGTTTTGGTTCATTATAAAATACATTTTTATATTATTCAGTGACTTTGAGGGTCCTATCCTGGGAGTTATCTTCTGGACATCGAATTCTCCACGATGCCTAAAATGGGAGTGCTCATTTTAATATGGCATGATCTCCCCCCAAGTTATCCCCCTTCAAATATTTTCTACCTAGAGTTTCCTGGAGAGTCTGGTTCATGAGTGATCCACAGCAAGGGCCTCAAGTTAATATTGGCCAAATGGCTTAATTCCTACTTTGCTATTTCTATGACTTGTGACCACTCAGAGATCACTTCTGTGCTTGGTGACTATTGCTGATATCCCCACTGTATTCCTGTGGACAAAGGACTGCAACTATCCTTTTTTAAAAAAAAGTACAAGTTCTGGCCAATTTTATTAAAGAAAAATTTTGCAAGATTTACTTTTTACTAGTCTGTTCTGACATGCTTCTAATGATATCAGAATCACCTAGATCAATGATACCCAGTGTGCATACTCTGTAGTTTTTTCCCACACCCTGTGCCCCATTCAGTATTATTGCCACTGTAGTGATGGACACCAGTTTTGGCTAACATGGTATAGTACTCTATTTCAGATTTCCTGAAGGTGTGGCAGTTGTTGGTGAGGATGACCAGTTTCACTTTGCCTTGTTTGACCATTCCCTTAGCTACTCCTTCTGGAGCATATACAGACTCTATCCATTTCCCCACCTCTAGGCCTGGAGATATTAGAAATAGAACACAAGTTATGCCACCACTAGAAGTAGCACCCACAGGCCCAATGCTATCCTTAGAATTCTTTACCAGGTAGGCTTTATACCTTTAGACTTGTAGTCATGTGCTTGTGCTTCTTTCATCCTCTTCCACTGGGAGTACCTCATCTCTTCGGTCCTCAGAATTCAATCCAAATTGAGCAACAGTAGTCTCACCCTTATAAGCCCTTTACCCTCAAATTTTATATGCCAGCCCCATTGCTGCTCTAGGATTTATCTCTTCAAAGGATAATTGATATGGAAATATCCATTCTGGTCAGGTTTAATTCCCTCCTCTCTTTTAGGAGTATAATCTGGCCACATCAGTCCCCAAGACAGTGAGAACGTCATTACATTTTCTAAAGCCAGGCATTTTGTGTTAAAGAGCTCTCCCATATCCCCATGTCTGATACACAAACAGTTGGGTCCAGGCTGTGCTGGGCCAAGCACAGTCCAGCCCCTTCCTTCCAGTCTGAGGTAATGAGGTACGAGGTATGAGGTAAGAGAAGGTCAGCCCTGCATGGCTGCCTGCCATAGCCTGAGCTCTGCTGCTTAAATATGGACAAGGATATGCATAGTTTCCTAAGAACAACTAACATAATGTTGAGAGCTAGGTCTTTCTGTATCTGTATTTAGAGTTAAAAATACCATTCTCTTATTATACAGAGAATCAGGAGCTTAAAGTGACTGTTTGCCTTTGTGATGGTTAATTTTATGTGTCAACTTGACTGGGCCATGGTGCCCAGATATTTGGTCAAAATTGTTCTGGAAGTTTCTGTGAAGGTGTTTTTGGATGATATTTATATTTAAATCTGTGGGATTTCAGTAAAACAGATTGCCCTTCATAAAGTAGGTAGGGCTCATCCAATCATATGAGGACCTGAATAGAACAAAAGACTGGATTACAGTCTTGCCCTACCTTCTTGGGATAGCATGACTTTAAGCATTCTCCCTTTGTTTGGTATCATGAAATTGCTCAGTTAGACTGCAAACTTTACCCAAAGTTGTGTGTAGGTAACAGTGAGTCTCAAGGGGAGATGGGTCACATCTGACAATCAGGTGTATTTGCTATTGCAGAAGGTAAATCAGCTATAGGTAAATCTAATAAAATTAGTAGTTGTTTTAAACCTATTATATGCTCACTATGGTAAAAAATATCAAGAGGATGTAAGGATGCATTTTCTACTGTTGCTAGAGAGATAAGAGGTATAGACTGGGAAAAAAACTGTATCATGAAAAATACTTTGGCTGATAATTTATTAAGGTATTAAACTGTGTCTCTCCTACACTCTTCTCTCTCTTTCCATATATATATATAAATATATATTATATATATATATATTTAATATATGTTATATATTGTGTGTGTGTGTTTTGGTACTCTAAAGGCTTCATTCTTCCAGGAGTCATTTTACTGAGGAACAAATGTTGAAATAACACTACAATTAGATGGCATGATTAGGTGACTTAGTGTTGAGAAGAATTCCAGTGTATGTTTGATGAGCCAGTTTTTCCTTTTTGAGACATAGATTAATTATGCCGTACGCTGGAAAAGAGAATATGCCAGGAAAGGGACCCTAGAGCTTGATAGCCATGAGAGAGAAGCTGTGAAGTCCACCAGAGCCAGTTCCATCCCTTGTCCGCACCAGGGGCTGCATGGGAGGCCAGCCAGGGTGAAGCTGTTCTCTGGCTGCTGCCTGGTTTGGACTAGCTACCAAATGTAGGGCTCGACCTATAGATAGTCATCTATGCCCTGAGATTCTGCCTTTGCCTTGTCTGACTCATCATGTGGGAATGCCCTCTTTTCCATCCAGGTCCCTGGAAACTTCTTCTAGATTAGCAGGTGGGGTATTTGGACGCTTTATAAAGTGTTAGTAGTCTGAGGTCTTTGTGTCTGCCCAAAGGGAGACTACTCATAACACATTTGAAATCTCCCCCTGAGCCAGGAATGTGATAGAATACATCTCACGGGTAGTAAGTTCTCACAGGGTGAATAGTAGGTGGGTGTGAGAAGCTTAAAGATGATACTTGGGTCTCTAATGATGTTGCTCTTTTTTTTTTTTTTTTTTTTTTTTTGCGGTACGTGGGCCTCTCACTGTTGTGGCCTCTCCCATTGCGGAGCACAGGCTGCGGACGTGCAGGCTCAACGGCCATGGCTCACGGGCCTAGCCGCTCCGCGGCATGTGGGATCCTCCCGGACCGGGGCACGAACCTGTGTCCCCTGCATCAGCAGGCGGACTCTCAACCACTGCACCACCAGGGAAGCCCTGATGTTGCTCTTGATCATGCCTTGTGCAGATACAGCTTAGGTCTGAATCAGGTCTGAATAAACCATTCAAGAGTCAGAAGATAGGGGTCTGAATCCTGATCTGACACAAGGCATGAGAGCTTCAGCAATTCACTTAACTTTCTGGGATTAATTTCCTTCTCTATTGAAATGGAAATAAAAACAAAAATAAGCAAATGGGACCTAATGAAACTTCAAAGCTTTTGCACAGCAAAGGAAACCATAAACAAAATACCAAAAGACAACCCTCAGAATGGGAGAAAATATTTGCAAATGAAGCAGCTGACAAAGGATTAATCTCCAAAATTTATAAGCAGCTCATGCAGCTCAATAACAAAAAAACAAACAACCCAATCAAAAAATGGGCAGAAGACCTAAATAGACATTTCTCCAAAGAAGATATACAGACTGCCAACAAACACATGAAAGAATGCTCAACATCATTAATCATTAGAGAAATGCAAATCAAGACTACAACGAGATATCATCTCACACCAGTCAGAATGGCCATCATCAAAAAATCTAGAAACAATAAATGCTGGAGAGGGTGTGGAGAAAAGGGAACACTCTTGCACTGCTCGTGGGAGTGTGAATTGGTACAGCCACTGTGGAGAGCAGTATGGAGTTTCCTTGATAAACTACAAATAGAACTACCATATGACCCAGCAATCCCACTACTGGGCATATACCCTGAGAAAACCATAATTCAAAAAGAGTCATGTACCAAAATGTTCATTGCAGCTCTGTTTACAATAGCCCAGAGATGGAAACAACCTAAGTGTCCATCATCAGATGAATGGATAAAGAAGATGTGGCAGATATATACAATGGAATATTACTCAGCCATAAAAAGAAACGAAATTGAGCTATTTGTAATGAGGTGGATAGACCTAGAGTCTGTCATACAGAGTGAAGTAATTCAGAAAGAGAAAGACAAATACCATATGCTAACACATATATATGGAATTTAAGAAAAAAAAATGTCATGAAGAACCTAGGGGTAAGACAGGAATAAAGACACAGACCTACTAGAGAATGGACTTGAGGATATGAGGAGGGGGAAGGGTAAGCTGTGACAAAGCGAGAGAGTGGCATGGACATATATACACTACCAAACGTAAGGTAGATAGTGGGAAACAGCCGCATAGCACAGGGAGATCAGTGCTTTGTGACCGCCTGGAGGGGTGGGATAGGGAGGGTGGGAGGGAGGGAGACGCGGGAGGGAGGAGATGTAGGAACATATGTATATGTGTGGCTGATTCACTTTGTTGTAGAGCAGAGGCTGACACACCATTTTAAAGCAATTATACTCCAATAAACATGTAAAAAAAAAATTTCCTTCTCTATTAGACGTGGTTAATCATTTCAAAAATTAATTATATTTGTGAAATCCCTTTGGAAACTAGAAAGCACAATATAAATATGAGTTTTTACTAATTCTTTCCTCACCTACAAAATTAGGATAAGAATGATTTTTATGCTTAAGGGTTGTTATAAAGGTTAGGTAAGTAAGGCAACAAGAAATAATTTCAAAAATGCTTTGTATCTAGAAGAGTTATTTTTTTAAGTGCATATATGGATTTAATTAATTTGTGCTTTAAAGTGAGGTCGTTTTTGGCCTAACTTCCTCTTTCCTTCCCCTTATCCTCCACCACCCCCATCTTTTCAGTACGAGAATTTAATAATATTTTGCATGCTCCATATGGCTAATAAAGACTCTGTTTTGCTCATGTAAAGAGAGTTACGGGAGACAAATCCTTTCTCTTGGTGGCTGAGTCTTACCTAAGTAGGAATTAACACATATTCATGGATATTTCTTCCTATCATTATGATATTCATGCACAAAATCTATCCCTGGGTGGTGGTTTGTTTAACTATCATCACCATACTCCATCTATTTCACTGAAATGCACAGTGAATGTTCCTAATGCAACTCTCTACTCAAATTGTGGTAAAATTATATTAAGCACCTCTTTAGACCAAAATAACTCCATTACTTCGTTTATATTTTAAGTGGCAGAGGCTCCTGGAATTAGCATTCATCCTTCTGATGCAGATGCTCCCTGGAGAAAAATAGTCACACCCACCATAACGTGATTAATAAATAATGATCAGACCATTGAGGGACAGTGTAATTACTCATCATACTGATACTGTTTAGTTGCTTGTAAGCATTTTGTCAAAAAATGCATCCATATAATGTAACACAAAGTAAATTTTATTTTTTCAAAAATGTTTTATACCTAGTTAAATCTTAACTGCAGACTTAGTAACTTTGTAGACAAAAAAAAAACACCCATAATTTAAAATATAGTTTGGATGTTCTCCTTGGCTCCTCATCAATCATTTTATTGTTACATAGTTATTGTCAAGATATATGGAGTCTGTAAGGCTCTTTTTTCACTCATGTTTGTATTTTCATGAAGTAAGTTCTACATACCTTTTTTCTGGGTTGTTGTTTGATGTTGTTTTATCTCATACTTTGCTTAATCATCCCCCTCTTGTGGGCCAGTTGTATTAAAACCGTTTACCTGGATATAAAAATGTCAGCTTCTCTTTATTCATTACTAATATCTCCATATTCAAATTGTTTAAATAAGTAGTTTTCCCCATTTGATGAACATCTAAGTCACCTTTGGAGATTTGTAAAATAAAGAGATTATTTTGTCTCATGCTAAATTTACTGAATAGTATCTGTGGGGATGCTTGCTTGTGAATTTTGAGAAAGCTCTTCAGCTAATTTTGATGAAGAAAGAAGTCTGTGTTGACCATATGGAGCAGATACTATATACTCTGTGGATACAGCTAAAATAAGCTCCGTAACAACCATTATCTTCTTTAGCTAACGCTTATACACATACACATGCGCACATACAGTTTTTGTATAATTTTAACTTCAGTGGACATAGTCAGCTCTAGCATGATGTCACAACTGTTCTACGTAGTTCTGCCAGCTTCATGGGTTTATCTGCCTCGTATCTTCTCAACTAGAGAATAAACTAAATGATTGAAAACTAAGTTTCTGTTTCCTCTGTATCCCCGGAGTACTCAGCACAGGGCTGAGTGCACAGTAGGGTCTCTGGTAATATTGTCTTCTCCATTCCTAGCCAGATGAAGCCAGCTCATCCATACTGTGAAGCAGATGCTAAAATACAGCTCCAGTCTCAGGTGTTTATCCAGGCTCACCCTGAGAGCTTAGCTCCTGTGATTCCTTTTGTTGGTTTCAGTGTTCTTAGAGATTTATTCATTTATTTGTTCATCCAAATATTCATTGAGTCCCCATGTGTCTATGCCAGATACTGAGGACATAGAGCCCATCCTATCCTATATATCCTGTCCCATCTGCCAGCAAGGATCTTATCATCTGGTGTTGCCTCTGGTTAAGAGTTCCCTTCCTCAGAGAAAGAAGTCAGGCAGCTAATCGGAGCCCTGTGTTTGGGTAGGAGGATACACTGCCCTAGCTGCCATGTTTTAGCTCACATTAAAATACGTGAAAGTTTTCAAATTCACAGCCAACATAATACTAAATGTTGAAAAGCTGAAAGCCTACCTGCTAAATTCTGGAACAAGACAAGTATGCCCACTCTCACCACTTCTATTCAACATATTATTGGAAGCCTTAGCCACAGCAATCAGAGAAGAAAAAGAAATAAAAAGTATCCAAATTAGAAGGGAAGAGGTAAAATTGTCATTATTTGCAGTTGACATGATACTCTATATAGAAAAATGCAAAGACTCCGCACAAAAACTATTAGAACTGATAAAGGAATTCAGCAAGGTAGCAGGATACAAGATAAACACACAGAAATCTGTTGCATTTCTTTACACTAACAATGAAATATAAGAAAGAGAAAGTAAAAAAAAAAATCCCATTTAAAATTATATTAAAAAAATTACCTAGGAATAAATCTAACCAAGGAGGTGAAAGACTTACATGCTGAGAACTATAAAACACTGATAAAGGAAATCAAAGATGATTCAAGGATATGGAAAGATATCCCATGCTCTTGGTTTGGAAGAATTAGTATAGTTAAAATGGCCATGCTACCCAAATGAATCTACAGATTTAATGCGATCCCTATCAAATTACCCATGACATTTTTCACAGAACTAGAACAAATAATCCTAAAATTTATATGGAACCACAAAAGACCTAGAATTGCCAAAGCAATCATGAGGAAAAAGAACTAACTCAGTCATAATCCTTCCAGACTTCAGACTATACTACAAAGCTACAGTACTGGTATTGGCACAAAAACAGACATATAGATCAATGGAACAGAATAGAGAACCCAGAAATAAACCCACACACCTGCGGTCAATTAATTTTCAACAAGGGAGGCAAGAATATACATACAATGGAGACGAGACAGTCTCTTCAGCAAGTGGTGTTGGTAAAGCTGGACAGCTGCATGTAAATCAATGAAGTTAGAACACTCCCTCACACCATACACAAAAATAAACTCAAAAATGGCTTAAAGACTTAAATATAAGACATGACACCATAAAACTCCTAGAAGAGAACTTGGGCAAAACATTCTCTGACATAAATCCCAGCAATATTTTCTTAGGTCAGTCTCCCAAGGCAGAAGAAATACAAGCGGAAATAAACAAATAGGACCCAATTAAACTTATACGCTTTTGCACAGTAAAAGAAACTGTAAACAAAATGAAAACATAACCTATGGACTGCGATAAAACATTTGAAAATGATGCTACTGACAAGGGCTAAATTTCCAAAATATACAAATAGCTCATACAATGCAATATCAAAAAAACAAACAACCCAATCAAAAAATGGACAGAAGACCTAAATAGACATTTCTCCAAAGAAAACATACAGATGGTCAACAGGCACATAAAAAGATACTCAACACTGCTAATTATTAGAGAAATGCAAATCAAAACTACGATGAGGGTACCATCTCACATTGCTCAGAATGGCCATCATCAAAAAGCTCACAAATAATAAATGCTGGAGAGGGTGTGGAGAAAAGGGAAAACTGTTGGTGGGAATGTAAATTGGTGCAGCCAGTACAGAAAATAATATGGAGGTTGCTTAAAAACCTAGAAATAGAGTTACCATATGATCCAGCAATCCTGCTCCTGGGCATATATCCAGAAAAGAAGAAAACTCTAATTGGAAAAGATACATGCACCTCAAATTTCATTGCAGCACTATTTACAAGAGCCAAGACATGGAAGCTACCTAAATGTCCACTGACAGATGAATGGATAAAGAAGATGTGGTATGTATATAACAATGGAATATTACTCAGCCATAAAAAAGAGTGAAATAATGCCATTTGCAGCAACATGGATGAACCAAGAGATTATCATACTAAGTGAAGTAAGTCAGACAGAAGAAGACAAATATCATATATCACTTATATGTGGAATCTAAAGTAACGATAAAAATGAATTTATCTGCAAAACAGAGACTGAGTCACAGACATGAAGAACAAACTTATGGTTACCAAATGGGAGGAAGGGAGGAGGGATAAACTGAGAGTATGAGATTGACAGATACACACTACTATATATAAAATGGATAGACAGCAAGGATTTGCTGTATAGCACAGGGAACTATGTTCGATATCTTGTAATAACCTATAAAGGAAAATAATCGAAAAAGAATATATATATATTCTTTTTTGATTATTTTCCTTCATATATATATGTGTGTGTGTATATATATATATATATACACACACACACACACATATATATATATATATATATATACACACACACACACATATATATATATACACACACACACATAAAATATCCAAACCACATTGCTGTACACCTAAAACTAACACCATATTGTAGACCAGCTATACTTCAATAGCAAATAAATACATAAATAATATAGCTAAATTTTTTTGTGTGGGACATATATTGATTTATGTATTAATCTTATTCCTCCAGCTAGGCTGTAAGCTTCTTGAGGAAAAAAATGTTATTTGTGTCTGTCAGAATGCACTCACGAAACATAATGTGTTGATTTATCAATTTCTATAATGAAGAGATGGATTGGCTATGAAACTTAGCTCATATTCCTAAATGATTTGACTTGTCTTTCACTGCTTTGCACATCTCACTTCCTTCTCCACTTACCCTGATCTTCAGGGTTGACCAATTGGATCCTTTTCTTTCAACATCTTCCAGCCTTTTGACTCCTAGCAGACATCCAGTCTTGGATCTAAGACTGTTTTACTGCGTTACACCCTGGTGGCTGAGCCCTTTGGAGGAAAATAACTGGCACAATGATGGAGACAAAGACCCCAACAAACTCCTTATCTCTGTGTCCAGCTGGGCCTTAACTCTGGCACACACTTTTTGCTAGCTACTCTCATCCTCAATTTCTTCCTCCTGTTTGAAAGGAAGTGACTCTTTGCCTCTTCCCTTTCCTCCTAAGGCCAATCCCTCCACCTGTGCCCTTGATCCGCTTCCCTCTTGCCTTTTCAGGCTCTTGTTCCATCAATTAATCAGTTTCTTTCTTGAATCATTAACCCCTCCCTCTCTACTGGCTGTTTCCTTTCAGAAAAAAATAAGACACAAATATCATCTATCCTAAAGAAAAACTGTTTTTCTTTCTTGCCATAGGATGATAGATTGGACATTTTGACTGAGGTAACCTGATAGATGTGAAATACTAGAATGAGCTATGAGACAGACCTAGAACTGGTTAGGTGACTGGCTTGCAACCAAGGTATAAAGATGGGATCAGGCAAAATGGTGAGATCTTCCATGGAGCTCACAAGAGTGCAAGTGCCAAGACAAACTGAGCCAATTGCATGGAGGAGTCCTGACTCCAACCCTTAGCCTGGAGCCTGGATCCTACAAGTTCAGTTTGACCCAGCCAATTGGCAGCTGGTCTGAAGACCTCTGAAACAAGAAATAAAGCTCAGTAATTGGGGAAGGTTTGTCTTGTGGCGTTATTGCAGCAATAGCTGACTAATACAAGCTGGCACTTAAAAAGTGGAGAAACAAGAGTCAAAGGGTGACTCCTCTTACTTCCATGCCCAGAAGGTCCTATTTCTTTCACCCTTCTGGTTGTCAGGGGAAGAAGTTAATCTACCACAATGATGATTATCTTAATGCATTAAAGTCCTTTCTTTCTGATTTGCTTTCTTTGCTTTCACTTTTCTTCCTTTCTTCTTTCATTCTTTTCTTCTTTTATCTTCTTTTACTACTGAACCCTTACATTTGGTTGGGCCCTAGGAATACAAAACAAATAAGATCCATCTTCTGGTTTAAATGAGGAAATGAACTGGAAACAGATAATTGATCCACATGTAAGTGGTATAAAGTTGTATATAGAAGGTGGTTTTATATAGAAGGTAGAAAAAAAGGGAGAGGTCAGCTCTGGGTATTGCTGCTAACAGTCACTGATCACTTGGGCCAGGCCCTGTGCTAGGGGCAGAGTTGAACAGTCCCTGCCCTTGCTTCCTTCCTTCCAACTTTTTGGAGTCTATGTCGTCACTTCTGTGATTGCACCGTGCTCTCCCTACTCTGGGTCCTCCGCACACATTATTCCCTGTTCGGGAAATCTCTTCCTCTTTATCTAGCTACCAACTTTGGATCTTTTCCCATGGGAGGTCTTCTCAACATCCAGGGGTGGGCTGGATTTCCCTTCTAGAGCAATCATAGCACTTGATAGGTCTCTCACTGTAATATGTGTCATATTTGAATTAAATGTCTGTTTTCCTTGCTAGCTAACTAGTCCAAATCAAATCTGTCTGGTTTACTGCCTTTTCTCTGGCAACTGGTTTACTATAGGATACATAGAAGGGACTCAATAAATATTCAGTGAACTGGATGGAATTGAATCACTAAAAGTCTGATATGTGTGGGACAGCAGGTGTGGGAACAGAAGAAGATTTGCAGGAATTACCCTAAAATGATCAATTTGTTCACTTCCTAGCCTCTCGACCAAACACTCAAATTGCTACCCAAATACCCAAATGCTACCCAAGTTGATCCTTGAAGTGGGCAAAAAAGAAAAAAAATAGAAATCCAATTTGGGTCTCCAAGAAGCTCAGCAGCACTTGCCTTGCTGAGAACCCTTGAACAGCTAGAGAATTCCACTCCTGAGCAGCTGGCCTCGCTCATGGCTCGTGACGCAGGCAGTGCTTGGTGATAACATTTCCTGGAATTGATGCGTATCTGCTATGTGTGCGACTCAAGGGCCTTGTTTTATTCACGCAAATACAAACCCCCTGGCAGTGCAGCATAGCCTTTGAATCCTGCTTATCCTGGCAGGAGAGGCCGTGGGAGGCTGTGTGGGAGGCCACTGGCTCCACCAGCTTGAGTTGGGGCCTGGGGGTGCAGAATTGCAGCATGGGGCCCTGTCTGCTCAGGCACTGTCTTTTGTCTTATTGTTGAGAGGCTACTGCCTGTTCTCTGTGTGGTGAAATCACTCAGTTCCTTCTCCTCTTTTTATTGCTGCAAACAGTAAAAATATGAAAATTTTTACCTCCTAGAACCAGACGCCCTGTAGTATCTATGTGACAATTTGAAAAGATTGCTCAGAATGAAAAGGACTATTTTGTACACACGAAATCATCTCCACATGGAATCACACATAAAAATGGCAGGGTTTTCTTAAAACTAACTTCCCATCACCACCCAAAAACAGTAGCTTTACTGATACAAGGGGGGTAGCAAATGGCTGGAGCTAAGAATAGTCTTTACATTTTTAAATGGTTACCAAAAAGGTCAAAAGAAAAACAATATTTCTGGAAAGGGAAAATTAGATGTCATTGACATTTCAATGTCCATTAATAAAGTTTGATTGGAACAGAGCCCTGCCTATTTGTTGAGGGCTTGTCTGGAGCTGCTTTCCTGCTCCAAGAGCAGAGGTGAAGAGTTGGCACAGAGACTCGGTATGACTGGGAAAACCTAAAATATTTACTGTCTTGCTGTTTACAGAAAATGTTTGCTGACCCCTGCACCGGAGGTATATGGATTTGTTAACTGACCCATCCTAAAGTTACCAGAGACTTGCTCAAGGGCCTGTTTTGTGTTTCCAGTAGACTGAACTGAATTCCCTCTTTGAGAAAAGACGTGTGGGCACAGACAGCTCTGATTGCTCTTCAGCTGCCCTTCTCCACCCTCCATATTAGGGTGTGTGTGTGATAATCGTAACCCAGAGAACAGAACTGCCCCAGCAGGAACCACATCATGGTTCAGCACAGAAGGTAGAACTAGTGCTCAGATCTGCTGCCTGCACGTCTAGTGAGGTTTTCTTCTTATAACAGTGTCCTGGGTACTCAAGAAAACCCAAATAATTCTTTTTTCTTCTTCTTCTTCTTTAAAGGGACTCACACCTCTGGGAAGAATTATTAGGCAAAGACTCTTATCTGAATTATCTCAATGAAACTTTGATAGGTCTCGATGCCCTCCACTGCTCCTCACACAGAGTTACAAGTCTGGGAAGTCCATGGTGGTGTGACAAGAGGTCCCTGAAGCCACAGATTACACATGGCCTACCTTTCGGGGTATTGATATAGTACTTAAAGACCTACGGTAAAAATCCTGATTTTTAGACTTAAACAAGCATGGCTAGGTTACAGAGTAAAGACTCAGAATGTTTAAAGGTGGAGCACAGACTTCAAAGAACTTAACCTGCTTGTGGTGGCCATTTAGGTCAGGGGTCTACATCAGGTCCCTGGAGTAGGAAGGAGGGTGACAGGTACAAATGCATTCTGTCCTATGCTCAGAGGTCTTTGGGTGGAATTGTCAGAGAAGGACTAAAATACTATATTTCTGCAAGTGCTAAACGGGGTATTATTACAGTGGGATTCAGGGCAAACCTTCTGGTTTGCGGAGGAGGCAGGAAGGTGGAACAGAGAGGCCTTTGGCCAGACAGGGCCAACTTGATCAGTACTGATAGATGCATCATACCCTTTGTCAGGGATCCTCAGACATCCACGTGGATCTGTAGCCCAAGGGGTCCTTTGAGAATCTGCTAAAAGCTGTAGACTCTAAGAAACTGCACTATTAACTTGGGTGTAGAAGAATGATACCTTAACGTAATGTTTATCATAATCTTTGCTGCCAGAGGGGGGTATCTTAATCTCAACCAATTTAGGGTAATTCCCTGGGAGTGACTAAGACCTCGGTAATATGGGGAAGGGTAAAAAGTGAGTCAATGTCTAGTGGGGCATATGGTCTGCATTGTTATCCTAGATGACATTGTCCTTGATTCCTTCTGGTCTTCAGTGGTTTTTCCAGCAGTTCACTCATAAGCTGTCAGTCACAAGCAGTCTCTCACTCCTTTCTGTCCTCTCCCTCTGTGCTAATCCTTTAAGGTATTTTGTTCCTCCCCTGATGCACTGGGCCACTGGCCATTAGAATGTGGATGGAGCTGGCTACAGCCCTTCCCTACTTCCCTGTCAATCTTGGGGGTGTTAGGGATCGTGCAACACACACCAAGCTTTTGCATACAATTCCGTTGTGTCCGTGGATCTCAGGTTAGTAACCTCTGCCCAAGTCTAAGTCTGAAAAAGGAGGTCTACTATTTTCAGGGTGAGTGGAGGTGAGGAAGAGAGAATGAGATGAACCAGGAGGTTCTCTACTGTTGTCGAATTCCTGGCAAGGGAAAGAAGGGGAGAGAAGGAGTAGGCACCAGTGTGTAGAACATCACTGGCAGCAGGCGGCAGCTAACATCCAAACATAGCCACATGCCTACTGTACTGTGTAATTCTATGGCTCTTTTGGCAGTGCTTGCAGGCACGCTCTCTCTGAGTGCTATTGATTTCTTGGGGAAAAGAGATCAAAAACAAGTGTTATACTTGGTGTCATGTGTTTTCTGGGGGAGGTAAATAGATTAGCCAAATTGGACAGACAAGATCAGGGCAAAGAGAGAGGAGGCTCTCTGGCACTGTCTTCCCTGAAATGGGATCTCTTAAAATGATCCACAGGGGAAATAAAATGATTGGGCATGGCAGGGATTTGTCCTGAACTCAGATCGAGTGCACATTTTGTTTCCATCTCAGCTTCATGTCCTGAGACTCAAACCCCTCTGCTCTCCATTGGATTGCTGCTTGATATCAGCGATTCTGCTTACCTGTATCTTGACCGTTCCCATCCCCCAAGCTGCCAGGGCTGATTGTCCCTCTGTTTCTGGATATTGCTCTATAACAGAACTGTCCAATAAAACTTTCTGTGATGATGGAAATATTTGAACTCTGCTGTTAAATACAGTAGCCACTGGCCTCATGTGGCTTTTGAGCACTTGAAATATGGCCTAGCATGACTGTAGAACTGGATTTTTAATTTTAGTTAATTTAAATGGAAGTAGCCACATGTAGCTGTTTGCTATCATCTTGGACAGTGCAGTTGTAGATTTTGCAATACTGCTAGTGTGAATTAGTGGCATCCACACATACCACGTGGGATTGGGAGATTGTTAGAAATGTAATACCTTGGGCCTCACCCCAGATCTACTGAACAAGAATCTGCATTTTTAACAATATCTCCAGGCATTAGACTGCACATTAAAGTTTGAGAAGCAGTGCTTGAAATGACTGAGTCTCAGGAAAAGACTTGGTATCAATTGGGGTAAACTGGGTTATGCTGCAGTAACAAACAATCCCCAAATCCTAGTGGCTTAAAATAAACAAGTTTTACTTCTCACTAATGCTTCTTGTTTACTTCTTGTTTACTGTGGGCTCTGTTGTTCGTCATTCTCATTCCAGGTCCTAGGCTAATGGACCAGTACTCTCTGTATCATTTTTCATTGCTGTGGCAGAAGGGAAAACAGAGAGCTCACAGTAAATTTTGTCATTTCTACTCACATTTTATTGGGCAAAGCAAATCATATGACCACACCTAACTCTAAGGAGGCAAGGGGCAATCCTATGAACCATGTATCCAGAAGAGGGAGAAACAGAATATCTGGTGAACATACTTGGTGAACAGCACTAATGACTGCCACACACAACAAGCATAATTAGATCTTTTTTGTTTTGTTTTAACGACCAGTTTTAAGCATTACCATTTCAAGCCTGGACTTGCAATAGCTTTCTAATTGGTCTCTCTGCTGTCCTTCCTTCCTTTGCATCTCTACCACATTAATTCTCCTAAGGTATAGCTCTGAGTTATGTCATTTCTCCACTCAAAACCCTTCAATGACACCTCATTGTCCACCCAGCTAAGTAAATTCCCTTTAGAATGATGTAGTGGAAAGAATGCTACTAATTTATCTGTGTGACCTTGGATAGCATTGCTTAAATTCTCTGAATCTCAGTTTTCTTCTCATTTAACTTGGAGATAAAAATACCTACCTTCAAGGATGGCTATGAATCTTAAATTAAATAATGTGTGTAAAGTGCCTAGTGCATTAAACATTTAGCAAATAAGAGCATAATCATTATCACGAACTCTTAGGGTATACTAAGAGAAGCTCCCCTTCCATCCTTGCTCAATGGCTTACATTCTGAAGATTACTTGTTACAAAATGGCTGCTGGAGCTCCTAGCATCACATCCCCACTTCTGGCAGTAGGAGGGAAGAAGCAGGAAAGAATGAATGCTTCCTGAGAGTTCCATATAATGCATCTGCTTGCATAGCTATATCATAACATTTACCCAAAACATAGTGAAATGACCTATTGCAAGTCTCTTTCTCCTAGTACATTTGAATTCCTTAAGAGTAGGGACTGTGCCTTTGATTTTACAACTACTGGATCTAGAGTGAAACTCTGCATGTAGAAGGTTCTTATTAAACGTCGTTTTAACTGTACATCATTAGTCAAGCATTTAAAACTTGAATAGTAAGGTTGCCTTATGTGTGTATCCAGTGTCATAACTAAGCTGGAGACTTGCTGCTTCTCTAATGAACAGCAAGTTTCTCACCTCTGAGCCTTTGTGCATGTTATTTGAGTTTCTGATATGTACTTTTTTCTTCCTCTACCTTAACCTTTCAAATGTTTACTCATCACTCAAGGTAATTTAAAATGGCAACTCTGCAACTAATATTTTTCTAATTCCTAAACCTGAAAGCAACATCTCCATTCTTTGAACATCTGTAGTATTCAGAGAAGACTTCACACAAGAAGGTCATGATCTGGGATTTTCTCTGAAAAAATGACAGTCAGGGAATTCTACTAGGAAGGCAAAGTTGAGAGCATGAAACAGGGAGGACACTCCAGACAGATGAGGGAGGGATTATACATTTTTACATGGCTGAAGTGTGGGGAATATAGGGAAAGAAGGCAGAAACAAGGCCAGAGAGACAGGAAGGTGCTAGAAGAGGCTGACCTTGCAGGCCATGGTAGGGAGTTTGAATTTTATTCGGAGTCAATGGAGATGGCTTTAAGCAGGGAAGTGACATGATCATATTTATGACCTGGAAGAACCAGTTTATTGAGGATGAGGGTATGATATGAAAATAGATATTTAACAATTGACATCCAATTCTCTCTGTTAAGTCAGTTAGCATTCTCTGTGTTTTCTGATCATGTTTTCATTTCTCCAGTGTTTCTCCTTTACTTGTGTAATTTATTTATTTCAACTACCTACCTATTGCTGGAAGATGTGTGCATTTTCAGCCCTTTTCTTAAGCCTGCATTCCAAGCTTCATCTCATAGCTTCAGTCGTCTATCAATTAGAAATTACATTTGGGTTTTTATAAAAAGTCCCTTCTCTCAATAGTGGCTTCAACAAGATACAAGCTTAATTCTCTCATGTAAAAGAAGTCTGGAGATAGGTTTCACAGTTTTATCAGGGACTAAGACTTATATTTGTTTTCCCTTCCATCCTTGCTCAACGGCTTACGTTCTGAAGATTACTTGTTACAAAATGGCTGCTGGAGCTCCTACCATCACATCCCCACTTCTGGCAGTAGGAGGGAAGAAGCAGGAAAGAATTAATGCTTCCTGAGAGTTCCATATAATGCATCTGCTTGTAATTATTGTTAAACAGTCACAGGGCTACAAGGGAGGTGAAAAATGTAGACTTTTATTCTAAGTGGCAGTGTGCCCAGCTACAAATTAATTTTTTTAACTAAGAAGGAAGCAGAGACTTGTGGAAGTAAGAAACTGGCAGCTTCTGATATAGTATGTTACTCCAGGCTTCATTGTAATACATATAGTTTTTGGAAGACTTTATACTTCCACTAATGTATACTTGCCAAAAATTCCATCCTACCAAATCCTAGTGGTGTCTGTTTGTCTTGTTGCATTTAAATGTCAATTTCAGCTTATGTATTACTTACACTCTATGCCTTGATGCATGCACATCTGCTCATCCTGCCTATGATAATTCTTAGTCAGAATCCATCTTAACCTTCAGTCCTTCATTGCAACCAGGGAAAGAATAACCAAGAGGTACTGTGCAAAGTGACTGCAGACACCCCAGATGTATTTAACCAGACATGTCTCAGTCAGTGCCCATCTAAATGAGAAATACATTATTTTCTTTGCCCAAATTTACTTGTTCCAAATGTGCTCTGTTTTGATGGTTTGTTGTCAACTTTGCATCCCTATGACCCCTTCTCGTGTTTTCTCTGTGTTGCAGAAGCGAAGTCAGGAACTACATTTATCCATGTCCCCGTTCCTATATTGCTCCGGTTTAGAATTTGCTAATGAAAGGAATTTATATAAGATTTCCAGGCAGAAGAGTGGGAGAAACCAGTGTTCTCTGGAGGCCATTGCAGACCCAGAGGAGCTTCCTGGGGAGCTTTGTGCCCTACCTACTTTAAAGCCTCAAGCTCAGCTCCAGCTGCTGACCAAGCAGCCCTTGGGTAGCACTTTCCTGATTGTACTGGCAGCTCCCTATGCCTCTGTTCCCCTGGATCTTCCAATGGCTGAGTGGAATTAATTCTCTAATTCCTATATTAAATGCTTTATATTGAAATAATAGAGCAGCTTCTCTTTTCCTAAATGAGACCTGATTGATGTATCCCCTCTCCTCTGAGTTATTTGGTTACAAAAATTTCGAAGGCTCTTTTCTTGGAATACTATTTATATAGTCCAGCAGGTATATTCATTTACATTGCAAAGGTCCTTTGAAACTATATAGATAAGAATATATAAGATAATAATAAGATATCTCATATGATTATATATTACAATTTATAATTTATTACATCTTATAAATGTGTTTCTCTCACCCCCTCGAAGGTTTGATTTCCCAGAGTACTAGAGAGTACCTAATACCTATTACTTTAATAACATTATGACAAGAAGGTCTTCCGTTTTGCTCTGTAAAAAGGCATTAGGAACCAGTAATGAGTTGGGTGGGGGGTGTAGCAGGAGTAGTGATGGAGTCAAAAAGTGAAGGGGTTGCTCCAAGCCTGGTGGGACTCCAACCTGAATTCCCAGCTCTGCACACCTACTTCAGTGTAGAGCTCAGCTTCCATTGGTTGGCATATGAGTGATCCACCCAAGATTTCATTTGACAGAAATTATTTCACTGCTTAAAAATAAACTTGAAAACTACTACTTTAAAACCTGAGATTTGAGAAGTGTATTAGAAGTCTCAGGTCTTTCACTTAGTAGCCATGTGACCTTGGGCAGGTCATGAGAACTCTCTGAGTTCACCTTCCTCAGTGGCACAATAATACCAATGTCAAAGCATTGCTGAGAGGATGAAGAGAAATAATGCCCGCCAATGTGAGGGGCTATACCAGTCAAGGGTCATGCTCTCCAATGCCTGTAGGGGCTAGGCTGGGGACATAAATGAATGAAATAGGCCAGCATGAATGGGAAAGCATATGTCCCAATGAAAAGGGGCATCCTCAGCTTACTGTTTTGGTTAACATTTGGGAATGTGGTCAGATCTTTCCATTTTTGAAGAAAATCTGGAAATATGATTTTTTCGAGGGGAATCTCAGGATTTTAAAACGTTGATACTAATTTAACTTTTAAAAGACCAATCAGAGCACATTTGCTCATTTGTGGCTTTTTTGTATGCTCTTTAAGTTACACAGATATCAATTATTATTGTTATTTAAAAATTTTTTTATTTTATATTGGAGTATAGTTAATTAACAATGCTGTGTTACTTTTAGATGTACAGCAGTGATTCAGTTATGCATATACATGTATCTATTCTTTTTTTTTAGATGAAGAAGGTTAGTAGCATTAATAAAGTGTGACATATATGAAATGTATTGATACATAAGACTGTAAACCATGTTTTAGCATCAACTGCTGATCCTCACCTGATTAAATTATTATATTGGGGCTGCAAAATAATAATTTTTCTGATTATCACATTCATTATATATTTATTATCTTGCATTCTTCTCCATGTATCTATTCTTTTTCAAATTATTTTCCCATTTAGGTTATTATAGAATATTGAGCAGAGTTCCCTGTGCTATACAGTAAGTCCTTGTTGGTTATTTGTTTTAAATATAGCAGTGTGTACATGTCAATCCCAAACTCTCAATGGGCCTTGGAAGCTGTTGTTCTGTAGCCTTTCCTGTGAGCCTGCCTGTCTCCTTGCTTCTGGTAACATACCCTCCCCCTTGACCCAGTCTGGCTGATTGTAGTTTCCCATCTAAGGGGTGGGTATTTGACTGGGGTCAGGCTAATCAGATTCTTTCTAGGGATCAATATGTGGACTCTATGGGAATTAGGCTATCCTTTCTCACTTGTGTGAGATCACCTTTCTCACTTGTGTATCACACAAGATACACTTGTGTGTATCCTTTCTCACTCAACTGGTCTGACTTAGGCCTAGAGATGCCAATGGCCATATTTCTTAGTCACTTGGTAAAAATCCAGCTATGGGAAAGAATGAGGCCAAACAGCAGAGGTAAAAGAGACCAAGAGTCTTGGCAACACCGAGTCAGGGAGAACTTCATTTTTTCAGCTCTTGTTTAATCCTGAGAGTTAATAAATTCCCTTTTGGTTTGCTTATGATAATTTGAACTGAACTTTTCTCTGTAATGTCCAGCCAAAAGACTATATACCACTATTAGTAATAGTATTAGTATAGGTAAAATTTCATTATCCATCAATTACTTTAAACACAAGCCAAAAGTAAAATTTTGGATTTTAAAGAACTATCCTTGAACTAAAATTTAGTTTTGAAGAGTTTAAGAACTGTAGTAAGAGACTTGGTATTTGGGATAGTGCAAAGGATAAGCACAAAATGAGACTTTCTATTCTCATGGGCCGTGGTGTGCACTGGCTCTTCATATATTCTCTGCAGTCGTTCAGCTCTTCATAGAATCTTCCTTCTTAGGGAAGTTTCCTGGTACCATTGTGTGAATGTTTCAATAGATTTTTATTCTCCCAGGGCAGAAACCAAGAGCACCGGTCTGGAAGAAAAGATTCAGGCACCAATATTACCTGTCTGGGATAAGTACCAATTTGATAAGAAAATGAAAAATAATGCCTCAGACAGAGCACTTTCCTAGATATGTGTGATGTGCATAACTAAATAGGTGGGTTTGTCTTTTGCTAAATATAACTTAATGGCACTTAAAACCAGGCTATGAAGGGAAGAATTAGAAGGCACAGAATAATATATAGGATTCACACATGAGATAATTTAAAGGCAAAACATAATCAAAAGTTGAAATGTCTCACTTAGTATAATAGGAGTTTGTAAAGCCTGGAAGTTTAGAGAATTGATACTGGTGATAGGAAAAATTATATATTAACTTGATGACACTTCATAAAGATGTAGTGATTTCTGAATGGGTACTGTTAGTTTTATTTTAAATACTGTCTAAGTGAGCAGAGAAAAACTTCCCCAGAGATAGGCAAGCAACCTGCTGGGAGCACAGTTAGGCAAATGTTCCTCAGAGCTGGCAGAAAGCCTGGCAGTGTGTTTCTAAGCATCATTTAAGGTACCTCAAACTCCTTCTTCATTCAAGCCCATGGTTTTTTGAAATGAGCCTTTACTGGGGAGGAAATCTTAGATGTCAAAACAGAGTTGAATCAGTGAATTCTGTGGGCACTTGGGTTAAAAAAAAAAACACCTCTTTTGATACTGCTCCCTAATTGGGATTGTTTTTGTGAATTTAATCACATTAATCCATGTCTCAGTTAATTATGCAATAACATTTACATGCCTGGAGGCAAATTTACAATTTTTGCTCAGACTTTTTCTGAAAATGTGTTGTTACACTTTGAGAAACAGTGCCAAGATACTAAATATAAATTGAATTTTGAGGAGGTTAGAATTTCTGATCTGGCTCTACTACATGTTAGAATATGAGGGGGTGGTCCCTGCCATTGTACTCATCCATGACACTAGGCTGAATTTTCTACTGAAGTTTCACATTTTATCTGCTGACTTGACTTCTGAAAAAGTTCCTTTACTCTTGTCTGTGAGATAAAGATCTAAACATTTCAACCTATCATTAAATATGCTAGCTTCACCATTCAAGACTATGCCTCATGCTGGGCCAGAGTGATCCTCTCAATGCTGATGATAAATGCTTGTTGGAGGTGTGAAGTCTGAACTATGAGGCCAAGTATGATCTTCACTTCACTGAGCTACAGTGTGGCCAGGTGGAAAGTTAAGGTGTGTTTCAGTTTCCAAGTCTTTCCTTCAGAGTCTTGAGATTATAGAAGCCTACTGATTGCACAGGGGTAGATATAAACTATGCCTAAATATTCCCAAAAGTTTGGTGATGCTATTAATTTTGTCTGCTATTAATTAAAATTCCACAAGTATCTATGCTAATATATTTTGATTGATCATAACTTTGAGAATCAGAGGATTATTGAATCCGGGAAGAGTGAATCTTTAACTCATTTAGCTTTCCATTCAAGGCCTAAATCTCTTCTACCATGTCTTTCATGCATTCACTCAGCTGGAAAATTCTTATTAAATGCTATGCTGAGCCAGAGATTGTGCTAGGTTTTTGTGAAAGACTCAGAGACAGGTGAAATGTGCTCTGTCCTTGGGGGGTTATAATCTCATGGCAATTGTGCTACATGTTTGTAAATATACTAGCTGATAGACAGGGATAGGTGGCTTAATAGAACCAGAGATGGAATGATAGAGGAGTTTCAGGTAGAAGAGATTTGGCTGATGGAATAATGATAAAGTATTAGAGGAAGTGGGTTTTCAGCTGAGGCATAAAGAAGTATAGTTAGGTTTGAACCTGTAGGGATGGGAGAGAAGGACATTCCAGTTGGAAGGATAATTTGAGAAAATTAGGGAATTTTATAAAGGGGACATGGAGAAGTTAGGTGTGGCTAGAACATAGGATATGATTAGCGGGTTAACTGGTTGGAAGCATGGTTAGAAGGATGCATAAGAAGTGGATTTTTGCCAGGTCACTGATTCTTTTGAAAGGCAGCCAAAATATGTTGTATGCTATCCTGCAGGAACTGTGGAGGCACTGGCAGTTTTCAAGCAAAGAAATGAATTGATCAAACTGAACTATAGGAAGATGACTGTGGGTGCTGAATATCAGGTGGATTAGGGAACAAAGAGACTAGAGTCAGGGAAATGAGCTGGGGACCATTACATGGTTCAGATAAAAAGTTATTAGAGCTCTAACTAGAGAAGTAGCTGGAGTAACCATGAAAAGTGGATAGGGGTCAAACCTGTGGGATTTCATGACTGACTATATGTGGAGGGCAAGGGAAAGAAAGAAGTAGAAGCTACCTTAGCAGTTTTTATCCAAGTATCTGGAAAAGCGGTGATGCTGAGGAGGAAGAACAGATCTGGTGGAGGTAACAGTGGTAATTAGGATGAGTATGCATAAGAAGCTGGCAGCTTATCGAGTTGGCAATGTCCAGAAAACAATGGAAAGTGTGACAGTGAAAGTAGGAAGAAGCATTAGCACTATAAACAGAGCCTTGGGAGTACAAATGACATTTGAGGACATGAAATTGTAGGAGGTCACCCAAGGAGAGTGTAGAGAGGAGGAAAAGAGGGACAAATTCAGAGATTTACTTTGGAGAATTCATACATTAAGGGATGGGGAGTTCCACAGAGTGAGTATGAACTAGAAAAGGAACAATAACAGAGGAAGGAAGATAATCAGAGAAAACAAATGAAGTGAGAGTGTCTTAGATCCAGGGATGTGCTCAATATGAAATATCCCAAGAAGATCAATGAGGGTAAAGCTTGAGAGAAAGCCAGTATATCTCTTAGATGAAGTAGCTAGATGATCACTTAAGAGAACCCTTTTTGGAGAGCATTGTTGCCATAAATCAGCTTGTAAAGGCCTTAAAAAGAGTTGAAACATCTGTTCAAGATGGGGCAACGAGTTCATGCTGTGTAAATACTTTTTTTTTCAAGCACACAATAATAGATTTATAAAAGTAAAAACGTTACAAAAGACTTAGTGGGAGATTCTAAATTCAAGGCCAATAAAAATACACAGTGTTGGTGACAGCTGTATCGCAAACCTACTGGGCTTTCTGATTTGAAGCCGGGAGTGGATCTTAGTTTCTGCAAATGTGCTCCTTGTGAGGTGGGGGAGCACAGCCATGCCACTGAGTGAGGCTGCACAGTCTCTACCTCTTGGGAAAGGAGACTGTAATAAAAAAAGTGCCTCATGATGTGTAATTGGTCATTGGCTTTAAAAAGCTGTGGGCTGTGGGGTGGGGAGGAGTTTGGGAAGTGGAAGTGGGAGCAGAGGTTCAGAGGGACAAAAACACAGTCTCATGACTAGGAACTAGGTTCCAGTTACCAGGTGGCTTTGCACCTGTATCTGTGCATTCCCATTATAATGGAGCAGGCTTGGATCTGACCGGTGGAGATAACTACAAAACTTCTATAAAGGAAAGGTGTGAGTGTGAAAAGCTGAAACAAGCACACACACAAAGATAGCATTTAAATTAAAAAAAAAAATCTGTCTACTCCAAGCAAGCTTATAAACAAAATTTTAAAAACATGAAAAATTAATGCTAAAAAGGATAATGAACAAAATTTTTAAAAATCAGAACATGAATTCACTCCAAATGAAATTGTTTAGATACCAGTCTGGCAAAAACTTTTGTGTGTGTTTAAGGCATCAAAGCAAAAAACAAATACGTACCTTCTATTAAAACTGAAGTATTACAGATAAGATGAGCCAAAGAACCCAATACAAAAAAACTGTACCATATGATTCCTGTTTTTAAAGTTTAAAAACTGACAAAACTGATGTGGTTTTAGAGGTCAGGATAAGTATAGTGTAATTTTGTAGGATGAGGAAGAGAGAGGGTACAAGGGGACATTTGAGAGAACTTTGGGATAATAATAATATTTTATATGTTGACTAGGTTGTGATAATTCATTAACTTATATATACTTAGGATTTATGTACTTTACTGTATGTATATTATAATATGAAGAGTTTATTTAAAAAATGGGAAAAGAAATAAAGAAAGCTAGGCTAAGAACAAGTGGCTTTATAAATAACCCTTGGGGATTAAAAGTATAGCTATTGAAACTAAGAAGTAGAAAATTACGTGTGGTTTTGTGGGCTCCATAAATAATACCCCTCTTTATACCACATTTTTGAAACAAATTGAGAGGTAGATTCAGGAGCCAGATAGAGAGTAAAAGTGAGCTTTATTAAAAGGAAGAAGCCAGACTCAAAAAAAAGCCACATGTTGTATGATTCCATTTATACAAAACGACCAGAATAGACAAATCCACATTGATGGAAAGTAGATTAGTTGTTTCCTGGAGCTGGGAATTGGGTAGGGGTTGTGACTGCTAACGGGTACAAGGTTCGTTTTTGTCATGATGAAAATGTTCTGGAAGTAAACGGTACGGTTCCACAACTTTGTGGGTATATTGAAAATAAATAAAACACACTTTAAAGGGCTGAATATTATGGTATGTGAATTACATCTCAATTTTAAAAAAAGTAAAAAGTGAGTTTTATCACTGCTACAAAAGCTGGGTTGGAGGACAAGGCCACACTATGCAACCAAGTGCCAACCAGGTTTGGTGATGTTTCCTGCTTGCCCTGCCTCTTATCCCCACACCACAGTCTGGATCCCACCCATGGAAAATTTGGGGGTGGCACTGCACCCAGAATTGCTCACACCAGTTCAGAATGCAGAAGGAGAAAGACTGAACTCCTAGGCTGACAGCCTTTATGATGGATTGGCTCCATACAATCAAAGGATGTGAAGTAATGGCTGTCACTGAGCAGTCAGGTAGAAGGAGTATGGAAGGGGTGGAGCAGGAAGAAGGAATGTCCCTCCATCTAGATCCTCAGGAGTGGGGAATAATAAGGCTTACTCCCTAACAAAATTGTCTCTGGACCGGACACGACGGGAGAATTCGTGAAGTAAAGATAGTACTGAGGAATTTGCTCTGGGTTCAACACTGTTTTCTCATTGTAGGGAAACTGCAAAATATCCGAGAGAAAGGAAAATCTTAAAGTCATGACAGAAAAGACAGTATCTACAAAGAATCAGCAATTAGACGCAATTAGACTCATAATAGACTTTTCAGTCAGCAAAAACAGAGGCCAGAAAACTTTTAAGTACAGTTGCAATCAAGAATAATAACCCAGCTGAATTATTATTCAAGAAAGGAGGCAAATGAATATATTTTAGGTATATAAAATTATAAGAGTTTATTAAACCAAGATTGTCAATGTAAGAATTATTAAAGATATTCTATAGAAGGTAGAAAAGTGAATGCAGAGGGAAGCCCTGGGATACAAGTACGATGGACGGCACTGAAATTAATAAAGTACAATGGAAAATTTCATTGAGAAACAAAATTTTAAAAAACCAATTTCATGTTTTTCTTAAAACTAAGTGGGAGTGGGGATGCATTTGATGGATATAGAGTGTGAAATCCTTGTTGTGTCTAAGAGGGAGATAAAATACTATAATCTTTAGAGTATTAGAATAATGTATAGCTAATTATGTATGCTAAACAGTTAACTAAAACCATGGAAATAAAGTCTCCATGTGGATAAAAAGGGCTCTTAAAAATCATAATCCACCTCATGGAGACAAGAAAAGAAGAAAATGTGAAGGAGCAAAGAGAAAAAAAAAAGCTGGCAAACTCTAAACCCAAAGTAAGATGCAGAAATAATTCCATGTATATCAGGTATTACAATATGCCTAAGTAGATTAAGGCTTCAAAAGACTGAGATTATTAGATGGATATAAAAGCAAAACAAAATCCAGCCATATGCTGCTGATGAAGGACACCACAAAAACAAAATCACACAGAGAGGTTAAAAACAAAGAGCTGGGAAAATAAACAATTAGTGTAACAATATTAATATGACACAAAATAGGTTTAAAGCATTAGTAGAAAAAGAGGACAATTGCGTGAAGAACAGTCCTCTGAGAAGATGTAACAATCATAATCCATTTGCACCTAACAGCGTATTCTTGGAAAACATAAAGTAAAAATGGACAAAAATATAAGGAGAGATGGTCAAATCAACAATTTTAGTGAGAGATTCAATCCCTGTCAGATACTTACAGAACAAGCTGAAGAAACAGTAAGAACAGAGAAAATTTAAGCAGCACAATTAAGAAGCTAACTCTAATAGATAGCATACAGCTCTGAGTTGAACAAAAGGGGAATACTAGATGCCTTTCAAGTACACACGTAGCATTTACACAATGATCACATTAGGACACAGAAGAAGTCTCAATAAATTTCAAAGAATCAATGTAATAAATTCCATGTTCTCTAACAAGAAGGCAATTAAATTTGAAATCAATAAGAAAATATTTAAAAATGATGGCAATATGTTTCAAAAATAAAATTATACTTGAAAATAATTAAGAGTTAAAGAGTAAAACCCAATGAGAATGACTAAATATTGGAAGTTTACACCAACAATAGTACCTTAAGTGCCTTTCTTCACCAATAAATGATTGAACATAGATGAATTGTTTGGTTCAGTAAGCTTATATCTATATCTATATCTACTTAAAGATCATAGGAAAAAGAAACAAAAGACAAAAAGTTAAACAGAAAATAAAGGGACTATACAAAGAACCAAGAAAATCTAAACATTGTTCTTTGATTAAAAAAACATAATAATAGGTAAGTCCTTTGCAAAACTGATAAGAATAGAAAGGTGTGAAGGAATAAAAAAGAATATGTATGCATACAATAGGGATATAAAAACATCAGAAAAATACTATAAACATACTTATGCTATAAAAATAAATTTCAACAGATAAACAATTTTCTAGAAAAATTTGTTTAAAATAACCAATTTGAGTCAGAAAGCTAGAGAACCTAAATAAAAGAGTAATCATAAAGAAGCTGAGACAGTATTTAAAATTCTCCCTCTCTCTCCCTATAAACCCTGACTCCCATCACCCCCACCACACAAGGATTAAAGTCATTTGGCTTCTGGCCCAGATGGTTTTAACAAGTAAGTTTTACCAGTCCTTTGAGGAACAGAAGATCCTAATTTTTTTCTTTTTTTTCAGAAGATCCTCATTTTATAAAACTGTTTCTAAGAATTAAAATAGAGGGAAAGCTGCTCAGGTTATTTTGTGACAATATTCTATTGTTGATATTCAAACTAGACCAAGAAAATGAAAATAAAATTACAAATCAATTTCAGTTAGGAATACAAATGCAGAAATCCTAAATAAAATATAAGCAAATCGAACTCAGCATATGTGTGGGCTACATATATACTCTCAGGTATAAGTAGAGGTTATTCCAGCAATGTAAGGATAGCTCTATATGAGAAAATTGAATCATGTAATTCATTATATTAACAGATTAAAAGGTAATACCATATGATCATATCAATGGATGGAGGAAAAAGTTGATAAAATTCAATACCCAGACATATTATATATTTTTAAAAATTCTCAGCCAATTGGAAGTAAAAGGAAACTTCATCAAATTATTTTTTAAAAAAATTTATAGCAAACTTATTAATGAATTATAATACTTTGTAAATATTCTTAGTAGTGTCAGGAAAAATTGGAGAAGGCAACTTAAACATTTCTATTATCATTATATTAGAAAACATATCCAATGCAACAAATCAAATGTAGAGAGAGATTAGGGTTTGAAAGGAGAACAAATGTTTTTAATTGCAGACAATGATTGTCTCCATAGAACAATCCAATAGAATCTTGAAACAGTTAGAAAGACTAGAGCTCAACAAGCTTATAAGTTATGAGATCAATGTACAAATTTTTTTTTTTTTTTTTTTTTGCGGTACACGGGCCTCTCACTGTTGTGGCCTCTCCCGTTGTGGAGCACAGGCTCCGGACGCCCAGGCTCAGGGGCCATGGCTCACGAACCTAGCCGCTCCGCGGCATGTGGGATCTTCCCGGACCGGGGCACGAACCCGTGTCCCCTGCATCGGCAGGTGGACTCTCAACCACTGCGCCACCAGGGAAGACCTACAAATGTTAATAGCCATCTTAAACACCAGAAGTAGCAAAGAGGAATATATAACAACATAACACTGTAAGGTATTAAGGGGTAAATTTAACATAAGGTATTTAATGTCTTCATGGAGAAAATTATGAAATATTTTTGAAAGTCAAAATGACATGAATCCATTGAGAGATATAGTATATGTTCATGGATAGAAAGATTATATCATAAAGATCTCAGTCCTCCAAAGTTATTCTAGATATTCAGTGAAATTTTAAGTAAAACTCTAATTTTTCATGGATTTTGAAAAGCTTGTCCTATAAATCACATGGAAGAAGAAGAGGACAGAATCAAGTTTTAGGAAAAAAAGATGATAAATTGCCTTACCATAGAATAAGAATTATTAAATTATTAAAATATCAAGAATTATTATTTAAAACCATAGTAATTAAGACATTTGGCATTGGGTAAGGGTTAGACAAATGGACCAATGCAACAAAAGAGGTCCATGATTTTGTGGAAACTTTTTATATGACACAAATGGCATTAAAAACTATTTGCCAAAAAATCATATGGCAGAAAGCTATTTGGAAAAAAATAATTAAAATCAAATTCCTACCACACACCTTACAGAAAATGGCTAAAGAGAGAAATGTGACAAGCAAATGTTTAAATATTTGGAGGAAAATAAAGGAGAAAATCTTTATGACCCTGGGTTTGGAAAAGATTTTATAAAATCAAAAACAAAAAACACAAACTCTATAGAAAAAGAGAAACAAATTTTGAGTACATTGAAGTGAAAAATTTTCAACTATAAGATAGCATAAATTTAAAAGGCAAGTCACAGATTAGGTGAAGATGTTTACAACCCATGTAAATTTCAAAGGTTTAACTTCCAGAATCTCAATGGGAGAAAATATTTGCAAACGAAGCAACTGACAAAGGATTAATCTCCAAAATATACAAGCAGCTCATGAAGCTCAATAACAAAAAAACGAACAACCCAATCAAAAAATGGGCGGAAGACCTAAATAGACATTTTTCCAAAGAAGACATACAGATGGGCAACAAACACATGAAAGGATGCTCAACATCACTAATCATCAGAGAAATGCAAATCAAAACTACAATAAGGTATCACCTCACACCGGTTAGAATGGCCATCATCAGAAAATCTACAAACAATAAATGCTAGAGAAGGTGTGGAGAAAAGGAAACACTCTTGCACTGTTGGTGGGAATGTAAATTTATACAGCCACTATGGAGAACAGTATGGAGGTTCCTTAAAAAACTACGAATAGAACTACCATATGACCCAGCAATCCCACTACTGGGCATATACCCAGAGAAAACTATAATTCAAAAAGACACATGCACCCCAATGTTCACAGCAGCACTATTTACAATAGCCAGGACATGGAAGCAACCTAAATGTCCATCAACAAAGGAATGGATAAAGAAGATGTGGTAGGGCTTCCCTGGTGGCGCAGTGGTTGGGAGTCCGCCTGCCAGTGCAGGGGACGCGGGTTCGAGCCCTGGTCCGGGAGGGTCCCACATGCCGCGGAGCAACTGAGCCCGTGCACCACAACTACTGAGCCTGAGCTCTAGAGCCTGCGAGCCACAACTACTTAGCCCATGTACCACAACTACTGAGCCTGCACGCCTGGAGCCTGTGCTCTGCAACAAGAGAGGCCACTGCAATGAGAGGCCCGCACACTGCAATGAAGAGTAGCCCCTGCTCACTGCAACTAGAGAAAGCCCGCGCACAGCAACAAAGACCCAACACAGCCCAAAATAAATAAATAAAAATAAAAAAAATAAAAAAAAAAAAAAAAAAGAAGATGTGGTACATATATGCAATGGAATATTACTCAGCCAGAAAAAGGAATGAAATCGGGTCACTTTTAGAGGTGTGGATGGACCTAGAGAGTGTCATACAGAGTGAAGTAAGTCAGAAAGAGAAAAACAAGTATCATATTTTAATGCATATATGTGGAATCTAGAAAAATGGTATAGATGATCTTATTTGCAAAGCCAAAATAGAGACATGGAAGTAGAGAACAAATGTATGGATACCAAGGGGGAAAGGAGGGGGGTGGGAGGAATTGGGAGATTGGGATTGACACATATACACTATTGATACTATGTATAAAATATATAACTAATGAGAACTTGTATAGCACAGGGAACTCTACTTAATGCACTGTGGTGACCTAAATGGGAAGGAAATCCAAAAAAGAGGGGATACATGTGTATGTATAGCTGAGTCATTTTTCTGTACAGTAGAAACTTAATACAAATTCGTAAAGCAACTATACTCCAATAAAAATTAATTAAAAAAGAAAAAGAAAAAGAACTCCTACATATTAGTAAGAAAAGGCAAACACTTCAATAGGATAATGGATAAAAACAACACACAGGCAATCAGCAGAAGAGGAAATGTGAGTGGCCAACAGACATAAGGAAAATGTAAAATAAAACAATGAGATACCTTTTGCACACCTGTCAGATTGAAAGAACAGAATTAAAGTTGGCTAACTCCAAAGTTTGAGGATGATGTAGAGACTTGGCAAATCACATGTCCCTGCTGGGGAGAGTACTACCGGTTCAATCAATTTAGAGAGTAATTCGGCAGTATTTGGTCAGTTTGAAATGTGGCTCAATTTTGGTTAGGTCCTCCAGAAGCCGATCCTGAGATGAGATTTGTGTACAAGTGATTAAAAAAGTGCTCTCAGAGAAAACTAGTAAGGGAGTGGGCAAGCAGGACGTGGAAGGAGAGGAAGACAAGTAATGGTAAAATGTCAGGCAGAGTCCCACAGAGCTTGCCTCCCCCTGCCCCGAGGGGAGCTCTGGAATGAAAGTTACTCTGAAGAATTGTTCTCAGAGGAAGCAGGGGGAGTTGGTCTTTCCCTCTTTTCTTTAGTCCAGCCTCAAGGGCAGATGAGATGGGGAAATGAATGCTTGATAGTTCAAGGTCAGGTTCAGATGCTCCATGTTAGATTTCACCCCTAAGACCTGGGGTAGGGGGAGAACACAATAAATGGGGGAAAAGATTTGGGTTGGATACCAACAGTGGTAATGCATGTCTATACCACAGTCCAGGAGTTCCACTTTCTCCTTGCTAATTGTACACCAGGATACACATACAGAAACATTCATAGAAAACATTCATAGCAAAACACCAGAAGTAATCTGAATGAACAGGATAATAGTTAACTAAATTGTGATGTGTAAATACTAGAAATACTTTATAACAGTTAAAACAAATGAATGAGACTATATGTTTCTTTATAGACACAGTTCAAACACACAAAGTAGTATAGTTAAAAAAGCAACCTGCAAGCTCTGAAAAATATAGTACGACATCATTTATATAAAGTTTGGAAAACCTACAAAATTCTGTATTTTAGGGATGCATACATAGGCAATAGTAGTATAAGACACACAAAGGAAAAATAAATGCAAAATCAAGATAATGATTACCACTGGGGAGGCAGGAGGTAATGTGTTTGGGCAACTGTACAGAGGGAGTGTTAACATCTGTAATGTTTGGTTCTGTCTAAAAATCTGAAGCATAACTTGATTAAACTCAGGTGGTGAATACATGGTGATTCCTAACTGACTTAGATGGGGAGGAGGTATATTGCTTTTCAGAAGGTTGGAACAATGATAGCTTAAGAAAGTGATTTGATTGAATAAAGAATATTATTTTTTAGAATCAGGATGCAATCTATTGGAAAATGAGACATTGAAAATGTAATAGAAAAAGGATAATTGATGAGTTTGTTTTAAATATTTCCATATCCTTTATGTCTTCACTTGAATACTTTCTACTCACTCTTTAAGATTTGTCTCAGCTGTCATCTTCTCCAGAAAGACTTCTTTGCCATTTCCAGAATGAGGTATTCCCTCAGATGTGCCTCTCTAAGAACCTGTACAGACTACTTCACTGTTGCAGTATTTTATAATTGTATGCTACACACGTGACTTTATTTGAGGATAATGACTATTTTTAATTACTTTTGTATTTTCAGTGCCAAGCATGGCGCCTGGCACATATAGGCATTGAATACCCATTTAACTTAATAAATTAAAAATTAATTTTGTTTGAGTAGCTGTCATTTGTGAGGTGGGAACTTAATTTAAATATTGGCTGACTTTCAGATAAGTGGATAGTTAGGAAACAGGGCATCTAGATGGAAATCTTTATCAGGCTTTTTGAGATGTTCAGTTTGGAGCTGTGAGAGAAGGTGAAGGCATAGGAGACTTGGAAGTCAAGGAGGCAAGAAACAGAATTTCAATATGAGAAGAAATAATTATTAATAATAAAAATAGTTATTAAAATAGTTATTATATTATTAAAAATAAATAATATGCTCATGGTCACACAGCTAGGAAATGAGGCGGCCAGATTTTAAACCCAGGGCTTTTTCCCTCCAAATCTATGCTACCAACTACAATACTGTTTTTCTAGGAAATAACCATCAGTGTTCATTCTTTAAAAAAGTTTAACTTCCTCCAATTGGTATATAAGATTAAAGAGCCAATGCTAGATCCTGTGTTAGCTATATTATGTGGTTTTACCAGGAACAATGTGTTGGTCATTAAGCTATTGTTTTTCAGCTCCACACCCATGTGTCTATGCCTGACCATGGGCTGTTGAGCTGGGACTCTGAAAATTACAGTTCTCCTTTGCCATCTGGATCCCTGTAAGGGATCCATGGGAGGACTTGGAGGGAGACAGGAAGGATGGAGAACAGAAAAGGGACATGCTTCTTACTGTTTGCTATCTTTTCCTCTTAGCGTTGTCCCCAGAAGGCATTTTGTCTCAAGTCAGTGGCTTCTCTCAGCAATCTCAGAAGCAGTCCCAGTCATACCTCTCAGAAATCCCAATGCCAGTTGGGCACCACCCCCTCCTCAGAGATTGAGCTCCAACTTCCCTGTGTCCCTCCTCTGAGTTTCTGAGGACTGGTACCTGGCAGGCAGCACTTTCTTAGTGGTCTAAGTCCCAGCCTGGCAGGGCTCCTCCTCTGAGCTTCCAGGTTCTGAACATCTAAACTTCTTTCCTTTTATTCCCCAGTCCTGCATATTATCTGTGTGCTCCACCTCAGTGTTTCCTTTTTGCATCTCCAATACTTCAACCTGTTTAACCAATTCCCTATATTAAATTCTCTGCTGAAATATCTAGGGTGCTATTTGTTTTCCTGTCTGGACTCTAATCAATACAAATTGCTTGTTGAGTTTTCTCTCTCTAGGATGTTGAATAGAGGATAAACCTCATTGCTCCAGTAACTAATGAGAAGACCAGGTTTCACTTTTGGAGAAACTGAGGCTCAGGGAAATTAAGCAAAATACCCAAGGTAAAATTACAGAGAAGTTTTTAAACTCAGATACATATTATTCCAGATTCTATCTTCTCTCTATTGTCTCATACTAACTTCCTTGAATATAGCATATGTTGTTCTTCCTTTTCAATCTTGTTTTTTTCTTCACTGTGAAACTCTAGTTCATATTCATTTGGTTCCAAATAACTTTTCCTAAACTTCAGAAATTTTGATGTGAGTGCATATGAATTTCCAGCCTTCCAACCTTTCCATATGAAAGATTTTTGTAATAATGAAGTTCTGGGGGAAAGCCAAGGTAGAATAAACCCAGGTCTTGAAATTACGTTTGTCACTTTTGATGAGGAGGAAGTGGAGGTGAGAGTATGTGGGGCCGACAGAGCCAAGCCTTGGTTTTATTTTATTTTATTTTTTTGTTGTCACTGTTTACTCTTTATTTATTTATTTAACATCTTTATTGGAGTATGATTGCTTTACAGTGGTGTGTTAGTTTCTGCTTTATAGCGAAGTGAATCAGCTGTACATATACATATATCCCCATATCTCATCCCTCTTGTGTCTCCCTCCCACCCTCCCTATCCTACCCCTCTAGGTGGTCACAAAGCACCGAGCTGATCTCCCTGTGCTATGCAGCTGCTTCCCACTAAAGGGACAAAATGCAAGCCTTAGTTTTAAACATCAGCTGCCATTACTGACCACCTGTGAAGCACCAGGCACTGGATTACCTGCCTTTCACACTCTATCACATTTAACACCGTGATGCAAGGTAGATGTAGCAGAACTGCCTCATACAATCTTATATGCATTTAACTTGGGTGCATTGCAACTGGCATGGGGGAAGGAAAGAAATAGGGAGAAAAAGCAGAAGAGGAAAAGAGGGAGAAGGAGGAAAATGGGAGGAGATAAGGGGAAGAAGGAAGGAGTGTGCACAGGATATATTTAAATAGTGCATTCAATTCTGGTTAGCCCTCTACTAATTAGTGTTTGGCTTGGAGTTACTGAGATGGGCACATGAAACCATTATTCCCTAAAATGTTCTCTGTTTCAAATGCTTCTCATTTTGTGAGCATCAGCTGTGCTGAGTGCAATTCTAAAAATTTAAATCTAAACAATTCCCATTCAACACCACACTCAAATGCAAGCAAACAGCTTCATCTGGTCCTTGAATAAAGAGGCAGCCATTTTTTCCAACCCTGGAGGAAAACCTGGCCTTGCTGGTCTTAATAAAATATGTAGTGACACATGGATTCCAAAGTAGCAGAATTATCAGAGATTAAACAAAAAATCTGCATGACTTTTACCTTACAGTCTGACTAGAGTCAAACCACTGAATGTGCCCCATTAGTATTGTTTTCTCTAATCCTAAAATGCTGAAACTGATGCCTGGAAAGGGTTATCCATGTCCCCATGGTCACACAGGGAATAAGGCCGAATTGAATCGGCTGTGTTGGGATTTGAGCCTTTTTCCTTCCTCTAAAAGCTCTGTTCTTGTCTTATCTGGGGCGTCATGCAAATTATAGAACAAAGGTTGGCAGGTGTATTTTGAGTGCCAGATTGAGGAGAAACAATGCACAAGTTTTCCTGGGGTCTGACTGAAGCAAGGTGCTAGAATGACCTAACGATGCTGGATTCAAAACCAACATCACTGCAGGTAAAACTCTGAACTTTAATTTTTGCAAAACAGTTTCCTTAGATAACACTATTCCCTTGATGGAGTAGCTTCTAAGGGCATCTTTCTCTTCCCTTTAGGGAGGTTAGTGAATTCCCTAGAAATCAAATGGGCCTATTTTTCACTTGAAATAACCTGGTGACTTAGAATAGCTCTGCTTATTTCTGCAATTTGTCTTTCCCTTGTCTTCACCATGGTCATCTGGGTTTAATATCCTGGGTGGTTGGAAATGAAAGGCAGTGTGTATTTTTCCTTGAGATTTTCAAATTTGAATTTCCTGCTGTGAGTCCTCTTGCTGCTCAGTTGAAATTAGAACAGGATGAACTTCTTGAACTGTCACCAACTTGGACACGGCTGACTCCAGGACCTCCTACAGGGAAAGTTCCCTGAAGGGACAGCATGAAATGTCTCTACAGGAGAGATTAAATGGTTTAATAATATCCTATTAAACCCACAGTTTTCAAACAAAACTGAGCTTTCAGTACCACTTGTCACCCCAAAGCTCCTATTGAAGTGATTTTAATCTCAGATAAGGCTTTTACTGTTAGAAAGAAGGCACTGGCAACATTATCGCTTTTTAGTTTTTTGGGTGGTGAGAGACGGTGAACTTTTGTCAAATTCTCATAAAGCTTGTTAGAATGGGAGGTGGGAGGAGAAAGGAGTGAGTTTTGTGAATAAACAGGAATAAATAATACTAAAATATAATGGGTGAATTAAGCACCAGTGATGACCATATACCATGAATTGAGAAGTTTGATTGCCTCAACTCTGTCCATAAATTAAAGAGAAAAACAAATAGAAGAAAACAAAAGAAGGAAACAAACCAGATCCCACCAGAATAGAGTACCTCTGTGTTGCTTCCTTTCCCAATGAACTAATGAAGTTTCAAAGGTAAGCGTATAATCTCATTAGGGACATCAGCAGAGAGACTCCAAATAGATTTTTTTTTCTTTTTTTTCTTTTTTTTCGGTACGCGGGCCTCTCACTGCTGTGGCCTCTCCCGTTGCGGAGCGCAGGCTCAGCGGCCATGGCTCACGGGCCCAGCCGCTCTGCAGCATGTGGGATCTTCCCGGACCGGGGCACAAATCTGTGTCCCCTGCATCGGCAGGCGGACTCTCAACCACTGCGCCACCAGGGAAGCCCCCAAATAGATTTTTGATGCTCATTGTTCCTACTTTCTTAGAGTGATTGGACATCACAGTCTTCTTTAAAATGCCATTTGTGTTCTTACTGTAGTCATGTGATTTTTTAAAATAAGCTTTTAATTTTAGAACAGTTTTAGATTTACAGAAGAATTTCAAAGATTGTACAGACTTACAATATACCCTGTGGCCTAGTTCCCCTATTATTAACAGCTTACATTGGTGTGGCATATTTGTTATACTTAATGAGCCAATATTGATACATTATTATTAACTAAAGTACGTACTTTATTCATATTTCCTTATATTTTACCTAATGTCTTCTTCTGTTCAAGTAGCTCATCCAGGATATCACATTACGTTTAGTTGTAGTTGTCATGTCTTCCTGGCTTCTCTTAGCTGTGACAGTTTCTCAGCCCTTCCTCGTTTTTGATGACTTTGACACTTCAGAGGGGTACTGATTGGATCTTTTGTATAATATACCTCCAATGGAATTTGTCTGATGTTTTTCTCATGATCAGACTGGGGTTATGTGTCTTTTGGAATAAGATCACAGAGGTAAAGGGCCATTTTTACCACCCCCTTCTCTCTCTGTCTCTATTTCCCTATCTGTCTCTATCTCATCTCTATCTCTTGATGTATATTTTCTATCTATGTGTATGTGTATACTCATAGATATGTATACACATAGATAGGTGTATACACACACACACACATATATATATATGTGTGTGTGTGTGTGTGTGTGTGTATATATATATATATATATATATATATATGTATGTATTAGAGAGAAAGAGAGCAAACAAGAGACTTTAAGGAATTGGCTTAGGCTATTGTGGAGATATAAGTCCAAAACCTACAGGGCAGGGTGGAGTTGTAGTCTGAGTCCAAAAGGCAGTCTGTTGGCAGAATTCCTTCTTGATCAGAACAAGTCAGTCTTTGTTCTATTAGGGCACTCAACTGATTGTATGAGGCCCACCAAATTATGTAGGGTAGTCTGCTTTACTCAAAGTCCTTTGATTTAATGTTAATCTCATCCAAAATAATCTTGTCAGAAATGTTCAGAATAATGTTGACTAAATATCTGAGTAATGTGGCCCAGCCAATTTGACACATGAAATTAACCATCAGAAGCAGACTGATGCAAAGATGATAATACTTTCTTCTTGTACCCCTATTCCAACGCCAGCCTTGTATTCTAAGGGACCAAGGAAGATTTCATGGCACTTTGTTTTCATTAAGAAATGGAGCTTGATTATTTGATGAGGGGCAGAAAAAGGTCTAAGGATGAAGTGTTGGAAGTTACCTGAGTTCAGAGGCAGAGCATTGGGTTCCCCAAGACTTGGGATTTGAAGAGATAGCAGGTTTCTCAGTGACATAAGTTCTGTGCCCCACACCCATGAAGTTCCTGGTGGTGGTCAGATGAGGTGCTGGTGTGGAAGGTTGTGTGGACTGGAAACAGGGTGCCAAGGCTTGGACACCTCTGGTAAACATTGAGAGAATAGACCATCACCCTTCTAATGGAGCACAAGGACACGGACACTGAGCATCTCCACTGCAATTAGGATGGATTGAAAACTAAAGGCCTTTCTCCATCTAGGTGCCATTCAAATCCTAGGATTTTTGTTGAACCTCAGGAGAAAAGGAGGAAGTGAAATAGGAAATTTGATTACAGTTGATTCTCTTTTTATGCCAATGGATGGAACCTTAGATTAAGCAGGTTAACTATAATTCTGAGTAAGTAAAGTAATGGACTGCACTTGGTCTCTCAGTGTGTGGAGCAAACCATTCTACTATAATAACTTTAATCTTTAAAATTGTTTCTCAGAGTTTTTTGGCAACTAATTTATTTTGAAATAACTATAATTTTAAACCATAAGAAATCCTCATGTGCAAAAACCTTTCTTCAGTAATGAGGAAAGTGACTTGTTCAAGGTCACACAGTGAAGAGTAAAGGCAAGACTAAAACACAGACCTCCCAATCCTTTGTCCGCGTGCTTTCTCTTTATCCCAATTTTATATAAATCTGCTACTTTACATTGTATCACTCCATTATTTCAATTTTAAATATAATAAATTAGTTTTTCACTTTTAGAAACTGTTATGAGCTGAATTGTGTTGCCCCCAAATTTGTATGTTGAAGTACTAGTCCCCAATGTGACTGTATGTGGAGATGGGACTTTTAAAGAGGTAACTGAGGTCAAATAAAGTCAAAAGGTTGGGACCCTTAGGTCCAATAGGACTGTGTCCTTTCAAAAGAGAAAGAGACACAGGGATGTGCACACACAGAGAAAAGGGAACGTGAGGACACAGCAAGAAGATGGCTGTCTGCAGGACAAGGAAAGAGCCCTCAGGAGATATCCAACCTGCCCATACCTTGATTTTGGACTTCAAGCCTCCAGAACTGTGAGAAATAAATTTCTATTGATTAAACCTTCCAGTCTGTGCGGGCATTATGGTGGCCATAGCAAATTAATTCAGAAATCATTTTCTTTATCCTATTTATCTTTAATACAAATTTGATTAAAGAAAAAAAATCACCCATAGAAGACCTTCAAGATGGCGGAGGAGTAAGATGTGGATATCACCTTCCTCCCCACAGATACATCAAAAATACATCTACATGTGGAAAAACTCCTACAGAACACCTACTGAATGCTGGCAGAAAACCACAGACTTCCAAAAAAGGCAAGAAAATCCCCACGTACCTGGGTAGGGCAAAAGAAAAAAGAAAAAAAGACAAAAGCATAGGGATGGGACCTGTGCTTCTGGGAGGGAGCTGTGAAGGAGGAAAAGTTTCCACACACTTAGGAAGCCCCCTCACTGGTGGGGACGGTGGCAGGGGGGAGCTTCAGAGCCACAGAGGAGAGCTCAGCAACAGGGGTGCAGAGGGCAAAGTGGAGAGATTCCCACACAGAGGATCAGTGCTGACCAGCACTCAACAGCCTGAGAAGCTAGTCTGCTCACCCACCAGGGCAGATGGGGGCTGGGAGCTGAGGCTTGGGCTTTGGAGGTCAGACCCCAGGGAGAGGACTGGGGTTGGCTGTGTGAAGACAGCCTGAAGAGGGCTAGTGCGCCACAGCTAGCCAGGATGGAGTCCAGGAAAAAGTCTGGAACTGCCAGAGAGACAAGAGACCATTGTCTCAGGATGTTCTTGGAGAGGGGCTTCCTGCTGCATGTGCCCACAGATGACAGAGCACTGCCTAAGCAAGTTCCAGAGACGGGTGCGAGCTGCAGCTATCGTCTCAGAACCTAGAGGCAGGCATGGAGTGCTACCACTGCCACCACTGCCACCAAGGATCCTGTGTGCAAATGCAGGTCACTACCCACACCCTCCTGGAGGCTGTGCAGCACGGCACTGCCAGGGTCCCATGATCCAGGAGCAACTTCCCTGGGAGAACACACGGTGCACCTCAGGCTGTTGCAACAGCTCGCCAGCCTCTGTCACTGCAGGCATGCCCCGCATTCCAATTGTCTCTACCATAAACCTCCATCTACCCAGCCTGAGTGAGCAAGAGCCCTAATCAGCCGCTGCTTTAACTGCCTCCTGTCTGGGTGGGGAACAGACGCCTGAGGGTGACCTACATGCAGAGGCGGGGCCAAAACCAAAGCTGAACCCCAGGAGCTGTGCGGAAAAAAAAAAAGAAAGGGAAATTTCTCTGTGCAGCTTCAGGAGCAGCGGACTAAATCCCCGCAACCAGCTTGATAAACCCTGCATGTGTGGAATACCTGAATAGACAACAAGTGTTTCCAAAATTGAGGCAGTGGACTTTGGGAGCAACTGTAGACTTGGGGTTTGCCTTCTGCATTTGATTTGGTTTTGGTTTTATGTTTATCTTAGTTTGGTTTTTAGTGATTGTTTTCATTTGTCTGTTTATTGGTTTGGTTGCTCTCTTCCTTTTTTTTTTTTTTTCTCTTTTTCTGAGTGTGTGTGTGTGTATATGTTTCTTTGTGTGCTTTTTGTCTATTTAGATTTGCTTTTACCATTTGTCTTGGGGTTCTGTCAGTTCATATTTTTTTCTTCCTTTTCTTCTTAGCTGTGTGACTGTCAGGGTCTAGGTGCTCTGGCTGGGTGTTGGGCCTAAGCCTCCAAGGTGGGAGAGCCAAGTCCAGGACGTTGGATCACCAGAGACCTCCCAGCCCCATGTAATGTTAATTGCCGAGAGATCTCCATCTCAGCACTAAGACCCAGCTTCACCAAATGACCAGCAAGCTCCAGTGCTGGACGCCCCATGCCAAACAACTAACGAGACAGGAGCACAACCCCACCCATTAGCGGAGAGGCTGCCTAAAGTCATACTAAGTTCACAGACACCCTAAAACACAACACTGGATGTGGCCCTGCCCACCAGAGGGACAAGATCTAACCCCACCCAACAGAACACAGGCACCAGTCCCCTCCACCAGGAAACCTACACAAGCCACTGAATCACCCTCACCCACTGGGGGCAGACACCAGAAATAAGAGGAATTACGAACGTGCAGCCTGCGAAAAGGAGACCCCAAACACAGTAAGTTAAATAAAATGAGCAGGCAGAGAAATATGCGGCAGATAAAGGAGGAAGGTAAAAACCCACTAGAACAAACAAATGAGAAATGGCAGTCTACCTGAAAAAGAATTCAGAGTAATTATAGTAAAGATGACCCAAAATCTTGGAAATAGAATGGAAAAATATAAGAAACGTTTAACAAGGATCTAGAAGAACTAAAGAGCAAGCAATGATGAACAACACAATAAATGAAATTAAAAATACTCTAGAAGGAATCAATAGCAGAATAACTGAGGCAGAAGAACAGATAAGTGACCTGGAAGATGGAATAGTGGGAATAACTGCCACAGAGCAGAATAAAGAAAAAAGAATGAAAAGAATTGAGGACAGTCTCAGAGACATCTGGGACAATACTAAATGCACCAACATCCAAATTATAGGGGTCGCAGAAGAAGAAGAGAAAAAGAAAGAGTCTGAGAAAACATTTGAGGAGATTAGAGTGGAAAACATCCCTAACATGGGAAAGGAAATAGTCATTCACTTCCAGGAAGCACAGAGAGTCCCATACAGGATAAACCCAAGGAAAATAGGCCAAGATACATATTAATCAAACTATCAAAATTAAGTACGAAGAAAAAATATTAAAAGAAGCAAGGGAAAAGCAACAAATAACATACAAGGGAACTCCATAAGGTTAACAGCTGATCTTTCAGCAGAAACTCTGTAAGCCAGAGGGAGTGACAGGACATATTTAAAGTGATGAAAGGGAAAAACCTACAACCAAGATTACTCTACCCAGCAAGGATATCATTCAGATTTGACAGAGAAATTAAAACCTTTACAGACAAGCAAAAACTAGAGAATTCAGCACCACCAAACCAGCTTTACAACAAATGCTAAAGGAACTTCTCTAGGCAGGAAACACAAGAGAAGGAAAAGACCTACAAAAACAAACCCAAAACAATTAAGAAAACGGTAATAGGAAAATACATATTGATAACTACCTTAAATGTAAATGGATTAAATGCTCCCACCAAAAGACATAAAATGGCTGAATGGATACAAAAACAAGACCCATATATATGCTGTCTACAAGAGACCCACTTCAGACCTAGGGACACATACAGACTGAAAGTGAGGAGATGGCAAAAGATATTCCATGCAAATGGAAATCAAAAGAAAGCTGGAGTAGCAATTCTCATATCAGACAAAATAGACTTTAAAAGAAAGACTATTACAAGAGACAAAGAATGACACTACATAATGATCAAGGGATCGACCCAAGAAGAAGATATAACAATTGTAAATATTTATGCACCCAACATAGGAGCACCTCAAAACATAAGGCAAATACTAACAGCCATAAAAGGGAATCAACAGTAACACAGTCATAGTAGAGACTTTAACACCCCACGTTCACCAATGGACAGATCATCCAAAATGAAAATAAATAAGGAAACACAAGCTTTAAATGACATATTAAACAAGAAGGGCTTAATTGATATTTACAGGACATGCCAACCAAAAACAACAGAATATACTTTCTTCTCAAGTGCTCATGGAACATTCTCCAGGATAGATCATATCTTGGTTCACAAATCAAGCCTCGGTAAATTTAAGAAAATTGAAATCCTATCAAGTATCTTTTCAGACCACAATGCTATGAGTCTAGATGTCAATTATAGGAAAAAATCTGTAAAAAATACAAACACATGGAGGCTAAACAATACGATGCTACTGAATAACCAAGAGATCACTGAAGAAATCAAAGAGGAAATCAGAAAATACCTAGAAACAAATAACAATGAAAACATGATGAACCAAAACCTATGGGATGCAGCCAAAGCAGTTCTAAGAAGGAAGTTCATAGCAAAACAATCCTACCTCAAGAAACAAGAAAAATCTCAAATAAACAACCTAAGCTTACACCTAAAGCAATTAGAGAAAGAAGAACCAAAAAACCCCAAAGTTAGCAGAAGGAAAGAAATCATTAAGATCAGATCAGAAATAAATGAAAAAGAATTGAAGGAAACAATGGCAAAGATCAATAAAACTAAAAGCTGGTTCTTTGAGAAGATAAACAAAATTGATAAACCATTAGCCAGACTCATCAACAAAAAAAGGGAGAAGACTGAAATCAACAGAATTAGAAATGAAAAAGGAGAAGTAACAACTGCCACTGCTGAAATACAAGGGATCATGAGAGACTACTACAAGCAACTCTATGCCAATAAAATGGATAACCTGGAAGAAATGGACAAATTCTTAGAAAAGCACAACCTTCCAAGACTGAACCAAAAAGAAATAGAAAATATGAATAGACCAGTCACAAACACTGAAATTGAAACTGTGATTAAAAAGTTTCCAACAGGGCTTCCCTGGTGGCACAGTGGTTGAGAGTCCGCCTGCCGATGCAGGGGGCACGGGTTCGTGCCCCGGTCTGGGAAGATCCCACATGCCGTGGAGCGGCTGGGCCCATGAGCCACGGCCATTGGGCCTGCACGTCCGGAGCCTGTGCTCCGCAACGGGAGAGGCTGCAACAGTGAGAGCCCGCAACAGTGAGAGGCCCGCGTACCGCAAAAAAAAAAAAAAAGTTTCCAGCAAACAAAAGCCCAGGTCAAGAAGGCTTCACAGGTGAATTCTATCAAACATTTACAGAAGACCTAACACCTATCCTTCTCAAACCCTTCCAAAATATAGCAGAGGAAGGAACACTCCCAAACTCATTCTGTGAGGCCACCATCACCCTGATACCAAAACCAGACAAAGATGTCACAAAAAAGGAAACTACAGGCCAATATCACTGATGAACATAGATGTGAAAATCCTGCACAAAATAGTAGCAAACAGAATCCACCAGCACCTTAAAAGGATCATACACCATGCTCAAGTGGGTTTATCCCAGGAATGCAAGGATTCTTCAATATACACAAATCAATCAATATGATACACCATATTAACAAATTGAAAGATTAAAAGCCATATGATAATCTCAATAGACACAGAAAAAGCTTTTGACACAATTCAACACCCATTTATGATAAAAACTCTCCAGATAGTCGACATAGAGGGGACCTACCTCTACATAATAAAGGACATATATGACAAACCCACAGCCAACATCATTCTCAATGTTGAAAAACTGAAACCATTTCCTCTAAGATCAGGAACAAGACAAGGGTGCCCACTCTCACAACTATTATTCATCATAGTTTTGGAAGTTTTAGCCACGGCAATCAGAGAAGAAAAAGAAATAAAAGAATCCAAATCCGAAAAGAAGTAAAACTGTAACTGTTTGCAGATTATATGATATTATACATAGAGAATCCTAAAGATGACACCAGAAAACTACTAGAGCTAATCAATGAATTTGGTAAAGTAGCAGGATACAAAATTAATGCACAGAAATCTCTTGCATTCCTATACACTAACAATGAAAAATCTGAAAGAGAAATTAAGGAAACACTCCCATTCACCATTGCAACTAAAAGAATAATATACCCTGGAATAAGCCTACCTAAGGAGACAAAATACCTATAAGCAGAAAGTTAGAAGACACTGATGAAAGAAATCAAAGATGATACACACAGATGGAGAGGTATACCTTGTTCCTGGATTGGAAGAATCAACATTGTGAAAATGACTCTACTACCCAAAGCAATCTACAGATTCAATGCAATCCCTATCAAACTGCCAATGGCATTTTTCACAGAAATAGAGCAAAAAAAATCTTAAAATTTGTATGGAGATACAGAAGACCCCGAATAGCTAAAGCAGTATTGAGGGGAAAAAACGGAGCTGGAGGAGTCAGACTCCCTGACTTCAGACTATACTACAAACCTACAGTAATTAAGACAGTATGGTACTGACACAAAAACAGAAATATAGATCAATGGAACAGGATAGAAAGCCTAGAGATAAGTCTACAAACATATGGCCACCTTATCTTTGACAAAGGAGGCCAGAATATACAATGGAGAAATGACAGCCTCTTCAGTTAGTGGTGCTGGGAAAACTGGACAGCTACTTGTAGAAGAATGAAATTAGAACACTTCCGAACACCATACACAAAAATAAACTCAAAATGGATTAAAGACCTAAATGTAAGGCCAGACACTATGAAACGCTTAGAGGAAAACATAGGCAAAACACTCTATGACATAAATCACAGCAAGATCCTTTTTTGACCCTCCTCCTAGAATAATGTAAATAAAAATAAACAAATGGGACCTAATGAAACTTAAAACTTTTGCACAGCAAAGGAAACCATAAACAAGACGAAAGACAGCTGTTAGAATGGGAGGAAATATTTACAAATTAAGAAACTGACAAAAGATTAATCTCCAAAATATACAAGCAGCTCATGCAGCTCAGTATCAAAAAACAAACAACCCAATCCAAAAATGGGCGGAAGACCTAAATAGACAATTCTCCAAAGAAGACATACAGATGGCCAAGAGGCACATGAAAAGCTGCTCAACATCACTAATTATTAGAGAAATGCAAATGAAAACTACAATGAGGTATCACCTGACACTGGTTAGAATGGGCATTATCAGAAAATCTACAAACAACAAATGCTGGAGAGGGTGTGGAGAAAAGGGAACCCTCTTGCACTGTTGGTGGGAATGTAAATTGCTACAGCCACTATGGAGAACAGCATGGAGGTTCCTTATAAAACTAAAAATAGAACTACCTTATGACCCAGCAATATCACTATTGGGCATATACCCTGAGAAAAATGTAATTTAAAAAGAGACATGTACCATGATGTTCATTGCAGCAGTATTTACAATAGCCAGGGCATGGAAGCAAGTGTCCATCGACAGATGAATGGATAAAGAAGATGTGGCACATATATGCAATGGAATATTACTCAGCCATAAAAAGAAATGAAATTGAGTTATTTGTAGTAGGGTGGATGGACCTAGAGTCTGTCATACTGGAGTGAAGTAAGTGAGAAAGGGAAAAACAAATGCTGTATGCTAACACATATATATATGGAATTTAAAAAAAATGGTTCTGATGAACCTAGGAGAAGGACAGGAATAAAGACGCAGACATAGAGAATGGATTTGAGGACATAGGGTGGGGGGAAGGGGAAGCTGGGACGAAGTGAGAGAGTAGCATTGGCATATATATGCTACCAAATGTAAAATAGATAGCTAGTGGGAAGCAGCCGCATAGCACAGGGAGATCAGCTCCGTGCTTTGTGACCACCTAGAGGGGTGGGATAGGGAGGGTGGGAGGGAGGCTCAAGAGGGAGGGGATGTGGTGATATATGTATACATATAGCTGATTCACTTTGTTATACACCAGAAACTAGCACAACCTTGTAAAGCAATTATACTCCAATAGAGATGTAAAAAAAAAATCACCCATAAATCCATCACCATATCACAATATTTCCCCCTTTGCACATGTCCTTTTAGTACTTTCCATGTATGCATATTTATACAGATAATTCACTTCTAAAACTGCTTATTCGTGGTGGACTAAAACCTTCTCAAGTGCTCCCTTAAATATTTTTCTTCTTTCAGCTGTTCTATTTTGTTAGTTTCTGCTCATGCTCCATGTTGTGTTCTTTCTTCTACTATGGACTTTTGAGAAGTGCCGTATGTTCCCCTGCTGGCTACTTGAGACTGAGGTCCTGCTGCTGGAGTATGTTAAAAGACAACAGTCTCACCGTTCTGGAAGGCAGAGTGATCTTAGACACATCTGATGGTTCTAGGAACACTGTTAATGAATCATAAGGAAGCTTATTTTTTCTCTGGTTCTTCATGAACAAGAGCTGCAGATCTCACTCAGCTAGCTTCAGAGCCAGAGGGGACTGAATGACCAAGTGGTTTAGCTCTCCTGTGGCTCCTGCAGGTTGAAGGAATCAGAGGATCGGCTGGTCCCCACAGTAAACTCATATAGGTACACCTAGCCTCCTTGCCCGTGGATCCTTAGATCTCCCAGGTCAGGCTCTTTCCAGAATTTATCCCTTAGGTTCTTTACCTCAGAACTGGTGCCCAGCCTCTCATCTGGCCCAGAGCATAATAATTCCCCTGTATCCCTACTTTCCCCTTCTGGACCTCAGCAGAGCTGAGATATTGCTTATTTAAGGACCCCCAGCTCTGGTAGCTGGTGGGCTCAGGAAAGTTAGGTTTAGCACTTGAATTTTAAACTTAGGTGGTCATGTGAAGCATTTCAGGGAGGACAGATAGATATTGTAAAGGAGTGTGTGATATTGTGATTTTTAATAAGAAATATATAGATCTTCATCTCCTTTTCTGGCACAGAGCTCCGAAAACCCTTTGAATTTCCTATATGATGAGAGTTATAAAAGTATCTTCAGTTATGTTAATGAGGTGACTTTTGGACCCCTCCTAAATAGGGGCTGGTTGCCAGGAGAACCAATCATGTGAATAGAGGATGTTGGTTCAAAACCTCAGGCATTTCCCCAGTGAAATCTGACACTGGCCCCTATACACAGAGGGAAAGAAGAGACCAAAGAAAGAGGCAGACAAGTCCAGATTGGAAGGTGGCTGGTGTAATAAGCAAGGGAACTTACTTACAAGGCTTGTCTTGGGCAGCTGCAAGGTGAGTAGGTCTCTGCACACACCCCTGGCAAAATCTTAAAAGTTTACATAGAGGCCTTATCTGGGTTCATTCACATATTCAGTTCAGGTAGTCTCAACAGCACATTATTCTCTCAAGGCTGCATCCTTGAAATGACTCCTAGTGCGGGGACAGTGGGTAGAATGTACATTCCAAGAACAGGGGAGTGGAGGAGCATGTGGTTGCCTGGATCTAACTCACAGGTCAACTGGAGGTCCTGTCTTCTTGACGACCTCCTCCAATGAAGGGTTGGAATTTTCAGTCCCACACCCTAACCTCTAGGGAAGGGAGAGGGCCTGAGGCTGAATCAATGTCCAGTGGCCAATGATTTAATCAAGTATACATATGTAATTAATCCTACATAAAGCCTAAAAGGATGGGGTTCAGAGAGCTTCTGGGTTGGTAAACATGTTGGGAGATTGGTGCACTCAGAGAGCATTGAAGCTCTGCTCCCTTCCCCGCGTACCTTGTGCTATGCATCTTTTCCATCTGGCTGTTTCTGAGTCATATCGTTTTACAGTAAACTGGTGATCTAGTAGGTAGAATGTTTCTCAGAGTTCTGTGAGCTGCTCTAGCAAATTAATAGAACCGGAGGGGGTTGTGGGAACCTCTAATTTATAGCCAATTGGTCAGAAGTACAGGTAACAATCTGGAGTTGTGATGGGCATCTGAAGTCCAAGGAGGGGGTCATTGGACCTCCAATCTATAGCTGGTTGGTTGGTGAGAAGCACAGGTGATAACCTGGGCTGGGGACTGGCATCTGAAGTTGATAGGGGGAGTCTTATAAGACTGAGCCCTTAACCTGTGGGATCTGATGCTATCTCTGGGTAGATAGTATTCTAATTGAATTGAATTGCAAGACACCCAGCTGGTGTCCAGAGACTTGCTTGTTGGTGTGGGAGAAACTGCCCTCCCCCCACACATTGGAATTGGGTCCAAGAACCTATAAAGAGAGTGGGAAAGACATTTTAGGCTGGGTAAAATACATGAGCAAAGATGGGGAAAACCAAAGATATGTCCTGAGAGTAGGGAATAAATGAATCTGGCTATAACCAAAGCTCTACACTCGTAAAATCACAGCACATCTGTTCTACAAAATACATCATGAGTAACAGCTACTTTGAAAAATCATTATATACTTCCTTATTATAAATATATATTTATTATACACATAAATTTATATTATATACGAAGGTATCCATAAAGTTCTTGTGTAGTTTGAATTTATAATAAATTTACTTCTACATATGATGTAAACAATCTGCAAAATGTGACAGAGGATTTACTCAGATTTAAAATTTTGAAATGTTAGCATTCAACAAGTCTACCATCATCTCTGATACCCTTGGATATAGCCATTATTATGCATGGGGTTTATTACCTAGAAAGTGGAATATAGATATTAAAACAAATTAACAGTTTATATCTTGAGTAATTATCCTCCTGCATTTTGAAAATTGTTTTATATGTTACACAGATATGACTTGTTTACTATTCACACTGAGCTAGGACTTCATGTACACCTTCTACTTAGAGGACACACACATACCACAGTAGTTCTCAAACTTGAATATGCATCAGAATTATCTAGATGGCTTGTTAAAACACAGATTGCTGGGTCTCATCTGAGAGATTATGATTTAGTTAACATGGAATAGGACCCCAAAATTTGTCTTTTTAACAAGCTTCCAGGTGATGCTTTTGCTTCTAGTAGGGAGCTGCATTGAGAGAACCACTGGTTTATAAAATACATTGAGCAAAATATACCGGGGGTACGTTCTCTTTCTTTCCTTTCTTCCCTCCCTCCCTCCTTTCCTCCCTGCTCCCCTGGCCCCCTGCTTTCACATTCTATCTCCTATGTATGCATGTATGTATGTGCATGTGTATGCATGAATGTGTTTCAACCTTCCCCAGGTGGGACTGATTTGACATGGCAGTTGTTGCCAATTTTTGGTAATCCTAGTTAACAGGAAAGAATGATATGATCATTTATTACCTCTTGTCCTGCTGGTTGCCATGGTCTCTTTACTTTTCCTTGCCTCCCATCTTCTTTGTCGGATTCCTTCCCTACACAGGTGCCAGCAACTCTCTGAAAACAGGTCGCTTCTAGAAACATCTAGTGACTTCCCCTGATACTCAGATGGTGAGGGAATTCAGACTCAGCTCTGCCTAACTTTGAAGCAAGTAGCACTTTTAACTACTACAATATCTTGTCTTCCTCAACTGTGTGAACAGAATGGATAATTAAAACATGAGCTTTCCCATTTTAGGAAATAATTTAGACCCTATTCCTCGTTAAGTTATTAAATTCTGACCTATAAAGGAATTGGTTGGTTGAAGTCTAAAAACATTTAATAAATCCCTATGATGGATCCAACATTTCGTGATGGACCCAGCATCGTGTGGATGAAGGTATCCTTCCTATTTTATATACATGCCTTTGGATTTGAATAATGTCATGACCAAACAAACCAAAAAATCCAAAGGGCAAAAAAATAAAAAACACCCTTCAGAAGCAAAAGGCAGAACACAAGAGGGAGATGAGACAATCATTCCCTGAGATTGCAGAGTAAATGCTTTAAAAAAGACTTTCATGAAATCTGTCTCTAAAAACTCAGGCACACCTATCCAAGAAGAAACTCAGGAAAACTAGAAATTGTATAGAATTAACTTGAATTCTAGCACCAACTCTTCTAAAAATAGCCTCTGTATTTTTTATCAGTTCACTTTAAATCTCTATTCCTTTGTCTGTAAGATGAAGGACCAGGCCAGGGTTATCTTGGGAGCGTCTTGCAGCACCAGTGTTCTAGGATTGCAATGTTCTGTGGACAAACACACACAGACAGTCTTTAATTATAAGTTTGCAAAGGCATCTAGGGGGCCAAGTCCATCTGCTTCTGAGGCCTTAAACCTTTATTAATTACTTGTTTCCCAAGGCCACCTCTGTTAGTGGGAGGGGGCAGAGAAGCAGAGAAACTCCTTGGACCATAGGCCTTCCACTTCTGGTTTCTCACCGCAAAATATTTCCCACAACTTGGGGGCCAGATGGCAACATTTTTGAAGATGCACTAAGGATTTGAATTCTGGTTCATATTAAATATCACATGTAAATTATTAATCTGTGGCAGATGTAACTGTGTATTACTACACTACATTAAACATTAATATTGCAAAGGCCAGCCTATGGACCACATGGAGCTGCTGGGGGACCACCATTGGTCCTCCAATTAAAATCCGGATTTAGAATCTAGGTAAATTAGGCAGAAGTCTTTAGAAGGACTATTTATTACTAATGGGATATACAAACAATATGAGCATTGTTTCAAAGTAAATGATAATATCTAGCATTCATTGAGGTCTTACTATGTGACAAGTATTCTTCTAAGAGCTTAACACATATTGATAAATTTAATTTTCCTGACAACTCTATAAGCTAAGCATTATTACTTATTATTGTTAGGGAGCAACCTTTGCTAAGTACCAACTCTGTAACGGGAGCTGTTCTAGGTAGTGTGGATACAGAGGTTGGATAAGACATTGTCATGGTTTTATGGAACTTTCTGATGAGATGAGACAGATAATATACCCCCCCCCCAATAATAATTGGACACAATAATTTCAGAGAAAGATAGTGCCATGAAGTAAATACAACAGAGTTATGTGATCACAAGGGACTAGTAGAGGGTTACTATAGATCGGCTGGTCTGGAGAGTCCTCTCTGAGGAGAAGACGTTTGGGCTAGTTGTTCTAGGTCAATTGGCTTAATAGCAGTTTCCTAAAAGCAACTGGTTGAATATTAGTTCTTCAGATTACCAGTGTGTTAAAATAACAATTTGCCAAAAACTTGTTTTAATAAACCACCTATCAATTGTATAGCATTTCATGCTTCTCCAAGGTCACTTAATGTACAGTGTATTTTTAAGAAGACAGTTTCCCAAGTAATGTGAATTTTAGCTGTTGTGCATGCTACTGATGTCAAGAATATTATTAACGGTAGTGTGGGTTTCTGTTTTCCAAAGCATTTTCTTTCCAGTCTACAGCTTTTTTTTTTCTCAGTTTACATCGGTTTGGGTTATTCCATTTTAAAATTTTGCCTCAGCGTGTCTGTGAATTGTTTGAAATAGCTTGTAGAAAGAAAAGCTGGGCTGTCCCAGTGTAAAAACAAATATAAATTAAACAGAATAGATACACAGTCTAGAAATCGCTGCTGTCACTTTAGCCTTTCTTCAAGTCGGTCCATCTTTTCATCTCCCAGATACCATGACCAAGAAAATGACCTTGTTATTACCTCTTGAATAGCACCATCTTTGGAGCCCTCTGTCCTCTTTTGGGAGACCTTTTCTTTTGACCCCTTGGCCTGCCTTAGAAACCAGTCAAGCCCTATTCCAGGTCTCCTCAATTTTTATCTCTGTTTACTTGATAACTACTATAGATCAAAAGCTGTATGTTTGTTGCATCAAAACTCATTCTAATCCACTTGAAAATTGCTTTCCTTTATTACAGGGCCTGGAGAGCCAAAACAACCTTGTTTGAACTACTTTGTAGCTAGGGTGTAAGCACATGACCTAGGATCTATGAATTAAAAGACCCCCAGGGCTTCCCTGGTGGCGCAGTGGTTGAGAGTGTGCCTGCCGATGCAAGGGACACGGATTCGTGCCCCGGTCCGGGAGGATCCCACATGCCGCGGAGTGGCTGGGCCCGTGAGCCATGGCCGCTGAGCCTGCACGTCCGGAGCCTGTGCTCCGCAACGGGAGAGGCCACAACAGTGGGAGGCCCGCGTACTGCAAAAAAAAAAAAAAGAGACACCCAGATTTGGAGGTGAAAATAAGCAAAGTGAAGGGGCAGTATGCCACACAGAGACCAACAATCTAGGATGGTCCTTTGGTGGGCTAGAATGTTTTTTCTAGATGCATTTTACCTAACTGCGTCTATCCTGGGTTATATAGCATAAATCTGGTAATTTGGGTCTCACAGAGATTGTATGAACAACATAATGTCTTTTACTAAATTACTTTATGCTTAAACTAACTGGAGTGGATTCTGTTGTCTTTGATGAAGAACTCTGATCACCACACCTGCTGTGTTTAGATTTTATTGAGATACTTGATGAAGGTATCTTAGTCTCTTTGGGCTGCTGTAACAACACAGACCGGGTGGCTTATAAACAATGTTTATTTCTCATAGTTCTGGAGGCTAGGAAGTCCAAGTTTATGGTGGCAGCAGATTTGGTGTTTGGTAAGGGTCTTCTATGTAGCTGTCTTCTTGATGTGTCTTCTCTCATGGAAGTGGCAAGGGAGTTTTCTTGGTCCTTTTTTTATAGCGGCACTAATCCCATTCATGAGGGCTTCATTATAACCTAATAACCTCACAAAGGCCCTCACTTCCTAATTTCATCACCTTGGGGATTAGGATTCAACATATGACTTTTGGGGGGACACAAACATTCAGACCATAATAGATGGAAAAGCATCATAGGAAGGTTGTTATAATGATGGAATGACCAGTACTGAACTCATTTGGGAGATCGAATTCATACCATGTGGGGGGTCACTTATTCTTTACCCTCATAAATCTAGTTGCCTTTTCATTTTTCCTATATATCCCTTCTTTAACACATGCTACAGCTTTTTCATTTATATGAGAATCATAACCATAACTATCTCACAGGCATGTTGTTTTAAGTAAAATGATTAGAATAACATCTATGCATAGAAGTTTAGTAGTAAAACGTGGCTAGCATTTTTTTAGTATTAGGAGGGACTCATTAGTACTGTCTAGGATAGCATTAGAGTTGATGTCTTCAAACAAGAAATATCAAGTCTGGGAGAAGAAACCGGGAGAGGGAAAATTTCCAAAATCAGATATATAAAAGAGAAGAGCGCATTGAAGGAGCCAAAAGGGTTCTAGGTGACTAAATTCTTCTATGGTAGGATTGGAACGGTTGGAGGGGTACTCCTAGAATAAGTAGTGGGATTGGAGAGTAAGGAGAGGGCTAGATCATACACAAAAAATTATAGGCCCCTTTCATAATGGGGCAGCCATGCTCTCAGCCCCTTCATCCCAGTCCAGTTGGAAGGACTTCCTCCTTCCTCCTTTCCCAACATTAACTCAGGTAGTCACCTCCAATTTTCAACCATGTGCATATCCTTGTTAGCTACCTGAGGGCAGGATCTTGATCTAATGACTGAATTCATCTCTCTGAAACATTGAGGAGATTGGGCTAAATGCATGCTAAGGCTATGGCAGAGATAGGGAGAAGTATTTTAAAAATTCTTTGATATATATATATGCTTAAAAACTTCTGGTTAATTGAGGGGGTTGGATCACTTGGGTTCTGGTAAATGCCCTCATGTATTTGTGCTCTAGTAAAAAAAAAAAAAAAAAAAAAAACACACTTTTGGAAAAACTATGAATTCAATAACAAAACTGAATCTTTCCAATGCAAGAGTCCAAAGGGCCAATTTTCCACTTAACAATGCATAGGTTTGGCATAATACGTTTAGAATTTCTTCTTTTTCTTTCCTACCTTCCTCCTTCTCTTCCTTCTCCTCCTTCTCCTTTTTAGTTAAACCCAAATTCTCTATTGAAGTTTAGAATTGACATCTTGGTGCTTAATCCAGAGTTACTTCTGTCGGTTTCTGGAAATGGTCTCTATTTCAGATGATTTACAAGGAACTGCTGATTTTATCTGAAGTTTGCGCAAGTACTATTAGCACAAAGAATAGTGATTTCATATAAAATAATCAGAAAAACTTTAGTAGTCATAGGTCAGTGACAGGAAAAATAGTCATTTTTTTGGGCCAGGGCAAATCCAGCCATGATTTTTTAAATTTTGTTTTATTTTTTTTAAAATGTGTTACAACTGAAAACATATTTTGTCAGCCACCTCCTCCCTTGTCTTTTCAAAGTCCATATGTTCTTCAGGGGAAAATTGAATTCAGCTTCACTTGAGTCTTTGGAAAAATTTAAAAGAACCATTTGATGTGCAAGATTTCTAGGTCTTTAGAAATCAGATCTAAAGTCAATTGCTTGGAGAAAATTCAAATTGCATTTTCTCAACACTTTAAAAAAATATTTGGGTCAGATTCAAAAGTTCAGACTTCTACTTAGAAGTAGACGCGCACACTGGCAGGGCATATTTACACATTGCTTATTTTTCAGTAGACTTTAAGAGGTCATAAATTTTGTCCACATTTAGTATTCAGTTATTCATATTCAATAAACATGTTTTGCTTTGAACTAGCATCTGGGTGTAGTAGCTTTTGTGATTCCCCTCTCTCATGTAGAGTAGAGAGAGAGGGGAATCACAAAAGATTGTGAGTGTAGAGTAGAGTGTATTAATTTTCTTAGTAGAAGAATACATTGCTCTATGTGTCAAGCAATGTTGAGAGAAAATAACCCGTTGAGGGTTGTCAGGAGGATCTGAGCCTTCTAAAATCTGTTTACGCCTGCTCTGGATTGGGCACAAACCTGCTTATCACAGTGTTTGAGTCTAGATTAAGATACCATTCAAATGCGAGAAGCATGAGGGCTGAACTGGGGTTAGGAGGCAGTTGGGTGCTAATCATTTGCATTCTCATCACATGGCTGTGTGACCCCGTGAACATTTTTTTTTTTTTCTCCATAGGCCTGAGCTTCCTTATCTAAAACAGAAGGGGATAGTGCTTTCAAACTGGGTGGACTCTTTATAGCTCTGTGGTTCCAAAAAGCTGTCTCCAGAGCTCCCTGGCTTTTACAGGATCTATATGTAAAAATTTTCCAGAAAACTACTTTGGATTAAAAAGATTTTGTTACTACAAAACAAAGAGAGAACAACCCTCAACTCTAGTATTTTAGATTTTTAAGTTTGTTCGTTTTACTTTAAGTTATTGAACTTAGCAATTACTATGTCTTGTCAAGGGCTTTAAATTACCTAAAAGAAATGATATCTGGATCTGAGCTCAGGAAAAAGAAATTTGGTTTTACTTGTTGACACTGATATCTTCATTCCATGGTCCACAAACCTGGAATTGCTTCTCTGCTATTTGAAACATACTGCTGGGTATTAAAAGTGGCGTACATTACAAGCACCTTGGAAAAACTGGGTGGCAATATCTCTTAGAGCTAAACATACGCATAACCTATGACCAGAGATTCCACTCCTAGACAAATGCCCAACAGAAATGTATGTAGATGTTTCCCAAAAGATGTGCACAAGAATGTTCATAGCAGCATTATTTGTAATAACTCTAAAATGGACACTCTAAATGTTCATCAACAGTGGAAAAGATAAACAAATTTGTGTTGCACTGTCATAATGGAAAATTACACAGCAATGGGAATGATGGATCTACAACTACACACAGCAATATAGAGGAACTTCCCAGGCACGAAAGAATACATAATTACAAATTCATTTATAAAATATAAGAACAGGCAAAACTAATCTATGTTGTTAAAAGTCAGGATTGTGGATACCATTGTAGGGCGAGAAGAAGAGTGGGAAGGGATCGTGAGGGGGGGTTTCCAGGATGCTGCTAATGGACTATTTCTTAACCTGGGTACTGGTACACGTGTGTGTTCAGTTTGTGAAAATGTATTAAGCTGTCACTTATGATGTATCTTTTATATGTACATCTTATTTATTAAAATTTAAAAAAAATCCTCTAGAGTGTCTTCTCAAATCTGCTACTTAAGATTAGTTAGTGCAAAAGGAAATAGAATAGACGTGGTAAACCCTATTGTCCCAGTTTACTCCTTGAAAGGGGAACTAGAACAGGGTTAGTGGCCTCACTGAGTTGAGGAGACAGAGGTTGGAGTTTGGGAGGTGGAGGCAGCTAAAATTTGAGGACAGAGAGGAGGGAGCTAGAGAAAGTGAGAGAGTGTGAGAGAGCCTGAGATCAACAGAGGGGTCCCTCTAATCTTTGATCAAGTACTAACGTGTGCATATATGAGAGGAAAGTGCCTGAGGCTAGGGAAAGGACCACTTAAAAAAATAGGCTAAGATTTTCTGAAGCTTACAAAGGACTAATTGTATTCCCACAAGCCACAGATTGTTATTCTAGGGTATTTGGTAAAATCTTCAGAAGAGTGTACTATTAGTAGTGGGGTTACATTAGCTCCAGCAAAGTGTCTGCTCTGGACCTGCCATAACAAAACTTAAAAGCAAGCATTGTAAGGATTAGCTTGCTCTTCAAGTTACTTAAGTGAGTGCTATGGTAAGCTGAATAATGTCTCCCCAAAATATAAAGGTCCTAATCCTTGAAAACTAAATAGAACCTGATATTTAAAAAGAGACTTTGGAGATGTAAATATGTTAAGGGTCTTGAGACGGGAAGATTATCTTGGATTACCTGGGTGGTGCCTAAGATTTCACCATAGAAGAGAAGGCAAGGTACTGACGGAAGCAGAGACTGGAGTGATGTGGTCATAAGATAAGGATTTCTGGCAGCTTGGACTCTGGCCTCCAAAACTATAAGAGGATAAAGTTTTGTTGTTTTAGCCACTAAGTTTGTGGTGATTTGTTTTAGCATCAATAGGAAACTAATACAGGGACCAAAGCAAAATTCAATAGTCATTAAAGGAATAAAAAAAAATAGCAACCAACAATGTAAAATTCATGAAGTCTGCAATTTAATAAAATATTACTAGAAATGTGAAGAAACAGAAATGTATGACACATAACCAAGAAAAAAATCAGTCAATAGAAACATACCCCCTAAATGAGACAGATGATGGATTTAGGAAAGGGCTTTAAAACAGCTACTATAAATCTTCTAAATATGCTCAAGGATATAAAATTTTTTAAGGCTTGAATATGGTAAGCAGAGAAATGAAAGATATAAAAGACACAAATGGAACTTTTAAGCATGAAAACACAATATCTGAAATGAAATATTCACTAGATGGGATACACGGATTTGATTAGATATTACAAAAGAAAATACTAGTGAATTTGAAGACATAGCAATAGAACTATCTAAATTGAAGCATAATGAGAAAAGTGACTGGAGAAAAAAGCCTCAGTGAGCTGTGGGATAATATCAGGTGAATTAACATACATGTAATTGGAATCTCAGAAGGAAGGGAGGTCAGAAAAACTATTTGCAGAAATAATGGTTGAGCACTTTCCAATTTTGATGACAACACTAAACCTACAGATACAAGAAACTCAAAAATTCCCAAGAAGAAGAAACCTATTAAGAATCACACCAAACCACATCATAATCAAACTAGAGAAAACCAGTGAGAGTCTATCATATAGAGTCTGTCATACAGAGTGAAGTAAGTCAGAAAGAGAAAAAACAAATACTGAATGCTAACACATATATATGGAATCTAAAAGAAAAAAAATGGTTCTGAAGAACCTAGGGGCAGCACAGGAATAAAGACGCAGACGTAGAGAATGGCCTTGAGGACACAGAGATGGGGAAGGACAAGCTGGGACGAAGTGAGAGAGTGGCATTGACATATATACGCTACCAAATGTAAAATAGATATCTAGTGGGAAGCAGCTGCATAGCACAGGGAGATCAGCTCGGTGCTTTGTGTCCACCTAGGGGGGTGGGATAGGGAGGGTGGGAGGGAGATGCAAGAGGGAGGGGATATGGGGATATATGTATACGTGTAGCTGATTCACTTTGTTATAAAGCAGAAACTAACACATCATTGTAAAGCAATTATACTCCAATAAAGATGTTTAAAAAAATAAAAAAGAAAAAGAAAAATATGCTATCTATGATTGTTCAGTCCCACCTTCTGGATAAGTGATGGCCAGTAGGCATGATAATGCCCTATGTCTTTGGCAGCTGTGGAGGTGGGCGTCAAGTATGAGAGAGCAGAATGAGAAGTGGTTCCATGATGAAGACCAGACCTGGGTAGCTTGTATGAAATGATGTCACTAAACATCACACATGACCAAGGTAGGGAGGAGCTGATGAGAGTACAGATTCAAATTGGAATTTAAATATGGGGCTCAGAAGGACTCCTGTTGAGAGGAGTAGGTAGCTATGATGACTTTATTTGGTTTCTATGTTCAACCTGGTGCCAGGAGAATTTAGAAGTGCACTTTCAATTCTAGGAAAGGCAAGCTAATTTAGGGTGATAGGAAGGAGAGATCAGTGGTTGCCTGGGGATGGCAGTGGGTGGGCAGGGAAGGATGGGAGGGAGGGATTTCAAAGGGACAGGAGGAAACTCTTAGGGGAGACAGATATGTTCATTACCTTGATTGTGGTGATGGTTTCGCAGATGTGTACATATGTCAAAACTTAACAAGTCGTATACTTTAAACACACGCAGTTTATTATATGTTAATTAGATGTCAGTGAAGCTGTTTGCTTTCTTACCCTACTTGCTTAAACATGTGATATTGCAGAGGTGGCTGTTGATGCTTTCATTTCATCTTAACTCTTCTGGAGTTAGACTTGTTATCATATTGAAAGTTGCAGGCATTTGAGATGGTTTACATGACACAAGAGGCAAGTCGGTAATTCAATTTAGGAACACCAGCAAGTTCCAGAAGGTGAGGGGAAGTTTGGTTTTATTTTTATTTATTTATTTTTAACATCTTTATTGGAGTATAATTGCTTTACAATGGTGTGTTAGTTTCTGCTTTATAACAAAGTGAATCAGTTATACATACACATATGTCCCCATATCCCCTCCCTCTTGCGTCTCCCTCCCTCCCACCCTCCCTATCCCACCCCTCTAGACGGTCACAAAGCACGAAGCTGATCTCCCTGTGCTATGCGGCTGCTTCCCACTAGCTATCTATTTTACTTTTGGTAGTGTTTGGTTTTAGATACATGCGGGGAGGCCACTTCTTTTGTCCAATTTTCTGCTCAGTTCTCTATCTTAGACTCTTTGGATACTCACATTCCTATATTTCTGGCACCAAGCTGTCTGGATCTCACCTTCTCAGTTTCTACCCCTTGTTGACCTAGAATGAACACATGCAAATCTCATGCAAATGAAGAGTATTCACACATTTAATCATTTTCCAGTGAAATATGGATCTGTTTAATTTTTGACAAGACTATTCATTGCGGTGATAAAAATTTCCAGACTTGTATTTGAAATTTGTTATTTGCCAGAATAATATCTTACTATTGAAGCATTTATTCAAACAAGGATGGGACTTTTAAAAATTAATATTCCTTGATTCCTTCAGAATGTGAAACATTGGAAAAGGCAGGGACTTTTAAATCAAATTAGGTAGACCTGAGTTCAAATCTTTTACAGACAAAAACGGTAATATTGGGTAAGTTGTTTAAATTTTCTACACTGCCGCTTCCTTCAGTGTAAAATGGAAATATTACTAGCTTTCTTGTAGTTTTTTTTTCCTTTTTTTTGGTGAAGATTAGAGATAATGCTTGTAAAGTGCCTATAATAATGCCTGAATGGACACTTATTAAACAATAGTTGACTGTTAGTTTGTAAACACAACCAGATTTCATGACTTTTTAAAAATTACTTTTTAATGATAAAACTAGGGCCAGATATTTAGATTCTGATTTTTTTCCCCTCTACACTCACTCCTTTATGCATATGTATTATAATTTCCTCAATTCTTTTTCACTTGATGAGTGAAACATTAATTTTGGCTTTCCTGAAGTTAGTCCTTTTGTGGTGAATTCTACCCTTGTCCTCCTCTCCCATTCAGAGCTCCTTTTCCTTTGTTTCCAAGCCAAGACAAAAATGTTGGCTATGGGAAACATTTATTGGGTGCCATTTAGACAAGTATAAGAAAACGATTGAATACTCTTCACAATTGTCGGTTGAAACTAAACACAGAGTTGCCATGGATACTGGTTGCTTGGCCTCTGCTCCAGCACATTAGAGCCTTTTTAGTTCAACAATGTGCAGACCACAGATGTTGCCATGCATTGTATTCATAATCAGCTTGAATATCTTAGTGGAAGAATATCTTGGGTTTGCTTTAGCAGAGAAGGATCTAAATTCTCAGAAGAAACAGAACACCCTGTGCCCTCCATTGTTTCTCCAGGTATGTAGGTGGTAACCTCTGCAGACACTGTTTTTATCTTTCTCAATGCTTCATTTAATCTAGATAGACTACTCCTCTCTTGATATTTATTTGTAAATAAGAAACTCTACTACATATTTTGTAAAACACAACAGGGACATCAGCTAGGAAAATTGCACAACTTTGGGTATAGGACTTAAGACAAGGCATAATCGAAGGAGAGAGGCTATAAGAAAATCCCCGGGGTTCCTTTGAGAGCTGGAGTAGAGTCACAGCAGAGAGATCCCAGGTTGATTCAAAAAGTACTGGCTTTGCCACCTACTAGCTGTGTGTCCTTGGGCATATTAAACGATGAAAACCTTAGTTTCCTCACTCCAATGGCTCTTCCACTTGTAAGCGCCTTTGTGAGTACATGGGGCCCACCTGGACAATCCAGGGTAATCTCGATTATTTAAGGCCAGTTGATTGTCAAGCATAATTCCATCTGCAACCTTAATTTCCCTTTGCCATGTTACATAGCCACATGCTCTGGGGATCCAAAGAGGTATGTGGACATCTTTGGGAGGGCGACATTGTTCTATAATGCAGTGGTGCAAAATAAATTTCTCTTTATTTAGTGCCCACACATGTCTATGAATTCCCTTTCCACTGCTCATTTAATTCCCTTTTCATTGTTAGCAAAAGGAGACAATTCTAAATATCTGTTTTCGGTTTTCTCAGCCTCTTTTGATAAATATTCAGTTTAACTCTCATCCTGGGCTATTTGTCTCATTCTTTTCCACTCTCTCTCTCAAGCTGGTAACGGGCATCTAAAGGCTTAAGTGACTTCATGATGATGGTGTTAGCATGAGAGAGACAGTGCGGAAGGAGACTGGGGAGTGCTCTCTCCCCCTCTCCTTGTACAAATACTCAACACTACTACCTTTACTCTTCTGAGGCTGCCTAGACTTATTAAAACTGAGAGACATTCTCTCTTCTAATGCATATGGTGTGTAAAAAACTATTTTATATTTTTGATCATCGAATTTTTAAAAATGCTTCCATAGATAATATGCTCTTATCAACAAGGCATTGAACCCAGAAATATTTTGTGCAAGAAATATCCCCTTGCTCACTCCCTTCCAGTTGGAGTGTGATGTCTAAAGTCCACAATTACAGTCTTGTTGCCTTAAGCCGGCTCTAATCGCTGGGTATTTTATGGCTAAAACAATGATATGATTTTCCACCTTGTTGCTGAGTAGACAATTAGGCAAATAGAATTCCAAACTGAAGAGTGTTTACAGGAAAAATGGATTGTTCTGTTAAAAAAACCTGTGGTTATTATAAAGAGAAGGGACATCCAATTCCCTTTACTGAAGTCAAGTGGCCACAAGCCTACTGGAAACAACATAATCCAAGCATCTTCTCTTCCCACAAATTTCTGGTTGTCAAGAATAATTATAAGTAAGAGAGTTGTGTCAATAGCACTGTGAGCCACTCTCATGTGGTTTTCCTTCCTGTTGAGCTGCCTCACTGTGAATAGTGAGTGCATCATTTATTGTTAGCCATAGGCAGAGCTCATTGCTGAGGAGAGGTAAACTGAAATCAGGTTTGTTAGTCAGCCCTAGGTAAAATATTCGGTGAGCCAAGTTTCATGATTAGTGACCCAGCCTTTCCTACTCTGGTCTCCCACAGTGATAAGACAATGATATAATTTGAAGAAGAAAATGTAATTGTTGATCTGTAATTATTGCTGTAATTGTTGTTCCCTCCCTGGAACAGAGTGGCCGTGATGATGGTGGGGTAGAGGTGAGAAGAGAATGGGAGCCAACCTTACTGAACCCTGAGAGTGTGATGTGCTAGATTCTTTTGCAAATAAGCTTTATTTATCCTCCCTAAAATTCTGCAGGCTGGTAGTACTACTGTGGACATGGAGATAGTAACTGACTCTCCTTTTCATACTCCCCACATTCATCTATTGCAAGTTATAATGATTTCTGAACATTTCTACTTTTGTCATTATAATTCAAGGCACCATTAACTCTTGTCTGAACACCTGTAATCACCCTTCAAACTATTCTCTTTCTGTACAGCTATTCTTTGCCCTCTCAATCCATTTACACATATTTATAAACATAAATTATACTGTCATGACCCTGATTAATTTCCCCAATGTCTTTTCAAAGAGCCTAGAATAAAATATCACATCAGTCAAGATGGGTTAGTTTCTTGCGCCATAACAAAAAGAATGTTTACTTTTCTTGCATGTTGCACATCCATTGTGAGTTGTTATACTATGGGCTGAATTATTTTCTCCTGCCGAAATTCATATATTGAAGCCCTAACCCAAAAGTGATAGTATTTGGAGATGGGGCCTTTAAGAAGTAATTAGTATTGGATGAGGTCATGAGGATAGGGCTCTGATGATGAGATTTGTGGCCTTATAAGAAGAGACATCAGAGAGCTTGCTTCCTCTTTCTCTCTCCCCACCATGTGAGGACACAGTGAGAAAGTGACCGCTTGCAAGCCAGGAAGAGGGCTATCATCAGGAACTGAATCAATGTAAACCTTGATCTTAGGCCTTCCAGGCTCCAGAACAATGAGAAAAGAATATCTGTTGCTTAAGTCATCCAATTTATGGTATTTTGTTATGGCAGCCTGAGCAGATTAATATAGTCTGCTTACAGGCTCCAGTCACTATAGGCACTCAAGGACCTAGACTGATGGCACTCTATATTAATCCCAGGCTTCCATAATCACTGAGGCAAGACAAACAGATTCAGTGAATCCCAGGCTGGCTCTTTAAGCTTCTGTGGGGAAGCGACCCATTTGGTTTCTTGACTTTTATTGATAAAAGCAAGAATATGACCTTACTTGCATTCAACTGGGTAGAGAACAGCTGTTATATCACATTTCGCTAAATGAGAGAACTAAAACATTGTGAACAGTCCCAACGACCACCACAGGTATAAACCTTTATCAGTATTGGCAAGGGTGTGTTTGATCTGATGCTCTTCACTTGTGGATTTCATCTCCTTTTATCATGCACTTTGCTTGCTATGTGTTGAGGCATTTGTGCCAGCTGTTCCCTCTGCTTGGAATGCCCTTTCCTCAATTCTTTACTTAGCTGTCTCCTACTGCTCATTAAAATCTCAGTAAAAAATGTCACATCTTTAGATGATTCAGTCTTAACAGGGCTTTCCCTCCTTTGTCTAAATTCTTACCACTATGTCACCAATTTTTGTTTGCTTTCATTTTTAATTTATTATTATTATTATTCATAATGTGTCCTTTTGGGATTCCTCAAGTCTTACATTCTTTTGTTAGCTTGTTCGCTAATTCATTCATTTGCTGATTTCAGTTTTTGGAGATGCAATGACACATGACACCATGTATACTCTTAAGGAACTCACAGTCTGGGGGAGAGATAGATATAAACACAAAATATTACAAACTGGCAAAGAAAGTACTAAGCATAAGCCCATAATAAGATGCTCATGACATTGTTAATACATCAAAATCATGAGATACCACTTTACGTGCACTAAGATAGCTACAACAAAAATGATAGACAATAACAAGTGCTGGTGAGAATGTAGAGAAATTGGAACCCTCATATATTGCTTGTGAAAGTGTAAAATGGTACAGCCAATTTAGAAAATAGTTTGGCCATTCCTCAAAAAGTTAAACATATAGTCACCATGTAATACAGCAACTCCACTCCTAGGAACATCCAAAAGAAATAAAAAACATATGTTCACACAAAAACTTGTACATGAATGTTCATAGCAGCATTATTCATAGTAGCCAAAAAGTGGAAACAAGCCAAATGTTTATCGACTGACGAATAGAAAAGCAAAATGTGGCATATCCATACAACAGAATGTTATTCAGCCATAAAAGGAGATGAAGTACTTTAATCCATTTTGAGTTTATTTTTGTATATGGTGTGAAGAAATGTTCTAATTTCATTGTTTTACATGTAGCTTTCCAGTTTTCCCAGCACCACTTCTTGAAGAGATTATCTTTTCTCCATTGTATATTCTTGCCTCCTTTGTTGTATGTTAATTGACCATAGGTGCATGGGTTTATTTCTGAGCTCTCTAATCTGTTCCATTGATTTATGTATTTGTTTTTGTGCCAGTACCATGTTGTTTTGACTACTGTAGCTTTGTAGTATAGTCTGAAGTCTGGGACCCTGATTCCTCCAGCTTTGTTCTTTTTTCTCAAGATTGCTTTGGCAATTCGGGGTCTTTTGTGTTTCTGTATGAATTTTAGGATTACTTGTTCTACTTCTTTGAAAAAAGTCATGGGTATTTTGATAGGGATTGCATTAAACCTGCAGATTGCATTGGGTAGTATGGCAATTTTAGCAATATTTATTCTTCCTATCCAAGAGCATGGGATATCTTTCTATTTCTTTGTATCATCTTCAGTTTCCTTCATCAGTGTTTTATAGTTTTCAGAGGATAGACCTTTCACCTCCTTGGTTAAGCTTATTCCTAGGTATTTTATTCTTTGTGATATGATTTTAAAAGGGATTTTTTTTTTTTACTTTCTCTTTCTGATACTTCATTATTAGTGTATAGAAAAGCAACATATTTTTGTATATTAATCTGGTATCCTGCAACTTTTCTGAACTCGTTTATTCTAATAGTTTTTGAGTGGAGACTGTAGAGTTTCTATATAAAAGTGTCATCTGCAAATAGTGACAGTTTTACTTCTTCCTTTCCAATTTGGATGCCTTTTATTTCTTTTACTTGTCTGATTGCTGTGGCTGGGACTTCCAATACTGTGTTAAATAGAAGTGGTGAGAGAGGGCATCCTTGTCTTGTTCTTGAATTCAGAGGAAAGGCTTTCAGCTTTTCACCATTGAGTATAATGTTAGCTGTGGGTTTGTCACATATGGTCTTTTTTTAAATCTCTGTACCCACTTTGATGAGTATTTTTATGATGAATGGATGTTGAATTTTGTCAAATGCATTTTCTGCATTTTTTTAACGTGGTGTATCACATTGATTGATTTGTGAATATTGAACCATTGTTGCATCCCTGGAATAAATCCAACCTGATTGTGGTATATGATCCTTTAAATATATTGGTGGATTTGGTTTGCAAGTATTTTGTTAAGAATTTTTACATCTATATTCATCAAAAATATTGGCCTGTAATTTTCCTTTTTTTTTAGTGTCTTTGGTTTTGGTATCAGGGAATGGTGGTCTCATAGAATGATTTTGGGAGTGTTCTGTGTTCTTCATGTTTTTGGAATAGTTTGAGGAGGATAGATAACAACTATTCTTTATATGTTTGGTAGAATTCCTCTATGAAGCTGTCCAAGACTGGACTTTTGTTTGCTGGGAGTTTTGTTTTTATTACAAATTCAATTTCACTACTAATGATCAGTCTGTTCAAATTGGCTGTTTCTTCTTGATACATGGTGCAACATGGGTGAACCAGGAAAAGTTTATGCTAAGTGAAAGAAGCCAGACACGAAAGATCATGTATTGCAGTGGTCCCCAACCTTTTGGCACCAGGGACCAGTTTCATGGAAGACAATTTTTCCATGGGTGGTGGTGGGGATGGTTCAGGTGATAATGCGAGTGATGGGGAGTGGCGGATGAAGCTTTGCTTGCTCGCCCGCCGCTCACCTCTCGCTGTGTGGCCTGGTTCCTAACAGGCCGCAGACTGGCACTGGTCCATGGCCCGGGGTTTGGGGACCCCTGAGGTATTGTATGTTCCCACTGATATGAAATATTCAGAAAAGGCAAATCCATAGAAACAGAAAACAGATTAGTGGTTGCCAGAAGCTGTGATAAGGTAGGAATAGGGAATGATTACTAATGGGTACAAGTTTTCTTCTTGGGGTGATGAAAATGTTCTGGAATTAGATAGTGGTGATGGTTGCTGTTACAGCAGGTCACTGGATGGTGTATATGATGAACCCAGTTAAGGCCTTTATATAGACTTTTAAGAATATGGTGGGTGGGTATGGAGATATGCTCATCTTGCAGCCACCCAAGACAAGCTTCACGGTAAGTTCCTCACTTATTAAACCTTTCACATACCAATCTGGGGTAGTCTGTCTCTTTCTTCAGTCTCTCCTTGCCCTCTGTTGATGGGTGCCAGTTTGCAAACCAGTAGTTGCACAATTTCTGAAAATAATAAAAATTGCTGAATTATGTACACTTTGAAAAGGTGACTTTTTATGATATGTGAATTACATCTTAAAAATAAATAAATAAATAAATAGGTATGAAAAGAGGCAGGAGCAGAGTTGTTCATACCCTGAAGATTGGAGTGTAAATATCCTGGGAATCTACTTATAGCAATGCTTTGTAATGTGGAAAAATAGTCCTATGCAAAAAATGTTAACTTCATTTTAAAGGAAGCAGTATTTGCATTAGAGTAGCAGGAGGTTTATGTTTTTATTTTTTCATTTTTCCCATATTTTGTCATGAGCTTGTAAAACTTTTCTAATAAAAATGCACACAATTAACAAGACATCTCATAGTGCAGAATGGGGTAACTGGGCCTCAGAGTATCAGGACAGGGGTGACATTTGGTCAGAATCTTAGGTGATAGGACTTGCCCAATGGGACAAAGAGAGGTAGGAGGAAGACTGGGTACTCCAGGCAGAGTGAGCAGCATGTGCAAAGGGCCAGAGGTGAGATGGGCCACCATATATCTGAGCACTGAACATAGTGTGGTATGATTGAAAGGCAGAGTATGAGAGAGAAATACCAGCCAGGTGAGGTGGAAAATTAGGTGGCTTGGTCATTGGTTGGCTCACCCAGCTAGTAAGTGGTGTATCTTGGAGGGGAAGGGAAGAAAGTACGGTCAAGAGGTTATTGTAAAAAACATGCAAAAATTCCATTTAAGATCCTCCAATAACTACTCATTATCCTTAGAATAAAATCCAAACTCCTTACTCTGCCTATGAGGCTTGGGAGTAGTGACGGTTGCACAATTTTTTTTTTTTTTTTTTTTCGGTACGCGGGCCTCTCAGGCCCCGCGGGCCGATGCAGGGTACACGGGTTCGTGCCCCAGTCCGGGAAGATCCCACATGCCGCGGAGCGGCTGGGCCCGTGAGCCATGGCCGCTGAGCCTGCGCGTCCAGAGCCTGTGCTCCGCAACGGGAAAGGCCACAACAGTGAGAGGCCCGCATACCGCAAAAAAATAAAAAATAAATATATATATATATATATTTTTTAATATATATAAAAAATATATTATATATATATAAATGAAGCAGAAAAAGAGAAAATTTAGAAAACATACACGTGAATAGAAGTTCATTAAAATTATTCATCACTCCATCATCTAGAGATAACACCTGTTGGTATGTATCTTTTTTGCCTGTTTGCAATGGTAAATAAAATAACGAAATTGTAAAAAACATTTAATAACCTCAACATATCTAATAGCTCAAACCAAAACTAAATTACAATGCTAAAATGGAATATTTTTCCTATCTAAATATAAAAAAGTATTAAATATTATATTGATATTCAGGCTAAATCTTTCCCTTATAAGGTATTCGACATAAACATCTTTTAATATGTAACTCTTGGCAGTGTTTTGCATTAGGATAGTGGGATCTCTATGTTCACATGTTTCACTTTTTCATGACAACGTGTTTGTTGTCAAGAGATTAGGTCCTGCCTGTCTCCAACCTCAGCCCCTACCAGGCTCGCTCCTTCCTCTTCCCATACTGTGCTCCAGCTGCCCTGACATTTATTCTGTTTCTCTGACCTCCCAGCAGGGCTCCTGGGCAGGGCTTTTCAGAAGACTCTTCCTCCAGGCCCCTTGTGTCAGAGGACTTCTCATGGTTCCGGACCTGGTATCACTGTCACCTCCCCAGGAGGTCTTAAAGAGCTACATACGGGAACTGTCATCTGTCCTTATCTCTCAATCCTTGGCTCATCATCCGGTTCTCTTCAGCACTTATCACCATCTGCAGCAATCTTTTTCGTTAGTTTATGTATTGATTTTTCATCTGCTCCTAAAAGAATATGTTTGAGGAGGGCAGTGGTTTTGCCTTTCTTGCTTACTCCAGTATCACCAGAATCTTGAGCTCTACCCAGCACTTCAGAGGTCTCAATAAATATTTGTGGATGAAACTACTGAATAAGCTCAATTTAGAGTGTGTGCTTTTAAAAATAGACAGACGTGTCAGTCCCCTTTTCTACCATTTACTTGAGGTGAGACCCTCACCCTTAGTCAATCTTAACCTCTCTGTTTCCTATATTTAAAATGGACTCAAGAAAAGTGCTATTGTGCTTTTTGAAAGGAACAGTATACTGTATAGTGCTCAGTACTGCACCTGCCAAAGAATAAACCTTCAAGAAGTGTTATCTGTATGGTAAATAGCATTATCCTTTTGTCATTTTCTTGTGACTTTTAGCCTTGACCAATGGGATATCTTGTTCTGCTTTGTAAACAGCCATAGTTCACATGTAATGTATAATTTTGCCAAATGTCCGTCTGGGGGCTTATAAATATGATTAGAAAGTTACCTTTTTAAATATTACCTTAAACCATAAAAAGTTTTACTTTAGTTTGAATAGAATTATTCAATTTGATTTCTCTTTTGATTAAATCAGAAGCATATTAAAAATACTAGATATAGGTGTTTACTCACTGGCTTCATCACAGTATTTTTTAGCACCTAAAATTTTTCAGCTTGAAATAAATCTCTGAGATTAGACCCATGCCAAGATAGTGATAAATACCTTTTAACATATGGTTGTCTAGTTGTACATATTTTTAATACTCAAAACATTCTTTGGAAGTAATGGTGAGATGGGAGATATTTTGAAGGGAAATAGAATTTCACATTTCTACTTGTATTAATCATTTCCCTCTAGATAAATAATGGAGAGGAGGTAACATATGCACAAAGACGAGTCTAGTTGTTGAGTGAATAAAAGAAAATGGAAGAGAAGACAAGTGGGACTTGAGCACCCAGGACATCTGTCTGGGTGAAAACTTATTCAAGTACAGCATCAGGAAGACCTATATATAGGATGCTGAAAGGAGAAATAGAGTATCAAAGGATGTGAAAAACTACGGGGTTACATCTGTATCAGAATTCCAGTCCTTTGTGAGTGCCCATCACTGCAATATTCGCAGGGAATGTACACTCACCTCATCATGAATTTATTTTCTACATTTATATGTTTTAAAAAACCATTAGAATTAATGATCTAATAATTTTTGACAATTTAATAAAGTTACCTTCTAGTTTTCTCAGGGATCACACTGAATGTGCCTGGATTCTGGGGTGGTATACACAGGGAGAATAATATTTCACTCCTTTATTTCTAAATTTTTCATAAGGCTGCCTAGAATTTGCCATCTTTTGGGCTTTGTGGGTAACTGGATTTTTTTTCCTGTACGAAGATATAAGCATCTTCCATTTCTCATGTTTTGCATTTGTGTCTCTTCTATGGACTTCTTTCCCTCAGTTATTTTCATGAATCTGTGGATCATGGTTATGTTTTGTACTTGGATAAAGAGTCCTATGTAGAGAGACAGTACCCCCCAGGCGAGGAAGTCCTGCTTCATCCAGCACGGTGTAAATGTTAAGAATTCATTAACAAGGTCACACAAAAATAGAAATTTGGGAAATTTTTAAATGCAGACATGGGGAACATGTTCTTAACAGAATGCTAATGAACAGGAGAGATGCTGGAGATGTGCCCAGCAAAGGGCGGCTCTCAGTGAAAGATAATACCTATGTTCAGAGATTGCAGACCTGTCGGGCCCAGAGCAGAATTTCTTACCCTCTTTACTAATCTAAGTGGATGCAAGAATAAATATGAATCATCAAGGTAGTCTGTGTGAAAAAGGCAGCAGGAAGTTGGGTAGGAAATATAAGGCATAGAGATATAATGGAAAATGTCGTGTTTTTAAAATCAAAAGACAGGGTTTAGGCCTTTGTTGCTGCCTATGATCTTGGCAGGTTACTGAATTTCTCCAAGTTCTCTTTGTAAAATGAAGAGAATAATAACTCTTATTTAATGCTCATTACAAGGCAGGTACTGTGCAAAGTTCTCATAATAGTCCTACGCAGTCTATACTATTCTTATTCCCACTTTACAGGTGGAGAAAATGAGGCTCAGAGAGGTTAAGTGACTTTCTCTAAGATACTCAGTTAATAGGTAGCTAAGCAAAGATTCTAGCCCAACTTTTATTTTTAAATTTTGTACTTTACTATGCTACCTTGCCCAGAGAGTTGAAGAAAAAATATAATTGTTTCTGAAAGGTTTTCAGACATGAAATTCAAATTATTATTAATCACTCCATTGTCCAGATCCATACAAGTAAAAGTGGTTAAACTATTAAGAAATAAGGTACACAATCAGTAATTTCCATTATTGTTTTGAATGTTATCAGCTTGCAGGGAAGAAAAATCTCCAGGGAAGGGACAAAGACTTTTTGGATTGGAATCATCCTCAGGCCAAACTGATCTCCGTCAGTGCTTGGCAAAGAGAAATCATACGTATTCATGGTGAAGGGAAGTTCAGCGTCTCTGGAGCAGTGAGGCTCACCAGCACAGACATTAACACCCAGCCTCCTTATTCAAGGGCTGGGTACAGCTTCTGCAGCAGTGGTCACTGAGCCGCCAGAGCACACAAGCCCATGAGAGACGATGCTGTTTTCTACTTTATCCTCTGTGTGAGGCACACACAGACAGAGGCGGCACCTTGCCTTGTATTCACAGAGGAAAAAGGAGACCCTGATTTATTTCTCATCATTCTCTTTTACTCTCATGTTGGTTCACAAGGTTCTTTCCTGATTCATTATTTCATTCAGCCCTGGGCCCAACACTTAACCAGTTTTCATGAGCGCCACCTCAGTGGCATGAAAGATAAGGCCAGACAGACCTGGGTCTCACCACTTAGGAGATGTATAATTCTTGAAAAAGACACTGGATTTATTGGAGCCAGTTTCTTCATCTTAATGTGGGCATAATACACTTCATCTTCCTAGGTGGCTTTAAGAATTAAGTGAAATGGGATATGAAAAGTATCTGGCACATGGGCCATATCCAGTAGAAAATTGATGTTTTTGGCTGCTCAACATTTAATCTTTATTTTGGGAAACATCCCTCATACTCCATCTCTTCCCATGAGAGAAAACTGTCCCTCTTTCTGCTATCTGGTAGCCAGGGGTTGGGCAGGTAACCTAGCCTGAGCCAATTTGCTGCTTCCATCTAGGATTTCGAATTGGGAGCAAGTGCTGCAAAGACCAGGAGAAGTTGGGAAACATCCAAGATGTCATGGTGATGCTCATGGTGGGAGAGGAGACACCACTCTTGCTAAGACGTGTTTGTGTTCTTGATTCCGTGCAGCCTCCTTCTTTCCTGTGTTAAAGAAAATTGTTCTGATACTGCTAAAAGGACAAGGAAGATTTTATTCAAGATTATTGTAATAGGAGTTAATTATGACTATTGTAATAAGGGAGAGAGATGGCGCTCAGCTCTGAATCCAACAAGGAATAGCTGGGGATTTGCAGTGAGGAAGAGGATCAGAGGGTGTCAGTGGGTAGAAAATTACTAAGAGGGGACACAAAGGGTAGGGAGTTTCTTGCTAAACTGACCTAACAGGATTCTTGCTAAAGACAGGCCAAGGACTTCACATCAAAGGTGAGGGATGAGGAACTTGATCAGATATGAAGGGTGACAAGATATTAAGGCTGGGAGATTCTTACAAACTGGCTTAGCAGTGTTCTTGCTAAAACTAGGCTAGACAGGGACGAAGATCAAGGCCTAGTTGAGAACAGAGCTCAGAGGAGTCTAATTAAAATGTGGTCAAGGAGAGAGTCCTTGTCACCTGCTACATTTGATGTCTGGCTTTTAAGCCTCTTTTTAATTCTGTGCTTCCTTGATAAACTTCTAGTACATCTTTTCTGTTGAAGATAGCCAGTTGCTTACTGACAAGAATACAGATACACTGTAGTCTCAAATAGTATTACATAAGTAAACTGCAGCCCAATTAATGGGGATATTTAAGGAATCAAGAATTCATTTTCTCTACTCTTGTATTTTGAAGAAAGAATTAACTGATCATACAAAAAAATCCATTCCATGATTTTACTTAATCATTATTAGTTTTTAGTGAGCTGCCATCAGGGTAATTTTGGTTTGAGTATCCATTCAGAAAAATCTCTTTGCTTTCTATCTTCCAGCATGTTTGAAATACATTTCTTGGGCTGATGCCGCTTCTAATCCTGTGAGGTAGGTTCTCTGCTGACCAACTCCATGTTTATGGATGAGGTTCCAGAGCTTGAGTGACTGGCCCAGAGTCATATACTTTGTGGTGAAGCTAGGATTCAAACTCAGGTTTTCTGATGGCAAACCCAAGCTCTTCTAGTAATAATTTTAGTGACAAATCTAGGGCTCTGCAAATTCAAACCAAACGCCTGAAATTTGATTTGATTAGGATCATCCATTCCCTTCAGGAAGCTCGCTTATGGGGGGCTCTGTTACTTGAATACCAGCTACTGAGGAGTATGTCTGATGCATTACATGAATCGGTCTAGGCTTAGATGAGGACCACCTAAGACTGGAGTTTGGACGTGGTCCTTGTCCCACACTGTATGATTGTCAGCTTAGACAGAATGAATCAGACTGGTGAAATCCTTGCTGAAGCTAATAGTTGACTGATGGCTTTCTAACCTCCTGCTCCAACCATTAACCCCGCCTAAGGGAATTTGCTCATGGAACTACAAATAAATGAGTGGCAGGTCTGGGAATAAAATGGGAACATCCATGGAACCAGGCACCACTGGGTAATTTTTCCCATTATGACATGACTCTGTGACAGGTGCAGGGTGAATGTGTTTTTATCTCAATAATTTTCCGGGACATTCTTCTCTGTAGAGAGAAAATGTCAGATGTACACACTCCTCCATGGCGTGCATGTGAGGTTGCAAAGCCAGGTTAACTGTTTCCTAAGATTTCTGTGTCAGGGTAACTCTGTTGTTTGAATTGATCCGCGAAGAAATCCCTAGTGGTGCTCTTGTTAATTCCAGCTAATCGCTCTCCAGCAGGAGAACGAAGGCAGGCTTGTTCCCCTGGTGGGTCTTAGATCCTTAAATGCTGTGACTTCAAGTACTAATGAGCTAAAGGAAATCTTCCCCACACAGTTTAACCTACTGCTTCTTAAATGACAATCCTCAGGGTCTTTCCTTCACATTGAATCTCTGATAAGCTATGTTACAATTTCCTGATGACAGTTAAATTGAGTCTGCTCTTTAGCGTAGTTACCCTGTTTGCTTCCAATAATTCTGCCTTAAGAAGCTTCTGATGAGGAGGTTGCAGGCATGCTACCTCTAGCAATCCCTATAGGGAGGGTGGGGGGCACGTGAAAATGAAGTAGCTGGGTTTTAAAAGAGAAAAGGAGGAGAAATCATTAAAAAAAAAAAAAAAAAGCATGTCTCTAAGTGCAGGGACCATTTCCCAGGATTTTGTGTGGTTAATGAAAAGTCAGACAGCACATGACATTTACCCTGCTGAATGTTGATGATTAAGAAGGAAAAGGTTATATACCCTGCCTGCTTTTTTCCTTCTGGAGCTTCTGTACTAGGGGGTCAACATGAATTTCGCACAGAAGGAATTTCCTGTTTGTGAACAACGCAGAGCCCAACTCCAGTATTGTTGTAATTGTTCTTGATGATGGTAATTACTTTGTGTCCCCCCCAACCCGCCCCACCCCACACACCCCACACACCCCCCACACCGCCCACCACACCCCGCCACGGGTATTCCCTTCTCTGAATCTGGCCAATTGAAAGCCTTGCTCCAGTCTCCCAGCCTCTGATAGCCAGCTCCCTCCTGGACACATGCCAGCAGCCCATAATTAAAGTATTTTCTGGAGGGAGTGTCTCCATGTACTACCCATTGTGAAAGGCGTCCTTGGAGTCTGGATATAGTAACTGAAAAGAAATGAGACCTTTCCAATTTGTCCCTTTTTCTGCAGCCCCTGCCGCGCCCCTTTCCCAGGACAAAAACATTGTGAAATGCCACACAAGAAGGAAGGATCCTTTTCAGTGAATTTGAAAGCTAGAGCATAATACATCCCCTTCCCCCCACCCCCAAGAGTGGATGTTTCAAGTGTAACCTTCCTATTACAATTATTCTTGCATGATTAAATAGAAACTGTCCTCCTATTATGCTCTTTGTTGATACATTAAATGTTCCAGTGAGACATTAGACTGTATTATAATGAAGCATTTCTGGAATGTCAGATTATAAATTAGGTATGTCTTTGAAGATTACCTTCAATGAGATTTGATTATGTGACTGTTAATTCTAAAAACAATAAACATTATCAGCATTTTCATACATATATTATCTCACTGGATATTGATAATTATTTTATGATGTAGTTAGCACTGACATTATAAATCCATTTTCACCAGTGAGAAAACCTGAACTCAGAGAAGTTAAATAGCTTTCCCTGGGTTCTCTAGCTAGTAAGTGGAACTGAGACATGAATCCAGATTTCTTGATTTCCATAGTGAGGTTCTTTTCATTGCACTATTAGATTATTTATAAAGTCAAGGTACAGAAAATATATATCGATTCTTACAAAATTCTGCAAATTTTGTATCTCCAAGTGCAAAGGGAATAAAATTGGAAAATTATAATGGTTTGCAAAAAGTAGAGTTTTGATGGAGTTGTGCTTTCTCCTATCAAGTAGCCCAAACACACAGAGGGAGAACAATTATATTACCAAACCCCATTCTCAACAATGCAACTTATATGCAAAACTTGGAAGGCTTGTTGGCTTCTGTTCCACAATGAACATGGGAAAAGAGATCAGTGTTTACTTCATGGAAACCCTAATTCAAATTTCTAATTGGGTATAATGAACAAAGGAGAATGTCCCCAATGCTTGAGAACTGTAAACAGTGCAGTGTTCTTTTAGTGATCACACACTGATTATCTTAGTGAATCTAAATTATGTGGGTCCAACTGCTGCTGTGGGAGGCATAGCTCCTTCACTGTGTTTCCAATAAACTGTGGGCTGTCATGGTTAGTGAATGTGGGGCGGGGAGGGCTTTTGCTAGCTGGCATCATGACGGAGTAGCCAGACAGGAGGACAATCACTTTTCAGAGAATTGTAAAAAAGGAAAACCTGTTGCTATGACTGTGATTTAAGGAGACTGTCTTTTGAAAGTTACGTGTGGTGATAAGATAGTTAATGTTTAAATTAAGAGTCTCCAGAGACTAAGCCACCAATTCTAAAGATGCTCAAGATTATTTCTGGAACCTACGCTGGGGATTGTCTTTAGAATTTATTATCAACTTCCTTTAACTTCTTCAGCAGTTGCAAATCTTTGTCCATAGGAGACAACTTGATTTTGGAAAAAGAGTAATAGTATTTGGAATCAGACCAGGTCTGGACAATTAAATGAGGGGATGAGTTGCGGGGGGCAAGACTATTTTGGGTCAAAGTGAAGTGTGACAAAGGATGGGGAGTCATTTTCATGTGCCTTGCCCGCTATCTCTGAGGGCAGTTCCAGAAGAGACAGTCCTAAAATATTTTTGATGGTAGAAACATCATGGAAATAATTCTACTCCTTAGATTTTTCAAAAATAAAATTGCTTTTCTCATAAAATTTATATATATATATATGTATACATATACATATGTATGTATGTAAATGCATATATATGTATATATACATATGTAAAATACTTATATATGGGGGACTTTTTGGTAGAAAAGTTAGAAAGTATAGGTATGTAGAAAGAGGAAAACAATCACCAAGTTTACTGGGTAGCCTCTACCCACGTGCTGGTGCCTGCTCTCTGTTCTGAGTCTTTTCACAGACACACATGTGTACATTAGACAGGAAGTAGAATATAGTGGTTATAAGTTTAGCGGGGAGAACTGGGAGGTTTAAGTTCAAATCCCAACTCTGCAATTTCCTAGCTCTGTGATTTTGGCCAAGTTACCCAAAATCTCCTATTCTCCTTTTTCTCACCTATAATATGGAGTTGAGTTGTACTAACTTTACTGGATTATTATTGATCATTTATTTTTTATGTATTTATCCATTTACTAAAAAAATGTTTATTGAGCACCTATTACATACCTGACTCTGTTTTAAGTCCTGGGAACAAAAAAGGAATGAACACAACAGGTGTCCTGGACCTGAAGGAATGTACTAGAAAGGAGATGTAGACAAAAATCTTATAGATACATTAAAATACATAATATGGAAGGTGCTTGCATCAGTCCCTGAGCCTTAATTCTCACAGGGCAATGTCAAGAGGGCCAGATAATGCCTGCACACATAGTGGCTTGCATTACAGGAGAATCATGAGCTTAGGGAATCTTCATCTTTTATAATGGACAGTAAGTCTGCTTGAACTTTGCCCTGCGGAGAGAGACATAATTATCTTTATTATATACAGGACAGTAAATAAACCTGCCTTTTACTATCTCCATCTTCTAAGGCTGTTCGCTCTACAAATGTTCTTGAAAAGTAGTCCAGAATAAAGGAGGCCAGTGCCTCTGCTTGCAAGATGTGAAGAATTGCAAGAGACTCGTGGAGAATTATCTCATAACACTTGTCAGAAATGCAAATCCTTAAGCCTCCTTTAGACCTGCTGAATCTGAGACTCTGAGGGTAGAGCTGAGCAAGTTTTGTTTTAGCAGGCATCCAGGTGATTTTGAAGCAGCTAAAGTTGGAGATCCACTCTACAGGGAACAAACTGAGGATTGACTGGGAAATTTGGATAGAAGTGGATGTGAATCAGTAGGGCTGTATCCTAGAGCAGTGCCTGCAGTAGACAGACCAAGATGTACCTGGGGCTGGTTGTCATGGTAATACCTCCAGGTAGAGAGGGATGGAGGGTAGGACCTGGAGAGGCAGTATCAATAAACGTGAACTGATTTAGAAATCAGGATACTGGGTTTCTGCCATTCCTATTCCCATGTAAAGTTGAACAAATAATTCAGTTTTAAAGACTTTTTTGAATCTGAAAAAGATTTTGAAGATCCCCTAGTTCTAGGGTTTCAAATACAGATTTTCTCTTGTGACAACTCTAATCTCCTGAAACACAGGCTTTAGAGAGATTTGCAGGTATCTTCCATGGGTAAGGAATGGGATGTGGGGATACCCTTACAGCTGACATCACTAATCTGTCCAAATGCCATATTTTTCTTTAGGATGAGAGAAGACAAGTTATCTATCCTTTGATATTTGCTAGTCTTCTGTTCTCCATGTTCTTATCAGGGACCACCCCAGTGCTAGCTTTCTTTCACAAGTTTACTTTATGTTATGATTTTGCGTTGTTTGGGTGAATCATCACTGAGATGAATGGAAAAGTGTAGGGCATTTGGATTCTCAGACTGTGACTTTGCACTAAAATTCAGCCCAGATTAATGACTTCTGAGGCAAAAGTCTTTGTCAATTTACTTTCTTTGAAGTGTTACTTGTTCCAAAACCAAATGGATTTTTTAGTGCACCTGCAATCAGCAACAACTAGAGAGAGAGAGAAAAAAAATCATTTTGAAGTAGTTTCTTGGAAATCTGTTTAAAGGTTTTAGCAAGTTGGATATATTATTAACCACCATGTGAGTTCTCAAAAACAGCTTTGGAACTCTTAGAATCTTGTCTATTTTTACATTTTCAAATTAAACATTTTTAGTCAGCCAAGCACATTGAAAAAAGTAAAAATTTGATTTGAATAGTAGTGATTTCTTCAAGGTGAATCTTCAATTTTAAATGTGACTAATACTTCAAAATGAAATTAACATTCGTACGTAATGGTTTTGATTTGTTTCCAAGAAAATAATAGTTCATAGCTGTGGATCTGTTATGGTACTATTAGTTATTGTGCCAGCAATCACAATATTCAGAAAGCTGAGGAGAAACTATGAAACATTAACAGCAGTAGTGTGAGGACAAAAAGAGGGAAAACTAGATCGGAGAGAGGAAAGAGGAAGAAAAAAGAAGTAAGGAGAGAAAAAGGAGAGAGAGTGAAAGTAAGAGGGAGAGACAGGCAGACAGACGCACAAGCGATAGAGAGAAGGAGTAAGAATATATGAAAGGTGGTGGCCAGCCTCTGCTCCCTCTACGCCGCCCTTGCTAAAATTGTGTCATTTCCAAGGGATGAGCAGCTACTTTTCAGTTTTAAGCTAATGCTTTCCCAGAAAATGTTTTCATTGCTCCCTAAATCATTGATTGGGCTATTAAGGGTCTAAAATGAAAATTTAATTCATTGTTAGAGTCTTCCCAAAGTGTGGCCTCCTGGAACACACTGATTGAGCTACACTGCTGTCTGACTAATTGAAGAGAGAGGATGGAAGTGCATGAGAGCAGAAAGTAAATGCCTGTGGGCAGCAGGGGCAGACCCTCTGCAGGGGCCCCTCTGCAAGCCTGAGTTTGTGGGGATGGAGAGACCAATAAGAGGATGGGAATTGTTCTACATTGTCCTTACTGAGAAGGAGTATAGGATCCTCCTGCCAGTCCCAATTAGCAGGGTTGAAATTGTCATTGGACTCTGCTTAGAGGTCAAGAGCACCTACCCCAACCCATCTGTCACACCTGACCACTGAGAAATTGGTGACCCAGAGGCAGAGGGTACCCAGTCAGGGCATGGAAAGGTTCTGAGAGTCTGGGAGGTGCAGTGGAATAGCTGTGGAAAGGGCAGTATTTGGCATCATAAAACCCTGGATTTAAGTCTTTTCTCTGCCTCTTCGTGACCGTAATCTTGGAAAAGGCAGTGTGTGTTTCTGAGTGTCCTCATCTGTAAAATGGAGATGATGATAAAACAATAAGGCCAACGTGTGGAGAAAAGGACGTAATGTAAATAAAATGTTTAGCATCGTTCCTGGGAAGCATCTCCTTAAATTTTAACTGTCATTCTCTTTGCAATTCCATTTATGTTGTCATAAATTCTATCGTTGTCAGAGGCAGGAAGATAAGAGCCAGATTGGGGTGTTAGTTCACCAGAACAGGAGCAAGTCAAAGGATCTGCGAGCAGGGATGTGTACAAGGCGCAAAATCAAGCAGGTCTTAGGAAAAAGACGGGCAGAGTATGGAGATCTAAAACTTAAGCGAACGCCTCACTAGTATATTACTAATACTAGCACCTATCATTTGTACCTTACCGGCCAAGTGCTACTCTCTTTCTCTTGTATTATACTATTGTTTCTAATCCTCATATCTATTCTATAGGAAAAGAGAGTATTATTTTCCCATTTTCACTGGTGAGGAACAAAGAGCTCAGAACACTTACATAGCAACTGAGAACCCAAGTCCTCATCCCAAGGCCTGTAATCTTTCCGTTGCCCTCACATTTCAGATGACTGCTGTCTGGGCCATTGGAAATATCTGTAGGTTCTGGTCTCTTTTCTGCTTTTTTCCTTTTTTGCTGTAATTGCTAGAACTTTGGGCCCAGAGGAAAAGGGAGAGGTCTGCTCCTCACCCATGTCTTTTTCTTCTCATCTCCCTTTAACTTCCTGGCTCCTGTTTTATTTTGTGTTGTTGTTGGATCTTATTGTACCTCTGGTTTTATTATGAACAAAACATTTCAGAGTAAAGAGTATATCAGCTCGATATTGTGTGTAACAAGTCAGCCCCCAACAACCATTTCTTATTTCTCACAGTCTGTGAGTTGGCTGGGGGTTGGTGGGTCTAGGCTGGCTTTGGCTGCAGGTGGCTCTGCTCACAATGTCTCATTCTCATTCTAGGACCATCAGGCCAGCCCCAGAATGGTCTTGGCATGCAAATGGCAGAGGTGCAAGAGAGCACGTAGAAGCACACGAGTCTTCTTAAAGCTTAAATTCAGCACTGGCACACCTCGTTTCCACCTCATTCTGTTGGTCAAAGCAAATCGTATGGCTGAGCCCAAAGTCAAGAAGCAGGGAGTGCCCTCGCTTACAGTGGAGGGCACTAGAGAGTATATTTGTATATTTCCAAAGTATATGTTTCCTATTTACATATTCACAGAAGTATGTATTTCCAAAGGATAGGGAAATAGGAAGGAGGGGTGGAGAATTGGGGCCATTGACACAATTTATCACAGAGATGTGTCAACCAAGCAACCATTTTGCAACCTACTGTTGCCTGTTGGTTTCTCTTCCTCTATCTGACTCTGACTTGAGGGTTAGCTCTCTTTCAAGTCCTGACAACAACCATGGGATTCAGATGTATTCCTTGGAGTGGTTGACATGGTGTTGCTTTTTCCCTGCTCCCTCTCCACCACATGAAATTTGTAAGCCCCAGAGTAGAAGCAGGGTCTTCACGCTCTTGCATCACCAAGTAGGACACATTTGTGAAGTAACAGAGGTTTTTTTCTTTGAATCCCCAAACAACTTTTTTGAAAGTCTCTATTTCCTTTAATAAGTTTAGGGACAACACAAGTGGGTAATTCACACCATAGTCTGGTATTCTTGTATTTTACATGGTATTTTACTTCTGTATTGCTTTTCCTAGTATTATTGTATTTTCACTGAAACTTTGCCAGACACAGTACCTTTTGTTGAATAATGGTAGAATTTCAAGTGAGAAACATGCTGATTGGATAACAGAGGGGCTCTGAAATTGAAATGACTTCCTGTACGTGGGTATGAATCCTGATTATTGCATAGAATGGATGCTCAAACATGACACTAATGGACTACATGAATAAAACTCTCTCTCTCTCTCTTCTTTTGGCTCTGCAAAATTCTATCCTTCCAAGGTTGGAATCTGAAACTTTTTGACCAAGTTCTTAGGAGGGGTTATAACATGCCATTTAAATCACTGTTAACCTGGCCTCCAAAACCACGTGTAATCTGGGCCTCTCATTCTTTGCATCTTGCACTCTTCCTCTCCCTTTCCGACAAAATTCTTACTACACAAACCTTTCTGCCTCTTAAATGCCAAGTTACTTCATGCCTTATATTTTTGCACCACTCCATTCCCTCTGCCTGGAATGTTCTTCCCTCAGCCATCTATCCTTCACCTGGCTAAATTCCTGCATGTCCTTCAAGATTCAGTTAACTCCTAACTTATTTGAGAAGCTGTCCTGACTTCACAGTTGAGATTATCCAATCTGTTACCCTGTCCTAACACTCTCCATCTTTCTTCCTAGAACATTTCACACTTCTAGTGAGTGAATGAATAATTGTATAGCTTTTGTTTCATGTCTGCTTTCCTCTCCAGTCTCTCAGCTCCTTGAGGATAAGAACCATTTCAATATCATATCCTTTGCATCCATGGCCGTTAACCTGTAGCCTTTGGCACAGAGTCAGTGTTTTGTTACTTGTTGAATGAATGAATGAACAAATGAAACTTTGCAGAGACATAGACGCTCAGATCTGGAACAGACTCTCGACACAGCTCATGTTATGAGCTCCACAACAGCCCTCCTGGTCTCCAGGTAGCTGACTGCCTCTGCTTGAACCTTCCCCCACCTGGGAACTCACTCTTCTTGAGGCTGACAATTCCATCTAACAGTTACAAAATTTCAATGTCCATTAAACTAAAGTTTGTCATTCTATAACTCATCCATTGATTTTATGTCTTTCCCCTTGGGATTTTACAAAACAACCCTAATTTACCTTTTATTTGGCAGTATTTTGGAATTTTAAAACAGCGATTGTAACTCCTAAGCATTCTTTACTGAATACCCACTGTTTGATACGCACACATTATCACCATTATCTCATTTAATTCTCAACACAGCCCTCAGTGTGTTGGTATTACTATCCCCATTTTACAGATAAATTTAAACAATTAGCCAACAGCATGGAGCTAGTAAGTGGGGGCACCTGGATTTGAAACCAGGGGCCATAATTTGTGCAACCTAGATTCTTGTATGTCCAGAGGACTAATATAGCTAATACATTCAACAAATACGAAGGACTCTACAAAACTTATTTACAACATTGGGTGGTTGTTCCTTTCTTATTTTTGAACCTTTATATTCTTTTGCATAGTTCTACAGAATTCTTTTGTCCGTACTTCCTTAGTGTTGGTGATATTTGATTCCTTTCTGCATTCACCTAATGGACAACTATATATATATATATATATATATATATATATATATACACACTTCATGCAGCCCTGGGGAACAACTTGAAATAATCTCTGTATCAATTTAGCTACATTATGCTGCTATAATAAACAATGCCCAAGTCTTAGTGGCTTACACAGCAAAGGTTTATTTCTAAATCATGCTAAATATCTTTGATGGGTTAATAAGCAGGCTATTTATCATAGTGCACCAGAGACCCAGGCTAATAGAGCAACCACCATCTTGAACATGAAAAAGCAATGAAAGAGCCCTGACGTTTCTCACCAACAATGGAATGTTTGGCCTGAAAGTGACACTAGTTACATGGCTCCACCCATTCATAAGGGGCCAGAGTGTACAATCCTGCCATGTGTGCAGACACTGGGGGACTAAGAAATATTTGGTTTATATTCGATAACTTCCACAAGACTAAGATATGTCAGAGATAATTTGATTGTATTAAATAGAAACCTACTCAATATAACTCAAGTAAAATGATAATTTATTATAAGGAATCAGGGAGTTTAATGGAATCCAAGGGTTAAAATACAGTTAACTGTGTACTTCATAAACTCCAAAGTACATAAACTATAGATGTCCACAGTTATCATAAACTGTGAATATTGAGAACTGGAGGGCTTCCAAAGACTAGCCAGGAAATTCCCTTACTTTCTTTGTCTTTAGGAACAAATGGCCTCCTATCTCTGTTTTCTTGCACATTTGAGTCATTCTTCTTCTTCTTCTTTTTTTTTTTTTTCCTGTGCAAACCAGCCTTCTCTGTTTATTTCTTAGCACGTGTCCTTAAAGTTGATCAGCCCAAAATGGGAGATGTAACCCTTGAGTCTATTTGACTTTACAGTTTCAGGGCCTGCATCTGGCTAACTGAGACTGTCTTGGATCCTTGTGTCAGTATCCTCCCATAGTCCAGTTAATAATGACTATTGGCAAGGGCAAAGATGATGTCAGATGGTAGTTAGTCGTCCTGTCTCTAGGGAGCACAGAGGAGGAATTGATAGGCATCTTTATCACATTAGCCTTTCCTAGCACCAGCTTAAATGACCAATAATTTACAGTTCCTGAAAAAGGAATTAGTCATCATCTTCCCAAATAGTGTGGAACATTAGGCAAGCCTCAGTGTTCTTCTTTTGTCTTGTCTTTTCCAGCTGACTTCTGAAATTCTACCTTATCACTGTATCTCTTAAATATTAAGATTTAATTCTCACTTAAATTTAAAATTCTCTCCCCCAACCACTTCATATAGTCTCATCAACTAACTAATAATTAAACAAATGATTATCAAATGGCTAGTATGTAAGGGAGTATACTTTGTGTTGGATATAACCACAAGGGACTGCCCTCAAATTGCTTACAATCAAGTATGACAGGTTTATGTGAACTGAGATTCTAATATCATGTTTCTGCGGCCAACAGATGACAGACATCTGAGGATGGAGGGACAAGAACTGACTTTTACAGAATATCCACTATGTGCCATGTACCATGTGCTGGGCACTCAGTGAATAATTTCTCGTAAATCCTTACATTACACCAACAGAGACAGACATCATCAGTCTAATTTAAAGAGAAGCAAGGTTTTAGATTCCAAAGCCAGTTTTTCTTCCTAGGTCAAGCTCCCTCTAAGAATGCGGTGGTGATATTGGCCAGAGTTGACTACATTGGGTAGGTCTTTGACTCTGCTCATTCTTTCTGGCTTGTAGCACTACATTTAGAATCTTTCTTCTAAATCACTTTATGAGAAAACTTGCTTCTCATAGTCAATAAATAACTGGGTGGTTTTTGATTTGGGTTCTTTGTTATTTATTATATTTACATTCAAATTCAAGTAAAGCTTCATGATAAGATGAAAAGGCCAAATGAGTGTGTTGACCATTAAAGCTGGAAGTGATGATTTCTGACACTGTCATGGTGGGAAATAAATTCTTATCAGAAACTGAGTTAACAACTGACCAGGTTGTCCCTGTATGAATGCCTGTCTTCATGAGGTAGCTGACCCTTGGGGAGGATGTAAGACCTGTTTGCACTGTTTTACCTCAGAGTAGATAATTGTCTTTTCTATTTCAGAGGCTCATCCAGCAGTTTATTAAATGGTACCCTCATGGCCTCAGAGAGCTCTGTCTTCTTCTATAAATTACCATCGCATTCTGGGGAAATTGCTTAAGTCCTGGTGGAATACTGCAAACTGTAAAACTTCTTGACTTTCTCTACTCTAAAGGGTATTCACTAACAATGGATAAATTAAGGAGAGGCACAGTGGAATGGTGGAAAAAGCATAAAGCAAGGAAGACCTGGGTTTTAATCCTGGCTCCTCTATTTAGTAACTATGTAGATGTGGGTAAGTTATTTAACCTCACTGCTAGTTAGTTTCCAGATCTGGATAAAAAAGGGTAACAAAATCTACCTCAGAGGCATGTTGCAGGGCTTAAATGAGGTAAAGGATGTAGAAGATGTTCAATGCAATCATGCAATTGTAATGTATTTATACAAGCCTGCCATGAATGACCATGTAGACTGGGCACTGTATGACTCTAAGGAGTGCCGTTCACATGTGGTCGGTACTGTGTAGTGGTACTGTGCAGTCGTTATTATTACTCCTCTCATGGAATTTTCCCACCTGGTACTGTCTCTTGACATCTTACTTTTGGATCATTGGTTCTATTGAGCAACCTACCTAACTTCAGTTTTTTGACTCTGGCTGGACATTGCTTCTTCAATAACCCACTTCCATTTTGGACGCAGCAGACCGTGACCTGGAATCTTGGAGTACTTTTTCCCATCCTTGAGCTAGAGATTAGCTTTTCTGTTTGCCTGGAAGGTGGAATCAGAGACCATGAATAGCATGAGCTCGGTTTGGAGACAGAGGACCTGCTTTTGTGACTGAGGGTTGTCGCTTCAAACTGTTGGCACTTGAAATTGAAAATTGTGGTTATTTTCTTGAACTTTTATTTCATTATCACAGAAGCACACAAAGACCTTTGGAAGTGGTGACGAAAAGAGTTAAAGGATCAGGGCTTCCCTGGTGGCGCAGTGGTTGAGAGTCTGCTTGCTGATGCAGGAGACACGGGTTCGTGCCCCGGTCCGGGAAGATCCCACATGCCGCAGAGCGGCTGGGCCCGTGAGCCATGGCCGCTGAGCCTGCGCGTCCGGAGCCTGTGCTCCGTAACGGGAGAGGCCACAACAGTGAGAGGCCCACGTATCGCAAAAAAAAAAAAAAAAAAAGAGTTAAAGGATCAATAGAACTCTGTGAGTAGGAATTTGGCACTTCTTTAGAGAATATCTGTGGGAGGCAAAATTTGCAATTGGGTCATCAGGCGTTAATACAAATTTGTGAATACTGAACCTTAGGTGCAACCAAATTCCATTGTTAACTGGAGGGAAAGCATTTTATGAATCTTAAAACGCATAGCTTTTGAATAGCTTGGCATCATATTCCCATTTTTCACATGCTGATTACAAGGTGACGTCTTACTCAAATTGATGCTATTTGCTCCATTCCTTCGGAAGTGCATCAGGAGAAAGAAACGGGAAGAGAAAAATGAGAAATTAACACCCCCTTGGGAATCATAAGAAGTCTTGGTTTTTATCCTTCCTATGTAAGTGAATTTATTTGAACTAAACTTTTTGTAGGTTGAAATTTGTACTGCTGAATAGAAGGGGAGTGGGTATGTGGTGGGTGAAGAATGAAGGATGGAACAATTAATATTTGTAAGGTCTACTCTGATCCAAATTCTCTCCATATTTGTTTAATCCTCATAATATCTCCATGAGGCTGGGGTTATTGTTTCATTTAACAATGAGAAAAACCATGTTCAGAGCAGATACTTTGCTCAATATCACATCTTTATCACAGCTTTCGTGTTTTCAGAGTTTGGGTTTTAACCCATACCTGCTGACTCCAAGTCAATTCTCTTTCCTTTAGAGCAGGTCAGCAAACATTTTTGGGAAAGGGCTATAGTATAAATAGGTTCTGTGGGCCATATGGTCTCTGTTGCAACCACACAATATGCTCGTGTAGTACAAAACCAACCATTGACAATATTTGAACACATGAGTACTGCTGTGTTCCAATAAAGCTTTATTTATAAAAACAGGCAGTGAGTGGGATTTAGCCTGCAAGCCCTAGTTTGCCAAGCCCTGCAAGCCTCAGAATAAAAACCAAACTGACAAACCCTCAAACCAAGAGAACAGAAAAGAGCTAAATGAAAGTAGAGTTTGGAGGGGGACACTTTGTAAAGGGCATCATAAAAAATATATATTCTTTTCCGCATATTTGAGAAGAAAGGCCATTTCATATACACTGTGTGACTGTATCAGTTGTTTGATTGTGTCAGTCTCTGGAAGGCAACCAAACTCTTCCTTAAATATATACATGACTAGAATTTCAAATGTTACATCTTAGTTAACCACAAAAGACTAGGTCAGAGTATTCCCCTACACACACAAACTGTCACAGTTCCTCTCCATTTGGGTGGCTCGTTCCTTCTCTTCTTGTCGTTGACTGAATTTTAATGTAATCCTTAAATTCCATTATATAAACAGATAACCATGTTGTTGAAACAATTCTGATATACATCCAGACAGATAAAATTTACTTTTAGGGTAAAACTATAGTGTTATTTTTCTCTACTGAAGATACCATGGATAAAAGATGTCTAAAAAAAATATTTCTTTGACATTTGTTTATTTCTCTTTACATGACAAACAGATAGAGACTGGGAGGCCCAAAACAAAGTGCTAACTAAAATATGGTGAAAAAAATATTTCTTTACAAACACCAATGTAAGTATATGAAAAATGTGAAAAGAACAACTTCTTAACTCTCACTAAATTCCATAGGAAATCACCAACTTGGTCCCCTATAAAAATATGCAGGACGTGTGATAGTCTAAAATTACCTAGTGCAATAACTAAACCAAATAATGTAACTGAGGAATAGGAAAGACTCAAAGCCATTTTGCAGTGGGTTTCAGGTTCAGTGGCTTAGTATTCTGGTTCAGGAATCCTACTGCAGTTGTTCAGACTAGAAAAGACGAAAGTCTGAATTGCAATAGTAACTCTTACTGTGCAAGGAAAGAGGAATATTAGAAGTTTTTGTATGTAGAATTGACAAAATGTAGTGTATTAGTTTGAAGTCAGTATAGTTGATGATGATGATTATGATGATTTTTGGTGGCAGGTAACAGAAACTGGCCAGTGAACGTATGCAGAAATGGTGACTTATTGGCAGGATTCTGGGTAGCTCACATAATTGAAGAAAGAAAGTGTACATAATTGATCAAATCTTGGGAAGGCAGAAATCAGGGAATCTCTAGGGATGTTAGCACTGAGCCTCCATATATCTTCTTTCTGGGGTGCTGTCATACGATTATTGACTTCCAATCTGTGGTTGGTTAGTTGTGTTAATGGTCCCAATTAAAGACCTCATTGTATCCATGCCCTTTGCTCTGTAACTCTATAGTCCCATCTCATTCTGATTCTGAAACTGGCCCTGGACCAGTAGCAAATGTGATATAATCAGAAACTTGAATAAGCACTTACAGATTTCTGCTTCCTTGCTTGCTCCTTGTCTTTGCCATGAGAATGTGTCCAAGCTAGCCTACAGGATGATGTGGCACGTGGAGAAGAGCTGAATCATCCCAGCTATCTGAACTGAGCCAGCAGCTATGGCAGAAATCTCATTTGAGAACTGCGTATCCCACCAGCAGCAGACTGATATGCAACAGTAAGCCCCACCAAACCTAGTGCAGATCAGCAGAACTGTCCACCTTTCCCATAGACTCATGAGAAAAAACGAATTGTTGTTTTAAGTTAATTTTGTGAGTGTTTTTTACAAGCATCAGCTGACTGATACACCACCTCTGTGTCTCTTGATTCAAGTTTCATTTTCTTGAATAAGAGTGTCTGTTTGATTCAGCTTGGTTCTTGTGTTATACTCCTGAGTCATTTAGCTGTGACCAGAGGGGTAGGTGGCATGGTTAACAGGAGAGACATTGTGAGCTGGAGAAATACCCTAACTGGTAATTTATACATGGGGGAGGGACCAAGATAAAGGTGGAGAGTAAAAAGCTCCTGGAATATTTGTAAACATTCTCAGGGTTTCACCAAACTCTTGAGAAGAAGGGCTTTTAGAGTTGCACTGGTGTAGTTGTGAATCAGCTTTGGAGAAACTGCTTGTTCATAAGAAGCCAAGAAATGACTGATCAAATCTATGAAGAAGCTGATTGAATGGAGAACGTAAAAGGGACTTGCTTTTCATCTTTGCCTCCTCAGTGCCTAGCAAAATATGGCACATAGAAAGCAATATTTTTTTAGAGAGGGGCCAAACATCAAAAGAATTGTCCAGAATAAAGTATGAACTGTTGATATTGAAAAAAGAGCGACCAAATTATGCTGGTTTTAGATATATCAGTACATGATGCCTATACAATATTAATTATAAAAAAGTAATAATTTGTGCCAGAAACAAAAACATTGATGTTATCATATAATAAAAAAATGCATTTTTCCAGCAATCAGCCCATGGAACAATCCTGCTTGTGGTATTTATGGCTGTGCTTTTCTTCTTTGCCATAATGTTGGAATTTTAGAACTGGAGGGGAACTGAAACCCTCTGGTCTAGAGAGCCTACCACAGAGTCTGGGTGCCTGGCTGTCAAATTGGTGCCTTCCCACTGCCGCACATGTTCTTCCCTCATGGAAGGTTCTCATTGGCTTGTTAGAGCTCCCATTCACGAAGTCACTCAATCAGCACATAGTTACTGAGCTCCAGCCATGTGCCTATGCTTATGTCCCAGGAGTCATGTGCTTCTGACTACTGGCCAGTCTGTGATTAATGGGATCCTAATCACAAGGAAAGCATTCATTTCCCCCATTTTTATTTCCCATACATTATAACCCTCTGCATGCACATTTGGGCTAAGTCCCTGTTACCCTGGCAGCTGAGCTGAGGGGAATGCATAGAGAAGAGTGGCATGTAGGAGCACTTTTCCTTATGAGTTCTTGCAGTTAGTTACATTTTAACTATCATTCCCTTCCTTCCTTCCGCCCTCTCTCCTTCCTTCCTTCCATCCTTCCTTTCCTTTCCCTTTGAAAAAAAAGGTGTAAATTCTGGTTTTTAAAAGTGTTATGTAGAACTAAAGACACCTTTGCTAACCTCAAGTTGTCCACACTCCAGCTTATGTTGTAAAAAAAAAAAAGGAAAAAAGCAGAGGAAAAAAAACGCAGAGATTTTAATCAGATCTAAGAAGGAAGCTAACAATTGTGGACAACTATGGTTTTTATGTCATTCTGGATGTTGACATAAAATATCTCATTTAATCCATACAGCTACTCTATAAACTAGGTATTCTTATCTTTATTAGTAGATAAAGAAGATAAGGATCGTACTGTTAGGTAATTTTCTCAAAGTCACACAACTAAGGCACAGTAGAACTAGGGTTTGAATCCTAGTTCTTAGAGTTGTTCCTGCAAAGCCTGTGCTCCTTTCTCTGCACGTTGCCATAGCTCCATCGCCCTTCAGCCAAATTTCCTTTTAGCAAAGGAAACATAGTCCTTGTATTATTTAGCTATTACTGTAATATTGCTGTGTAACAGACAACCCCCAAACTCACTGGCTTGTAGCAACAGCATTTATTTTTCTCATTGAGGAGCCTGCAAGTTGGCTAGGCTTTGGCTGGTCTCAGCTGAGCCTAGATGGATTCATCTGGGTTTGGCTCTCCATGCACGTTGGACGCAGGTCTACTCCAAATGTCTTCTCAAATTCCATCTACCAGATCCTTGGGTATCTTCTCATGGTGAATGGTAGGAGTGCAAGAGAGCCATTCAAGCCATACAAACCCTCTAAAGCTACTGCTCACATTATGTTCATTAACATTTCATTGGACAAAGGGAGTTACATGGTCAGCCAGACCTCAAGGTGGCAAGGAGTTATAGCCAAACATCAAGGAGTCAGGGAATTATAGCCCACCCACGGTGGGAGGAACTATAAAGTTATATGACAAAGCGTTCAGATGCATTAATTCTATAACACAGTGCAGGTGAAAAATTGGGAGTAATAATTCAGTCTACCACAGTCCCAAACCAGCAAGATGGCCAAGCAGGTGTGTGTTAGTGATCTGTCTTTTAGTGATAGAGTTTGAAATTCTGTCACTTCCTGGCCATGAAGCATTTGGCCTATCAACCCTTCTGAGCCCTCACCTGTTCTGAGATGGTCATCATAATCCCTGTCCCATATTCCTCATAGACTTATTGTATATCTATGGAGCAAATGTGAACATCTTTATAAACTTTACTGCAGTATTTAAAGTTAATTGTTAGTAATGTTATTTATTTTTTATCAATATTATTACACCTTAATTAGAGTATTCTTGAAGTCTCTTTGGGGACCACCTGATAATCCACAGTTGGAGAACCAGGTGGTCTGTGGGCTGTGGCATCAGTGTTTGCTTATTTTACTGTTATATCTGTGGCTTGGTTACTGGTATTATTAAGTCAGTTGCTTATAATATTTAATAAAAGCAGGCATTGTCTGGTCTGCAGCCCATCAGAGGCAGTACCAGCCTTTCATTTCCTGGGGTGTGGTTTCCATCTGGGGAAGCCTCAAGTGGGAATGAGGATGGTTGGTGGTTCGTGGGCATCCTCCATTTCACCAAAGTGGTCTGCAGTCTGCAGGAGCTTGAGAGCCTTACTTCCCATAAGTGCACTGACTCTTGAGTTGAAAGCATTCACACAATTTCTGTTGCTTCATAATGGGCTGAATTCTGTCTTCATCAGACAAACACAAATAGTGCTTGAGGTGAGCAAGAAAGAGCAGGAGGTAGCCTTTGCCAGAACCAACTAGCTGTAAGTATAGACACAAATAATATCTCCCTGAAGAAAGAAACATTAGCAATGAGGGGAGGAGAGAGAGGCAGAAGTTGCTATTATAAACCAAATAGAATATTCCTAAGATAAACCTAAACATAGTTTTACAAGGCTTGCATGTTTGTTCAGTTCAACTCAAATCTATGAAATTCATTTCTCTGCAGTTCAATTCAATCAATATTTCTAGAGATTATAGGGCCAACAATCCAGGGATAGGCTCTAACTCAGAGATGAATGAAATATAAACTCTGCTGTAAAAAAACTCCAGCTAGTGGTGAACATACACCCATGTAAGAAAAGTTAGGAGACAGTTGCTAGAGTTTGCAGTTAGGCAGGGCTTGATTAGAATCCTGGAGCAAGGTCCTGACCTTGTTGAAGTCTTAGTTTCCTCATCCGTTAAAAGGGGACAATAATGAATAAGTCTCTGTTTTGAGTCAGGGGATATGGCAGCCTTCAAGGAGCCAACAGGCTTACATGGAAGGCAGATAATTAACAATAATTTTAAAAAGATCTGCCAAAATCAAATTCAAGATACGTGGGATCTGGGGTAATGGAAGAGTAGGGTACGGAGTATGGGGTGTTTAGGGGACTTAGGCTAGACAGTCATGGACTGCTTCCCTTTTAAATAGAAGGAGAAAGGATGCTTGTGACTTAGCAAGGCACAAATGTGTACGTTCATGCACACACACATTTCATATGTTAGGGTTGGAGGAGCAGAATATTTCAGGGAGAAGGAACGACATATGAAAAGACTTTTTGGTGAAAGGGAGAACAACACCCCAAGAAGTAAGAGAAGTGGTGGGAGTGGAGTGAAAGGGTTGAAGAGATTGAAGAGACTGAGGCCATGTGCATAGAAATCATAGTAAGGGTTTGGACTTTGTTCTAGGAGCAGTGTGAAGCTATTATAGGGATTTAAATGGTGGTAGTGGTGATGGCTAGAATTAGATGTGCTTCAGTGTGGGCAGTGGTTGGAAAGAAGGCAAAGATGGATGTGGGGAGGCCAGTTGTTAGTCTACTGCAGTCTTCTAGGAGGGAGGTAATATTAGCCTCCTAGCTGGTGGGAGTAGAGATGAAGAAAAAGACAGTGTAGAAACAGTCTTAGAAGGTCACCAGTGTCAAGGTCACGATTGATCTCCATGTTGCCAAATTCGATACTCAATTCTCTGCCCTAATCTTGCTGTACATTTGACACAATTGATCATGCCCTTATTGCATCCTCTTCTTCCCTTTGTTTCTGGGATGCCACCCTCCCTTGGATCTCCCCTAATGCACCAGTCACTTCTTAGTCTGCTTTTCTGCATCTCTCTAATATTCAAGGCTTGTAAATTATTTTCCCTTCTGCAATGGACTGAATGTTTGTGTCCCTCAACCTCCAAATTCATATATTGAAATCCTAACCCCCAATGTAGAGGTATTAGGAGATGGGGCCTTTGGGAGATGATTAGTTCATGAGGGTGGAGCCTCCCTTCATGAATGGGATTAATGCTCTTATAAAGGGGACATTAGAGAGCTCTCTAGCTCTCTTTCTGTTGTATAAGAACATAATAAGTCTGCAAACCAGGAAGAGGGCTCTCAACAGAGCCCAACCAAGCTGGCACCTTGATCTCAGACTTCCAGTCTCCAGGACTGTTAAGAAATAGATTTCTGTTGTTTATAAGCCACCCAATCAGCCTGAACTAGGATTTCTCCTTTTAGTCAATCCCTTACAAATTATTATTTCCAGCCGAACTCCACCATGACTTCTATATCCAGTTGATATCTCCACTTAGATTTCTAATAGTCTTACAAGGTATCAAATCCAAAATGGAACTGTTAATTCTACCCCTGGTCTTCTATATTTTATGACTCTATTTTCCCAGTTACTTAGGAGTCATCAGTGCTTTTCTCATAATTCATATATAGTCCCTTAGCACATCCTGGATACTTGTTGTAGGTTAACTGCCTTAATGAACTCAGTTAATGACATCCTTGTATCCATATCCTTTGCCATGTGGCTTTGCAACTTCTTCCATAAAAATATAGAGTCTATTTCCCCACCCTTGAATGTAAACTAATTTTGCGACTTGTTTTGTCAATAGAATGAGAGACTGTAGAACAGAGGCAGACAATGGCCAGACTATGTATAAAAGCAGAACTCTGACCCACAGCCTGCAGCAACCAGACCACAGGGCCAAGCTTCAGTAACCAAGAAGTCAAACCACTCTCCGGAGCAACCAGACTAGGAAGTCAAACAATAGTCTCTGTAACAATTGGCCCCAAATGGCCAGGACTTGATTAGTAACTGACAGCTTTCGTAATTTTTGACCCCACTTCCAAATGAGAACCAACCACAGAAAGCTAAACAGGCACCCCTAACCAATCACATGGGATGACCCCCTTCTAGTTAGCCCAGCTACCGCTTTTTCAGGCCAACAGCCTCCAATCAGGACATACCTGAAGCCTTCCCCTTTTCCGCTATAATGCTTTTTTACTCCTCTGCCTGCCTTTGAGTCTCTGCCAAATGCAAGTGATGGTTGCTGACTCCCTTGCTATACCAATCTCTGAATAAGTAGCCTTGGCTTGGTCTCATTTGGGTGGTCTTCATTTATTTCCGCAAGAATATGGTAGAAGTAACAATGTGGCCATTCTACGTCTACATCTCAAGAGGCCTTTCTCTTGCTTTTCTGCTTTCACCAAGAACAAGCCTGGGCTGGACTCCTGGGAGTTCAAGGGCCTCTTACAGCTCAGGTGTTCTTTTGAAATAGAGTACACTTGGCAATAAAGTAAGAAGCCAAAATAAGGAAGCAGAGAAACTTAGTCATTTGGGGTTTATTTGGACAACGTGATGGGAGGTGAAGGATTTAACTTTTCAGTCAAGTAACAAACAAGCTGTCTGAGAATAGTGCTAACTTGGGTTGCTCTTTGATGACTGCAGGAAGTTAATGAGGAGGCAGACTCATTTGGAGGCTGAGCTATGATGCTGCTGCCAGTAACCATTGAGCCAATCAGCTTCTACTTCACCCTGACCTGTTGAGGGTGGAAACCTCTCAGAAAGTAGCGTAAACAAAGCAACCGTATTTCCTGGGGCATTTTAAACAGAGCTTAAATAAGAAATAGTTTTTTACAGAGCTGTGAGTGGAGACTTTGGGTGTTTATTAATGCTTAACAAGTATTATGAAAAAGAAAAACAGACACACATTTAGCCTGGGAAATCTGCTGGTGTGATGAGCTTAACACCCCCCCTAGGTTGGAGTCTCTGTTGTGGGGAAGTAACGCAAATCAGTCCTTCTGAGCAGTCTCAAAAGGTTTGCAAAAAGGCCATGGTTTGCATTAACTAGACCACAGCTTATACGTTGCCGAGAATACAACAACCAAAGAAATATTAATGAAATGGAATTTGAACCACACAGGCTAGGTTTTCAGTTGCCCAGGTTTTTCTTTTTTTTTTTTCCCTTTGTACAAAGGATACTTTGATTTCTTTCATGACATTTCTTTTTCTTTGTGATTTGTATCAAACACAGGCCCCTTATACATGTATTGTGTTTGGGGTCCAAGAGTTTCTAGTCTCTTTACAAATCAGGCCCCAAGGACAATGCAGCGAGCCCCCCATGAAAGCAGGAGCTATTTTCCCCTAAGAAGTTCACTAAGAAATACCCCAAGGTCTGTCTGTGGTTCATTGTTTATTCAATAGGGTCTGAGTGGGACTCTGCCTCTGGCCTGTGGGTCCAACCCCAGCATTGTTTCTGGTGCGTTCACAAGTTGGGGATCATTGAAGCCTTGCTTTTAGTTTCCTCTCTAGAAATTGAACAGGCTAGAGACAATCTTGATGTCATGTGAAAGGCTTTATGTTGGCTTTTATTGTTTTATTATTAAACAACTATGTCTAAGAGTCTGTGGGCATATATATAAAATAACTAGGTGTAGCAAAGAACATATCAGGAATTCCAGGCTGAATTCCTAGCTGGGTGACTCAGGGCAGGTCATTGGCTATGGTTTCTTCCACTACGAAGAGACATGGTCTCCAGTCTTTCCACTTAACATTGGATAACTTCAACTATACACAAGTTCTAAAATCTGAATAAATTCTAAATCTCATTTATTGTTTACTTATTACATCATCATGTGATTTTAAGACATCCATTGAACAAGCATTAATTGCCCCCTCCTATGTACCAAGCATCCTTCCAGGTGCTGGGATGGAGCAGTGCAGAAGACAGAAATGGTTCCTGCAATCCTGGAACAAATGTCCTAGTGTTAAAACTGGCTTAAAGTTCCTCTGTGATAAACTCAGATTTGAACCTAGGTCTGTGTGACTCCAACACACTTGTTTTTAATTCCCTAAGCTCTCTTGTCTCCTAACAATAGAAAGACTCAGACTTGGAGCTCCTGGCTTTGTCTTGTAGGGCCACACAGTGGTCGTTAGGAGGTTTTTAATCATTCTAGAAGTTCAGACCAATGATCAACAATATGCTCATCAAAAGAATAATTCTGGGAGTACAGCAAATTGTGGCATGACACTTTGTATTTCTCTTCATACCTGCCTCATAAAGATGTACAGTTGATATTGAGCCTTATTCTCCCAAGTCTTAAGGTACTTCCTCTGTTCTTCAACTCTGCAATAGGTTTGCTGTAAGGATAAGTGAGAACATGAAGAATTCCTCTAAAAGGATAGACTGTATAAAATTAAGTATTTCTTCTACTTAGTATCAGATCAGCCTGGGCTTCAGCAAAGACTTTAAACTCAGAATAAAAATAAACAAAAATAACAAATAAATAGAACTCAGCACTATACTAGCTGTGTGACTTTGGCTCACTTAACTTCTCTGATCTCCTATCAGAGGATTTTTATGTGTGTCTACCTCAAGTGAGACCTAACCTGTTAAGTGCTTGACATAGTGTCTGAACCCAGTATAGGTATTCAGTAAATATTGGTTCCTTACTTTCTCTAGAAGTGAATACATGTCTACACATGTTAGTATCACCAACTTGGCAATAGCACCTGGAGGCTTAGCACTAGAAGGGCTTAGCTGAGTGAAACCTGCAGCCTAAAGGAATAGCTAGGTAAAGCTAATAGTTGTTTAACTTCAGGGTGATGATCTTCTATCCATTTATTAATATCTTTATGTTACATATGGGGAAAACTAAGAAACAGTGGAAATTAATTCCTCTTGATAGGGCTAAAATTAAACCCTAGAGTTTAACTGGATGAAAGGTTTTATAGCCATCATTGCTGCTTTCTTCATTGTCGGCAGACATGAAGGGAAAATGTGTTTATCCTGAACTTACCTTCCTTCCACTGGAGAGGATAGCCAGAAGGCTATTGACAATTCCTCAGAAAACAAGTACTAACAGAGTAGGACTACCTCTTTCCTCCATCAAAGGTCAAAGGGCAGGTGTGATATCTATGATTCAGACTTTTTTGTTTGTTTGTTTGTTTTGCGGTACGCAGGCCTCTCACCGTCGTGGCCTCTCCCGTTGCGGAGCACAGGCTCTGGACGCGCAGGCTTAGCGGCCATGGCTCACGGGCCCAGCCGCTCTGTGGCCTGTGGGATCCTCCTGGACCGGGGCACGAACCCGTGTCCCCCGCATCAGCAGGCGGACTCTCAACCACTGCGCCACCAGGGAAGCCCCTGATTCAGACTTTAGATTTCTCTCCACACTATTGGCAAACGTGGTTTATTTGTTATTATTTTTAATAAACAGCTTTATGAGGTGTGAATGATATACAAAAAGCTGTCCATGTTTAATGCCTGCAATTTGGTGGGTTTGAACTTATGCAGACACTTGTGGAACTAACACTACAAATCAAGTCAATACAGCGCATAGCCAGAATGGTTTAGACTGTGGAAAAAGGACATTTGCTGAAATAGACACCAGCCCTCAGAATATGTCATCTATGTTCATCCATTCCTTCACTCATTCAAACACTTAAACTTTGATCACTAGCTTTTGGCCAGCACTATGCTAGACACAAGTGGGACCCATAGATGAACTGGACACATGCCTCATTCTCATGGAACTGAGAGCTAAGCAGAGAAGTGAAGCCGTTTGCTTATATAGCTCTGAGATAAAGTATGATGTGACAAGTGGAGAGGCATAAACACACCTTCCCAGCATTGCCAAGGGAAGAGAGTCGAGAGCTGTGGGAATTGTGGGCTAAAAGGCTGAGGCAGGCTTGAGAAATGTTAAACTTCTCAACTTGGCTAGGATTTGAGGTGCTTTACTAACTACAAATTATTGGACATTTAATATGTCTCAGACAACAGGTTATACTTTATTCTGTTCAATCAGAACAGCTATGTAGTAGATGTTAATACTCTCTTTTGCAGATGATCAAATTCCAATGAAGAGAGGCCAATTAATAGTTCAGGGTCAATCAGGAAGTGAGTGGTAGAGTAAGGATTCCTTAATTCATTAATTCAATGAGTAGTATTGATGGCCAACCAGCTGGGTGCCAGGCTCTCTGCTAGGTTCTGGGAAGACATGGCTTCTTCTGGTCTGGAAGCCTGTGCTGTCCATTGCTCCTTCATGCTGATTCTCCCATGATGGGAGTGGGGAAGGAAGCCAGGTTGAGAATGATCTCTTAGTTCCATCCATTAGGCAATAGGGAACCACAGAAGATCAAGAGGGAGTGTAGCCCTTCTGGTCAGCATTAGGTTTTGGGAAAGGATGGAATTTATGAGGGGTTTGAAGAGAACAAAATGATAAGAAGGAAGTTTGTATCTTACCAAATACAAAGTGAGTAAAGAGGGAGGTAGATACTTAAACAAGAGATCAGTTGAAACTCCTTGTAAACAAAGCATTTCTATAGCTGACAGACTGTGGTTGAGAAGGGAGGTTGCACTGGCCACAGTGGCTTTTGGTCTGCTCAGGCTGCTATAGCAAAGTACCATAGACTAGGTGGCTTAAATAACACACATTATTTCTCCCAGTTCTGGAGGCTGGGAATTCCAGGGTTAGAGGGACAGTGATTTGGTTCTTGGTGAAGGCCCTCTTCCTGGCTTGCAGATAGCTACCTTCTCACTGTGTCCTCACATGGCAGAGATTGGAAACTCTGGTCTCTTCTGCTTCTTATAGGGGCACTAATCCCATCGTGAGGCCCTACCCTGATGACCTCAGCTAATCCTAATTACCTCCCAAAGGCCTCACCTTTTAATACCATTATATTGGGGGTTAGGACTTCAATATAGGAATTTGGGGAGACATAAACATTCAGCCCATAACAGTGGCTTATTCAGTGTTTTAGATTTCTTGGAACACCAGGCAGGTGTGTCCAGCTTACACTTTGTCACTAGTTGGTTTATTATTGATTTGGATTTGAAGAGCATCAAGAAGGTTGTTAGGTTTTGGTGATTAATTTGCAATGAATTGCAATTCAGCCTAGATGGCAATAAGTAGTTTATATTTATTTAGTTCTTTATGCCTAGTAAAGCACTTTTATGTGTGGTATTTAAGATCTGTTTTATGGAAGAGGAAGCTGAGGCTCTGAGAAGTTACGTAAATTTCCAAAGTTCACATGTTTACTAAAAAGCTGGAAAGGAAATAGAATTCATAGTTTACGACTAAATCCTGCATTCTTTCGAGGCTACCAAAAACTTCTCTAGTGACCTCAAACTCCAAGGGTCTAAACAGTATCCCTAAAACATAAAATGTTTGAGCTAAAAGGGAATGCAGGGATCATCTAGTCCCAGCTCTTTGTTTTGAGGTCCAAGGAAATTCCATGATTTGATATATTCCAAATTTAGGACATAATGGAGTTGAGATGAGAACTTTTGTCTTTCAATAGGTGATCCAAGATCCTCTTGACCCTAGAACATGTCTACCAATTTTCACTCTACCAATCACCTTCCCTTAAATTATTACCTTTACTTATCTTGTAAAACAAGGCAAATGTCAGCCCATTTTACTGATGAGAAAACAGAGGCTTTGAAAGATTAGGAAACTTGTCTCATATTATCCAGCTGGTAAGAGGTGAACTAGGTATTATGAACCTCCTTTTGAGGATGGGTTTACTAATTTCCGATAAGTTAAGTAATGTGTCCATTAAGTGAGGCATGAAGCCAGACCTTATGATTGCAAATCAAGTGCAATTGCACCCCTTTTGCTCTGTGCCCCTCTTTCTCCCTAAGGCAGGGAGAGGATGTCCCCTCCAGTTTTTGCCTGTCATTGTCTGAGTCTGATTGCTTCCCTGGAGTTGTAGTAGCAGCGTGGCTGTGAGCTCACTCTCCTCACCCTCAGATACCTGTTAACACTCTGACCTTCCCCACAGATTTGCTCCATGGATCACTTTCCACCCAGACAGTCCGTTTATAGAAGGAGGACATCTCCTTATTGCCTGCGTCATAAACTGCTGGCTATGTCCCATCCTCTTTCACTCCTCATCTGTCATGTGGGCTTGTGTCAGAAGCAGGGTCAATTAACTTCCTATAGAGAGGTTAACTTGGCAGATACCACTTGATTGATTTGTTGTAATCTGACCAATTTTTGCAGTCAGCATCCCAGGTAGGAGGGATAGCCAAGCCTGGGAGCTGGGCGAATATCAAGATTGACTGCTCTGTTATTTTAGAAGAAACACAAAGTAAATAGTAGATTGGGGCAGATGGCAGATTTGTCTGATAGATTGGTGTCATCCAAAGCTTGAATGGATTGCTTCCTTTTTACAGTGTTCCTGCTTCACAGCATCAACTTCCACTTCTCCATGTCATCATCTTTCTCTTTAAGAGCACCTGCTCTATCTTGGGTACTGTCTTCGCTATTCATCTAATGGCTCAATCTAGAAACCAGTAATCATCCTTACCAACCTCCTTACCCTCCCTCACCTAATCTAGATGGCCCTTATATCCTAACCCACTTAATCTAATTTAGGGTGCCATCTTTTCTCAAGTGATAGTTGCCATCTCCTCCTAACTGTTCCTCCAGTCTTAACTTCTCCAATTCATTTTCCAATCTACTCTTGAATGGCGAGCATATTTGATTATATTACTTCCCTGCTTAAAAGCCTCAGTGACTTGCACTGTTGTGAGTGAATTCACAACGTTTATGCATTTCATATATAGCTCTCCATTGAATGACCCCTGCACATCCCTTCAGTCTTATGTCCATCCATTTCCATCTTTGAAGCAATGCCAAACTCCTGCATTTCCAGAAATTTGCTATGATGTTTCACATAGTTCTATCTTCGTACATACTCCCTTTGTCTGAAAGAATCTTTCCCTTTTTTTTACCATTGGACAACTCATTCATCTTTAAGAACAAGTTCATATATCACAGCTTTAGATCAGTCTTCCTTTATGCTTAGGTTGAATTGAATGGCACCGCTGTACCTTATACTAGACCTCTATTATAGCAAATATCCCACTGACTGACAATTATTTTTTCATATGTTTGTTTCTCCTACTCGTTTTGAGCTCTTCAGGAAGAGGAACCATGTCTTATAGATCATTGTATCCCTATCACTTTGCAAGATGCTGGCATAATAAATTCTCACTAAATGTTTTGGAATTCTATGCAGTGATTGCTCCCAAATCCTACTGCCAGCAAAGACATAATGAGAGCTCTTTAGATGCAGAGCACAGTTACTCCTTCCCACTATGATATTTTATATTTCTGATGTTTTGCATGTGCTTCCTCTGCTTGAAGTGACCTTATCACAGTGTCACCTCAAACACGTTATGTACTCCTTAAATCTCAGCTCTACCCTCAGTCACATCTTCCACACTAGACCTGTACTCTCAATCCATGGTATACTCCTTGAGACTCTTCATCCGATAACTCTGTGTTGAGTGTCAGATAATGAGTCAAGGCATACCACTCGGTGCTTAGCCACATGTCAAGTCAAACATATGGGATTCTAACTTAAAACCTCGTGTGCAGAGATGTTCTGCAGGCAATAGATTCAAACACAAGATGGAAATTGAAAAATGCCGCATGAGAGGTTAAAATCAAATAGTTGGCATGTAGGTGTATACTTAACTCTCCCCTACCCACAAAGTGTCTGGCAGGCAGTGGGAACTCAGTAATACTGTAGGTAAATCCAATAAGGTTACTTTGGATTTAAAAAGGTAGTTTTGTTCAATAGTCTCATGTGTACTTTGTCCGAGGCAGTGAAGACATAAAATAACCATGAATCTCAAAGGACTGCAAAAGGTCCCAATAACCTAATGTGGAGAGTAGAGCCATTGTCTGAAAGTGGTGAAGAGACTCAGTTGAGATTGAGAATGTGTGTTGTGTCCTTGCATTGTTTGATTCGATCTCTACAGAGTGGATGATATTCCATTTAGTTTTATATTTACAGTTTACAGTCACTTTGTGTCCACGGATTCAATCAACTATGGATTGAAAATATTTTTTAAAAAATCTAGAAAATCCCAAAATGCAAAACTTAAATTTCCTGTGCACTGGCAGCTATTCACATACCATTTACATTGTATTTACAGCCATTTAGATATCATTTACATTGTATCAGGTATTATAAGTAATCTAGAGATGATTTAAAGTGTACAGGAGGATGTGCATAGGTTATATGCAAATATTATGCCATTTTTTATAGTGAACTTGAGCATCCATGGATTTTAGTATCTGTGGGGGGTCCTGGAACCAATCCCTCATGGATACCAAGGGACATCTTCAGCCTGCACTGTCCATTAAATTAGCCACTAATGACAGCAGCTAGTGAGAACTTGAAATGTGGCCATTCTGAATTGAGATGCGTTGTTAAGTGTAAAGGATACACTAGATTTCAAAGATTAGCCTGAAAAAGGAAGGCAGAACATCTCGCTAACATTTTTATGTTGATTGCATGTTAAAATTATAATATTGCAGATTCAGTGGGTTAAATAAAGCATTGTTAACACTAATTTCACCTGTTTCTTTTTTTCTTTTAGGTAGCTACTAGAAAGTTTAAAATTGCCCGTGTGGCTCACATTATATTTTTGTTGGACAGTGCTCCCTTAGAGTATGGTTTTCAAAGGCCACACACAGTTATGGAGCACATATAATGTGCTGAGCCTTTGGCAAGTTACCGGGGATTAAAAGATAAATGAGATTAAACTCATGGACTTGAGAGAGAATAAGCACTTACCTGATACAGAGTAATGAGTGTTGGACTTGGGCAGCAATGTTGTGTGGAAAAAAGTTAATAGATTTGAGTCATATTGGGTTGGATTTGAATTATACTTCTTCTGTCTGCTGGTTGAATAAGTTCATTTGCACCTCTAATTCTCAGTCTCCTTACCTGTATAATGGTAATCCTTATATTTACCTTATTTTTTGGTGTAGTATATGCATAGCTTGTAGTAGGTGTTTAATAAATGAGAGTTAATATCATTCAATTTTATGATCGAAGTTCTATGATGCTACGGTAGAAAATGAAGTGTCTTTTATGTCTAATGGTGATAAAGTGCAGGAGGTGAGGTTTGTAGAAAAGTGCCCTTTGACAAGAATCACTAAGATCCCTAAGAGTATGCCAAGTGGACAAGAGATGGCAAGAATCAGTGATAACAGTAAAAGCTAATACTTACATAACTGCTCACTGTGTACTGGGCACTGTTCTAAGCATTGCACCTGTAATAGCTCATTAAGAAATGCTGTATGTGGGCAATTTCATTATATTCCCATTTTGCAGATGTGAAGAATGGGCACAGAGAAGTTAAGTAACTTCTCCAAGTTCACACAGCTAAGAAGAGACGTAGATGAGGTTGGACCCAGGTGCTTAGGCTCCAGAATCCATGCTTTTAAGCACTCTGCTGCCCAAACAGAAACTATCAAGAGCAGGGTCATGGGAGGACCTGGCGGACCTTCTACCATGGCTGGAAGATAGCATATGGGAGGGCAGGGGCTGGAAGTATGAGGGTTGCAACTGCCTAGCGGTGAGGCTGAAGAAGTTAGTGAGGGTTTACTAGTGAGGAACTTTGATTGCCTCACTAAGGAATCTAGATTTAATTCTATAAACAGGGGGAAGCCATGGAGGATTTCTAAGTTGGAAGTGTCATGACCAGAGTTTTCGTTTAGAAAGAGAATTCTAGTGACATGGTAGAGAGTGAGCAGAAGATAGAGGCCAGAAGGAAGGAGACTACTTATGAGGATACAAGAGGACTGCACCAGTCCAAGCAAGGAATGTTGATGGCTTGAGCTAGGGTAGAGGCAGCAGGGTTACACCCAAGAGGTAGAGTTCATGGACTTGCTGGTAGGAATCACACTGTGTAAATCATTATGTCATTTTATTATTTCCCATTTCCCCAGTTGTCCTTGCTTATTTTTACCTGGCATATGCTTCCTAGTTGGTCCAGATAAAGGTTTTTTCTTTTTCTGTTTTTTTTCCTGCTTTTTTTCTTTCTCTCTTTCAAATGACCTTTACACTGTTATTTATATTGTGGAGATTATAGCACATGACAGTTATTATGCTTCAGGTTATAGCTCTATGTAAAATACAGTGTGATTATTGTTCATCTGTATTTTTTCCTTAATGCTTAATGGTATACCAGGCATCAATAATCATCTAATTGCTATGTAGTTATTGAAATCAGATATAATGCTCTGTTAAAGATTACCCTGATTATGAGGCAAATTTATAAGATAGATCCTTTCATTGCCTAGTTTTAGGCCTGCAAAAGGTTGAATAGGGCATTGAAATCTCAATATTCTTCCATTCAGTGCCTATCTCATTTGGCTGTTAGGGCAACCTTTATATACAAACGGGCCAACTCTGGTCACACTCACTGGCACCATGAGAACCTGTAGTAATGCCCTGAAGCATTCTGTGAAAACCATTGTTGCCTAAAATGAGGGCTGTCTGAGAGGACATAAGACACTTATGCTTTTGTTTCTAGCTAGATTTTCAACCATTATTAAAATATTTTCTCTCCTCTATTCACTATTTGTATGTTCTTGTTCTGATGTACACCCCATGGGTTTCTTTTTTTTTTTTTCATAACTCTACGTAATTAGGTTTTTGCTAATATTTTTAACATGATAACAGCAGTTTAACTTTCCAATTATTAAGCAAAAATTTAAATGTAACTTCATCAGTGGAAAAACTGTGTAAGTGTAAGAAGGAAATGCACCCCAGGTTGAGCCAAGCAAATGCTCCATCCCCACTCACTCCAATTTGCAGCTCAGCACTAGATCTGGGGTGGCCACAACTAGGCAGAAGACTTGGTCATGGGATGCCGAGGTGACCAAGTCCTGGAGCCTGGGTTGGGATGTGGCAGCCTTTGCTGGCACTTAAACAGTGCATCAGAAGCAGCCCAGATCTCTGACAGTGACTGCTCCACCACAGTTCACACCCTGATATGTGCCAAGAATCCACATGGGCCCATACTGCCCTGCAATGTGACTCCATAATAGGGGAGGGGGCAGAGGTAGCTGGGGGCAGTGATATACTGTGAGGGACAAAGGGGACTTGCACCTGAGGCTGCATCTGAGCAGAGCAAGGAAAACAATTGCAGGTTTCTGCACAGGAAGTACATCAGAGACAGCTCAGACCTCTGTCTGTGGCTGACAGGAGCCAAGAGCCCACCTGTGCCCCCTTTATTTCAGCACTCCCCACCTCTGAGGCAAGGGTCCTGGTGCTGGGAAAGTGGAAAAAACACACTTAAAGGGAACAAAGCCAACTCAGGACTGATCCTCATGGCTTTTGCTCCAGCAGCTTGGGATCAGACCCTACCTCTGATAGGGCAGTGATTGCCACTGAGCAGAAGGGAAGCCCTGTCTCATACCCCATGCCAGCTCTATCCAGTCCATCTTCAGCCCCACTCCATAAGAAGGTGATAGCTGCCAGTATACCCTGAGGAAAGACATGACTTTTGTCCATGTCAAATCCAGCTCTCCCACCAAAGGCACTGGGCACACACAGTCTGTACACGGACACTCCCACATACGAACACCCTTTCAGCACCACAATAGGTAACTGTTTCACCTAAATTTATAGAGTGAGAGGAAGTTAAACAAAATGAAAAGGCAGAGGAACTGCTCTCAGTTTAAAGAGCAAGAGAAAATCCCTGAAAAATTAATATTAAAACATAAATAAACCATCTGTAAAGGTACAGAATTCAAAGCATTGGTAATAAGAATGTTAACTGAATTAGGGTAAATAATAGATGAACACAGTGAAATTTTTAGCAAGGAACTCAAAAATATAAAAAAGGCCCAATCGTAAATGAAGAATTCAGTAACTGAAATAAAAAACAAACTAAAAAGAATGAAGAGCAGACTAAGTGATACAGAAGAATGCATAATGGATCTGGAAGACAGAATAATGTAAATCACTCAATCAGAACAGCAAAAAAGAAAAACAAATTAAAAAATGAAAACAGTTTAAGAGATCCCTAGAATAACATTAAGTGTACTAACATTCATATTATAGGGGTCCCAGAAGGAGAAGGGAGAGAGAAGTGGATTGAAAATATATTTGAAGAAATTATGGCTGAAAAATTCCCAAACCTGAAGAAGGAAACAGATATCCAGATACAGGAAGCACAGAGAGTCCCAAAGAAGATGAACTCAAATAAACCCACACCAAGACATATCATAATTAAAATGGCAAAAATTAAAGAGAGAATCCTAAAGGTGGAAAGAGAAAAATAGACATATACAAGGGAATCCCCATAAGGCTATTAGCTGATTTCTCTGCAGAAACTTTTCAGGTCAGAAGAGAGTGGCATGGTATATTCAAAAAGCTGAAAGGGAAAAACTTACAACCTAAGATACTCTACTCAGCAAGACTATCATTTAGAATAGAAGGAGAAATAAAGGGCTTCCCAGATAAGCAAGTGCTAAAAGAGTTCATCAATATTAAACCTACCCTAAAAGAAATGTTAAAGGCTCTTCTCTAAGTGGAAAAGAAGTAAGAATCTGTAGGAAAGGGAAAATCCCACTAGGAAAGGCAAATATATAGTAAGGAATGAAGATCAACCACTTAAATAAGCCAGTACAAAGATTAAAAGACAAAAAATTGTAAAGGCAACAATAATTACAATAAACAGTTAAGGGGTAAGCATGAAGATTTAAAATGTGACATCAAAACCCCAAGATGGGGCGGGGTGAAGAGGACAAAAATGTAGATCTTTTAGAATATGTTTGAACTTAAATGACTACCAGTTTAAAACAAGTAGTTATAGTTATAGGCCAACATATATGAACCCCATAGTAACCACAAATCAAAAACCTGCAATAGATACACAAAAACTGAGAAGAAAGGAACACAAGCATACTACTAAAGGAAATCATCAAACCATAGGTGAAGAAACAAAAAGAAGAAGTGAACAGAGAAGAACTACAAAAACAACCAGAAAACAAGTAATAAAATGGCAACAAGCACACACCTATCAGTCATTACTTTAAATGTCAACAGATTAAATGCTGATTGGAAAAAAAACCAAGAGCCTTCTATAAGCTGCCTACAAGAGACTCACTTCAGAGCTAAAGACACACACAGACTGAAACTGAGGTGATAGGAAAAGATATTTGATGTATATGGAAATGACAAGAAAATGGGGGTAGCAGTACTCATATCAGACAAAACAGACTTTAAAAAAAGATGTAACAAAAGACAAAGATGAGCATTATATAATGATAAAAAGATAAATACAAGAAGTAGATATTACACATTTTTAACATGTATGCACCCAATATAGGAGCACCTAAATATATAAAGCAAATACTAATGGATATAAAGGGAGAAACTGACAATAATACAACAACAGTAGACTGACATCAATGGACAGATAATCCGGATAGAAAATCAACAAAGCAACAGTGGTCTTAAATGACAAAACATACAGTAGGACTTAATAAATATCTACAGGACATTACATCCAAAAACAACAGAATACACATTCTTTTCAAGTGCACATGGAACGTTCCCCAGGATAGATCACATGCTTGGCCACAAAATAAGCCTCAACAAATTTAAGAAGATAGAAATATCAAGGTTTTCTTCTGACCACAATTGTATGAAACTAGAAATTGGTTACAGAGAAGAAATGGGAGAAGAACCAACACGTGGAGACTAAACAACATGCTACTAAAAAACCAATGGGTCAATGAGGAAATTAAAGCGGAAATCATAAAATACATTGAGACAAATGAAAATGGAAACACAACTTTCCAGAATCTATGGGATGCAGCAAAAGCAGTTCTAAGAGAGAAGTTCATAGTGATACAAGCCTTCCTCCGGAAATAAGAGAAATCTCAAATAAACAACCTAACTGACCACCTAAAAAATTGGAAATAGAAGAACAAATAAAGCTCAAGTCAGCAGAAATAAGAAAATAAAGATAAGAGAAGAAATAAATAAAGTAGAGATAAAAAGTAGAAAAGATCAATGAAACCAAGAGCTGGTTTTCTAATAAGATAAATAAAATTGATAAACCTTTAACCAGGCTCGCCAAGAACAAAAGAGAGTGGATCCAAATAAAGAAAATGAGAAATGAAGGAGGAGAAGTAACAACCAATATCATGGACATACAAAAAAAAAATCATAAGAAAATACTACAAACAGCTATAAGCCAAAAAATTGGACATCCTAGAAGAAATAGACAAATTTCTAGAAACATACAACCTGTCAAGACTGAATCAAGAAGAAACAGAAAATTTTAAAAGACTGAACACTACTAGTGAAATTGAATTTGTAATTTAAAAACTCCCAGCAAGCAAAAGTCCAGGGCTGGATGGCTTCACAGGGGAATTCTACCAAGCATATAAAGAAAAGCTACTACCTATTCTTCTCAAACTATTCCAAAATAATGAAGAGGATAGAACACTCCCAAATTCATTCAAAACCAAACAAAGACACTAAAAAAGAGAAAATTATTGGCCAGTATCTTTGATGAGTATAGATGTAAAAACCCTCAACAAAATGTTAGCAAACCATACCCAACAATATATAAAAAAGATCATACAGGGCTTCCCTGGTGGCGCAGTGGTTGAGAGTCCACCTGCCGATGCAGGGGACACGGGTTCGTGCCCCGGTCCGGGAGGATCCCACATGCCACGGAGCAGCTGGGCCCGTGAGCCATGGCCGCTAAGCCTGCGCATCCGGAGCCTGTGCTCCGCAACGGGAGAGGCCACAGCAGTGAGAGGCCCACGTACCGCAAAAAAAAAAAAAAAAAAAAAAAAAAAAGATCATACACATTGATTACGTTCGATTTATTCCAGGGATGCAAGGATGGCTCAATATTCACAAATCAATCAATGTGCTATACCAGATTAACAAAAAGAAGGATAAAAACCACATGATCATCTCAATAGACTCAGAAAAAGCATTTAACAAAATTCAGCATCCATTTATGATGAAAACTATCATCAAAGTGGGCATAGAGGTAACATAACTCAATGTGATAAAGGCTGTTTATGACAAACCAACAGCTATCATCACACTCAACAGTGAAAAGCTGAAAGTCTTTCCTCTAAATTCAGGAGAAAGACAAGGATGCCCACTCTCACCACCTCTATTTAATACAGTGTTGGAAGTCCTAGCCACAGCAATCAAACAAGACGAAGAAATAAAAGGCATCCAAACTGGAAGCAAAGAAGGAAAACTGTCACTACTTGCAAATGACATGATACTTTATACAGAAAACCATAAACTCTCCACCCCAAAACTATTAGAACTAATAAACGAATTCAGCAAAGCTGCAGGTTACAAGATTAATATACAGAAATCTATTGCTTTTGTATATACTAATAATGAACTATCAGAAGGAGAAAGTAAGAAAAAATCCCTTTTAAAATCACATCAAAAAGAATAAAATACTTAGGAATAAACTTAACCAAGGAGGTGAAAGACGTATCCTTTGAAAACTATAAAACGTTGATGAAGGACATTGAAGATGATACAAAGAAATGGAAAGAAATGCCATGCTCTTGGATTGGAAGAATTCATAGTGTTGAAATTGCCATACTACCCAAAGCAATCTACAGATTTAATGCAATCCCTATCAAAATATCCATGACTTTCTTCAAAGAACTAGAATTAGAAATAATTCTAAAATTCATATGGAACCAAAAAAGACCCTGAACTACCAAAGCAATCTTGAGAAAAAAGAACAAGTCTGGAGGTATCATCCTCCCAGACTTCAGACTGTATTACAAAGTTACAGTAACAAAAACAGCATGATACTGGCACAGAAAAAGACACACAGATCAATGGAACAGAATAGATAGCCCAGAAATAAACCCACACACTTATGGTCAATTAATCTATGACAAAGGAGGCAAGAATATACAGTGGAGAAAAGACAGTCTCTTCAATAAGTGGTGCTGTGAAAACTGGACAGCTATATGTAAAAGAATAAAATTAGAACATTCTCTAACACAATATACAAAAATAAACTCAAAAAGGATTAAAAGTCTAAATGTAAGTCCTGAAACCAGAAGACTCTTAGAGGAAAACATAGCAGAACACTCTTTAACATAAATCAGAGCAATATTGTTTTGTATCTGTCTCCTAAAGCAAAAGAAATAAAAAAGCCTGAGTGAACAAATAGGACTTAATTAGACTTAATAGACTTTGCACAGCAAACGAAACCATTGACAAAATGAAAAGACAGCATATGAATGGGAGAAAATATTTGCAAATGATATGACTGAAAATGGGTTAATATAAAAATATAAACAGCTCATATAACTCGATATCAAAAACAACCCAGTCAAAAAATGTGCAAAAGACCTGAATAGACATTTTTCCAAAGACATACAGATGGCTAACAGGCACATGAAAATGTGCTCAACATCACTAATTATTAGAGAAATGCAAATTAAACCTCGTACCTGTCATAATGGCTATAATCAAAATGTCTACAAACAAAATATGTTGCTGAGGGTGTGGAGAAAAGGGAACCTCTGTGCACTGTTGGTGGGAATGGACATTGGTGCAACCACTGAGGAAAACATATGGAAGTTCCTCACAAAACTAAAAATAGAACTGCCATATGACCCAGTAAATCCACTCCTGGTAATATAACTGGAAAAAAAAGAAAACAACTGATTTGGAGAGATACATGCACCCCAATGTTCATAGCAGCACTATGTACAATAACCAATATATGGAAACAACTTAACAGTTCATGAGCGGATGAGTAGATAAAGACGTATACATACACAATGGGATATTACTCAGTAATAAGAAAATTAAAATCTGCTATTTGCAGCATCATGTATGGACCTAGAAAATATTATACTTAGTGAAATAAGTAAGACAGAGAAAGACAAATACTGTATGATTCACTTATATGTGGAATCTTAAAAATAAAACAAATGAAACTATATAGCAAAACAGAAACAGACTCACAGATATAGAAAACCAACTAGCGGTTACCAGTTGGGAGAGGGAAGTGGGGAGGAGCAAGTTAGGAGTATGGGATTAAGAGATACAAGCTACTATGTATAAAACAGATAAGCAACAAGGATACAGCACAGGGAATTATAAACATTATCTTGTAATAACTTTTAATAGAGTATAATCTGTAAAGATACTGAATTACTATGCAGTACACCTGAAACTACTATAATATTGTAAATCAACTATACTTCAATTAAAAAAAAAAGACTATAGTTGGAAAGGTTAGCCTGTGAAGAGATGAAGGATACATCTTCTGGGACAGGAGGGGAGGAGGTAAGCATGAGTAAACCCGAAACCATCTTAAAGTTACGAGGATCCTGTGGTGATAAGGGCAGAGGCGATGAAGATATATTGAAGTGGGGAAGCTTCAGCTTTCTTAGAAATAGTAGATGAAGTCATCTGCTAAATGTAAAAAGGTGCCATTTGGAGCTGGAGAATTGTGAAAAAAGAAACTGCAGATCTGGTAAATGTCAGTGCATGATGAGGAGTAACTTGAAGTGTAAAGATGTGAGGTCTTGGTGTGACCTTGTTAAGTAAAAATTGGATCCTGTCACTCTCTTGATTTAAATGCTACAGTGAGCTCCCATTGCTCTTTGGGATGAAGATCAAAATTCTTAACATGATGCACAGTCCCTTCATGATCTTGCCTGCTTTCCTCAGTAGCCTCACCTGTTCCTGACTCCACTGTGCTAAATGCCCTATGTTTAGTCCCACTAACCCACCATGTGCTTCATGCTTCAAGGCTCTGCCTGGAATGTGCTTCTCCCAGCTCTTGGACTCCTTAGTATCCACTCATCCTTCAGAACCCAGAAGAAATCTGACCGTCTTAAGAAGGCTTCCCTAACTCCTCAGACTACACATTCCCATAGCACTCTTTCTTTATAATATTTCCCTCCAAATATAATTAAATAACTCATTGCACACATCAGTCAAGAGAAGGTTGCTTTGAAATTAGAATGAGTTTATGTGAGCTCAGCACTGGCAGTATAATTTGTGGGGTGCAGTGCGAAATGAAAATGCAAGCACCTTGTTCAAAAATTATTAAGAATTTCAAGACAGTGACAGCAGAGCATTAAACCAAGCAGGGAGCCCTTCTGAATATGGTGCCTGGTGCAACTGTATAAGTCATCCACTCATGAAGCTGCCCTGTGAGAGGTTCTCCTGCAGGAAAAAGGGTCTATGAACTCTGGATTTATTATTCCAATGGAAGTTTGAGGGGTGACACTCTACAGTGCTAGTGAGGGTAGTGCTGAAATGATGAACCACTGTGTTTAGAACAGAATGGGCTACAAAATGAAGTCTGAATGAGGCTGATGGGCTGGTTGAGTAGGGAGGAGCAGAATGTCATTGCAGTGAAATTTGGTGGTGACAGATGATATAATTGAATGTTCATGCATTATTTATTAATGCATCAAGTCAACATTTAATATTTTAGCTCTTATTTTATGTTGATGGAAGGAGTGATTGAATTTTTCAGTCTCCCCAGGAAGAAGACCTTGAGAAATTTTAGAGGGGGAAGGTATGGAGTCTGAGTGATTTAAAGAACAGGTTCTAGAGCCAGAGAGCCTGTGTTTCAAGCTCAGGTTTACCAGTTATAAGCTCTGTGACCTTGACAGTTACAAACTTCTCTGTGCTTTAGTTTTGGGAGGGAGGATATAAACTGGAATAATGTTAATATCTCCTGTGAGTGTTTAAGGAAAAAATGAGTGAATTAATAGTGCCGGGTTCATAGTAAGTTCTTATAATTTTGCACTAGTGAACTCTTAATTTCCTCTTCAATGCTATTTTCTCTCAGTGAGGTAGTTGAACTCAGTCACAGTACTGCCATGTAATATAAACAGCTCAACTTCATTAATGGACTTAGGTGAATGCAAAGAATTTATTAGCATGCTTTGTGAAACTTGTAATGGGATCCGTTTAAGCAAAAGGAACATAAAATACAAGATAATTCATCTTCATTATAGTGCAGTATGTGCCAAACACATATCTAGAACGCATTAACATACTAATGCATAATATATTTCAACGAACTCCAGCATTTTATATTTGTATCTTTAAAGTCAGAGAGCCTTCTTTTGGGGACCTTAAGATGATGACCAACTGTTAGAAATTGTGGACAACAAACTGGATTTAATGTCTTCTGTTTTGGTAATTCCTTTGAAATTGTCAGTATCTAGTATTATTGAGCAGATAGTATAATATTTTTTTTTTAGTTGTTAGGATGTCATTTTATTTTAGGTTGCTCTGCTCTGGAGAATGTTCTGATCAATTCCTGCATCATTATCCCAGGTATTTTCATTGTATGTAGGGCCATCAACAAGATCATCTGTGGGCGAACCTATAACCGCCAATGGCTTCCTGATCTACATCTCCAGCCTACCTCTCTCTTGTGAGCTCCAGGTCTGAATCTACAATTATACACTGAACATTTTCACCTGGATATCCCCCAACACCTCTAACTTTATTTTCGCCAAGCCAAATTTACCATCTTTTTTGAAAACCCAACTTCTTTACTTAACTGATTTGTAGAATCCAGCTTCTATATAATTCCTGAATTCATGCTCATCTTTTTATTCCTTTTGCCATTGGCCTAGTTCAAATCCTCATCATGTTTGTCTTTGGCCACTGTAGTAGCCTGTTAACCACCTCTTACTTTCAGTCTTCCTTTCCTTGAATCTACTCTACTCGCAGATTAATCAGGACAATTTTTCTAAACTACATTTTTCTGATCATGCTTTCAGTTATTTCCCTGTTGTTCACTAGGTAAATTCCAAACGTTTTAGTATGAAATATAGAGACTTGCACAATCTATACCTAACACTTCTTTCTGCCCACATCTTCTGCCACTTCACTGATCTTAGACAGATACAACAGGTATCACCAGAGCGCATCAAAATACACCTTACACCAGTGGAGAGTCTCCTTAGAGGACATGACTTCTGTGTTGACTTAGCCAGGTAAACACGAGAGAATCCCTGTAATGAGATATATACCACAAATTATAATTACTTATTTACATGGGCAAATACTATCCATGCTAGGAAGCCTCAATTTTTTCCACCTTTGTTGAGGTGTAATTGGTATACAAAAAACTGCATGTAATTAATGAATACAATTTGGTGAGTTGGAACATAAGTATACACTTGTGTTACCATCCTCATAATCAAAGTAATAATCACATCCATTACCTCTAGAAGTTTGCTTGTGTCCATTTTTTCTTTTTGTGGTAAGAACACTTAACATGAAATCTACCCTCTTAACAGATTTTGAAGTGCACAATTATACACCTTATTGTTAACTATAGGCAGACACAATGTTAAACAGCAGATCTCTGAAATTTATTTATCTTGTATAACTGTAACTTTATGCCCACTGACAACAACTCTTCATATCCTGCTCTCCCATCCGCTGGTAACTACCTTTCTGTTGTCTACTTGTATATGTTTGACTATTTTAGATATTCATATACGAGGAATCATGTAGTATTTGTCCTTCTGTGACTGACTTGTGAAGAAATTGGAACTCTCATACACTGTTGGTAGGAATGTAAAATGGTGCAGCCATTATGGAAAATGTATGGGGGGGGGGTCCTCAGAAAATTAAAAGTAAAACTACCATGTAATCTAGCAATCCTGTTACTGAGTATATATATCCAAAAAATTGAAATCAGGATCTTGCAGAGATACCTGCGCTCTCATGTTCATTGCAGCATTATTCACAATAGTCAATTTATGGAAACAACCCAAATATCCATTGACAGATGAGTGGATAAAGAAAATATGGCATATACATATAAAAAGAAAGAAAGCCTACAATTTGTGATAACATGGATGGACCTGGAAGGAAGCTTTACTTTTCTGATATTTCCTAAGTTTCATAAATATTCGTTTTAGTTGCATTTTCTCTCTGGCTGTCAGACTGTCCCAATTTTATCTGCCTTGGAGATTCTCTCTAGTCTAGTGGGACTCTCTTTGTGGGACATAGGTCTTTAGTCTTAGAACCCAAGTTGTGTTATCTATTAATTCAACACATAATTGCTGTGTACTTAAAAGTTCCATGCACTGTATTAGTTGCTAAGGATATAATGGAAAATAAAACTGTCATCGTCCCTGCCTTAATGGAACTTATATTTTATGTGGAGAGGATCTTAGGAGCCCAAGATAAAGAATGCTAGGTGATAACAAATTTTACCTAATGTAGTGGACACAAGAGGCTTCTCTGAAGAGGTGATGTTGAACCTGAGATCTGAAGAATGAGAATGGTGTGTGGAGAGAAACATTCCAACTGGAGGGATTAACATATATTAAGGTTTAGGGGAGGAGAATATGGTGTGTTTGTTGAGGGATGGAAGCCAGTATGACTGAAGTGTAGTGAGTAGGGGAGTGAAATAGAGGCAGAAAATAAGGTTTTGGAAAAAAATCCATGTCTGTGGTCTTTGTTTTCAGAGCATTGGAAAGCCAGCAAGAGGTTTTAAGCAATCATGATGGGGAGAGAGAGATGCAGTGGGGAAGTGTTGGTGGCATGATCTTCACTTTTAGAAGCTCTTTCTGGCTACTGCATTCAGAATAGAGAAATGGAAGACAAGCGTGGTAACAGGAAGGTTGTTGTAATTGTCTAGGTTAGAGTTGATAGTGGACTAGCTAATTCGGTCTTTAATGAAACACTTAACATCTACTTTGTCCCAGGCCTTTTGCTAGGGGTTGACATAGGACAAGATACCATCACTACACATAAAGAACAAATCCTTTAGTAGAGGAGAAAGATTCAAAAACATTTCTTATAGGATTCACACATGCTGTATTAGTGGTATGAAAAATGAGCTGAGGCAACTAAGAGAAGGGAATAATCATCCCTGCTGTAGCTACAATCAGTAGGCTTCACAGAGGAGACAGCAGTAGCTGGGTCATGGTCACCAAGGTTGATACAAGTTTGCAGGTGGCAAGGAGGTATGAAGAACATTCCCTGCTGTTGTGCTCTGTGGTAGGTGATGGGAATTGAGGGCAAGTTCTTAGATCTTGGTTCTGAAGAACTGGAAGCAGGGAGCAAAAGTATGCAAAATACAGCCAGGTGTATGTCTTTCACAGCCTAATTCTTATCAGCTTCAAGAGTAACAATTTTTGCCTGCCTTCTGATCTTTTCCAGTTTCCTTGCTTGACATAGTCATTGGTGAAGAGACTACTGCTAATGAAGTGGAGCTGACATCATAACCCCTGATGATTCAGGTGCGCTATTTTATGGCTGAAGTTTTCACTTTGATTGGATGAGACCCAGAACAAAGAGTTGACTACTTCTGGTGATTAAAAGCTCCCTTGACAATTTTTTAAAGGGATTGTTCAAAGCTTTTTGTGCCCCTGAGTAGGGAATTACACTTTGCTTCCCTAAAACTCCTCCAGAAATTGCACATGGACGTGGCAGACTTTCTTTCCTGCTGTCCAACACTGCAGAGAATTTCCTTTTAAGAGTAGTGGCCTTTTAGTAGGAGGTTAAGTGATCCCTGTATATATAATTTATAAGGCACTCTGAGCTTTTTGTATGAAAGCACATTGGAAATGTAAAATTATTATTACTTATATTGTTATTAGCTTATTTTCTCCTGTCCTCATATGAGACATTTGTTTCTGAGCTAAGGATTCAGAGCAGAACTGTTGATCATAAAGGTAAGAAGGAATAGATTGGACAACCATGAAAATTAGGGATAAGCAGCCAAAACAGATAAAGATGAGTAGTGTATAACATTTGTTTTTCCTTGAATGATACTTTTTGATAAGTGTTGTGTAAACATTTTTTCTCAGGGTTTTTTTTTAACATCTTTATTGGAGTATAATTGCTTTACAGTGGTGTGTTGGTTTCTGCTTTATAACATAGTGAATCAGCTATACATATACATATATCCCCATATCCCCTCCCTCTTGCATCTCCCTCCTACCCTCCCTATCCCACTCCTCTAGGTGGTCACAAAGCACAGAGCTGATCTCCCTGTGCTATGCAGCTGCTTCCCACTAGCTATCTATTTTATATTTGGTAGTGTATATATGTCCCTGCCACTCTCATTTCATCCCAGCTTACCGTTCCCCCTCCCTGTGTCCTCAAATCCATTCTCTACATCTGTGTCTTTATTCCTGTCCTGCCCCTAGGTTCATCAAAGGTCCTGCAAGTGGTGAGTTTCTCTCTCTCTCTCTCTCTCTCTCTCTCTCTCTCACACACACACACACACACACACACACACACACAATACCTAACCTCAAATTATTTGAAACCTCAATTTCATTTCTGCCTCCATGCATCGGACAAATAAACAGCTGAATTACATAATTGGAATTGTAATGCTTTTAATTAAGATACAGAAAAGGAAATATGAATTTTGCCTCTCTGCCTCCCTTCAAAGTGCTTGTCCTAGATATTGGTACCTTGTCCAGCTTTAGAAATTTAATATGCTCAGGGGATAGGAATGAGAATGGGAGAATAATATAAAGTTTGATTAATATTTCGATCTCTTTAGGATAAAAAAAATCATGGGTTAAATCAGTCTTTTGTTTTCAATTATTGTCATGTTAATTAAAACATTCTAAGGTCTTTTAGATATATATTTTGTATATTTATGTTATTTAGGATTAGATGTGATTGTATACAACAGAAAAACACCAAATAACAGGGACTCAAGTAAGAAAGAAGTTTATTTTTAAATTAAAGTAGTACTGGATGTAGGTAGGACTACAACCCTACCTAGTTATTAGGGCTTCCTGATTATTAGGGATCCAGGCTCCTTCTATCTTGTTGCTCTGCCATCCGTAGCATCCATTGCCTCCAGGTCCAAAATGGACATCAAAGTTTCAGCCAATATATTAACATTCCTGTTTATATTTCACTGGCCAGAAATTAGTCACATAATGGGGAGCCAGCTGAAAAGGATACTGGGCAATACAGTTTTTCTGACAGTGTACCCAGCTAAAAACTTATTTTCTTATATCTAAGGAACATACGGAGAATGTATATCAGAAGCCAGTTTGCAATTTCTGCCATAGTACTTACTTCAGCTTGATTTGAATCATATTTTTTTTCCTGAAGATGGAGAATTTGACTTGGTTTAAATTTGGTTGATTTTATTGGGTGTAAAAGATGCGGTGTGGTGCAGTGGAATGAGTACTGGAGTACTAGATTCTGATTCCAGCCTAATATGACATTTGGCTTCAGTATCTCACACTAAATAAGGGGGTTTGTGTTATGGGTCCTCTAAGAATTCTTTCAATTCTTATTCCCTTATCTGGTTCCCAAAGTTTCACAACAAAGGTAGGTGTGTATGTTTATGTACACACATTTATAACTATATGATGCAGAATTTAAAAACCTATTTCTATAGAAATAAAAGATGTACACATATGACCACATTAGCAGAGTGACTTGATTAATATTTTTTCAGTTTTCACATCCCTTGTTCTTAATGAAAGCAATTGAAACCTGCATGGAAGTTGAAAGGCTGAGAGATTGAAGTTGGAATTTAACTGTCCTCTTCCAAACTAGAAGTCAACTTTTCATCCCAAAGAACAGGCCCTTCTTACATTTTTCATGTTTCCATTACTATTGTGTTTCACCCGTCACTATCTGTAGAAACCTATGAGCTGGCAGAATTGGAATTAGTGTCCTTAAATATGTGATGTGACAGAGTCCCTGATACTTTGGAGCGCCTGGGTGTATGAATGCTGGTCTTCTTAGGAAATAATAATGTGGATAATAGCATTCTCTCTGTCTCTTATTTCCTACTTGGTTTCAGTTGATTGTGATTCTTTGTCCTGGGGCAGTTGCTATGCAGCACTAGGTAAACTCTTTCACGGGAAATTGCTTTGTGCTGCTTGGTGGCTACACAAGTCACACAGGTGTCCCCGTTAGGACACCGGATAGCTATGCCCTTTCTAAAGTGTCCCAGTATGTTTCTATCAGAGGGAATAATTCTGATGACACTAATGATTCTAAAGAGAGATAATAGAAAAAGCAAAACGAAACAACAATAAGAAATATTACTTGCATTTTCTTCCTAACTGTTGTAATGTTAGGAAGGGGTGGTGGAGAGTGGGGAACCATAGAATGCCATCATCCCTTTCAAATCCTATATGGAATAAGGTGAAGGTACAAACAAAATGAATAAAACTACCTTTCTATGTAGTTGAAGTGAAAAGATGATTGATCAGTTAGGTAGTTTAGATTGAATCATATGAAACTGCTATTTTTGTAGATCCAAAGTGTTCGGATACAGGCAATTTCTAATGGTTCAACCTAGTAGTGGTTTCTATTCTGTCTACACAATAGAAATTACCTTAAAACTAACACCATTTGAAGTTACTCCTTAGCAACATGTCTCCATTGTAAAAGCATCTGGTTATTTGGAGATATTTTTAAATTCAAGGAAATATATATTTATTATTGGTATTAAATTAATGTAATTTAAAAAATCCATCCATAACCCCGCTGTTCTTAAATAACTATTTTATTATCTATGTTTCTTTCCCAACTTTATCCACATATTATAACTGATATCTTCTAAGGTGAAGAGTTAAAAAATTTAAATCATACTTTCATAAAGACTGCATAGATTTTTTAAAAATCCAAAGAAAGCTTGCCTGATCCTTAAATTTCTAAATCTATAAGTGCACACACAATACAGTGGAGCTGAAACAAAGCCTTTGCATAATGAAATCTGTGACAAACTGTATTGTGGAAAACAACACCCTCTGATAGCCTCCAGTACTCTCCAAAGGCAAAAATATTTTTACAAATTATCTTAACGAGCTGAGGGACATACATTTCCATCAGGAATGACTGAACATCCACACAGTCAAGCCTGAGCTATTTGGGAGGAAACAAGATTCCTTCCCCCTCTCTGCTTGGAGATGACCCACTCCAGTGCCGTTGTTCATGGTCTTGAAGGCCTCAAGCAATTCTTCAGCCTGGGTCACCTCTCTCCAGGGTCAAGGAAGATAAGGGGTACAGTACAAAAAGTGACAGGTAGGGCCAGGATGGAGTAATTGAAGGGCTCATTGTGACTTGTTATTTCTCGACACTCCAGGGAACACTGGCTGTGTCTACCTTGCATGGCCCTGATTTCTTTCGGCTGTAGAGGTACTGAAACCACCAGCTAGCTACCTGCTGGCTCCAGGGGGCTGAAACCTTGTAAGGTAAATGCTAAGTGCCCCAGTTAGCCAACGGCTGACCTGTGTGGTTACTAAGAAACCATCTGCCCAGCTGGTTACTAAGAGATGGAGGAGGAAAGAGAGGAAGAAAATCAGCCTAGGATGCAGAGCCCCTCCCCCCTCACTCTCACTTCATTATGCTTTAAAATTTTAGACTCAGACCTGAGAAGAGAAGCAATTCCCTAAAAACTAGGAATCCTCTGGATGTAAAAAAATGTCCTTAATGGCATTTTAGGTTTTTTTCCTGAATTGATATGCAAATTTCTAATTTACTTAAAGCACACTGTCACGCATTATAATAGTCTAATACATGCTTCCATGTAATTAGGTGTAATAACCAGTGATCAGTGGGAGGAGGGAAGGGGAGAGGGAATTGTGTTTCCAGCTGGCCCTCCACACCTGCAAATAACAGACAACTCCTTTCAGTGTAGAGGAAACAAGATAATGACAGTATGATATTAAATACAAACATTAATTCTTAGGAACAAAGCATAAGGAAAAGGTCTGTCAATTAAGATGTGTGATAGTGAGCAACTTAAATTATACTCTGCACCATCTTAAAGAAAAATAAGGACCAAGCAGAATTGAAACCTTGATTTTTTATTTACTGAAATACTCCCAATGCCATTTTTTTGGTTTTCTTTTTAGAAGAAATGTATGTGGGCCAGTCGAATCCTATGTTGAGTCCCACTGTTCATGCTCATTTGGTTTGATTTAAGAATCAAGTTGCAATAATGTTCTGTCTCTCTCTGTCTCTGAAAGGACAAGTCAGACCTTGGAAAAATCTTAGGAGCCCAGTGGGGCCTCAAGTTCTGGGGAAACAAGGCAATATAAGGAAATGCTTTGTGAACAGGAAACTTCAGATCTAATGTGAGAGACTATTATTGTCCTGGCTGCTGTCAGTGCAGGTTTTGTTATATAAGAGGTGTGTAAAGCCTTTTGCAGAAAGAATTTCTTGACATCTAAACATACATTTTCACGTGTCAGGCAGTTTAACATAGTGGTTAGGATCTTCGTAGTCTTTCCGGCTTGGTTTTCTTCCTATTAAAGGAGTGATGTTGGGTGTGTTATTTAAGCTTCTCTAAGCCTCAGTTTCCACATCTGTAAAATGGGAGTAAAAATAATTCAACCACTCGATGGCATTTGAATCAAATGAAATAACGTACCTATTGTATACTAGGCTTAATTCCTGGGGCCCATAGATGTTGCTTGTAAATAAATAATTTATTTGTAAGTAAAGAATCTATTTTCAGGAGTAATCATTTATATCAGAATGCAGGTTCGCCACATTGGTTTATATGCATAAAAAGAAGTGGTGGATCAATAGAATCCATGGGCTGCAAAAGTTTCTGGTAACTGTTTGTATGTATTGTGGTGTAGAGTAGTCAAGAATGAGTGTTCACATAGAGCAGGAGAGGAGCCAGGAGTAAAGGGTTTAATTCCAGCCTTTCCACTTACTGTATGGTCTTGGGCAAGTTGGTTAACTTCTCTGGGTTACTCAGAGAACACTGTCTCTTTGGAATATGTATCTGATATATACAAAATGTGTCAGATCCACAAGCTACCTTTTACTTCTCTTCACTTATGTGGGAATGAAAGTACAGTCACCTTCCAGTTCCTGGGACAATAGATAGGTAGTTCCCCTGACTCCATCCCTCCTTAGCCCCACAGAGAGCAGCAGGATCTTTTGTGTCTCTCTCTGGGAGGCCATTACGTTCCACTGGGGGAGAAATATATACCTTTTGGTATTGTAGTGTTGATAAGAGACAGAGAACAGGCATGAAAGGACAAGATGTGGGAAGGTAAAGGGAAGAATGGAGATTTAGAAACTTGAACTCCATAGAGCCAAGTCTCCTAAAGTGCTAAGGCCAGTGGACCATGGATAGTGCTACCAGGAGTGTGTTGTGGGAAGTTCTAGAAATCGTTGGATTTCTGAATGCATCCCATCACAATACCCTGGGGAACAGGTCACTCCAGGAGTAGAATCCTTGCTTGGTTTTAAGTACTTCACTATTAATGCCTTGCCTCTGTGTAAATTTAATCTGTGCTGTGCTTGTGCTTCAAGTCTTACCCTACAAGCCTTTGATGACTGAATGAGGAAACATCTCAGTACCCAGGACACTGGACAGCTTCTGGACATTAAGATACCAAAAGGGATGGGAAAGATTAACTGTGGTAAAATTAGCCCTAGATTAAAGGCTTCTCTAATGTCGCTAAATAAGATTGAAAGCAAGGTTTGAAGAGATCAAATAATTTAAGGGTAACTTGACTGTGTCCCAGAACAAACTTCAAGAATGAAAAAAAAATGACATAACAGAATGTTCATCCTGTTGGAAAATTCACAAAATCTGGCATCCAAAATTATAATCAAATTGCTTAGAACTAGTGATAAAGAGAAAATCTTAAAGCAGCCATAGAAAAAGACATTATGCATAGAAGAACAACTAAGAATAGTAACAGACTCTGCAGTGGTAATAATATGGGCATGAAGGCAGTGCAACAACTGAAAGAAAAACCCTACTAACCTAGAATTCTTACCCAGTGAAAGTATCTTTCAAAAGAGAGAGGGGGAAAAAGACATTTTCAGACATATGAAAAATAAAAGAATTTATCACCAGCAGTCTTGTACTATGAGAAATAGTAAAAAAAATCTTTCACTTCACATCAAAAAGAATAAAATACCTAGGAATAAACCTACCAAAGGAGGTAAAAGATCTGTGCTTGGAAAACTATAAGATACTGATGAAAGAAATTGAAGATAACACAGAGGGAAAGATATACAATGTTCTTGGGTTGGAAGATTAATATTGTTAGAATAACTATACTACCCAAGGCAACCTACAGATTTAATGCAATCCCTATCAAAATACCAATGGTATTTTTCATAGAACTAAAACAAATAATTTAAAAATGTGTAAGGAAACAGAAGAGACCCAAATAGCCAGGACAATCTTGAGGAAGAAGAACAGAGCTGGAGGAATCATGCTCCCAGACTTCAGACTATACTACAAAGCTACAGTAATAAAAACAGTATGGTACAGGTGCAAAACCAGACATAATAGATCAATGAAAAGAATAGAGAACCCAGAAATAAACCCATGCACTTATGGTCAATTAATCTATGACAAAGGAGGCAAGAATATACAATGGAGAAAAGACAGTCTTTTCAATAAGTGGTGCTGGGAAAACTGGACAGCTACATGTAAAAAATGAAATTAGAACATTCTATAGCACCATATACAAAAATAAACTCAAAACAGATTAAAGATCTAAATGTAAGACCAGAAGCCATAAAACCCCTAGAGGAAAACATAAGCAGAACTCTTTGATGTAAATCATATCAATATTTTTATTTTTGGATCTGTCTCCTAAAGCAAAGGAAATAAAATCAAAAATAAACAAATGGGACCTAATTAAACTTAAAGGCTTTTGAACAGCAAAGGACACCATTGACAAAATGAAAAGACAACCTACAGAATGGGAGAAAATATTTGCAAATATGACTGATAAGGGGTTAATATCCAAAATATACAAACAGCTCATGCAACTCAACATCAAAGGATAAGCAGCCCAGTTAAAAAATGGGCAGAAGAACAGAACAGACATTTTTCCAAAGAGGACATGCAGATGGCCAACAGGCACATGAAAATATGCTCAACAGTGCTAATTGTCAGGGAAATGCAAATCAAAACAACAGTGAGATATCACCTTACACCAGTCAAAATGGCTATTATCAAAAAGAACACAAATAACAAATGGTGGTGAGGATGTGGAGAAAAGGGAACACTCGCACACTGTTGGTGGGAATGTAAATTTGTTCAGCCACTGTGGAAAACAGTATGGGAGTTTCTCAAAAAACTAAAGATAAAACTGCCATAAAACCCAGAAATTCCACTCCTGGGTATATAGACAAAAGAAACAAAAACACTAATTTGAAAAGATAAATGCACCCCAGTGTTCATAGCTGCATTATTTACAATTGCTTAGACATGGAAACAACCTAAGTGTCCCTCAACAGATGAATGAATAAAGAAGATGTGGTATGCATAAGTGTGTTTGCGTATATGTGTGTGTGTGTGTGTATACACACACACACACACACACACACACAATGGAATACTACTCAGCCATAAAAAGAATGAAATTTTGCCATTTGCAACAACATGGATGGACTTGGAGGGTATTATGATAAGTGAAATAGGTCAGACAGAGAAAGACAAATACTGTGTAATATCAATTATGTGGACTCTAAAAAATACAACAAACTAGTGAATATAACAAAAAAAGAAACAGACTCACAGATATAGAAATCAAATTAGTGATTACCAATGGGGAGAGGGAAAAGAGGAAGGGCGACATAGAGGTAGGGGATTAAAAGGTACAAACTATTATGTATAAAATAAGCTACAAGGATATATTGTACAACACAGGGAATATATACAATATTCTATAATAACTATAATTGGAGTATAAGCTTTAAAAATTGTGAATCACTGTATTGCACAACTGTAACTTATATAATATTGTACATTAATTATACTTCAATTAAAAAATGAAAGAAAATCTTTCAGGTAGAGGAAAAGTAATATCAACAGAAATCTGTATCTACAAAATGTAATAAAGAGCACCAGAAATGGTAAATATGTCAGTAAGTATATAGCATTTTCTTATATTTTAAATCACTCCAAAAGATAATTGACCATTTGAAGGAAAAATCATTACAATGTATTGCAGTGTTTATAACAAATGTAAAAGTAAAATGTACGACACATTTACAAAATGAGAAAAACTGAAGGAGAAATGGAAATACAGTATTGTAAGGTTATAATACTATGTATGAAGTTACATAATATTATTTAGGTCACATTTAAGTTAAATTTGTATAATAAAACACTAAAATGCTACTAAAAAACGTGTAGATTATAAGCCAAAGGGGAGAAAAATGGAATCATAAAAAATACATAGTCAATAGGCTACAAAGAAATAAAAAGAGGACAAAGAATAGATGGGACAAATAAAAAATAGATATCAAGATTTTAGATTTAAATACAATTATATCAATAATCACATTAAATGAACTAAACCTTAAAAGGGAAAATTTCAGATTGAATAAAACACAAGACCCAACTATATACTGCCTGCAATATATATACTGTAAATATAAAGACACAAATAAGTTAAAAGAATAATGATGGGGCTTCCCTGGTGGCGCAGTGGTTGAGAGTCCGCCTGCCGATGCAGGGGATGTGGGTTTGTGCCCCGGTCCGGGAAGATCCCACATGCCGCGGAGCGACTGGGCGCGTGAGCCATGGCCGCTGAGCCTACGCGTCTGGAGCCTGTGCTCCGTAACGGGAGAGGCCACAACAGTGAGAGGCCCGCATACCGCAAAAAAAAGAATAATGATGGAAGCAAATATATCAGGCTAAAGTAATCAAAAGAAAGCTGCTTAGTGTTTGACTAAGTAGATTTCAAAGCAAATAGAATGAGCAGAGATAAAGACCTTAGTTTAATAAACATAAAGAGATCAGTTTTTCAAAAGGACATACATATGCTAAACATATTGAGGACATAAATATGCTAAGCATGTTGTGCATCAAAAACATGAAACAAAAACTGATAAACTATAATAAGAAATAATCAAACTCACAAATATAGTTGAGATTTCAATACCCCTTTCTCAATAATTGACAGATTGCTGCAAATCAGTAAGCATATAGAAGACTTTGTCATCACTATCAACAACTTGATCATATTGACGTTTATAAAATATCACACTCATAAAAGCAGAATATACATCCTTTTCAAGTATACATGGAACATTTACCAAGATAGAATATATTATGGACTGTAAATCCAATCTGAAAAATGTAAATTTATTCAAGTCACATAAAGCATGTTTTCTGACCACATGGACTTTAGAAATCAGTAACACAAAACTCTGGAAAATCCTCAAGTATTTTTATTTTATTAGTTTTTTGGGGAGTAACATTTTTTTTAACATCTTTATTAGAGTATAATTGCTTTACAATGGTGTGTTAGTTTCTGCTTTATAACAAAGTGAATCAGCTATATATATACATATATCCCCATATCTCCTCCCTCTTGCATATACATATATCCCCATATCTCCTCCCTCTCACCCTCCCTATCCCACCCCTCTAAGTGGTCACAAAGCACCGAGCTGATCTCCCTGTGCTATGTGGCTGCTTTAAAACCAATGTACTTTAAAATAACTCACAAGCAAAATTAAAAGTATTTTAGACTGAATGAAAATAAGCCCCAACATTTCAAAATTTAGGGAATGCTGATAAAGCAACGATTACAGGGACATTTATAGCAGTAAACATCTATATTAGAGCAGAAATAAATAAAATAGAAATGAGAAAAATTGAGAAAAAAATCACTAAAACCAAAGGATGGTTCTTTGGGAAGATCAATAAAATTGATAAACTCTAGCTAAACTGATAAAGAAAAAAGAGAGAAGACATAAGTCGCCAATATCAGGAATGAGAGGGGGGATATTAGTATAGACACTATGAACAACAAAGGGATAATTAGGGACTATTAACTTTATCCCAATAAATTTGATAAGATAACCAAATTCCTTGAAAGACACAAACTATTCAAGCTTACTCAAAGAGAATTTGATAAAGTTGAATATCCCTATATCTAGGAAATTTTATATTTGTTCTTAAATCTTTCTCTGGAAGAAAACTCAAGCCCAGATGGCTTCATGAGTGAATTTAACTAAACATTCAATTAAGAAATAATAGAAAATCTATATTAAGTATTCCAAAAAAATTAAGAGGAGGGAACACTTCCTAACACATTCTATGAGGCCGTCATTACCCTGATACCAAAACCAGGTAAAGATATTATGAGAAAGGAAAATCAATATCTCTCATGAACACAGCACATGCAAAAATTCTTAACAAAATGAATCCAGCAATAAATAGAAGGGATAATATATCATGACCAAGTTTTGTTTAATTCAAGAATACAATGCTGGTTCAGTATTCTAAAATCAGTCAATAAAATTCACATCAACAGATTCAAAAAAACCCTTATGATCATTTAAAAATGCAGAAAAATCATTTAACATAATTCAACATAACATTCATGAAAGAAACTTTAAGCAAACTAGGAATAGAAGGGAATTTCCTTAACCTGATTTAGGACATCTATCTAAAATCTGCAGATAATATATTCAATGTGGAAAGACTGAATGCTTTTCTTCTACGAATAAACAAGGGTAAGCACTCTCTCTGATGCTATTCCACATGGTACTGGAAGTCTTAGCATAATAAGGCAAGAGAAAAATATAATGCTTAGCGATTGGATAGGAAGTTAAGACAGTCTGTATTTGCAGATGACATGATCATTTACATAGAAAAATCTGAAAGAATCTATATAAAAGCTTTCTATAAATAATAAATGAGCTTAGCAAGGACACAGGATATAAAGTCAATATATAAGATCAACTGTATTTCTGTATACTTGTAATGGACTATTGGAAAAAGAAAATTTTTTAAAAGTTCCATTTACAATAGTACCCCCAAACCGTGAAATACTTGGGTACACATCTAGCAGCTTACACAAAAGATCCGATGTTTAAAACCAGAAAAACACCAGAATTTGATAAGCCTATTGAAAAATTTATATAGAAAACTAAAAGTAGAATAGCCAAAATAATATTGAAAAGGAACAAAGTTGGAGGATTCATACTATCTGATTTAATGACTTAGTATAAGGCTACAATAATCAAGAAGGTGTGGATATTAGCAAGAGGATAGATATATTGATTAGTGGAACAAAATAAATATTACAGGGAAACACCCATGCATATGTGGTCAGTTGATTTTCATCACAGGTGAAAAGACAATTCAATAATAAAGAATAATCTTTTGAATGAATAATGCTGGACTCATTGAATATACACATGTAAAAACAATGACTCAACTTCTTGCCGCTTACAAAACTTAACTCAAAATGTATCTCAGACCAAAATGTAAAAAATATAAAATATTTAACTTGTAGAAGAAAACTTAGGGGAAATTCTTTGGGCCTTGAGTTAAGCAAAGGTTGCTTAGATAAGACAACAAAAATATGACTTATAAACAAATTTTTTTTTTTTTTTTTTTTTGTGGTATACGGGCCTCTCACTGTTGTGGCCTCTCCCATTGCGGAGCACAGGCTCCGGACACGCAGGCTCAGCGGCCATGGCTCACGGGCCTAGCCGCTCCGTGGCATGTGGGATCTTCCCGGACCGGGGCACTTTCAACCACTGCACCACCAGGGAAGCCCCTAAAACAAAATATTTTTATATTAGATTTCATTCTGTGCTCTCATAAAAACAGTTTTAAAATAATGACTTAACAAGCCATAGACTGGGAAAAAATATTTGCAAATACCATATTTGATAAAGTTACATTTTTTTTTCAGAATATATAAAGAACTCTAAAATTTCAGTAATAAGAAAACAGATACTTCACCACAAAATATATATGGATTGGGCTTCCCTGGTGGCGCAGTGGTTAAGAATCCTCCTGCCAATGCAAGGGACACGGGTTCAAGCCCTGGTCCGGGAAGATCCCACATGCCACGGAGCAACTAAACCTGTGCGCCACAGCTACTGAGCCTGTGCTCTAGAGCCCACAAGCCACAACTACTGAGCCCACATGCCACAACTACTGAAGCCCGTGAGCCTAGAGCCCGTGCTCTGCAACAAGAGAAGCCACCATAATGAGAAGCCCTCACACCGCAACAAAGAGTAGCCCCCGCTCGCTGCAACTAGGGAAAGCCCGTACACGGCAATGAAGACCCAATGCAGCCAAAAATAAAATAATTTAAAATATATATATATATATATATATATATGGATATAAAATAAACATATGAAAATCTTCTCAACACCATTAGTCATTAGGGAGATGCAAATTAAAGCCACAATGAGATAATACTATACACCTCGTATAATGGATAAAATTTTAAGAAGAAACTGAAAATGCCAAGTACTGGTGAGGAGTCATTGTTAATTCTGAAATGGGGGTTGTATAAATGATAAGACAATTCCCTCTTTATTAAGAGGGGGAATTAAAGACCGTAATTAAAATTGTTCTATTTGACAAGTAGGGACATGACAGGGCACTGAAAAGAGGTCGCAGCCCTTCTGAGCAAAGTAAGAGTGGGTATCCTGAAAGGCTTTCTTTCTGGAGGAAAAGAGGGTCACTATCACCACTTGCATTTATTAGAAATCTTTCCATCTCCTTCAGTTCTTTAAAATGCCTTGGCTTATTCCTCACTATTAGCCTGAAAGGAAATAAACCTTACACTACCTTTTTCACAGATAGGGAAGATGGACTTCCTTTTTGTCCTTTCATGAAGGCTTCTGTTTCTATTCTATCCAGTATTCATGAGGGAAGCTGCCAGAAACAGCGGAATGATCCTGAAACAGTATGTTGACATTGGTAAAGACTGATTTTGACATATTCTTCTGACAACCTTTTGATTAATTTTCTGCTTCATTAAAACCCTTAATTAAATTAACATGGAGTGTGGCAATATCCTTGACAGATTTTGTTTATTAGCAAACAAGTCCTCCAGTTTCAAAGACAGTGGCAGTGCAGGGCCCCTGAAACCAGGTTAGTAGTTTCTGGGAGGCTGTGGTCATGAACGGACTGAACTTGTTGTTCGTCCAAAAGCCCAGTTGGATTTGGGCAGTGAAGCTGATGAGGACATAGAGGAAGTCCTCTGTGGATTGGTTTCACCATGCTGAGACCCCAGCCTTCCACCGTTGCCTGTCCTCCACCCACCCCTCCCTTGCCTGCGTCTGTTCTACTTCACACAAGGCATTACAGCTGAGTACAGTTAAACTCCTGAGCAGATCATTCCCCCTATACCAAGTTTAATCCTTGATGTGTCCTCTTGAGACTTACAGATATAGCTTTGTAGGCATGCTTTTTAACGTGAGTGTTGAAAATGAAGTGCCAGGACTCATATCTTGAAAAATTCTAAAAATGATAAGTTGATCATTTTTAAAGTTCCTCTTTCACCTCTCCCCATATGTTGGATTTAGCAGCACATATGTTACCGTTGGCATGATAATGATCCCTGCATTGTGTAGAACTTCAAACATGAGGGTGGGGGAAGGTAATAAAAATCAAAAGTATATAAAAGTGCCTAAAATTATTAATACTTATAAATTCATAAATTTATTCCTTAAGTCAAATTATTTTTTAAATGAAATATATTGACATTCAAATTTCATAGAGAAAATTTTTTAATTTTCCAACAGATTTTTTTCTAATACAACTACCTAACAGAGACAGGTTGTGGGTTGTTCACAGTCTCCTATATTCGTGTATGAGTGGGATTAACACCCTTTTTACCATTGTAATCACTGACATAAGCCAGATGCAGGCTTACATATGTTTTGATGAGCAAGAAAAGTTTACCACTTTTCTTCACTCGGTAGCATAAAAACACAATGATATGCTTCCTACCTTTTGGAGGAGCATCACGTGGGTTAGTTTATGAATATCCATGCGAATGTACCTGTTTTGAATGAGTTTAGTTGAGTTTCATCCACTTGTTCATTCATTCGGCATAGGAGAATTTAATGTCTACTGTGTGTCAAGCATGACCTGGAAATACAGAGACGAAAAACACAGTTTCTGTCCTCAAAAATGTCGCAGGTCAATTCACCAAGTGTAGTGATTGAGGTTAGCACATGGGGATATGGGCATGTTTAGGAAACCAGATTCAGTGGGGCTGGGGATGTGGTCAGCAAAGTCATCCTAGGGTCCCCAGCGCTGGTGCTGGTCTTGATGGATGAGAAGAAGGTACTCAAGTTTAAGAGCCTCGGTGAAGTACTGGAGGAGTGTCAGGAAGAGTAGCATCATGCAAAGATGTAGCTATACATCCAAAGCAGAGACATGCGAAGCAGCAAGTAAGAACCAGGGATGAAGGACATATCATGCAGTGTGGTCAAGGGCCTGCAGATTAGGAGAATGATTCAAGGTGAAACTAGAGAGGAAAGCAAAAGACAATTCAAGAAGGCTTGTGTGTGTCAAACTAAGAAACGTGAACTTACCTTGGGAACTTTGAGGAGCTACTGGAATATTTTATGGAAGGATCTGATCTGGTTGGATTGTGCTTATCATAAAGGTAGCACTGGTAGCAGTGTAGAAGCAAGGGATAAATTTGAGATGGAGGGTTAGGGACAGGAGGCAGTGGAACAAGGTAGGAGGAGGCTGAAAAAAAAAAAAAAAAACCAAGTTAGAAACAATGAGAGCTTGAACCAGGAAGAAAGAGAAGAGGGGGGTGTTCGATAAAAGCTGTTGAATTTAATTGAGTGAACAAAAGGAGAGCTGCTGTCAGCACTAGTCAAGGATGTACACCTCATTGAAAGGCTTTTAAAGAACTATATCTCCTAAAGATAAAATATAAAACCATCACCATGGTTACAACACACAGTCTTGTACTGGGTGATCCATATCACTGAACATATTGTTTTACCTTGAACACTTTATTTTTACACACGCTAGAGTTGTTTGGCTCGAGAGAGAGCTGCAAAAGGGATCTCAGAATGTTTGGTTCCCATGTGGGAGATGTTAGGTGCTGTGCTAAGTGTGGAGCACTGGGCATTCACTCTTCTAATTTTGACAAAAGTCTTTTGAAGTAGTGCTCTTGTCAAAGCCGTGTAAAATTTAAGGAGACTTGGACACAGAAAGATTTAGTAACTTGACTGAGATCACACAGCTAGCAAGGGGAAGAACCAGAATTCCATCTTAAATCCTCATCTCTTTCTCTTTTTTTTTTCACCTTCTCTCATGATACTTTGCTGTCTTTCTCTCATGTTTTTCCACTGGCCTCCTGATTTCATAATTCTATAGCTATTATACAACCTGGATAATAAAACAGATATAAAATCTTTAAGATCTTTCAAGAATCAGCATGGCAGAGTAATTATGAATGAGGGCCCTGGAGCCTGAATACCTGAGTTCATATTCTGCCTCTAGCATTTACTAGCTGTGTAATTTGGGGTTCATGCCTCAGCTAACTCATTTATAAAATGGAAATAACAGTATCTTCATTTTAGGGTTTTGGGGAAGATTAAATAAGTTTATGGATATAAAACATGTATAAACACAACAGTGCCTGATGCATAGTAGGTACTTAATAAATATTATCCTTTATTATTCAGCCACTGTTTATTGAACCTAATGAAATAAAGGGTCTCTGGGTTGATACCAAAGAGGACAACTATTTTCCTCTAAGAAAGATGCCTTGAGTGCCAATGGGGTAAACTTGTGTGATCTTACTCTGCATCAGAAGCTCAGCTTCATGCAATAGGAAGATCAGGAACATGGATGGTATCAGCAACCATGGCTGTTCCCCAAAGGCACTGGGAAAGGTGCTAAGACTCTCTAAGCCTAGGTTTCTTTACCTTTCAAATGATTTGTGAATATATCTTCAGTAGCAGTTATAAAGATTCAGACATAGAAAATAAACCTTTGTTATAGAAGTTCCAGAGCCACAAGGGATTCCAGATGTCCTCAGGTGAAATGATTTTTCACTAGGGGTTGAGGGGAGGAAATTTAAAAATGACTTGCGGAGTTTTTCAAAGCTCAGAGACTTTTCCTCCTTCTCTTTGTGTCGCCTCTACCCCCTATAGACCGCTCTCAAAATGAGCCATTGTTTCAGGTAAGAATGTTGTGGATCTCAGGTATGTCAGATTGAAACAAAGGTTGGAAAGCATTGTTTTAGCCCAACACCTTCAGTTTACAGATAAGACAGGAGACCCAGAGAGCTTTAGGAAACTGCACAAGATCGCAGAGCAAGTAAATAATAGATTCGGGGCTGGTAACCAGGTTTTCTTCAAACTTGTTTAATGTTCCACAACATTGTGTTGCGTCTCTCCTTACCATCAATCTCCCTAAAGTTTCTGAATTCAATTGCCTAAGTTTAAAGAGTAAGTTAATGTAGATAAATCATTTTTTGAACATTTGACTGAGAACAAAAGATTAGGGCCAAATTAAAACCCTTAGAAGATTCAAGCTCTGAACTGATTATGCTGTCATGTCCTCCCTAAAGATGATTCAAAAAGAAAATCAATATCAAACCGTAATCTAAATGTACAAAAATCCAAAAAAAAGTTGTAATTTCCGATGATGAATGGCTCCCGTACCTTTTTTTCAAGCATCAATACAAAATTCTTTTAAAAAACAAATCAGGATTCTTGGATGTGTTGTTGCTCTAGGTATGTTCATACCTGCAGACTAGATCTATCTCTACCAAAGGAAAGAGACACAATGTCACTTGAACCCAAGACATAGCCTGGATATCATACATGAATTCATCCTGCCTATATTCGCTTACTTCAATGTCTTTCTCTAAAAGTATAGCAAACCAAAAGCATCCAGCCACAGAGCTTCTGATCAATAAATTAAACACACTACCTATTACCTTAAAAGACTGCTTTAGCCAAATTTCTGGGTAACTAATAAAGGGCCACACTCATATAGTTCATTCTCAGAGTGGCAATGTGATCAAAGAGGCATGATTCAGCAGCAAAGAAAGACACTTCAAAGAAACTCTGATTCCTAACTGCATTTCTCAATCCTCATAAAGAGGCCAGAAGGTACTCTCAGAATCCTTTTATCCTTCTTTCACCTACTTCTCTCACATACCCAGCTGCTCCGGCCCCTCTTTTTCATCTAAGCTTCCTTGAAGAATTCCTATCCAGGCTTAGCTTACATACTTGTATCCTTACCCTACACATCACATCCCTACATGATCATTGCAACACAAAATCCAAGAGAAACCCCTCTGGCAAAAAAAGATTATCCTCAGAAGGTGAAGAGGGAAAGAACATTAGCAGAGAAAGAGCTCCTTTTTAGTTTACTTGGAAAGAAAACCTTGGGAGTGCTCAATCATTAATCATGTTTTGTTCCATCCTACTGTTGCCTTCTTTCCTCTTAGATTCACAGCAAGATGTACAATGATAGGGGTTGCTTTTAATTTAATATTAATCTTATTTGTGTTACCTCCTCAGTACCTAACACCAGATTGCTTTTAGGGAGTTCCCAATAGTTGTTCTTAACCACTTGAGGAAAAGAGGTTCTTGAAGAAATCCAGAGATTTTACATACACTTGTCCCTGATTTTGACATTGTCTTCTACAGTCAGACTACATTTTCTAATTTGTCTTTGGCAGACTTTTTCCCCATATCCTGAGGTGAAAGCCAGCGGTGACAAAGTGTAGACCATGAGAAGCTACACCCTTGACTTTGCAAAGAGTGTGAATGCATAGCTTTATTAAGGTATATGTTCTGGATGCTTTGGAAGAGATTTTGGCTCCAGTCTTTGGAGCCAAAGACTTTAGCTTTTCATACTAAGGAACACCTTATTACTGGCAATCTGTTTCTTTGACTAATAATAAGCTGGTAAAAGTTACTCTCATTGACAGGTTGTATTGTTTAGGTCAGGGCTACAAACAGCTGAACAGAGGAGCTGTAGATTCAGGGAGACTTCTACTTAATTTCTGCATTTGGGAAGTTTATTTATTATTATGGAAAAAAAGACCTATATTGTCATGTTTTCAACTTTGGGAAGCATTTAAAAATAATTTTTGTACTGAGTTTATGGCCTGATCTCTCTATAAATTGACATGTCTTTGTAGATGTTTTTCTGGAGGTTGCATATAATTCAAACTTTAATAAAACAGAATCATTATTAAGTGAATCATTATTACATTCTTTAAAATGGAAACATGCAAATTGTTACAAAATAGAGATAATGTGTAGGGGTTGAAAGAATTTTTATTAAAAGCAATATCGTGGTCAAGTCATTAATAATGTGACAAAACCCCTAATATTTATCCTCTCCGTAGGCAAAGAGAACTGGGTGCTGAGTCAGAAGACCTCAGCCCCCAAGTAGCCAGGTCATCTTGAGCAAGTCATGGTCTTTTATTTAGTCTAATAAAATTTACAGGACTAGATTCTATAATAAACTGCCCTTAACATTCCTCCAAATCTCTGATCAGAATAAAAGTTCAAGGAATATTGTCCAATAAAATCACTGGAAGAAGCTCGTTGAGGGGTGGAGATGATAGAAAATGGAAAGAATCAGGCAGGAGTACTTTCAAAGTCTATGCCATGTAGTAGCTATGTAGACTCAGACTTGGTTAATTTATTTAATCTCCAAACCTCAGCACAGGGTTCTCTCCCTGAAAACAATAATAACAAAGAAACAAACCCAACGGCCATTCTTTTAGCATCTACTATGTTAGATATGTCCCACAAATATTCTTTCAGAAAAATTCTGGGGAATCTGTATTATTTATATACAAATTTAAAAACTTGAATCTCAGAGTTGTTAAATAATTTGTCCCAGGCAACATAACTAGTAAGCAGCAGGTTGGGGGTTCAAATACAGGTCTGCTTGATTCCAAAGATTATGGTCCTGTTTGGCCACCCCATTCTCCCTCTTGTAAGGAATGAAAGCAGCTCACATTTGTAAACATTTTCAGGAAGAGAAAGCCTAACGCATATATAGAATCATTTCACAAGGGAGAGTGGTAATGCAAGCCACTGGATCACCTCATTGGAGCTCAGGGAAGTCACGAACTGCATAGAACACTAAGTGACCTCACACCTGTGGGAACCAACCACTTAAGACTTTGTAAATGCAGAGATTCCATATCCTGGGGAGGGATCATCTGTTCATTGTTTTGAAGGAGGTGATGATCATTTAAGAATAGGTCAGAGGTGAGCCACCAAACAGACACTCACAGATTCCAGTATCCTTAGTAGAAATTCTTTTCATTTTCTCAGTGAACAAGCTCTTTTGGTCCTCTTGTACCTAAATACGATTCTGAAACTTTCAATTACAATATTATTAAGCACAGAGAATAGTATCCTAGAACCTTGGACTGAGTAGGGTACTTAGACATCACCTAATTCAATATTCTCATTTTGTTGATTAGGACGTTGAGGTTCAGAAAGATTAAGGGACTCATCCTGACTTAAACACACAGTTAAAAATACGTATTTTGGCTCAAGTGGCCTAGTTACTGCTATCACCCAATGCCTCCTCCCTGTGATGAGCTGACAAAATACTTGAGGACAGAGACTACACTATAGGCTTTGTTTTAATCTCACAGTCTTGGGCACAGGACTGGATCTACGGTAGATATATAATATAAAGTAGTAGACTCAGATGGAAGACATATATCAGTGAGCGCTTCAGGTCCTCTTTTTTGAGGATAAGCAGGACAAGAAAAAACTATTGCTAAACAAGGAGGGTTACTGTCTCTGCCAAAGCATGTCAGATATGGTTATGTTCTGGTTTAGAGATTAAATGGAGCATGCCTGAGTGTCACCCTAAGAAAAAACAATCTGTATAAAGAGATTTTAACCAGGTTATGTTCTTATTTTAGCTAAATGTCCTGTATCTTTCCTTTCATTCCTTCTTTCCTTTCATTCCTTCTTTCTTTTGACACCAGAATGATTCTGTCACCCGTAATATTTATCCAAGCAGAATATTTTCATCTCTGATCTGATATCCAAAAACGCTTTTTGTTCCTAGCCCATGTTGTCATAAACTGCAGATGCTTCACTCTGCCCTGTGGCATCGGGCTGTTGTTTTGTTTCTGATTTGACTTCCACAACTTACTCCAGCCCTGCTTTGCAGACTAGCCAAGAGGGGGGAGGGCAGCCTTTGTCCCAGGCTGAGCAGTTGAGAAGACTGTAATTAGAAGGGAATTATCTCTTCTATTAAAACAAACAAACAAACAGCAAGGAACAGCCCAGTAAACTCACCAGAAGGACAGGAATACAAGTAGGGGTGGTATTTTTCATTTAGTTTATTTAATAAATATTTACTGACCCACACAATTATTGTTGGTGATATGTTGGTGGGATTGATAAGAAAGTCCTGTTTCCTCAAGGAGCTCAAAGTAGAGTAAGCAAACAACCACTGTGGCAGGGATTGACTAGATGTTCAGCAATCTTATTTCTGTTCCACGAAACTCAGGAAAACTACACATCTCTGCTTCCTTTATACTATTGAGTTGGGACCATGTGGCTAGTTCTGGCTAATGAAATGTTGACAGACATGATTTTTAGGCCTGGTCTTAAAATATAGCATTCTCTTTACAATTTATGTATCTGTTCATGTGATGATGTGATCACATGATCATATGATGATGAATTCACATGATAGGAGGTATTTGGATCCTTGAGTCATTTCTTGGAAGTGAGCTACCCAAGAGGGCCACCCAATTTTATTGGATTGTCACTTGAGTGAGAAGGAAAACTTTGCTGTGTTAAACCACTGGAATTTGGTTTATTTGTTACTGCAGCATAATCTATACTACACATGATTATAAAACAATAGAATTGCTTACCATTGAATTTTTTCCCCAATATTATGCTGTCATCAAGAGATCACCTCTGTTATCCTGGGGAATTACTGGATGCTTTTTATAAGAAGAGATGTGCTCAATGATTTGTGATGACCTAGAGGGGTGGGATAGGGAGGGTGGGAGGGAAGCTCAAGAGGGAGGGGATATGGGGATATACGTATACACATAGCTGATTCACTTTGTTATACAGCAGAAACTAACAAAACATTGTAAAGCAATTATACTCCAATAAAGATGTAAAAGAAAAAAATTGAAAAATAAAAAAAGAAGAGATATGTAAGATAAGTTTTTTTTGTTTTTGTTTTTGTTTTTAGGCCACACAGCATGGCATGTGGGATCTTGGTTCCCTGACCAGAGATTGAACCCGTGCCCCCTGCAATGGAAGCACAGAGTGGAAGCACTTAACCGCTGGACCAGAAGGGAAGTCCCTAAGGTAAGTTTTAAAAGATTTGATTCCCTTCCATTTTCACCTTTCTTTTTTGAATTTTCCCTTTATATATCTGAGTTCCTCTAATTGAAAAAGAAAGAGGAATTTTCAAACTAGGAAAAGATTGCATGTGAATTAATGTTTTGGCATTGTTTCAGGAATGAATTCAGGAAGTCTAAGAGTCCACTTTCATGTGGAAGGAAATTAGGTGATAATTTTTAGATGGAGACAAACATCTGAAAAGGAATGGCATCAGCTAGAACACCTCTGGAAATTATATCTGCTCTTTGGAGCTGGAGTAAAGTTAGGGTAAAAAACCTGTGCTTCAGAAATTTTAAAAAATTGCTCTGAGTCTTATGTGTTTTCCTGAAGAATGTTTATACACAAGGAACAGTTTTAAGTGCACTGGCAACTGGATTTGTTTGCTTGGAGCAGACCTCCTGTTATAGCAGTTGGATGGTGCAAGATGGGTCTAGTTTGAATTACTTATTTATTTTTTGAATATAATAAGCCCTGATATTCCAGTTCTAAGCACTTTTCAAATATTAACTTACTTAATACTCATAAATACCCTATGAAGTATTTGTTAGTATAATTCTCATATTGAAGATGAGTAAACTGAGGTATAGAGAGTTTAAGGTTACATGTTTCCCAAGATTACACATCTAGTAAGTGGTGGAACCAGGATGTGAACTCAGGTTTTCTGGCTCTAGATCCCAAACATGTCACTGCTTTGCTATGCTGAATTTCTTTTGCTAATTAATAATAACACCAGCCAACATCCACCATTTATTGAGCTTACTAAATGCCAGGCACTGTTCTAAATTAACTACATGTATTGTCTTTTTAATGCTCAAAACCATACTCTGAGTAGGCAGTACTATTACTGTCACTATACAGATAGGGAAACAGGAAGCAAGAGAGAAGAAACCAGGACGTGTTTAGTGACAAGCAGAGGCAGAAGCTGTGCTGGAATTCAGGCAGACTTGAGTCCAGAACCTGAGTACTTTGCTGCTACAACACATATCCTTTCCCTTTCAATAGTTGGGGTGCATGATTTTTCTGGCTTTGGATGCCAGAAAATTCCCTTGAAACCAAGAACCAGAAGTCTTCTACCCTTTCCTCTTTCTCCTTCTAGGCTGGTTAGGAAAGGGTTAAGTCTTCGATATTTTCTTGGTTTAGAGTAATTTTCTCTCTTTCCTCACTCATTGCACCTCTTGACAATTACTGGATTATCAGTACAAGTCCAACTGAAAAGCCAGCTTTCTCAGTGAAAGCATTTTCATTCCCTTAAGTTATAACAATGGATTTCCTTTTTCTCTGATGTCTCATTGGAAATATAACATTGAGAAATTATCAATAATATATTCTTATGGATGCTTTACTAGAACGAATTTTTAATGGCAACATGATATCTCCTTTATTTTTTTCTTTGTTGTCTTGTTTTCTGGGTTTTAGCTCTAGCCACAGGAGACAACTTTAAACAGCTGTCACTGCATAGTAAACATCTGATAATATGTGCAAAACAGAAGACTCTGGTACTCTGGTGATAACTTTTAACCTAGAGATAAGAAGAAAATATTAGAAGTATTATGCACGTAAAATTGGTTAAAATTAAGTTATTGCAGATGGGACATTCATTAGGCTGCAGTATAGAAAATACTTTTTTCCTTAGAAATTAGTAATTGCATATATCAGTATTTTTGGTAATTTTACCACATTTTGTTCCTGGAATTTAATAAGAATCTTTGAAACATGCATAGCCTCATCACATACGATAATTGCCTAAAATAAACTAAAGTCAACAACAGAACAACACACACAATGAAAACAATTCAAAACACAGCTTACATTTAAAGAGAACTTGTAGAAACGTCTATGGAACCATTACTCTCATTATAACTATGAATAATTCATTCAGCCTCTCCCAGCCTGTTTTTTAATTCTGTAAAAAGGAGGAAATCATACCCATTTAACAAAGATTAGATGAAATTATTTATATGAAAATATTAAGTACAGTGCATGACACAGTAGAAGCTGTATTCAACTTCCCTCATTCCCTCCTTCTTCATTTCCTCCCCTTCTCCCATCTTCCCCCTTTTTCTCCTTTTATTCTTCTCTGCACTTTCAAGAAGTCTTCAGCGCACACTGAACAACAAGAAGAAGAAAAAGAGAGGAGGAGAAAGTGAAATGAGGCTTGTTTAGATAAGACTGGAATTATATTGCAAAATGGACTTCTTAAATGGTGATGCTCCTTAGCTGTTTCAGCACCAGGAGGAAGAGTGACAGATCTTACAGAGGAAGCAACACAGTGCTTAGGATTCTGTGCAATGGTGGATTTATTCTCAGCTTAGACTCCCAGCATGAAGTAACTTTACTTGGCAAAGAAGATTAAGGCATCCTTCTTCTAACCATAGCAGATATACTAATACTGATAATGCCAGAAGGAAAATAGATTGAAATAATGTAGCTGGCTAAGATTAATGAGGTCGAGTACTGGATCCAAAAGCCATTTTTGTTAATAAGTAAAGCAGTTAATCAGCAATAAGTACTACATCCTGGAAGGTGGCAAATCCTTCCACAGAAATAGTTTAATGAAGACTCAGACCTCAAAAACTACTTTGAACAAGCACATAATCAACATCATGGACTTTCTGTCATCAATAATAACTAAAGGAAAGTGTGGACACCCTGGCAAATGACAGTGTGGACAATAAGATCAATCCTGGACCAGAAGTGCTGCCTTAACCCCTATATTCGTTTTCTATTGCTGTGTAACAAGTAACCACAGATTAGTTGCTTAAAACAACACACATTTATTATCTTGAAGTTTCCATGGGGTCAAGAGTCTGGGCACAGCTTAGCTGGGTCTTTTACTCAGTCTCACAAGGCTCCTATCAAGGTATCAGTCAGGCTATATTCTCATACAGAGGCCTGATGGGGGAAGAATCTTCTTATCTCATTTATGTTGTTGGCAGAATTCACTTCTTTGTGGCTTATGACTCAGACCCCATTTTTTGCTGTGTGTAGGATGGAGGCTGCCCATGTGGACTTCCTCAACATGGCTGCTTACTTCCTCAAGCTAGCAAGAAGAATCTCTCCCCTGAGGAAGGACCCAGTCTCTCTTATTAGGACTCTCACCTGATTAAGTCAGACCCGCTCAGATAATTTCCCTTTTGATTAACTCCAAATAACTTATCTGGGACTTTAATTACATCTGCAAATCCTTTCATCTTTGCCGTATAATATCACCTAATCAAGGGAGTGACATAGTCCCTTTGACTATATAGTCCTTTGGTTAGATAGAGGCATGTGGCAGGCCCCACCCATACCCAAAGAGAAGGGATATGATTTCCAGGGGGCAGGAAACAGAATCTGTCATAGGATCTGTCCACTACAACCAAATTGGTTGAGGTTTATTGCTGGTTAAGAGCAATTAGAGATAGGCATAAGAATTCTTATATTCTCTTCACATTTGTATAACTTCATTCAATAAACTATATAACTTATGTAATTTCGCTCAACAAACTGTGTCTGGTACAAAATGTAGTATAGGCTTGATCATTACCAATTAACCCTTTCTCATCTTTACATAGACTTAAGTTAATGGAACCCCTCAAGGATCTGTGTGTATTTATTTATTGATCCATTCAACACATATTTGATGATCATCAACTATGATCTAGACATTATTTAGGTGCTGGGGGTATTACAGCAAACAAAAAGATTTAAAATAATCCATACCTTCATGAACTGTATATGTCAGCGAAGCAGATATACAATAAGCAAGATGAGTTAGTAAAATATACATTATGTTTAGTAGTGGAAAGTGCTAAGAAAAGAGAGTGTGTAGGTTGATATTTTCAAAAGTTTGGGCAGGGAAGGTATCTCTAAGAGGTAACATGTGAGTAAAGACATGAAGAAATAAGGATAGGAGTCCTGTGAGCATTTGAGGGATGAGCATTCCAATCAGGGAGAAGAAGTGCAAGGCTGTGATATTGAAAATGTGCCCCGTGGGTTTGAGGCACAACAAAGAGGCTGGAATGGCTGCAGCTGAGAGAGCCAGGGAAACATTCAGGTGTTGGAGTGAGAGAGGAAAAGGGAGAATGAATCAAGCAGGGTTCTGTAGGTCTTTGTAAGAAATCTGTTGTTTACTCTGGGATGGGAGCCATTGGAGCATTTTGAACAGAGGAGAGACTTGATCTGACCTATGTTTTAACAGGGTCACTCTGGCAGCTGTGTTGAGAATAGACTGAGGGCATCAAGAATGAAACAGGGAAACCATTAAGTAGACTACAGTAGTACAATGATTCAGGTGAGAGATGATGGTGGTTTGAACCAGCGATGGAGGTTGTGAAAATGGATTCATCTGAAGGTAAAACTGAAAAAATTTGCCAACGCTTCACATGTAGGTTGAAAGAGAAGGGCAGAGGTCAAGGATGACTGTCTATATCCACATCTGTATGTGTATTTATAGCTTACCACTTATCTAACTATTATACATCCTATGTGAATGAATGTATACACATTTGTGTATACTGTGGGGATTCATTGAGCTTACGCTAATTCATTTGTGTTTGGTAAAATAAAGAAACCCAGTAGAATGAAATTTTGTGTACATATTCCTTATATACATTACATACATTATTAAATACATTACACATTCACATACACATGTTACTTCGTTGAGTTAAATACACAAAACAGTGTAAACTGTGCTTTATGGGCAATTTAAGAGATTTATCAAGCACAATTTTTATTACCTGCAATTTTCACCTTTCAAATTGATCTTAGAATCCTACTCCTGAGAGAGAAGTTCCTTTGTTTTGAACTGAGTGGCCCTTCCTTGATTTTAGCATCCACAGTTCTGGTGCCCAGGACTTAACATGTAGTTGAGCAGCATTTCTTTGAGTATCCTGTCTTCCTGGGGCTTGCTTAGCCCCTCTGTGTGTGCTGCCGAGCTGAGTTGGGATGGAAGGATAATATTCATCAAGAGGAAGGACCTGCTTTAGAGAACAGGAATCTGGGCGGGTGTTCTGAGGTTTTTGCTAGGACCCTAGCACAGAGTTCTGTGTCATTTTTACCAATTAGCTTTTTATAATAAAATTTGAGAGTTTCACTGTTTCAGCAGTTGTCTTTTTAAAATCTCTGTCTCTCTCTAGTGTTGGTTTTCTATTGCTGCTGCAACAATTTGCCATATATGTACTTAGTGGCTTAAAACAACACAAATTTATTATCTTAAAGATTTATTGGTCAGAATTCCATCACCCGTCATACTGAGCTATGATCAAGGTGCTGGCTGGGCTGCATTTCTTTCTGGAGGTTCTAGGGGACAACCTGTTTCTTTACTCATTCAGGTTGTGGGCATAGTCCCATTCCTTGCAGTTGTGCAACTGAGATCCTGTTTTTTTGCTGGCTGTTAGCTGAGGGTGGTTCCCAGCTTTTAGAAGCCATCATGTTCCTTGGCTTGTGGCCCTTTCGTCCGTCTTCAAAGCCAGCAACAGCAGGTTTAGTCCTTCTCACACCATATCTCTAACCCAGAGTGGAAAGGGTCTCCAAGCTTAAGGACTTGTGTGATTAGATAGTATCTCCCCGAATAGTCCAGGAAAATCTTACCATTTTAGTGATCAGCTGATAAGCAACAGTAATTTCATCTGCAACTGAACAGATAAAATCATGTAACATGATTTTGCCATGTAACATAACATATTCATAAATTTGGGGACTAGGATGTGGACATCTTGGGGGGCTGTTATTCTTTCTATGCCCCCCCCACACAACTGGCTCACATTGATTTTTTATCTCTTTCTCCCTTAACTATTAAAATTATTAATTTCATAAACCAATTCTTAATTTAAAATATGGATGAAACTCTTAGCCAGGAGTTGTTAAAGTGCATTCCTGCTTTGGTACAGTCTCAGTTTCCTTTGATTATTATTCTGGATTGTTATCATTGTAATTTACATAAGCTTTTCTTGAACTAGCCACTAATTATATCAGGAATTACATCCTATTGTAAAAAATGTGAACTGTCTTCTTTCTGTAGTGTCGTAGTTTTGAGAGTGTAAAAATAAATTCTAGGTTAAGTGCTATCTCAAATCATTAAAAACATAAACATTCCAAAGGTGATTCCCGGCTCACACTGGCAACTGTTCTTCCAAGTTTATCGTGGTTGAGATTTTGCTTTTCAAACTATTTCATGCCTATTTTCGTGTTCACTTTGGCCACATCACTTCCCCTGTTTAGCGCTCTAAATCAACTTTGAATTGCAAATTGCATTCTATCTATTGACTGAGTTAAAGTGCTTACTCAATTGCTTAGGAAAAAATGTTTCTTTGAACTGCTCAAACCCTAATAATCTTTGTCCAATACCCACCATAATTAGCAAGTCTATATATTATGCTTAATATTCATGTTCACTCAAGATAGTGATCAGTAATGTTTTGGGGGTGGTACCGTGTGCCATGTATTTTGCATGCACTCTCTGCTTAAATTCCCATAACATCACTACAGGGGTATGTGCTATTGTTAATTCTGTTTTGCAGACAAAGAAATAAAAACAAGGGGGGTGAAGTCACTTGTCCAAGGCCATATAGTTGTGAAGTGTCAGCACTGAAAGTTTAGCTGACTGACAAGAATGTCTCTGCCCTTAATCATTAAGCTGTAAATGCCCCATGAAATGTACTCCCTTTTAAAGTGGCTATTTTACTGTTAGTACTGAGGGCATGTGTGGATCAAATATCACTATTGCTTTACTGACAGGAAATTGAGTATTATAGTTGCCCTAGTCAGATGTCTAATAGTCATAATTGCATCCTTCTATTTCCTCCTTCTATAAAAGCTGTATCATGGCAGGTAACCAATTTTTATAGATTATCATAGCCTATACCTTTTGTTTCAGCTAATAGGGTTTATTTTTTTCACCTGTTAGACCACACTTTAGAGTGTCTCCTATGATTGATTAGGGAAAAATGTTTCTCTATTGCCTCCTCAAAATTAGGGATGGCTCTGGGAAATATTTAAGAAGATACATAAATTTAATATGTAAGATAGGCCTTTTTATACTCAAATAAAAATAATCATCTGTGCCACATTCTGGTGTTAGCACCATAGAATACATTTATTTGGAGACAATTTTAAAGCTGAAGGTTCAAAGAAAGTGATAAGAGTAAAAAAATGAGTTCATTTGATTTCCTAAGATTCTTTAGGTAGGCTCTTCCAGTTTTCCTTTATTTTGCAGGTCTTTTCAGCCAAAAATAAGCTATAGTAACATCCTATGATCCTTCTAAACAATTCCCAGCTCCTGGAAATAGATGCCAAGGCTTTATTATATGTGCAGAAGCAGGGTAGCTGGGAAACTATTACATAATTAATCTGCTAGAGGGTCCCCACCCTGGATTTCACAGTCTGGCATTCAGAATCTCACCCCCACTTGCAGGGAGACACTACAGGCCCTTGCATACCTCAGTCTAGGAGAATAAGAACTAAAAATGTATCATGGAGAAATCATGAGACATGTAAGGAGAACAAGCCCTAGGAAGGAAAGGCACAAATAGAACATACATAAAAGAGGATGTAGAATTAATGGAACACATACAGCAAAGGTTTAAAGTAAACATAGTCTATGCTATCAGAGAGATAACAGAGCACGGGAAACATGAAGTAGACCAGATAGTTATGAAGCAACAGCTGGAGCAATATTGTTCAAATATTTTCAATATTGTTCAAATCCAATTGGATATTCTTGGAATTGGATATTGTTAAACTAAATTACTGCATGGATATGCTGAATAATAAACTTAATATAGCTGAAGAACTAACAAGTGAACTGTACTATCAAGGTGAAGAACTCTCCTGGAAGATGTCAAGAAATGATAAATAATGGAAAGAGTGAAAGAAAGATTAAGAGAGAGGATAGAAATAGAAGTATCAATGGCTAGCTAAAAGGACTTTCAGAAGGAGAGCAAAGAATAAATGGAAGAGAGAAAGTAACAGAAGAAATAATGAATAAGAACTAATGAGTAAGAACTAATGAATAAGAAGAAATAATGAATAAGAATTGGCCAAAGATATAAATCCTTAGGGGCTGATAGAATTAAAAAGAAAAAGCTACATTTAGACCCATTATATTGACTTTTGAGGACATAAAAGACAGCAATAGCTTCCAAATGCTTCAGCCAGGAAGAACCAGATACCTACAAAGTAAGTGATGATATCAGTCTTTACAACAGTAACACTGGATGCAAGAAGACAGTAATAAAATATCTCCAAACAATTGATGGAAAATAACTTTGAACCTATGTCCATTGAACGTACTGTTTCAAGTTATCAAGCATATCAAAGTCACACAAAGTTCACTAAACAAGAGGGCCTTAATAAATTCCAAAAACTCAATATCATTCAGAACATGAAATAAGTTCTAAATTTAAGAAAATTGGAAATCAACAACAAAGCCTAAAGTTTAGACAGCATACTAAACACAATATTCATACTATTAAATAAAAAAGAGAAAACAATGAGAGAAACTATAAAATATTTACGTTAAATGGCAATGAAAACACTATATGTTAACATCTATGGGAGGCAGATGAGAAAGAAATTAATAAATTTGAAACATTTATCAGAAAAAAAGAACGATTAAAATAAATTAGCTCAGAATTCAAATTAAGAAGTGAGGTAAAGAGCAGCAGAGTAAATCCTAAGAAACAAGAAGAAAGGTAAAGGTAGAATTTAATAAAATATTAAGAGAGAGGATTACATAAAAAATTAGAGAGGATGCACAACTCCTGAAACTTGTTCTTTCAAACCATAAATAGGTAAAACAATGGCAGGACCTATCAGAACAAATGATAAGATATTTAAATAAACAAAATGGAGAGTGAAAAGTTGGAGTAAATATACATATAGTACATATTTAATATAAATACTTTATGATGTCACTTATATGTGAAATCTAAAAAAGTCACGCTTGCAGAAACAGAGAGTAGAATGGTGATTACTAGGGGCTGAGGGGTGGGGGAACTGGGGAAATATTTGTCAGAGTACAAACTCTTGGTTAGAAGATGAACAAGTTTTGAGGATTTAATGCACAGCAATGTGATTATAATGAGCAATACTCTATTATATAGTTAAAAGCTGCTAAGTGAGTAGATCTTAAATATTCTCACTGCAGGAAAAAATGGTAATTTTGCGACGTGATAGAGGTATTAGCTAACACTACAGTGGTGATTATATAGCAATATGAAAGTATGTTAAATCAACACATTGTATACCTTAAACTTACATGCAATGTTATATGTCAATTATATCTCAGTGAAGCTGAACAATAAAAGAATATTTTGCAAATAATACTTGAATAAATTTTAAAATAAGTAATGTAAGAGATAAGTTTCTCCTCAAGTGGCAAAAAAGACAAAAATAAGATAAAACTAGAATAACCACTAATGTAATTGAAATGGATTTTCAAAATTTCCCTTGTCCCCCAGGCCCTGATAGTTTTACATATGAATTCAATCAAGCTGTCAAGGATGAGATGATTTATTTCTTACACACATTATTGCAGAAAAAAAAAAGTTAAAAGGGAAAGTTTGTGCAACTTTAAGTTAATCAACTTAATAAACTATTAAGTTTATAGGCCAGTTCCACTAATGAACATAGATGTGAATATCCAAAAGAACATATTAGCTAAGCAAATACAGCAGGTCATAAAAACTGTATTATAATGTAATTTTATCTGTCCCCAAAATGCCAGAATGATTCAACTCAGAACAAAATCTATCATCTTGACAGGTGTAGACAGAGAAGTGGATAAATGTCAACAATTATTCATGCTTAAAATGGTTAGAAAACAAGCAATAGAAATTAACTTATTTAACATAAAAAAAGACTATTAAAAAATAACCTATCTATATATAAAATAGATAACTAATAAGGACCTACTGTATAGCACAAGAAACTCTACTCAATACTCTGTAATGGCTTATATGGGAAAAGAATCTAAAAAAGGATGGATATATGTATATGTATAACTGATTTACTTTGCTGTACCTGAAACTAACACAACATTGTAAATTATACTCCAATAAAAATTACAAAAAAACCTTATAAGGAATAGGATTTCCTATTTAATGGAAATCATTAGCCACATTACCTTTAATGCAGGGAATAAGATAGTGATTCCCATTCTTTCTGCTACTATTCAACCAGTTCCTACAGGCAAGTAATCAAGTCATCCTGGTTTGCCCAGGATTCTCCCAGATTTAGCACTACAACCTAGGAAACGCCTCAGTCCCGAGAAACCTGAGTGGTTTGGCTGGACAGTTATAGTATTAAAAGTGAAGTAGCTCAGTCCTAGAAACCTTCTCAGACACAGGCAAACTTGGACAATTGGTCAACCTACTACTAGTCTTGACCAAACAATAACACAAGAAAAAGATACATGAAATATATAGATTGGAAAGAAAGATATAGAATTTTTATTATTTAAAAAGATATTATTTACATACAAAACTCAAAAGATTATCGAAGTGTTAAAACCAAGAAAATAATGCAGAAAAATGCTGGATCAAAAATCAGCAATAAAAATCAGTGGGACTCATCAATAAATAACTAGAAATGTAGACTAATACCATTTATAAAAGCAACAAAAATTGTGAAGTATCTAGGGATTGTCTAACAAAGTGTACAAAACAGATTATGGAGAAAATGTTAAAGTTACTTTAAAGTACCTATAAAAGGAATCAAATGGTGAAACATGCCATGTTCATGAAGAAGATGATTTTTCATTTTCAACATATAAATTCCCTTCAAATTAATCAGTAAATTCAAGGCCATTCTAATCAAAATTCTTGCATATTTTGGGGAGGAGGGATGACTTGGAAAATTAAAATTTTACACAGAAGAATAAATTCCTCAAATGGTAAGACGATTTTGAAAAATAAAGAAAAAGTAGACAGGTGGACAGGGGGAGACCAGTCCCATATTACAAGATAACATACAGAATTTACACTAACAGAGCTTTTGGGTTCGAGATGGCGGAGTAGAAGGACGTGCACTCACTCCCTCTTGCGAGAGCACCAGAATGACAACTAACTGCTGAACAGTCATTGGCAGGAAGACACTGGAATGCACCAAAAAGGATAACCCACATCCAAAACTAAGGAGAAGCTGCAATAAGATGGCAGGAGGGGTGCAATCACAATAAAATCAAATCCCATAACTGCTGGGTGGGTGACTCACAAACTGGAGAACACTTATACCACAGAAGTCCACCCACTGGAGTGAAGGTTCTGAGCCCCATATCAGGCTTCCCAACCTGTAGGTCCGAGAATGGGAGGAGGAATTCTTAGAGAATCAGACTTTGAAGTCTAGTGGGATTTGGTTGCAGGACATCAACAACACTGGGGGAAACAGAGACTCCACTCTTGGAGGGTACACACAAAGTAGTGTGCACATTGGGACACAAGGAAGGGAGCAGTGACCCCATAGGAGACTGAACCAGACCTACCTACTAGTGTTGGAGGGTCTCCTGCAGAGGTGGGGGGTGGCTGTGGCTCACCGTGGGGACAAGGATACTGGCAGCAGAAGTTCTGGGAAATACTCTTGGCATGAGCCCTCCCAGAGTTCGCCACTAGCCCCACCAAAGAGCAGGGTAGGCTCCAGTGCTGGGTTGCCCCAGGCCAAACAACCAACAGGGAGGGAACCTAGCCCCACCCATCAGCAGACAAGTGGTTTAAAGTTTTGCTGAGCTCTGCCCATCAGAGCAACACCCAGCTCTACCCATCACCAGTCCCTCCCATCAGGAAACTTGCACAAGCCACTTAGATAGCCTCATCTATGAGAGGGCAGACAGCAGAAGCAAGAAGAACTACAATTCTGAAGCCTGTGGAAGGAAAACCACATTCACAGAAAGTTAGATAAAATGAAAAGGCAGAGGACTATGTACCAGATGAAGGAACAATATAAAACCACAGAAAAACAACTAAATGAAGTGGAGATAGGCAACATTCCAGAAAAAGAATTCAAAATAATGATACTGAAGATGATCCAGGACCTTGGAAAAAGAATGGAGGCAAAGATCAAGAAGATGCAAGAGATGTTTAACAAAGACCTAGAAGAATTAAAGAACAAACACCTAGAAGAATTAAAGAACAAAAACCAGAGATAAACAGTGCAATAACTGAAATGGATAATACACTAGAAGGAATAAATAGCAGAATAACTGAGTCAGAAGAATGGATAAGTGACCTGGAACTCAGAATGTTGGAATTCACTGCCACAGAACAGAATAAAGAAAAAAGAATGAAAAGAAATGAAGACACCTCTGGGACAACATTAAAAGTGACAACATTAGCATTATAGGGGTTCCAGAAGGAGAAGAGAGAGAGAAATGACCTGAGAAAATATTTGAAGAGATTATAGTAGAAAATTCCCCTAACATGGGAAAGGAAATAGCCACCCAAGTCCAGGAAGCACAGAGAGTCCCAGGCAGAATAAACCCAAGGAGAAACACACTGAGACACATAGAAATCAAATTGACAAAAATTAAAGACAAAGAAAAATTATTGAAAGCAACAAGGGAAAAACGACAAATAACATAAAAAGGAACTCCCATACGGTTAACAGCTGATTTCTCAGCAGAAACTCTACAAGCCAGAAGGGAGTGACATGATATATTTAAAGTGATGAAAGGGAAGAACCTACAACCAAGATGACTCTACCCCGCAAGGATCTCATTCAGATTCGACAGAGAAATCAAAACGTTTACCGACAAGCAAAAGCTAAGAGAATTCAGCACCACCATACCAGCTGTATAACAATTGCTAAAGGAACTTCTCTAAGTGGGAAACACAAGAGAAGAAAAGGACCTACAAAACAAACCCATAACAATTAAGAAAATGGTAATAGGAGTATACATATCAATAATTACCTTAAATGTGAATGGATACCAACCAAAAGACACAGACTCGCTGAATGGATACAAAAACAAGATGCATATATATGCTGTCTACAGGAGACCCACTTCAGACCTAGGAACACATACAGACTGAAAGCGAAGGGATGGAAAAAGATATTCCATGCAAATGGAAATCAAAAGAAAGCTGGAGTAGTAATACTCGTATCAGATAAAATAGACTTTAAAATAAGGACTGTTACAAGAGATAATGAGGGACAATAGATAATGATCAAAGGATCAATCCAAGAAGAAGATTTAACAATTACAAATGTATATGCACCCAACATAGGAGCACCTCAGTACATAAGGCAACTGCTAACAGTTATAAAAGAGGAAATCGACACTAACACAATAATAGTGGGGGAGTTTAACACCTCACTTACACCAATGGACAGATAATCCAGACAGAAAATTAATAAGGAAACATAAGCTTTAAATGACACAATAGACCAGATAGATTTAATTGATATTTATAGGACATTCCATCCAAAAAGAGCTGATTACACTTTCTTCTCAAGTGCACACGGCACATTCTCCAGGATAGATCACATCTTGGGTCACAAATCAAGCCTCAGTAAGTTTAAGAAAATTGAAATCATATCAACCATCTTTTCCAACCACAACATGATGAGATTAGAAATCAATTACAGGGAAAAAAAACATAAAAACACCAACACATGGATGTTAAACAATACATTACTAAATAACCAAGAGATCACTGAAGAAATCAAAGGGGAAATCAAAAAATACCTAGAGACAAATGACAATGAAAACATGATGATCCAAAACCTATGAGATGCAGCAAAAGCTGTTCCAAGTGGGAAGTTTACAGCAATACAATCCTACCTCAAGAAACAAGAAAAATCTCAAATAAACAATCTAACCTTACACTTAAAGGAACCAGAGAAGGAAGAACAAACAAAACCCAAAGTTAGTAGAAGGAAAGAAATCATAAACATCAGAACAGAAATAAGTGAAATAGAAAAAAAGAAAACAATAGGAAAGATCAAAAAAACTAAAAGCTGGTTCTTTGAGAAGATAAACAAAATTGATAAACCTTTAGCCAGCCTCATCAAGAAAAAGAGGGAGAGGACTCAAATCAATAAAATTACAAATACAAAGGATCCTAAGAGACTACTACAAGCAAGTCTATGCCAATAAAATGGACAACCTGGAAGAAATGGACAAATTCTTAGAAAGGTATAACCTTCCAAGATTGAAACAGGAAGAAAGAGAAAGTATGAACAGACCAATCACAAGTAATGAAATTGAAACTGTGATTAAAAATCTTCCAACAAACAAAAGTCCAGGACCAGATGGCTTCACAGGTGAATTCTATCAAACATTTAGAGAAGAGCTAACACCCATTCTTCTCAAACTCTTCCAAAAAATTGCAGAGGAAGGAACACTCCCAAACTCATTCTATAAGGCCACCATCACCCTGATACCAAAACCAAAGATACTACAAAAAAAAAAAAAATTAGAGACCAATATCACTGATGAACATAGATGCAAAAAATCTCAACAAAATACTAGCAAACAGAATCCAACAGCACATTAAAAGGATCGTACACCATGATCAAGTGGGATTTATCCCAGGGATACAAGGATTTTTCAATATACACAAATCAGTCAATGTGATACACCATATTAACAAACTGAAGAATAAAAACCATATGATCATCTCAAGAGATGCAGAAAAAGGTTTTGACAAAATTCAACACCCATTTATGATAAAAACTCTCCAGAAAGTGAGTATAGAGGGAACCTACCTCAACATAATAAAGACCATATATGACAAACTCACAGCAAACATCATTCTCAATGGTCAAAAACTAAAACCATTTCCTCTAAGATCAGGAACAAGACAAGGATGTCCACTCTCACCACTATTATTCAACATAGTTTTGGAAGTCCTAGCCACAACAATTAGAGAAGAAAAAGAAATAAAAGAAATACAAATTGGAAAAGAAGAAATAAAACTGTCACTGTTTGCAGATGACATCATACTATACATAGAGAATCCTAAAGATGCCACCAGAAAACTCCTAGAGCTAATCAATGAATCTGGTAAAGTTGCAGGTTACAAAATTAATGCACAGAAATCCCTTGCTTCCCTATACACTAACAACAAAAGATCAGAAAGATAAATTAAGGAAACAATCCCATTCACCATTGCAACAAAAAGAATAAAATACCTAGGAATAAACCTACCTGAGGAGGTAAAAGACCTGTACTCAGAAAACTATAAGCCACTGATGAAAGAAATCAAAGATAACACAAACAGATGGAGTGATATACCATGTTCCTGGATTGGAAAAATCAATATTGTTAAAATGACTATACTACCCAAAGCCATCTACAGATTCAATGCAATCCCTATCAAATTACCAGTGGCATTTTTTACAGAACTAGAACAAAACATCTTAAAATTTGTATGGAGACACAAAAGACCCCGAATAGCCAAAGCAATCTTGAGGGGAAAAAATGGAGCTGGAGGAATCAGATTCCCTGACTTCAGAGTATACTACAAAGCTACAATAATGAAGACAATATGGTACCGGCACAAAAACAGAAATATAGATCAATGGAACAGGATAGAAAGCCAGAGGTAAACCCTGGCACCTATGGTCAGCTAATCTATGACAAAGAGGCAAGGATATACAATGGAGAAAAGGCAGTCTCTTCAGTAAGTGGTGTTGGGAAAACTGGACAGCTACATGTAAAAGAATGAAATTAGAACACTCCCTGACACCATACACAAAATAAACTCAAAATGGATTAAAGACCTAAATGTAAGACCGGACACTATAAAACCCTTAGAGGAAAATATAGGAAGAACACCCTTTGACTTAAATCACAGCAAGATCTTTTTTGATCCACCTTCTAGAGTAATGGAAATAAAAACAAAAGTAAACAAATGGTACTTAATGAAACTGAAAAGCTTTTGCAAAGCAATGGAAACTACAAACAAGAAGGAAATACAGCCCTCAGAATGGGAGAAGATATTTGCTAATGAATCAATGGACAAAGGATTAATGTCCAAAATATGTAGACAGGTCATGCAGCTCAATATTAAGAAAACAAACAACCCAATCCAAAAATGGGCAGAAGACCTAAATAGACATTTCTCCAAAGAAGACATACAGATGGCCAAGAAGCACATGAAAAGCTGCTCAACATCACTAATTATTAGAGAAATGCAAATCAAAACTACAATGCAGTATCACCTCACACTACTTAGAATGGGAATCATCAGAAAAATCTACTAACAACAAATGCTGGAGAGGGTCTGGAGAAAAGGGAACCCTCTTGCACTGTTTCTGGGAATCTAAATTGATACAACCACTATGGAGAACAGTATGGAGGTTCCTTTTAAAACTAAAATTAGAATTACCATATGACCCAGCAATCCCACTACTGGGCATATACCCACAGAAAACCGTAATTCAAAAAGACACATGCACCCCAATGTTCATTGCAGCACTATTTACGATAGCCAGGTCATGGAAGCAACGTAAATGCCCATTGACAGACGAATGGATAAGGAAGATGTGGTTCATATATACAATGGAATATTATTACTCAGCCATAAAAAGGAAGGAAATTGGGTCATTTGTAGAGACATGGATGGATCTAGAGACTGTCATACAGAGTGAAGTAAGTCAGAAAGAGAAAAACAAATATCGTATATTAACGCATATATGTGGAACCTAGAAAAATGGAACAGATGAACTGGTTTGCAGGGCAGAAATAGAGACACAGACGTAGAGAACAAACGTATGGACATCAAGGGGGGAAAGTGGTGGGGAGGGTGGTGGTGGGACGAACTGGGAAATTTAGATTGACATATATACACTAATACGTATAAAATAGATAATTAATAAAAACCTGCTGTATAAAAAGTAAAATAAAATTCCAGAAAAATTTACACTACAAAAATAATGTAGTAGTACAGTGACAGACATATAGTCAAAAGAAACAAAACAGACAGCCCAGAGACAAGCTCACGTTTAAATAAATTGGTAAGTAATAGTAATGGAAATACAAATATATAGAGAATTGATGAAATAATTGACTATGCTATAGGAGAAAAAATTAGGTTGATTTGCTGTCCTCTACCAAATTTTTTTTTTTTTTTCCCGAATGCGACACTGAGGATTGTTATTGCTCCAGAGACTCAACTGTCCAGGTACACTAACCCTCCTCATACGGACAGTTCTCCTCATGTGTTCAAGGTGGAATCAAAAGTAAGTGGTTTTTGACTTTCCAATTTATGCCAGTTACCTAAGTAGCCATATATTTGAACAGCAGCAAAAGTATTGAATTAAAAATTAGATAGAGGACACACATATTAAATTGGTGAAAATCCATAATACTGGCAATACCAATTGCTAATGAGGACACAGAGCTACAAGAACTCTGTTAATTGCTAGTGGGAATGCAAAATCGTACAGTCACTTTAGAAGACAGTACAGCAGTTTCCTACATAGCAACACGTAGTCTCATGATATGATCGAGGTTAAGCAACCATATGTCTAGATATTTGCCCAAGTGATTTGAAAATTTATGTCCACACAGAAACCTGCATGTGAATGTTTACAGCTGCTTTAGCCATAATCATCAGAAACTGGAAACAACTAAGATGTCCTTCATAGGTAAACAGATAAAAAGATTGTGATACATTCATACGAAAGAATAGTATTCCATGATAAGAAATGAACTAGTAACAAGTAGATACGAATGAATCTTAAACGCATATTGCTAAGTGAAAAAAACCAGTCTGAAAAGGCTACATGGTGTGTGATTTCAGTTACATGATAATCTGGAAAGGGCAAAACTATAAAGATGGTGCAAAAGATCAATGACTACTGTGAGTTTGGGGGGAGGATGGAGGGTTGAATGGGTGAAGCAAAGGGTATTTTTTTAGGTGGTGAAACTATTATATATGATACTATAATGGATACATGACACTATGCATTTGTCAAAACCGATAGAAGTGTACTGCACATTAGTGAACTTTAACGTATACACATTTAAGAATCATTTCAGAGGTTGGGAGATTCCATGATAGAATGCAGAGTATGGCAAAATAGAAAATAGTCTAACTGTATTTCAGATTATAAAACAACCTACTGAAGGGGTAAGGAGGAAAGGTACTGACCTAGGTAACTTTAGAATTGAGTCCAGTCCGTAAGATGAAAGGAAAAAGAAGTTGTACATATCACCATATTCTAGTTGATAAAGTAGTTTATGACAAGGGTACAGGTACAGCTATACATTTATATTTGGAGTAAGACAATTAAGTAAATGGTGGGTGGTGGTGGCCAGATTGTTCACTATTGGAATGGGAGTTCACATATAAGCATGAGTAGGAGGCTAGTAGAATGATATATGTGGTAATGGATTAGGTTTGGAACATTAGTGTAAACTTATGTTTAGCTCAATATTGATACAAATGGCGACAAATAGAAATATTTATATTGTATATACACTAGTTAGTATACACACATATTTCTTGGCTTTGTACACTAAGAAAGTCTAGAGGCAGCAACACCCCAGGAACAATAAGCACCCCTAGAACCCAGAATTTTGTTTCTAATACCATTCTTCAACAAAAGGAACCAGGACTCATTGGAGAAGTGGCTAATTCTAGTACTGAAGCAGGATATACACAAGATGAACCTGGGGCAACTCATAGTGTCAGAAAGTTAGGAAGTGCTCAAAAAACCCCACAAAAATCCACAGTCATTGGAGTATTATGTCAAAGGGATCAAGAGGCAACTGAAAGAGTTCCCAATGCCCAAAGCTGAAAACAATTTAAGCAGCAAATAAAAATTTTAAGCAGCGAAAAAAAAAAGGAATAAAAATAATTGAATTACAATATGGGTATAAAATACATAGTTATGAGTCAATACCAATATAAATAAATGATTGAATAAATAAATAAATGAGGAAGAAGAGAAAAATTCCCCATGCAGAGGAGTTCCAAATGATTTCTGTAGATACTTCACCCTTTTAGAGGTGGAGCATAACTTTCCAATTCTTAAGTGTGGGTGGTGGATGGTAGCATCCTTCTAAATGGTATAGTGGAAAGGGAGAAAACAAGGGTAATTTTGCATGGAGAAAGCTAACAAATATTAACTCAGGCAGTTGATGAAGTTTAATATCAGCTGGGTGATGAAGTAGTAAGTCATGCTGATAGTGTGTGCTCTTGATGTGATGAAAATGGCACTTAACTTCTGTGGTCTTAATCCCCCAAACACATAACCTCATTCTAATCAGAAAAATCATCAGACAAATTCCAACTGAAGGACATTCTACAAAGCAGCAGATCAATACTCCTCAAAACTGTCAAAGTTATCAAAAACAAGGACAGGCTAAGAAACTGTCACAGCCAAGAGGATCTTAAGGAGACATGATGTCTAAATTTAATGTGGTACCCTGGATGGAATCCTGAAACAGAAAAGTAACATTAAGTAAAAAAAAAAAAAAGTAAAACCCCCAAAAAACCAATTAAGGAAATATGAAAAAAATGTATAAACTTTAGTTAGTGACAATATATTAATATTGGTTCATTAATTGTAACAAAATGTACCATAGTAATGTAAGACATTAATAATAGGGGAAACTGGTTGTGGTGGTATATGAGAACTCTTTGTACTGTTTTCACAATTTTCTTGAAAAGCTAAAACTATTCTAAAATAAAACATTCATTAAAATATAAAGTTAATGGCCTTCTTACCACTATCCTGAGAACTTTTACTTGTCAGCTTATGTTCACTGAGTGTGAATCCTGATGTCTTTATCCAGAAGCTTCTTTTAAAGGCTTTTCCTTTTTCTGTGGGCTATTGAGAGTTTATATTAATTTCAGAATTTCAGGGGCATGACAGCTCCCTTAAAGCTTTTGGTAAGCTATTTCTGGGAGAAAGATAAGAACCAGGGCCTATGGATGTAAGTTAAAGGGAGGTAAACTTTAATTTTTTGGAAGAAAATGCATACTAGTGATTAGAATGGGATATAGATGAAATGGCCTGCCTCAGGTTGGCTTCTCATGTCTGGAAAATTTTTAAACAGAGACCTCTTTTCAGATCTATTATGCATGGAGGTATAGATGAAATGCTGAATAAGAAGGTTAGAAGTCTTTTTTACTATGATATTCTGGGTCTCTACTGAGTTGACAATCTACTCCTGCAACCCAGCCTCACTTTTCACTCACTCATTTATTCATCCAACAAATATTTGTGAATCACCTACCAAATGGCTGATACTTCTCCAAGCCCTAGGTGTATGGCATTGAACAAATAGAAACATGTCCTTCTCTAGTCCACTGAGAGCAAAGTTTTGTTCTGTGGAACAGATCAGGGATGGTTCATAGAAGCCCTTTGTCAGTTAGTTTCAAAGACCACTATTATTCTCTTTAGAGAACCATCTAAAAGGAATAAAATCCTAAGAGGTATTGACTATAAACACTATGAAAATACTTCAAGGACATACTTTACTCTTATTAAATTTTTTTGGGTGGAGGCAGGAGGAATCTAGTTTTGTTGGTCAGTATCCTCCTTTGCCTAACCTAGGTCATCATTCTCCCCAAGATATAAGAAACTAAGAACAGCTGTGCTGAAGACAAAAATGTGTATAATTTAAAGAGAAGCGGGTCATTTAAAATTGTCACCTTCCTTGTGCCTATAAAGTATCATATAATTTAGAGAAAATCATTCCTTTTAGTTCTGTTTTGGGGCTAATAATTCTCCTTTACAAATAACCACAGATGTTCTCAAATGAAACTGTTATATAAAGTTCAAATGAATGTAAGTATTTCAAGAATTTTGCTTAGATATTCATTAATTTAGGGATCAGAAAAGGTCAACCCATATAAAAAAGGGAGGCAATATTTTATCCAGTGCCGACTATGTGAACTTTTCTTTTTTATGATTTACTTCACTACCTACAATAACACTTGGAGGCTCAAAGAGTTTAAATAATTTACTCATTTAGTCTAGCTAACTGAACTGCTAAGTGGAGGAGCTAGGCATCAAGCCTACTTGGAAACCTGAGTTCTCTCCCCAAAACCAGACTTCTGGAAGTGATGAAAGACAGCAGGAACTCTATTTCACAAGGTTGCCTTGGCCTTCTAAGACAGATTTATTTATTTTCTCTACAGATATTTCTTGGAACATCTACCATGTTTCTGATGTTACACTAGATGATTGGGACACATTCCTGAATAAAATAGACATGGTTCTTTCAGTGTGGAACTTAGAGCCTGGTAGTATAGTCAAACAGTAAACAAGTAAATTTAATAAAACTATGTAACAATCAAGAGATAAGGGCTTAAGTAAGATGAACAGGTTGTTATGACAGAAATCAGTGAGGATGGGGAGAAGGTTTCACTTAAATGAGTTGGTGAAAGTCCCTCTGGGCATTGGTATTTAAGCTGGTATTTAAAGATGAGCAATTGTCAGCAGTGAAAGGTCAGGGAACAGAGTATTGTAGGAATATCTGAAGGTCCAAATATGTTTGACATTTTATTCCATAATACGTTTTGAGTTAAATTTTGTTTAAGGTGTGAGGCTTAGGTTCATTTTTTTCCTATAGATAACCAGTTACTCCAGACCCATTTGAGGAAAAGATTATCTTTCCTCCATTGAATTCCTTTTGCACCAAGTCAGTTGGACTGATTTCTGGGTGTTGCATTGTGTTGAATTGATCTATGTGTCTATGCCCTCACCAATTCCACATAGTCTTGATTACTATAGCTACATAATAAACGTTGATATTGAGTAGACTGATTCCTTCCACTTTGTTCTTTTTCAAAATTATTTTAGCGATTCTCCTTCTTTGCCTTTCCATATACATTTTTGAATAATCTTGTCTATATCTACAAAAATACTGCTGGAATTTTAGTGGGAATTGTGTGAAATTTGCATATCAATTTGAAGGAGAATTGATATATTTGTTATATTGAGTCTTCCAATCTATAAACACAGTGTATCTCTCCATTTATTTAGATCTTCTTTGATTTCTTTCATCAACATTTTGTAATTTTCAGCAAACAAATCCTGTACATTTTTTGTTAGATTTATATCTAAGTATTTCCTTTCTTGAGTGATGGTAAATGGTATTGTATTTTAAATTTTGGTTTCCATATGTTCATTGCTAGTATACAGAAATACAATTGAATACAGTTTTGTAGATTTCTTTTATCTTGCAACCTTGCTGAACTCATTTGTTAGTTCTAGGAGTATTTTTGTAGACTCCTTGGGTTTTCTACATAGGCTATCATATCATTTGCAAATAGGGATTATTTTATTCTTCCTTTCTGATAGGCATAAATTTTATTTTCTTGCTTTAATGCATTGGCTAGAACTTCCTGCACAATGTTGAATAAGGGTAGTGAGAGCAGACTTCCTTGCTTTGTTACCCCTCTTAATGGAAAAACATTCAGTCATTTACCATTAAGTATAATGTTAGCTGTAGGTTTTCTGTAGATGTTCTTTATCAAGTTGGAGAAGTTTTCTTCTGTTTCTATTTCTCTGAGAGTTTTTTTAAATGAATGGGTATTGAATTTTGTCAAATGTTTTTTCTGCATTAATTGGTGGGATCATGACTTTTTTTCTTTAACCTGTTAATGGTGGATTAAATTGATTGATTTTGTGATATTAAATCAACCTTGCACCCCTTGAATGAATCCCATGTGATCATTGTTTATAATTATTTTTATTTATTGCTGGGTACTATTAGCTAATATTTTAAGAATTTTTGTATCTATATTCTTGAAGGATGTTGATATATAGTTTTCATTTTTAATACTCTCTGCCTGGTTTTGGTATCAAGGAATACCTGATACTAGTTTCATAAAATGAGAGTATTCTTTTCTATGTTCTGTTAAAGATTGTGTAGAATTGGAGTTAATTCTTCTTTAGGTGCTTGCTAAATTTTTCTGGTGAAATCATCTGGGCCTAGAGATTTCTTTTATGAGAGTTTTAAAGTTATGAATTCAAAGTCCTTAATAGTTACAGGCCTGGGCTTCCCTGGTGGCACAGTGGTTGAGAGTCCGCCTGCCGATGCGGGGGACACGGGTTCGTGCCCCGGTCCGGGAAGATCCCACATGCCGTGGAGCGGCTGGGCCTGTGAGCCATGGCCGCTGAGCCTGCGCGTCCGGAGCCTGTCCTCCGCAACGGAAGAGGCCACAACAGTGAGAGGCCCACATACCGCAAAAAAAAAAAAAAAAAAAGTTACAGGCCTAATTAATATTGGGTGAGTTGTGGTAGATTTTTTTTGGAGGAATTAGTATATTTCATTTGAGCTATTAATATCATGTAGGTAGAATTCTTCATGGTATTCCCTTATTATCCTATTGTTGCCTGAAGCATCTTTAGGGATATCTCCTCTTTCATTCTTGATATTGGTAATTTGTGTCATCTTCCTTTTTTCTTTGGCAGGCTTTGATTTTCTTTATTTTTCCTGTTTTTAATGTCCTTGATTTCTACTGTTATCTTTATTGTTCCCTTCCTTCTGCTTTCTCTAGGTTTATTTTGCCTTTCTTCTAGGTTCTTGAGGCAAAAGCTTAAACTGTTGATTTAAGACTTTCTAATGTATGAATTTAATGCCACAAATTTCTCTCTCAGCACTAGTTTTGTTCCACAAATTTTGGTACATTATATTTTAATTTTCAGTATATTTTTGATTTCCTTTGAGACTTCCTCTTTGGCCCACGGATTATTTAGAATTATTTTATTTAGTATTTGAGTATTTGGAGAGTTTCATTTCTTTCCACTTTTATTGATTTCTAATTTGATTCCATTGTGGTGAGCAAACAAACAGTGTATGATTTCAATTCTTTTAAATTTGTTGAGGTTTAATTTATTGCCCAAGATATGGTATCTTGTTATATGTTCTATGGTTATTTGAAAATAATGTATATTCTTTTCTTGTTGGGTGAAGTATTTTATAAATGCTGATTAGACCTTGTTAGTTGGTGTTGTTGAGTTTTATATGCTTGCTGATTTCCTGTAGAGTTGTTCTATCAATTGCTAAGGAGTGTTGAAGACTCCAACTATAATTATAGATTTGTCTATTTGTACTTTCAATTTTATCAGTGTTTCTTCACATAATTTGCAGCTGTGTTGTTTGGTGCATACACATTTAGGATTGCTATATCTTCTTGGTGTATTGACTCTTATCATTATCTAATGTCCCACTTTGTCTCTGTTAATTTTCCTTGCTGAAGTCTGTCTTACATGATATTACTATAGTAAATCCTGCTTTCCTTTGATTAATGTTTGCACATCTTTTTTATTTTACTTTCAACCTCCCTATATCTTTATGTTTGAATTGAGTTTTTTGTACATACTATATAGCTTGGTCATGTTTTAAAATATAACCTGTTAATCTGTCATTTAATTTTTGTATTTAGACTATTTTCACTTATTGTAATTATTGATGTCTTAGAGATTAAGCCTGCCATTTGTTTTCATTTTTTAATTTTTTCTCTCTGCTTTTTGTTTCTCTGTTTCTTTTTCCTGGTTTCTTACTGTTTACTTGGAACAATTTTTAGAATTTATCTTGATTTATCTATAGCATTTTTGAGTGTATCCCTTTGTATAACTTTTTTAGTGGTTACTCTAGGTATCATATACACAAAATTTATGGGGTGATCATTTAATTAGTTTGGGTGGGGTCTAGAATCTTACCTCCCTTTATGTCCCTTTAGTGTCTCCTTTTAACTGTCTTAAATAATTCCTCTACATATATTTGGGACTACATTAGTGTTATATTTTTGCTTCAAAGGACAAACATAATTTAGAAAAGTCAAAAAATGACTATTATATTTACCCATGTTTTTGTTTATTATTTTCCCCTTACCTTCCTTCCTACCAGTCTTCCTTCTGTCATTCCCTTCTTCCTTTTTGGTGTTCCAAGGTTTATTCTTTAATAATTTCCTTTCTGTTTAGAGAATTTCTTTAACCATTATATTAGGGTAGGTCTGCTGCCAACAAATTCTCTTAATTTTTCATAATTTGAGAATGTCTTCATTTCCTCTTCTTTTTCAAAGTGTACTTTTGCTGGATATAGGATTCCGGTTTGACAGTTTTATATTTCATCACTGGAAAAATGCTCTGCTACTTCCTTCTGGCCTCCAAGGTGTCTCATGAAAAATCTGCCATCATTTAAATTTCTTTCTGTTTATAGGTAAAGTTTCATTTCTTTCTTGATCTTTTCAAGTCTTTTTCTGTGTCTTTATCTTTTGGAATTTTGACTTTGATGTATCTTGGTGTGATTTACTTGAGTTAATACTCTTTGGAATTTTCTTAACTTCTTAAATCTGTAGGTTAATGACTTTTTTCAAATTTGGGACGTTTCAGCCATTACTTTTTCAAGTATCTTTTCAGTTCTGCTCTCTTTCTTCTCTCCTTCTGTAAATCTGATGACAAAAATGTTAAATATTTTGTCATAGTCCCAAAAAGCCCTGAGGCTCTGTTTATTTTCTTTCTCTCTATTGTTTAGATTGGATCATTTTTATTGTTCTATCTTCACATTCACTGATTCTTTCCTCTGTCACTCCATTCTGTTACTGAGCTCACCCACTGAGGGTTTTTTGTTTTTAATATACTGATCAATGTATTTTTCACTTTTAAAATTTTGATTTGGTTCTTCTATACATTCTATTTTTTTACTGAGATTTTTTAAAATTTGAAGAATATTCATAATTGCTCATTGAAGCCTTTTTTTCTGTGACTGCTTTAAAATATTTGTTAGTTAATTCTAACATTTCTGTCTTCTCGGGGTTGGCATGTATTGACTGTCATTTTTCATTCAGTGAGTGGTCTTCTCAGTTCTTGGTATAATTAGTGATTTTGGTTTGAAACGTGGCCATTTTGGATATTATGTTATAAGACTCTGGATCTTATTTAAGGATCTATTTTAGCTAGTTTTGTTGTATACTGCTTTGGGAAGCAAAGGGTGGGGGGATCTGCTTCATTATCATCAAGTGATGGTAGAATTCCAGGTTCCTATTGATACATCTGAAGGTGAGGACTCCTCATTACTGCTCGGTGGGGTGGGAGTTCTGGCTCCCCAATAGCCTCCATTGATGTCTCTCTGGCTTGGAGGGTCTGGGGTACCTTGTTACTAATTCCCATGTGACCTCTATTGACACCATGGTGGGGGTAACTTCATGGCTGGGTTGTGATAAAAATCCTGAGTGTTCACTAGGTCTCTTTAGACACACCCTCCCCCAGTGGGGAGGGTGAGGAATGCCTTATTAATGCCTAATTAAGTTTGGACTTCCAAACTTAATTAGGAAGTCCAAACTTCCCACTGATACTATAGTGAGGCTTTTGTAAACACCCAACAGGTCCATATGCAAAAATGAACTTTGATCTCTACACACCTCACATCATATACTTAAAAGTAACTCAAAAATGGATCAAAGACTTAAATGTAAGTACTAAAATTATAAAATTTCTAGAAGAAAAGTGATATAGTTTGTTTATAGCATTTATCACTATCTATAGTTACTTTATTATCTATTTCCATGCTTCCTTATCTATTAATTTTCTACTTATTATTGAATGTCTCTTTCCTAGTGAAATGTACATTCCATATACATATGGATCCAATAAAACATCTCAAGCAGGAAGCTTTCAATAAATATTTCTTGAGTGAATGAACGGAACTCAGACCAAAATGAGCTGTCTCCTAAGAAGCAATGCTGTATGCAGATGAAGCAAACTGGAAGGGAGCTGATGCAGGCTAAAGAAAAAAGGCACTCGTAGTCAACATTTTCATTTAAAATTAAATGATCAAAACTAAATGGCTTTTATAAAAAGCTCACTTTAATCACATGTGTAGAAAATGAACAAGTAGCAAACTCACATAACCCAGTGCAGGTGCCTTTCAAATCACCTGATATTCAACTTTTAGCTTTAAAAATACTTTGCTATGTCAAAAGGTTTACTACCAAATAAATTTGTCAGATTCTTGGTTTTCTATGGCTTTGCTGTCAAATTGGCTCTATTCTCATTCAACTGTGTTTACTTTTACTGCAGAGGTGTTATCAGGTTGACTAACGATTTACACATATTTGTGTTTGTATACATGGCATGTGTATATCTGTGTGTCCTCTCTCATCAGAAAAATCTCTTCTAGGTGGCTGAGGCAGAATTTCTAACTATATAAGGCAACAACATTAATTGAAATGCCAATAGGGTAAATGATTTTTGCATGTAGATGCTAATTGTATAGTGATATTTTTCTACTCTAGTGGGATCATGAATTATATTCCCTCCCTCTAAACTACTGTATTTAATTAAAAGTAATTTCTTCTCTCTTTTTGGTCTCTTACTCCCCTCTTCACACCTTACATTTAGTCTAAGATAGAAGAAATCACAACCCTTTTCTCTCATATATCCATTGTTCTGAGGCCAGAAAATGACTGAGTGTACAGGGACACAGAAAGGAGCTATTTTGTGATATTTTCCTTCTGTTCTTAATGATTAATGGAACATCCCTTTGAAGAAAACATATAAACTTATAGTATGTTAGAGCCAGAAAAAAACTTTTAAATTATACTATTATTACTACAACTATGCTTTATGCTATATACATTGTACATATGATGTACATAAATTACTGCATTTAATACTCACAACAATTTGCACAAGAATTATCCTTATTTTACAGATGAGGATATTGAAGCTCAGAGGGGTTAAGTAATTGCCCAAGGTCATACTGTGGATGGAGCATTTGACCCTTATCTCCCTGGTCCCAAATTCCATAGTCTTAATCTTTATACTATACCACTTCACCAATTCCTTTACCTTTACTTAAAAATATGGGAACGGGACTTCCCTGGTGGTGCAGTGGTTAAGAATATGCCTGCCAATGCAGGGGACAGGGGTTCGATCCCCGATCTGGGAAAATCTCACATGCTGTAGAGCAACTAAGCCCGTGCACCACAACTACTGAGCCTGTGCTCTAGAGCCTGCAAGCCAGAACTACTGAGTCCGAGTGCTGCAACTACTGAAGCCCGTGTGCCTAGAGCCTGTGCTCCACAAAAGAGAAGCCACCACAATGAGAAACCTGTGCACCTCAACGAAGAGTAGCCCTCGCTCCCACAACTAGAAAAAGCCTGTGCGAATCAATGAAGACCCAATGCAGCCAAAATAAATAAATAAATAAGGGGAAACTGATACATGGAGATAGAGGCTGAGTTATCCAAGGCCACAGGAACATTTCATTCATTTATTTATTTAATAAATGTTTAATGCAAACACTGTTTGCAACAGATGGTGTTAATCACTGAAATGTATGTAGGCAAAGAGGAATAAATTATAGTCTTGCTCTCCCTGTCTAAACGCTAACATAATTTTATTGGGAGAGGTGAATACATACAAAATTAGGGAAAGGAAATGAATAAAGTGGGAGGAGTGGAGAAATTCCGGGTGTGGGGTGAATACAGCAATAACCCAAATTTTAAAATGCGAAAAGTGGGCCATTGCATGTTCCATGATTTAATTCTCATCACAATGGTGTCACTGTGGCAGTCTTAAAAGTCACTCAGGTTGAAGTCAGCTAAGGGGCTTGCTCTGTTCTGTTCTTAGTAGCCCAGTTGGCTGTAGACATTAGTTAGCAGGCAACTGTAACCTCAATAAGAGCTTGAGAAAGCCTTAGACATATCTTCCAAATCATACTAAAGAAAATCTACAAAATTGTTGATCATTTAAAGGCATGGGAAAATACCTTTGTGGGTAGCAAGATAATAAAGAGATATTTCCTTTGGAGGGATATTGGTGACCACACTCATCTCTACTAACAGTTGCTGAGCAAAATTGTTTTATCTCTCAGATTACAAACTCTTTTTATCCTAGTTGAAAGAATAAAAAATTTAGGTATCATAACAAAAAAGAGGACATAGTTTTGAAGGGAGATTTGTTTTCGTTAGGAGTTTAATTCTATCCAGCAAACCCATTATCCAACCTTCAGATGCTTTGCTGTATGCGTGTTCTTTGAGTAGCTATACTTGATTCTGTACAAGTATTAAAACAGCTCAATTTTTAATTATATTAAGAGCCAATTCTTCTGACTCCAGATCTCATGCTCTGCCCACTTTGCCACATTGTCTTATCTCATAACTGAGTAGGAGTTCTTCCCACTTTTCGCATTCCATCTTTGTGGGTCTACTGAAGGCACAAAAAGATTTTTGTTAGAGCACAGCTCTCTCCTAGTCCAGCTTATTTGTGGTACTATTTGCTATGGCCAAAAGGCTGTTTTCCAACAAAAATCGATAAGAAAGTGTTTGAAAAGTCAACCTTATGAATAATTCCATTTTTTTTTTGTGCTGATGGGGCTCGTGGCATTTCTGTGCAAAGTGTCAGTGGCTGACCTTACTTCCATTTCCTGCAAATTTATCTTGTCTACAGTATTTTGATCTTTTTAGCCTGAATAGAAAAAAATCTTCATAGCAAAACACTATAACACTAGAGGCTGATTTGATTTCAGGTTCTTGTGAAGGTTTTTTACCTCTTTATTGATGGAGGCCTTTGTTGGCATTTACAGGCAGTTTTATAATCCTTGCTTAGTACGGAAAGTAGGTGATCTAAAAAAAATATTTTAAAAAAACCTTTTTGAAGTTAATGCTTCCTTAACTTTATGTTTCTTAACAGAAAACAAAATATTTACAGAGACTTAATCAAGAGGTAACACTGGAAGATTTAAGGTAACTGGCAATCAAACAGGCATTCAGGTTTCCAGGCAGAGTCCTTTGAAAGTTGTCCTGCATAACATCCGTGTAATTTGAGTCCCAGCTCTGCCATATACCAACTGTATGACCTTGAGCAAATCACTTCATTCCTCTGAGCCTAGGGAAAATTTGAGATAGAAGTATTGCCTGACCAATCTCAGGGGGTAGCTGAGAGATTCAGATGAGATAATAAATGTGGAAATGCCTAGCTGACTATAAATTGCCTTGAAAATAAACAGGCCAAGATTCATAATAAAATTTAAATATAAATATATCAGATGTATTAATATGAGACCTGAATAGAAGAGGTTAGTTTTGCTAACAATGATTATAACTTCATCAGAATAATAATATTGGGTTGGACATTATGGAGGCAATAATAAAATGTCTCCCTCTGTTTTACTATTGTTCCTTGTCAAATGAATCCTTTAAAAAGTGATATTTTCTTTTGTATGTGAATGACTTCGTACCTCTCCTGACTCAAACCTTGATTGTTCTTAAAGATGTGGCGGGGTGAACAAAGCATGATCTTGAGACTGAAGCAGAGGCAAGAAGAGGAGAAGTCAGGAGCAGGTGACTGGGGAAGAGAGTGGACCCAGGCTCCAGTGTTTTCATTATAACTAAACAAACATAAATGACACCTCTCCAATGAATTTAAACATTAACAGAAAAGACAGGTGTTTCAATTTGATAAGCAACAGAACAGATAAGTAAACTATTAGCCTGAGAAAACCTTTTAATATTTTGAGCCATACCAACCTCCAACAGCTGATTTATAGGCAACTTAACTGCTCCCCTCCAAATTACAATAATAATTTTAAAATATGTATAACCTCTGCAATTTTCAAAACACTTTCACATGCTTATCTTGCTTGTTTTTCACAACACTGTAAGGTGGGCATGGGGAACAGGAACGGGGCAAAAGCTTGACTGAAGTCACATAGAAGACAGATATCCTGTGGTATTTCCAAAGAAAAAAACATGTATTGGATTCTTGATCCAAGAAAGGTATAAGGATAGCATATTTCTAAATATTTTTACTTGACCTGACTTTGTCTTCAAAAAAATGGAAGTTCTAAGTTATAAAAATCACCACAGTAAGGAAATTTCACAAGCACCATAAATTGAAAACTCAAAAAGTTTTGTTACCAAATCCATTGACATGAAATCTCAATTATATATAGATTTACTAAAATTTCAGTGCAGATATTTGCTTCCTACAAATGAATCTCCCACCTCTTTCCTAGTTATTCTGAATCCAGCTTAATTCAACTGTTCAAGCATACTTATTGAACATCTGCTGTATGTGAGAGAACACACTAGGTTTTATGGATTACAATTGACTAGATTTTGAAAGAAGACTCTACATCACTGCTGTCCAATACAACTTTTTATGACAATGACAATCTGTTTATCTTTAGGTCTGTGCTGTCCAATATGGTAGCCACTAGATGCATGTAGCTATTGGGTGCTTGACAACTATAGTCAGGAGTTAGGAACCAAATTTTAATTTTTTTAAAATTTTAGTTAATTTACATTTAGATTAAATAGTTGCATGTGGCTAGTGGTATATTGGGCTCTGTAGCTCTAGATCTTTATCTAGATCTAGATAAAGACTGTGCTGGTGATGTTTTCTATGGGAAGCCTTAAAGAAATTTCACTTTTAGATACATTTTATATGGAAGTGAGGGCACTGCAAAATATTTTACCCACCTTTTTCTCTAATATACATATCCTTGTTTTTACTTTGTTATTGCGGTTCTTCCTCTCCTCCTCCTTCTCCTTTTTCAAATCAGCTTTGAATGTCTGCTGATCTAGTTTGGCATTACCATCACAGTTGTCCTGCTCTCTCCTCATTAATTACCTGAGTTCAGAGCTTCTTGTAGGTGGATTATTTGTACTTCATGGGAACACAGTGAAGAAACATCCTATGTAAGATTCTACTGAAATCCATCTTTTAACACAATTTCATTCTTTTTTTTTGCGGTACGCGGGCCTCTCACTCTTGTGGCCTCTCCCGTTGCGGAGCACAGGCTCCGGACGCGCAGTCTCAGTGGCCATGGCTCACGGGCCCAGCCGCTCCGCGGCTTGTGGGATCTTCCCGGACTGCGGCACGAACCCGCATCCCCTGCACCGGCAGGCGGACTCTCAACCACTGCGCCACCAGGGAAGCCCACAATTTCATTCTTTACATGATACTTCCTCTTCTTCTTTTGGTGATGTATTAACAACTTGACTTTATTGATCTTTTTCTGATTCCTCTGTGAGAATCATCCCTTTCCAACATGAGAGCACAATGGCTGTTATAATAATAAAATCCATAATCATATCTTGGCCCCCATGGTATTGCATAGTTCGGTATGTGACTGGGGAAAGCTGACATTTAGCTCCTGTTCTTCTACTTCTTATCTAGGTGACCTTGGCCCAATTGAATTGGGCCAAGGTCATCCTAGGTTTGTTTTGGGGATTAGGGGCCATCCCTGGCCTGAAGGGCCCTCAGTGAATGTTTCCTCCTATCTTCCCTTCCTCTGTTTAACATACCCCTTCAACCAGGAAGAAGATAAGTTTTGCAATAATTGAGTGAGACTCCGAATACTCATAACTCTACTGAAATGCATTTTTGTCAGAGTAAATTGAGGGCTTACCCTGTTTCACATAGAGGCATTTATGTTTGAAATGGAAGACTGTATTTTGGCTGGCACATTTCAACTCTTAGAAAATGGGAGTATTTACCAGGGATATGGGGTTTCCCAGAGCTTAGTGATGATTTAATATTAGGAGATGTAAATTTTTTGTGAGGTCAAAGCAGCAAAAGGTGGGTATCTCTGTCTTATCCCTTAGGTTTCAGGGAATTGAACTAAACACTGACGCTACCTCTTGAATTCTTGGACAGATGTTTCATGCTAAAACAAGATGTTATTTTTTCGAATAAACTCTTTCTCCCCTTAGAGATGTGGGCTTATAATGCTTAAATCTCCATCAAAGAGGAAGAATCAGTTTTACATAATAAATGTAGAGAGAACATAATACAGCAATCCTCCCTTATTCATGGGAATACATTTCTAAGACCCCCAGTGGATACCTAAAGCCACAGATAGTACTGGACCCTATATAGTATGTTTTTTCCTATAAATATATACCTATAATAATGTTTAATTTACACATTTGGCACAGTAAGAGATTAACAGCAATTACTACTAATAAAATAGAACATAAACTGTAATAAAATTTATGTGAATGTGGTCTTTCCCTCTCTCAAACTATCTTACTGTACTCCTCCTTTTTCTTCTTGTGATGACATGAAGTGATAAAATTCCTAAATGATGAGATGAAGTGAATGACATAGGCATTGTGACATAGCATTAGGCTACTACTGACCTTCTGACCATACATCAGAGAAAGGATCAGCTGCTTTGGGTGATCCTGGATCATTGAGACATGATGAGGTCGATGACTGGATGTAAGGAGCAGATGATTTTGACAGTTGGGGATCCCAGGCTGGATGGAGCTGGATGGCTCAAGATTTTCATCATGCTACTCAGAACAGCACATAATTTAAAACTTATAGATTGTTTATTTCTGGGATATTTCCATGTAATATTTTTGGACCATTCCATTTCTGGTTCTGCTCTCAATCTATTGTAGAGATTTACCAGAAATTATTCAATCGGTTCCCCATTTTAGAGTTATTTCAATTGCTTACAAATTTCAAGGTTACTTTAATTCTTAAAGGTGTATATTAATTTTGTGAAATCTTGAGGACAGTGGTCTTGTCCTGTTTATTCATTTTATCCAGTGCAGTAGCTATTAAAATACCCTTTTGACAGATGAGAAAACTGAAACTCTGAGGAATTAAGGAATTTGCCAATAGTCATACGGTTGGAAAATAGTTGAACTGAACACTAAACCCAAGTATGACTGAAAATTCTGTTGCTTCAGTTACATCTGCATTTGATGGGTGAACAGAAAATGATTTTCCCCTTAACTCCCTCTGTCTTTTCAATATGATTTTTAATACTATTTAAACACCAAGTCCACCTGGGCTGGGCCCACCTTCAGAGGCCAGGCTTAATTTCCAGGCTTATTCAGCCTCACCCTCAGCAGAGTAGTGAAAGAGTGCTGGGTTCAGGGGGCAATGAGCTACTCCTTGTGTATGGGCTATCTGGGAAGAGATAGGAACTCAACCTGTAGCTGTTGTTTGAACATGTAGAGGTATCTGGAAGATTATGCTTACGGTGTTTGTAAATTGACCTCCTGGTTGAGGGGCATGCATGGTTCATTAGTTTACACGTGGAGTTCTAATGGGGGATCCAAGTAGGCCGGGCGCCTAATTGCTGTGCTTTGAGATACTCAAATCACCAGAGTATATAGAAAGTGTTATTTCACTCACACACACTTACACAAACTCTGAGGCCTTTGTTGCATACTGATTAAATAAATAGTCCTCCTTATGTTTCAAGGCTACCCTTTATATATGTTGGGTTTGATTGTCTTTTAATTAATTTTTATTTTACTGACCATAAATTAAAAAAAAATTTTTGACTATTCTTATAAATAGTGCCTTAATGGAAGACTCAGCTTTTTAGCCAAGTCGACCCGGTCAAGTTACTTAGAGCCTTTGAGTCCTAGATTGCTCCTGTAGCAAATGGAGATAATATACTTAACATTTGCTGTGATGGGAAAATAAATGCACATAAATGCTGACTTATAAGAGGCACTCAATAGTACCATTATTGGTGTTATTTCAGTAGAAGCCCTCTTGTGCTGTGATATCAGGACTAGAAGGAGATGGCTTATTGGTTTATTGGCATTTTCATTCATTATTCTTCTATTCAACATATATTTATTTAACATTTTCTGTGTGCCAAATTCATTGAGCTTGTGCTCTGTGAGGAGACACATATTAGTTTTCAATGGTTGCTGTAAGAAATTACCACAGCCTCAGTACCTTAAAATAACTCAGGTTTATTAGCCTAAGATCTGTAAGTCATAAGTGTAAAATGGGGATCACTGGGCTAAAATCAGGATGCCAAGCAGGGCTACATTACTTACCAGCAGCTCCATGGAAGAGTCCACTTCCATGTCTTTTCCATCATCTAGAGGCTGCTCCCGTTCCTTGGCTCATGGCCTACTTCCATCTTCCAAGCCAGCAATGTTTCATCTTTCTGACTATTCTTCCATTGCACATCTCTTATGCAGACCTCAGTCAGAAAAGTTTCTTTTAAGGGCTCATGTGATTAAGTTAGGCCCACGTGGGTACTCTCCCCATCTCAAAGTCTTTAACCTTAATCACATCAAACAACATGAGTGAATAAATGTGAATTTGGAGTGTGATTTATTGATAAATGTTAAGGACTAAAGTGGAGCAGGCTAAAGGGAATAGGGAGTTCCAGAGAGGGGAAGGGGTTTCCACTTTGTATGAAGTAGTCAGGGAAAGTCCTTACTGATAAGGTGACATTTGAGCAGACATTTGAATTTGTTTACAGCAGAAAATTTTAAATAAACCTACATTTTACACATTTTTATTAAATGTATGATGCATAAATGATATCTAGTCACTAAACCTCTAATAGAGTCAAGCAAGATGGGACACTAATCAAGCATCATCTACGTTTTCCCATTTAATTTTCTTTCACATGGACCAAGAGCCTACAGACACTGATTAAAACAATTTCAATTCATAATCTTATGGATTTTGACAATTTCTCCCCACTATTTTATAGTTATTTCCATGGCAATTTTTTTTATTAACTTGCCTCTTTTCACATTCATACTTTATTATTTTATATAAATATACTAGTAAATTATATAATTACACTAACAGATACAACTGTAAATTGGGAATAAGTACAATTGACTTCTGATAAGCATACCATTCAAATGGTGGGAGACGTATATGGATGTAGTGAAGAGTGAGGGTATAATAGGTGATGGCTCATTTTATGGAGGAAATGGGGAGAAGAATTGTTTTATCTAATGTCTTAATTAAGTGGTGATCTTTTAAGAAAGCTCCTATGGTCTTACTAAGTTGAATTCAGTCAGTCATAATATCCTGTAAGGTCATAATTCTAAATTTATGGTAAGACTGTTTAGTAAGTATTAGAGTTAGAGATAAAGAGTTTTTGTAGTTTAAAGCTAGATGAAGCCACAGAATTAGATTCTTTCAATATATATTCCAAGAAAATTTCTGTTGAAGTGATTTAGCTGATGCCCAATGTGACTAGATTGCCTAGATTAATATCCTGGCTCTCACACTGAATCACTGAGCTCAATGCAAGTTACTCTCTGTTGCTCAGTTTTCTTATCTGGTAATTGGGAATAACAACAGAACTTATCTCATAGGGTTGTTGTGACTCTCAAGTAGGTTAATTCCTATAAAAAGCTTAGAAAAGTACATGGCATATAGTAACCCAGCACCGAGTGTTAGCTATTATTATTAATTAAACTGACATTATAAAATATTTGGGTGACTGGAACTATGAAAAATATGGTGAACATAGAGACCAAACAAAAAGGTCTGTCTACTTAGTTCAGTTACAGTCGAGTGCTGTGTTTGTAATTAAGATCTTGTGGATATTACAGAGCATGGGAATCATCTGAGAAGTTCCAGGAAAATACAGACATTATCCACTTGAGAGTACTGGTTTGATAGGAGTGGAGGAGGGTATAAGAAACATTATTTCTACCAAGCATTCCAGGTGGTCAGAGGGCTACTCTTGAGAAACACCAATCCATAGATTAAAGTTGAACACTTTTAACATCATGTTCATTTAAAAAATTTTTTATTTAATATTGGAGTATAGTTGATTAACAATGTTGTATTAGTTTTAAGTGTACAGCAAAGTGATTCAGTTATACAGATACATATATCCATTCTTTTTCAAATTCTTTTCCCATTTAGGGTATTTCAGAGTATTGAGTAGAGTTCCCTGTGCTATACAGTAAGTTTTTGTTGGTCATCATGCTCATTTTGAATGAATATATATTTATACTTCTCTGTGGGATGTGGTTACTAGTGCAGTCTGAAGTCCCCAGTATAACTGGAAATTTTTTTTAAAAACAATTTTAATTTAAAAGAAAAACTTTAGGACTTCCCTGGTGGCGCAGTGGTTGAGAGTCCACCTGCTGGTGCAGGGGACGCGGGTTCGTGCCGCAGTCCGGGAAGACCCCACAAGCCGCGGAGCGGCTGGGCCCGTGAGCCGTGGCCGCTGAGCCTGAGCATCTGGAGCCTGTGCTCCACAACGGGAGAGGCCACAACAGTGAGAGGCTCGCGCACCGCAAAAAAAAAAAAAGAAAAACTTTAAAGATATCAGAGATTAGAGGAACAACTGAGGAATAAATGAACTGAAATTCCAGAGGGGGATAATTATTCCAAGGTAAGATGACCTGTTTTTCCCTTGGAGTGTTTGCCAGTTCTGGATGTGTGAGGAGGATCAGGCTGGTCAGACAGGCTTTGTTGGGGAAAGAGAAGCTAGTCTGGATTTTAAGGTCATGAAGGACAGAGGTGATGAATTGGGACCTGGGACAGCTACTGAGCTGTAAGGTCTTGTGGATGGCTAGAGGAATGGGGCATGAAAGTAAGGCCAAAAGTTTGTAAAGGTAGAATGGAATTTTCCATAGTATTGCAGTCCTTAGGAGAGATCCTGTCCCCAATACATAAATCATCTCCCCCTTAGGAACTGCTTGGTAGGGGGAATAAAATCTCTAGAGAGCAGAATTATTTCTTATCCAGTTTTTTTTGAGAGTGAGAGAGAGAGGAAGAGAGATGGAATTATCAGAAAGATTTAAAAATACACTTTAACACAGAAAGATTAAAAGTAAGATGATCAAAAAGATAGAACCTGCAAACACTAACCAAAGGAAAGATGATATAACTCTGAAAATATTAAAATAAACTGTAGGCAAGAAGCACTATTAGAGATAAGAATATTTCAGAATGAAAAGGGAGTCAATTCAACAGTATGGTATCTGAGTCATAAATCTGTATACACCAATAATAGAGCTTTAAAATACATGAAACAAAAGTTAATAGAATAGAGAAATCCACAGTCATAATTGAGATTTTAACAGACATCTCTCAATAGTTGATTTAAAACAACAAACAAAAATCCGTACCCTACTTTGTTTTCAGTTTTCAGTGTAGAATTATGTTATATGGTCATTCAGATTCTTATTAAATACTTTTTTATGACACTCATTACTTTTTGAGGTAGTCCAATCCATTTCCAGAGAGCTCTGCTCTAACTAGTGACTCAGATATTATTAGTAGTAGTTTCTGGAAACTAATGCACAACAATAATATGTGTCCTGCTTGAGAACATCCAGTTACTTAGTGGCAGGTCTGGGTCATGAATCCTTGTCTCAAGGCTCAAATTTTTTTCAAAATAAATGATAAATCTTATCTGTGTTGAAAACTTGAGGGTGGGGACTTTCTCTTGCCCTTTTTACAATATATATCTTTAGAAAACCCACACGTCACTGAAGGCATGGGTGTTGGTGGTGAGGGAGTATCAGGTCAAAAACCACTGCCTTTGTACCCAGGGGGCATTCAAAGTGCTGCTTACTCACTGTGTAGTCTGGAGAAACCTACCCAAATTTTCTGAACCTGGCTTTTCTCAACTTAAATGTGGATAATTCATGGTGAATTGTATTCTGAGGCTGAAAAGCTATGCTGTATTTAAAGAGCTGGTATGGTATAGGAATGCAATGTGTGTTAAATACGCAGTGCCCGATTAGTACTTAATGTTTAAGTAAGAGGCCCATGAAGGGTTACTGATTTAGTTATCAAACAAAAAAGGCTTTGAAACCTTTCAATGAGGAAGATTGTACAAGCCTATGTAGCAGGCTAAACTACACTAATTCAACACCATTATTATTTATTAGAAAACAGCATCCAGTTTCATAGCAGTAGCCCGTTATGAACACAATGCATTTTTTACCTAAATGATTTTTAGGCTGACTGTTATTCATTTAATCTTTAATGCTGTAAAATTTTCCTCTTACTTATTCAAAGTTTGAATGGCTCACAATGAAACTATTAATAAACTCCCTCTGTTAGAGTGATTTTTCAGCTCTTCCTGTCCAGAAAGCAGAGACAGATATGATAATAAGTGGGAACACAAACATATTCTCTTTGTGATATGTCTCTGGTCATAGGACAGGCTCATTAATGTTGTCATGGCAACCATGCCCTCACAGGTTACATGCTTGTAAGTTTCTACTAAGATGCAAATCTAGCTTAAACAAAGCAAGCTTCTGAAGTGGCATGTCAACTTTCAAGGGGGAGGGTGGTGCTCCCAAGGATTTTATTGTTTCCATATTCAGTGTACTATTTAAAGAGCTTACTTCCTTGCTTTGTCTTACACAGTAATTTTTATTTTGTCCAAAAGAGAAAAGATAAATTAAAATGGAATCTAAATAAAAGCTCTCCTTTCACATTTATTTGCTTCCTGACATCACCTGCCTTATCATCCCTTGATGAGTCAAGGCAGATTGCAATGTCCAGAAGTCAGTCAAAAAATATTCAACCTGGGCTTCCCTGGTGGCGCAATGGTTGAGAGTCTGCCTGCCAGTGCAGGGGACACGGGTTCAAGCCCTGGTCTGGAAGGATCCCACATGCCACGGAGCAACTAGGCCCGTGAGCCACAACTACTGAGCCTGCACGTCTGGAGCCTGTGCTCCACAACAAGAGAGGCCGCAATAGTGAGAGGCCCGTGCACCGCGATGAAGAGTGGCCCCTGCTTGCTGCAACTAGAGAAAGCCCTCGCACAGAAATGAAGACCCAACACAGCCAAAAATAAATAAATAAATAAATAAATAATTAAAAAAAAATTCAACCTAAATTCACTCTGGAAGCCTTCTTCTCGTCTTGGATCCTTTTTTTTTTTTTTTTCCCCGCACACAGTGTCTCTGCTGCCTACAGTTAGTTCTATTACTAGCATTATACTCCCCAAAGTGAAGAAGTTAGGATGAGAAAACCTACTTTGAGTCAGTTCCTTGGTGTTGGAGGGAGATAGAAATTGATAGAAATTGAAGAGAAAGCTCTATAAGTCAGCTCTCTCTTTTAATCTATACAGCTTGGCCCTGGCCCACAGATGTTGATGCATCTCTTCCCTCTCCTTGTAGAGGAGTATTGGAGGGAACGCTTTACTTATTTTTTTTTTCCAAGAAAAGAGAAACAGCTAATTCATTTAGTCACACCTGATCTTCATTGGGATTATCTCCCTAGTTGGTGTCTTTGATGTGACTCTAAAGCAAAGCCATGCCTCGCCTCACACTTCCCCTTTCATTTCCCCCTCGAGATGAGGTGCGGAAGGCATTCGTCCTTCTTTCCTGTTCCTTCACTTCCTCTCTCCAAGTGTAGCAGGTTGCTCTCCAACTGATTCTTGTCTTTATTCAGTCCAGTCAGTGTTCCCAGGTAGATGCCTGTACCTGGCTTTCTAACTAGCTTTTTCTGTCCTAAATGTGGCAGAGTATATAAGGCAGTTCTGTGCTCTTCATCTGTGAAGCTGATTCGGCATGAGAACTGCGCTGAAAGCTTGAGATTTGGCATCAAGATAAAGCCATATGCTTGAACACGACTTAATAAACTGGAGAGTCAGCAAATATTTGATTGCCTATTAAGAGAGACAGTGTTCTAGGCACAGGGCGTACCCTAGTGAACAGACAGTCATTGCCTTCAAAGAACTTGTATTCTAGTCAGGAGAGAAATGAACATGAAAATTTAAAAAATAGTTAAATTTCAGAAGTAATAGATGTTATATCAGTCAGTATAGGCAAGGTTATGTTTTGGTAATAAAGACTTCCCTAAATCACAGAGGCTTTAAACCACAAAAGCTTATCTCTGGAGGGGAAGATGGAGTTATATCATGTTGGACCTTGTAGGATATGGTAAAGAATTTGGAATGTAATGAAAAGCCATTTGTGATATTTAAGCATGTGAGTAGTATGATCTGAGTTACACTTTTGAAAGGTCTCTAGGTCTAGTGTCTAAGTGGAAGATGCATTACAGGTAAGCAAATTGATAGAAATTGAAGAGAAAGCTCTATAAGTCAGCTTTCTTGTATATTTATAAATGTGATAAATACATGAGAACATCTGTTATTGCATTAGTTTACTGTATTATTTATTATGATCCTAGTGGATGGCCTAAATAAACACTTTTTTTTTCTTTAAAAAAAATGAAGAGGTTAATGCAGTGGTCTAGGCAATGTAAGATATTGGCTTGGATTACCAGTAAAGATGAAGAGAAGTAGGCAGATTTTGGATATATTTTGGAAGGTGAGTCAATGGTGTTGCTATTGGACAATAAGTGGGTGGTGAGTGAAAAAGAACATCAAAGATGTTCCTTGGACTTTGTACTAAGTGACTTGGTGGATGGTCGTAATACATTCTAAAATAGGGAAGACTTAGAAGAGGAGCAGATTTGGGGGAATAAGTAATTGTTCTATTTTGATCATATTATGTTTAAGATTTCTGTTATATATTCAAATAGAGAAGTTGAAAGCAGTTATATATGAGATCCTGGAGCTCACAGAAAAGCCTGAGCCTATAGATATTAATTTGAAAGTCATCCATGTACAGAGGATCTTTTTAAAAATTGGGTTTTTTTTTTGCTATAGAGAATGTCCATTTCAAATATACACAAAAGTAGATACACTAGTATATTTGTTTGTTAGGGCTGTCATGACAAAATACCACAGATTGTGTGGTTTAAACAACAGAAATCATTTTCTCATAGCACTTGAACGTGGAAGTCTAAGATCAAGGTGTTGGCAGGTTTGGTTTCTTCTGAGGCCTTTCTCCTTGGCTTGTGAAGACTGCCTTTTTGCTGAATCCTTGCATGAATTTTTCTCTGTTAGCACATGTTCTTGGAGTCTCTCTCTTCTTATAAGGGCACCAGTTCTATAGAATTATAGCCCCCATCTTTATGATCTCATTTAACTTTAATCACTTTCTTAAAGGCCCCATTTGCAAATGCAGTCACATTGGGGATAGGGCTTCAACCTATGGATTTGGGGAGCACAATTTAGTTCATAACTTCTGGTCTAGAGAAGAAAGTGTTCCATAGATAAAGTGAGGTCAACAGTGTCAAATGCCCCTGAGAATTTGGGTAAGATGAGGTCAGAGAATTGGCCACTGGTTATGGTAATACATGGGTCATAATAACCTTTGATGAGAGTCATTTCAGTGGAGTCATAGAGATGAAAGTCTGATTTGAATAAGACTTTACTGAGGAGAGAATGATAGGTGAGGAAGTGAAGACAGTGAATATAGATATCTCTTTTTAAGAGTTGTGCTGGACATAGAAAACAAACTTATGGTTACCAAAGGGGAAGGGGTGGGGAGGGATAAATTAGGAATTTGAGGTTAACAGATATACACTACTCTATATAAAATAGATTAAAGAGCAAGGACTTGCCATATAGCACTGGGAACTATATTCAATATCTTGTAATAACCTATAATGGAAAAGAACCTGAAAAAGAAAATGTGAGTGTGTGTGTGTGTGTGTGTGTGTGTGTGTGTGTGCACCTGTGTGTGTGTGTTTGTAACTGAATCACTTTGTTGCACACCTGAAACATTGTAAATCAACTATACTTCAATTTAAAACAAAGAGAGTTGGGCTGCGAGAAGAAGCAAGATAATGGAATAGTAGTTGGAGGAAATGTGGGGTACAAAGAATTTTTTGATGAGAGATTTTAAGGCACACTTGTGTTCTGCTGGGAATGAGCCAGTGTAAAAGAAGAAATCAATAATGCTGGAGAGATGGGAAATAATTGCAGAAGTACGGACTTTGAGATGGTGAGGGGGGATGGGATCCAGGCACATTGACAAGGGGATTTAATAGGAGTAGGGATGTTTTCTTCATTTCAATATGAAGGGAGGCAGATTCAGGTAGGAATAATGGAGAAAAAATTAAGGTACTTATTAGTGTTTATTTGCTCTATAAAAATTTGCAAGTCATTTCAAGAGAATAATAATGTGGGAGAGTTATTGGGGATTTGAGAAGAAAGAAGGTGGAAAAAGTGATGCTGCAAAGTGGGGAACTGAAATCATGAGAGGAGCACAGCAGATACGGGCAATACTGAGGGTTCATTTGAGACTCATGTCCATAAATTTGATGTGAGCTTGGTCAGTAATGGTGTGTTTTCTGCAACAAATTTTTGCCAGTCAGGTGAACACAGCTAGAAGATCCAAGTAGGGTTGTAGTTTTGGCAGTTTAGTGTGATTCAAGGTTCCAGTGGGGTAAAAGAAAAGTTTGAGTTAATTACTACAAGGAATGAGTTGAAAAGATAAGAAGTGCTGTTTGAAGAGTGGATGTTGAGATTGAGTTTATGGAGGGGGTGCAGTTTTTGGTAAGCACATGGTCAAGAATGTACAGATGGGAGTAGACAGCTGAAGTGGAATGTGGTAATAGAGCAAATCAGGTCAAAGAACTTGACAAGGGCCTTTTATAGATACTTTACACCATTGTTGAAGTTTCCAAATATAAAAATAGAAGTTAGTGACAGAAAGGGAGATAGTAAGCCAGATGCTGAAGTCAACAATAAATTAAGGGAAGTGGTTGGGTATTAGGAGAGCACAAAGAAGGGTATCAAGTGGGAAAATGGAAAGATATGCTTCAAAGGAGATCGGTTTTGTGAAGGAAGGTAGGAGAGACAGTTATAATGAGGCAAAGGGAAGCAAGATGAACATTTCTCTGACCTCTAGTCCAGCTCTCAGAAGGGAATCATTTAGAACATCATGAGGATAGATGATGATAGATGATCTGGGGTACTTGGTCCTCTGATGGAGACTGAGATGACAGCTACATGTGGTGGGCTGCATGGAGATCTCAGGTGGGACTCACCTGAGGCTGGGTGTGTTGTGGTAGTCTAGAACATACAGTCATTGAACTTCTGAGGATGCTTGCTCTTGCCTGAGAATGGGATACATATGATATTGTAAGGTTTGCATTGTGGAGGTTTATACAGTTTTTGCCAGTTGTGTGTTTTTCATTGCCAGAATCCTAAAAGGGAATGCATGCTGTATGGTAAATCTTGGCATCCTGTATCCAAACTCTTTCTTACTGATGTGACCTTGTGTCATTTAATTGTTATAATCCTCAGGGAATATAATATCCCTCATTTCACAGGTGAAGAAACCGAAGATCAAAAAATTAAATAACCCAAGTCCAGGTAATTTAAAAGATTTAGGAATTTCTATTATGCCACAGTATTTTACAATCATTAGTAACTACCTTTAATATTATTAAGCCAGATAACTCTTACCCTTCCTTTCCTAAATCCATCTTTCACTCCCGTAAATTAATGTTATTGGAACTCTGCTTTATTTACAGCATTCCAAAGCAAATGAACATTAAATATACCTCATTTTGTTTCAATGCTGTTCGGTTCAGTTCATCTCATTAACCAGGCATGTAGTGCCTCTATGTACAAGGCACTCACTAGGTACTGGGGTTAAACAGAGCTGAATGAGATTTGTATCCTGATCTTAAAAGCTTATAATCTAGTGGAAGAAATGGAACTTCAGGTAACTAAGTAATCAACAAATGTTGCCCCATTTGACGAAAAAACTAAAGCTTAGAGAATTAAATGCTCCAGGTCACCCACTCCTGTATGAATTGCCCTACCTCCTTTTAGTAGAGAGTTTTAGCCAACAGAACATTAGACTGAAAATCAGAATATCTAGGTCTTAGATCCTTGTCTATTGTAATTAATTAAATGAGTGACCTTTGGCAAAAAAAGTCTTCTCTTTGCCTTAGTTTCTTTACCTATACTATGGAGATAATAATTTATGCTGCGCCTCTCATATAAATTCAGAGAATCAAATATTGATGCATGTGAGAGTGCTTTGGAAATAAATTCCTAATGAGGTGGTATAATCATCTTGTTTCTCTCTATTCATCGGATGAGCATTATGAGTAATATCTGCTTTTGTTCGTATGCTTCATGAATAACTGCCATCCACATCACGTTTGGAATATCGTATTGACCAAATGACACATTGTTAGCTATTGTTTTGGGGACATTAGTCTGGTGGTAAAGGTTTTAAAGACACAATATCATGTAAGATCTCCAAAAAAGAAGACCAGATTTGAGGGCAGAAGACCTGAGTTTGTAGTCCACCTCTGCAAGTCATTTAATTTCTTTGCACCTCAGTTTATTTGCCTGTGAAGTAGACGTTAATACCTTCTCTGCCTTTCTTGTAGGAATATTGTGAAAACCAAATATAATGGATATGAAAGTTTTTTTGTGAACAATGAAAAAACCCATTTCTACTGGAATCTAATGAGGTCCAGAGCTAGAAGCCATGACTGATTCATTTTATAACCTTAGTCACTAATAGGCAGCTTGTTACACAGCAGGAGTTCAATAGGTTCCTGTAGAAATGAATCCTGACTCTGACTTGGTATTTGAGTTCCTCTTCTTTCTCTGTTTCCAGAGAAAGACAGGCTTAGCTTCAGGTCCAATCACAAAATCTACAATGTGAACTTCATTCTGCTTCAAGACCTTTGTGCTCTCCAAAGCTATTCTTCACTTGCCTCCCTTCTTTCTCCACCCTTACCCTGCCATTCTCACACTTCAAGGCCCAAATGAAGTTGGGACTCTTTATCCAATGTCACTCTCAAAATATCCTAATTATGATCACATCACTGAAAACGTCTGCTGAGACCTTCTTATCCCATTGTAAATGTGTGATGAATTGGTACTAAAAGGGCTGGCAGGAGATAGGCCTAATTCCCAAGGTGGATTTCATTTCTTTAAATCAATTTTTAAACATCCTTTCTGTTAAATATTATTCCCAAAGTTATTTGGTTTGGATAAGATACTTATATGGAGAGAGATTTTTGCAATTTTAATCTCTGTATTAGAGGTATATTTTTGATCAAAAAGGGGATTTTTCCCCCTATAAAATCAATAGAAAATACAGTAGCTACAATCAGATTTTGTCCTGTCTAAACCTCTTTGAAGGAAAGTGCTGTTTTGAGTTCACTCTAGGAAAGGAAATACAGAGGCACATATCAGGAGGTGAACTGGGGAAGGGAAGTGAACCTTTTTCACATGACAAACAGTTACGTCTGTATACGAGCAAGTGTCACTTACCTAGAGGGTGGAGGAGGGAAGCCAAGGTTTACCAAATGGGAACATGTGAAAAAGCAACATATGGGAGATGTGGGGCAAAGATGGGTTGAGCAACCAAAGACCTGGAGCTGGACTCAGCCACAATTCAGATATCAGTGGGCTTGAGTAATGTCTTCAGGCTCTGTGGTTATTTTACAAATATGCCTCTTAGAAGGCCTTGCTTTTTGCTTCATTAGTTCCCTTGTCTCTAACCGACTTGGAGGACAGCACTCTGTATTGGCCCCTTACCTTGCTCAGGGACATGATTCATTGGAGAATTGAGGC